>NC_138769.1:318992930-319584070 GCF_965119305.1 Pelophylax lessonae
GCTCATCGTGTTCCTCCTTGCATAATAGGTGCAGATACCGGTCCTACTGATGGGTTAAGGACCTTCTATGGCCCTGTCAAGCTCTCCTAGAGTAACTGCCTGTCTCCTGGAATGTCCTACATGCTCTTGAGACTGTGCTGGGAGACACAGCAAACCTTATGGCAATGGCACGTATTGATGTGCCATCGTGGATGAGCAGGACTGACTGTGCAACCTCTATAGGGTCCAGGTATCGCCTCATGCTACCAGTAGTGACACTAACCCTAGCCAAATACAAAACTAGTGAAAAACAGTCAGAAAAGATGAGTAGGGAAAAAATTCTCAGTTGCCTCCACCTGAAAAACCATTCCTGTTTCGGAGGTCGCCTCATTGTTGCCCATCTAGTGCACCTGTTAATTTCATTAACACCAAATCGGCTGAAACTGATTAACACACCCCTCTGCTACTTAACTGATCAGATCAATATCCCAGGGAGTTTATTTGACTTGATACTATACTCTGATTAAAAAGTGTTCCTATTATTTATTTTGAGCAGTGTACTTGCATTTTTATAAAATAATATTGGTACCTGATTACTTACCAGAATATTCTGAATTCAATTTTGGACCCTGTTTTTTAAAACGGTGGTGGTCAGTTTATCAATGTTTTCATCCAAGATTCATTCATTAGTTTTCTAATTGAATCTCCTGAGAATCTCAGTCAAGATTGGGAGAATCTTTGGTAAAAAGGTAGATAAAGTAAATGTCTGGAGCACAAGTACAATTTCAACTGTGACGTAAGTCTCTATAGGTGCACTAATTACCTCATTTTGTCTTCAAGATTTGCAACATCATGTCTTGGATTCGTGACAAGGAGCTGTCATTGATTGAAAGGCTGTGTGCAAATGTTTTAAAGGTAGGAAAGCATATCTAAAGTTACACTCTACAAATGACTATAAACAACACTCACAACTACTGTATGTATGCAAAAGTACCTACACCAGTAGAAAAACTGAGGTGATTGGCATATATACAGTGCATCCGGAAAGTATTCTCAGCGCTTTACTTTTTCCACATTTGTTATGTTGCAGCCTCATTCCAAAATGGATTACATTCATTTTTTCCCTCAAACTTTTACAAAACAATACCCCATAATGACAGACAACGTGAAAGAAGTTTTTTTTTTTTTTTAAATCTTTGCAAATTTATTAAAAACAAATAAATGAAAAAAAAAAATCACATGCAGATAAGTATTTACAGCCTTTGCCATGACACTCAAACTTGCGCTCAGGTGCATCCTGTTTCCACTGATCATCCTTGAAATGTTACTACAATTTGATTGGATATAAATTGGAAAGGCACACACCTGTCTATATAAGGCCCTACATCTTAGAGCACAAACCAAGCCATGAAGTTCAAGATATTGTCTGTACACCTCTGAGACAGGATTGTATCGAGACACAGATCTGGGGAAGGGTACAGAAAAATGTCTGCAGCATTGAGTGTCCCAATGAGCACAGTGGCCTCCATTATCCGTAAACGGAAGAAGTTTGGAACCAGCAGGACTCTTCCTAGAGCAGGCCGCCCAGCCAAACTGAGCGATTATGGGAGAAGGGCCTTAGTCAGGGAGGTGACCAAGAACCTGATGGTCACTCTGACAGAGCTCCAGCATTTCTCTGGGGAGAGAGGAAAACCTTCCAGAAGAACAACCATCTCTGCAGCACTTCACCAATCAGGCCTGTATGATGGAGTGGCCAGGCGGAAGCCACTCCTCAGTAAAAGGCACATGACAGCCCACCTAGAGTGTGCCAAAAGGCACCTAAAGGACTCGGACAATGAGAAATAAAATTCTCTGGTCTGATGAAACAAAGATTGAACTCTGTGGCCTGAAGCGTCATGTCTGGAGGAAAACAGACACCGCTCATCACCTGGCCAATATCATCCCTTCAGTGAAGCGTGATGGTGGCAGCATCATGCTGTGGGGATGTTTTTCAGCGGCAGGAACTGGGAGACTAGTCAGGAGCGGGGTAAAGATGAATGCAGTAATGTACAGAGACATCCTTGATGAAAACCTGCTCCAGAGCCCTCTGGACATCAGACTGGGGTGAAGGTTCATCTTTCAAAAGGACAGCGACCCTAAGCACACAGCCAAGATAACAAAGGAGTGGCTACGGGACGGCTCTGTGAATGTCCTTGAGTGGCCCAGCTAGAGCTCAGACTTGAACCTGGTTGAACATCTCTGGAGAGATCTGAAAATGGCTGTGCACTGATGCTCTCCATACAACCTGATGGAGCTTGAGAGGTTCTGCAAAGAATGGAAGAAATTGCCCAAAAATAGGTGTTCCAAGCTTGTGGCATCATACTCAAAAAGACTCGAGGCTGTAATTGTTGCCAAAGGTGCTTCAACAAAGTGTTGAGCAAAGTCTGTGAATATTTATGTACATGTGATTTTTTTTTTTAATAAATTTGCAAAGATTTCAAACTTCTTTCACGTGGTCATTATGGAATATTGTTTGTAGATTTTTTGCGGAAAATAATAAATTTAATCCATTTTGGAATAGACTATAACATTAAAATGTGGAAAAAGTGAAGTGCTGTGAATACTTTTCGAATGCACTGTAGGTACCTTTGCTGTGCAACGTATTGATCTGCTGATGAGTGGCACAGATACAGTTTATAGTTTTAGTCTACTAAACGGAAAAATATGCTCCCTACATCACCAGATACATATTAAATGCATACCTATTTTTGCCTGAAACATTTACATATCCAAACACGAATGCTATGGAAAAAAAAACCTACATAAACCAACTAGTCATTTAGTGTTGCTTTATTACAGCAGTAACACTTAAATCCAGCCAGTATAGGTTGGTTTGTGTACTACATTTGTTGTTACTGCATAATTTAATTGTTAATTTGTAACTTTAATAAGAATGAATATTACTTTGTCATGTTCTCTATTTTTTCCAATAGGCTGGTCCAGTGCCTAAACATGTTGCATTTATAATGGATGGAAATCGCAGATATGCACAAAAATGCCATGTGGAGAGACAAGAGGGGCATTCTCAGGGGTTTGAAAAGCTTGCAGAGGTTAGAATTGTATTTGGCCACTAATTATTGGCAAATTAAATTTTTCCTAATATCCTTTAACTTTTGTTGATATTTTAGAGGTGTGTGTGGTCAGAGAAGACATCCAATGTCATGGAAGTCTACTATTTGAACAGGGGTCTCTCTGTGCCTTAAAAGATATGTTCACTTTTTGGAAAAAATAATAAATGCACATTTTATTTTTTTTTGCAGGTAAAAAAATGTGCATTTATTTATTTTTTTGGTGCCTGTAAAGCATTGCACCAGTGATCGCTGGTGCCTTGCAGGTCTCCAGGAGATCTGCCAGTGTATCTGCTTACCCGTACATCCCGTACGGGTAAGCTGATACAATCTGACAGGAAGCATGAAGCCCCACAGCGCCGTGGTAGTTCATTGAAAACTACAAGCCGACAACCGCGAAGTCTGTTTTTCCCTGCACAGAGCCCTGTCAATCAGAGACGTGGCCAGAGCCCCGCACAGCCACTTTTGTTTAAAATTGTGACCGCTAGCGGGGAGGGAGAAGAACCCTGCTAGCTGTCACAGCTGGGATTGGGGAGTTACGGAGTTGGTTCGTTTGTAACATGTTATATGTCACACCCTGAATATGGGTGTAACATGTTACGAAAGGTGAACTTATCCTTTAATATCATAGAGCCCCTGCCTCCCAATGTCCATTTATCCAACAGTATCACTTGGCTCTTTGGAATGCTTGGCGTTGTACTGAAGTTCAGTAAAAGAAAAACAGAAAATGGTTCCCACAGGAAATAATTGTGTTTTTAGGTTGCAACACAGTAGCAGAATTTACTGTAAGTATTGCAGTGGTAATCTGTCATTTTTGATCCATGTTCTGGGAAACCCTCTACGTTTTGCTAAATTAATAGGTCATATGCTCTGGATTTTGTAGTCTTTCAGATTTTTTTTTTTAAAGTGTATGTAAACTTAAAGCATAACTCTACTTTTGTTGAGAAAAAACATTCCCCTCTGGGTGATCTCTGTACATTGTAGGGATTTTTTTTACAAACTTGATTGCAGATTCCTACCTTTTTTTTTATTCTGAAGAAATCATTGTTTGTTCCTCTGTGCCTCTGTGCTGAGTGGGTCAAATGGGAGTGGTTTCATAATTATCTGTCAGCTGTGGCAGCTGCAGGGCCCTAATGAGGAAAGCTGCTGGGCCTGCATCCCTTTTAGACATGTTTCTATTGGGAGTATCTCACCATAAATGACATTGTTGTTGCAGAGGATGCCAGAAATCTTAGGCAGACTTCTGGGAAAATGAGTCAGTCAATCACACAAGCAGGAAATTATGTTTCTGGGGTGTGGTCAGTACATATTCTGTGTAAAGAATAGCTCCAGGTAGCCATATTGCATTGCATTTTCACAAAATTACAACAGATGATTGAAAAGGTAAGGTAATTTTTAATAACATTCAATTACAGTATGATTGTGTCGCAATTGTATTACGCTCTATTGTTTTTCTTTATTTGCTGATTTTTTTTTTTCCCCCACAAAAGTGAAGTTACCCTTTAAGCAATTAACATTATTTGCTCTCTTTTGGTCTGTTAAAAAAATACCATTGAAACTGAGGTTTTGGCATCCCAGCTGCCCTGGATGATTAAGACCTTGATGAATTTGGATCAAACTGGATTAATTTCTCAGAAAACCACTGACATTTATATATGTAGGCTGTTTACAACCTCTGTTTTCCACATGCCAACTAGGGCAATAGGATCGTGGCCATGCTTGATATTGACAAAGCATTCGACTTGGTCGATTGGAGGTATATGTGCATGTTCTCCTGGACTGTGGGATTTAGCCCTTCCTTCCTTTGTTGAATTAACCTGTTATACCATGCTCCCCAAACATTTTTAAAAATGGATAACACGTTTTTGTCAAAACTGCTGGTGTGTGTGTGCGTATTAAGCAGGGTTGGCTCTTGATCCCTACCCCTTTACTCCCTCGGGATGGAACCCCTGGCTGTGGTGCTCCAATCAAATCCCCAAGTGAAAGCGCTTATGGTAAACCAGTTGAAAAAAAAAGTAGCACTGTATGCAGAAGACATGTTATTGTGTCTACAGGACCCAAAGATCTGCTTTTACGCTGGACTTTAACTTTCTGCTCTTTAAATAAATTGAGCTAAATCAAAAATACTGCTAACTGAACCTATTCCTGCATTGGCGCAGGACCAGACTTTACCCCTCTAGTGGGTAACTCAGATTAAGTATTTGTGTATACAGATATTTGGCGTTGTTGATTTTGTCCCCCTGAAAATTATGCCCCTTTTGAACCTCACTAAGGCTCCGTTCACATGTAGGCGTTTTGGGGCGTTTTTCTGCTCTAGGATCAGCTCTCAAAACGCCCAACAAGACAAATCCTATTCATTTCAATGGCCCCTGTTCACATCTGAGCATTTTGACACTGTGAGCAAAACGCCCAACGCTCAAAAAAGTACAGGAGCTTTTTTTTGGGCAGATTACAGGCGTTTTCCATTGGTCTCTATTCAATCTAAAAACGCCTGTAAATCGCGGTAAAAATCGCGCGAAAACGCTACGCTCAGATGTGAATGTAGCCTAAAGTCAAATTTGAAATCTGGAAATTTGTAACCTTTTGTCTTTCATAGGCATGATCCGTTTAATTAAGGTGAAACTTTTCCCCTCTTTATTTATATCCTTAGAAATGCCCCTGTTTGGAATCCACCATCCCTCTCTAAACAGCTTGATTCACAAATATCTTCCTTTCTGTTAAACCACAAGCTCCTAAGGCTTAGTTTAACCTTTCTAAACCAGCCACCTTCTTCAGGAGATTTAACCCTTCCTAATTTTTTCCAATACTTTTTAGCAGGATAACGCTTCAGTGGGGGTGGGGGCTGCAGCTCCGGGGTCCTATGCGGTGCTCCAGGCGCTTTTATATAGGGGCTGCCACTCTCCATTCGACCTAACCCGCACCATGAGAACAAAGATTAGAGAATGAACTAGGACTCAAGTCCTTCATAATGGTTTTTCTTTTTCTTCCCCCCTCATCAATAGTCCCCTCATACTCCTGTGGAACAATCCTAATATTTCCCATCTGCAGGAGATCCTGGAAGCAGTCCTATGGGCAACAAGAGGGTATAACGTTTATTGCAAATTTATTTGCTCATAATAAACTTCTCTTGTTATCTGTACAAAGAGCGTCTTTCTCTCCCAAGCTGGTATTTATTTTGCTACATTCAGCTTCACCAGGCCTGTAGTTCCCAATTCGTCCGAGTTAAATCTAGTCTATCCACCACTACTAGGATTGAATCCTTTTACTATCTCACTCGTTGTCTAAGACCCACTTGAACATATAGAAGGTATTACAACATTCTACACATCCAGATTTACAGAAATGTAGAGAGACATGGTTATAAGATGTCACGATTCTGGACTCTGATGATTGGGATGATGCTTGGGATTATCCATTCCAAACACTGATCTTGGGTAAAGATAGAGTGCTCAAATTTAAAATTGCCAACCGGTGTTATTTCACACCTACCCGACTGGGAAAGATATCGTCTGGATGCCCCAACATGTGCTGGAGGTGTTCTTCCACATATGTGGGTTTCATTCATATTTTGTGAACCTGTGGGGTTATTGCTAGATCCTGAAATACTGCACATCTCTGAGCTCACCAACATTAGGGTTCCACTGGATTCAGGGGTGTATCTTCTAGGCTTGATTGACCCTCTGGTTGTTTAAAAATAACACTCAGGACATTCCTTGGTCTCTGTTCTATGCCACTATGGATAAATGGTAAACCTTGGTTTACTCAGTCCTTTCATAATATAAGGCTACTTATAACAGTTCGGGATGATTAACCAAATTTGAGAAGATCTGGTATCCTTGGTTGGAAACCTCATGGCAACACTGAACTGAGATTTAAACTCGAGCATTTAATTTCTCTATTTCTCCAAGTTAAATATATGCTCATACGCTTACTAAGGTTGTTTGTTCTTATTACGTTATATACTGATGGGAACCTTTTACCTATTTGGGGTCCCACTTAGAACATCTCCTGCTGCTGGGGTATAGTTGTGTTTGTCCCTGGTGCAATTTACTGCTTATTTGTGCATTTTGAACTCTGACGTTTCTCTATTGGTGCTACTGGGCTGTTTTAATGTTTACATTGTCCTACATTACATTAGAGGTTGATGCAACAGGCAATGAAGTGGGGCACAAAGAGTAACTTGTCAGAGCTAACTATTTTTACCTGCTTTTTTCTTGTAACATTTGTGTCTTCATACAAAACGCAATAAAATTAAATTACAAAACAAAAAATATACAATGGAAAGCACTTAATTCTATCTGGTCAGTAAGTGCAAGAAGCTACTTGTTGATCCTGCCAGATATCCAGTGCAAGTTCTTGTGCATTCTGCAGCGTTTTTGCAGGTAGTGGTATCAGCCCTGCCCAAGTGAACTACAGAGCAGCTACCCCCTATTTTATTGAGAAGGTGCTCTCTAGTCCTAACACACTTTCTGTCCCAGGGAGACAACACTGCTCCTCTCTAGATACAGTACGATGAGTAAGCATTCCTCCCACCATAGGATAGGCAGTGCATTAATGGTTTTACATGTCCTCTCTGATTCTGGCTGAGTCTCCTCTCTGGCGCATAACCAGCAGCACTTTGGGTTTCATTCAGAGTGCAGTGAGAAATCTGGGAAAAAAGTGCCGCCTTAAAGGGCTAGGCGATGCATTGCTTGGCATTTGAGCAACATGTTGCTACAGCTAAGCCAAGCTCCCCTGTGCCTCCAGCGTCTAATTGTTACCTTCGTGTCCACTGAGACTTCTGTGCCTCCAGAGACTCTGTGACCTCTGCACTCCTGTACCTCAAGTGCCCCCCCCCCTCCATTGTTCTCCAGCAACCCCTTTGCCTCCATGGATCCTGGTCTCCCCAGTGATCTCTGTGTCTCTGGTGCACACTGTGACTCCACACAGCCTCGGGTCTGCTCCCATTTCTCCAAAACTGTGACTTTCCTTGTGATTACAAACCCTTCTACATGACAGCTTGCTCAATCATAATGAGCACCCCTTCCAAAGACCCAGTGCCCAGTAAGAAAGATTTTTTAACCCCTCCATACACTCTAGGCGTGCTTGCGCTTGCTACTGAACCTTCGGGCTCACCACATGCCTTCTGGTGTGAACGTCTCACCTCTGACCTCCATGCTTCTCCGGAGATCCCAATGGTTGCTGTAAGTTTATAAAACTCATAATTATTCACTTCAAGCTACAGCCACAGAACTTCCCTATGGACCATACTAAAGTGGTCTGTCTAATTATCCTGCTCTCTGGGAGAACCTTAGTCTGGGTATCCCCACAATGGGAAAAAGGCAATTCTGTAACCAGCAACATTGTTGCCTTCTGTGTATCCTCCATAGAACCTTTAATGAGCCTGCTCAAGGCTAACCTGCAGCAAGTGCCCTCCTATGTCTCCACCTAATATCATTTACAGTGGGAGGGTATGCTATCCAGTTTCAAACTCTCATGGCTGAACTGGCTTGGAATAACAAGGCGCTCACAGCCACCTTCTGACTGGGTTTGTCCAAGCATAATAAAGACAAACTGACTGGATGTACAATCCTCACTACGCTCAATGATCTGGTCCCCTTGGCCACACAAACAGATATTTACTTAAAGGAATACTCCAGAGACAGATCTTGCCTGTGAAAGCCTTTTTCTCCTTGTTTGGCACCAACCTTTTCCGTGCCCCTTAAATTATAACGAAAAAAAAGGCCTGACATCAGTCCCAAGGCCTCTGGTATCTACTGTTGACAAAAAAGGACAATCTCCCTTTTGCTAGATTAGTCTAGTCTTTCTTTCAGTTCCTTGTCTGGGAGCCCTACTGTCGCTCCATATGCCTCACCCAAGACTTGTCAGTCAAGTCTTCTTTTCTAGCTGTCTCCAAGGTCACCCCTCCATTTGCAAGTTATTATGTGGTTTACCAAGACATTTTTTCCTAATGCAAGAGAGCTCAAACCATCCCAATCGTTCCCACAATTGTGCCATCAAAATTCTTCTTGCCTTTATTCCCACCTAAAGGATGGTTATATTCTTTCAGCTTCCCAGAGATCAAATCCATTTTGGAAAAACATAACAGAGAATCAGACAGTGTAAAAATAGTCCCAGTTCGTTGTACAATAAATCTGGGCCAGTCGTAGCACCAATGAAAATATAAACATAAACAACAAACATATAAAAAATAAACAAGGCAACCGAACAGCTACATACAACGAACCACTACACCATACACACACACACATAGTGATCTCTCTAAATTAAATTAAAAGGTTTATAGCAGACCTGTTAAAGAGATTAATGTACCCAAGTTGATCGATCAACTTGGGTACAACCAGCCTGTCAAATTTTACATGCGATCATTGATAGCAGCTTCCCACAAACCCCCCCTCCCCCTTTACTTTGGAGGAAAGTAAATCGCTCCATCTATTGGCTTTAGAACAGTAAAAATGCAATAAAAAGAACAATTGGATTTTTTTTTTTTATGATGGTTCTTCTTCAAGTTTTTAAAGTAGTTTATTGTATAATCAGTACTTGTAATTCCTGATCTATTTGACCCTCAATGTCTTTTATTGTCAAAGAAATCCTGCTGTTAGGTTGCTGTGAAGTCCTGTGGCTGCTTATGAGTTTTGCATTGTATTCTAGAGCGCTTGGTTACATAATCACATAGTTTTAAAGAACGATCATTACAAATCTTCTATTAATCTTCCTGTCCATAGACACTGCGTTGGTGTTTAAACCTCGGCATTTGTGAAGTGACCGTTTATGCTTTCAGCATTGAGAATTTTAAGCGTTCAAAGGAGGAGGTCGAAGGCTTGATGGAACTAGCTCGCCAAAAGTTTACCCGTCTTCTGGAAGAAAAGTAAGTTAGAGGGTTGCAGAACAGTGTAAGTTTATAATCCCACAGATTAGTACTGTTTGATATGTGGTACAGAAGATAAAGATGGGAAATAGTTTTAGGGATAGATTTAAGCAACTCTAATTGCTATTTAGGTACAAAAGATTACATTTAAGAATCCTGGTGAAGGTAAATAAACCAATTAACTGCACATATTTTTCTATTTTTTCCTCATTCTCTACATTGTTTTTTTTTTTAAAGCTTTCATCTTCAAAGCGTTTTTGAAGTATCGATGCTGTGCTAAAAAAAAAAAAAGTAGCAAGCAGAGGATAAAGGACTAGTCATTTTAGTTTCTAGTGGTCTTCCTGCAGCTGATCATTACCCCATTACAAATTTACCTTGCTTTCATTTGCACTGTGTCATGCACTGCAAGGGTTAAGTGCTCATTTAGTCTAGAGCAGCCCTCAAAATATGCTGAGGGCGAGTGTGGAGCCAAATTGGAGGGGAGAGCGGGTGCCGCCAGCAGGAGGGATTGAACGGGAGCCAATTCTCCTCCCAGCCTCTGATGTCCATAAAAAGACCGTACTGCTTCTGCCAGAAGTGGTCGGCCAGGAAACTGTGGGGAAGGTAGAAGAGGAGAGTCGGTCCGATCACACAGGGGACTTTGTTTGACAACCGCTGGCGTTTTCGGACCCATGGACCTCCTTGAAGCAAGACAAATGGGTCCACTAAGTGATACGGTCTGGCTACAAGATCGAGTTTTGTTCTTACCCTCTGGAAAGGTTCTTTCCCTCCAATGTGCACCTGTGCTCGGACCGATTACAAACTCTCTTTGGGGCAGTGCAAGACCTGTTGCTTCAAGGTGTGATTGTCCCGGTTCCAACCTCAGGACGTTTTCAGGGGTTTTATTGGAAACCTGTTCACAGTCCGAAAGAAAGAGGGCAAGGTGCGTCCAATTCTGTATCTCAAGCTCCTGAACTGCTTTGCGCGAGTACAGAAGTTCAGAATGGAGTCCATTGGCACGGTAGTGGCACCCCTGCTTCAGGGGAATTTCCTTGCCTCTATCAACATCCAGGACGCTTACTTGCACGTTCCAATATGTGTCCATCACCAGCGCTTCCTCTGCTTTGCTGTGGGAGGGGAACAGTTATCAGCTCGTGGCGTTACCCTTTGGTCTCGCCTCTGCTGCTTGGGTCTTCACAAGACTAGTACTGGGCTACCTGGACGACCTCCTTCTGCAAGTGGAGTCCTCTGCTGCTCTAGTTAACAACGTGGAGATCACTATATGGACTCTGAGGGAGTTCCGCTGGCTCTTGAATTACCAGAAGTCTGCTCTGGTTCCCTCCAAAAAGTTAGATTATCTGGGTCTGACTCTGGACTCGGCTCTAGCCAGAGTGTTCCTTCCTCTGGATAAACTCCAGAAATTGCATGCAGCAAATCGTCTCTTGCTGCCCATCAGATGGTCTTCCCTCCCGACTTGTATGCTGATGCTGGGCCAGGGTTTCTACCTTCGAGGTGGTTCGTTTGCACAGTTCCATATGAGGTCCCTGCAAAAGGGAAAACCTGACCAAATGGGACAAGTGTCTGAAGTCTCTGGACAATCAGATCCAGGGCAAATCCTTTATCCCCTTGTATTGGACAGTGGTCACCATGGATGCCAGTCTGTCTGGGTGGGGAGGTGTCCTGGGTCGGAGCTCCGCTCAGGGTGTTTGGACACTGGAAGGCTCCATAATTCCAATCAATGTCCTGGCTGTGCCTTGATCATTGGACGGATCGTCTTCAGGGGTGTCCAGTGCAAATTCAGTTGGGCAATGTCACGGCCATGGCTTATGTCAGTCACCAGGGTGGAACAAGAGGTGTGTTGGCAGCTCTGGAGGTAGCCGGCATTCCTACGGTGGGCAGAATGCTTTGTTCAGGCCCTCTCCGCCGTATATATTCCAGGGGTGGAAAAGTTGCAGGCGGGTTATCTCAGTCGTCAGGCGTTGGACCAAGGGGAGTGGTCCTTTCATCCAGAGGTGTTTCATCAGGTATGTCTCTGGTGGGGCACCCCCAAGGTGGATCTGCTGGGAGTCTCGGCTCAACAGAGGGGTTCAGAGGTTTGTGGCACGGTCACAGGATCCTCTGGCGGACGCCACAGATGCGCTGATGGCCCCACGGGGCCAGTATCGTCTGATCAACGCCTACCCTCCTCTCCAGCTTCTGCCAAGACTCTTGCGCAGGATCAAGGCAGAAGGGATTCCGGTCATTCTAGTGGCCCTGGACTGCTTTCGCCAGTCTTGGTACGCCGACCTGGTGCAGCTCGTCGCTGACATCCCTTGGGAGATTGCCTCTCAGGGAGGATCTGTTGTCCCCAGGGCCAATCTTCCATCATGCTTTACAGTCACTGGCTTTGACGGCTTGGCTGTTGAAAGCCAGGCGCTGAAGGATAGAGGTTTGCCTGGGTCGGTAATCCTGACACTGCTGAAAGCTAGGAAGTCTACCTCTAGGAAGATCCACCATTTTATGTGGAAAGTGTACATTTCTTGGTGTGTGTCACTTGGTGTTCACCCTCGCTCTTTTTCGGTGGCTCAGGTCCTGACCTTCCTTCAATGGGGGGGTTGAGCAGAAATTGGCCTTGAGTAACATCAAGGGCCAGGTGTCGGCCTTGGCGGTCTTCTTTCAATGACCCTTGGCCACGTACTCCCTGGTGTGTACTTCTATTAAAGGGGTTCGACATTTGACTCCACCAGTGCGGTCTCCTTTACCGCCTTGGTATCTGAACTTGGTGCTTTCGGTCCTCCAGAAGCCTCCCTTGGGGGATTCCCCCCTGCTTACTCTGTCCCAGAAGGTGGCCTTTTTGGTGGCGATCACCTCTGCGCGCAGGGTGTCCTAATTGGCGGCGTTCTCTTGTTGCACCCCTTACTTGGTGGTCCACAAAGATAAGGTGGTTCTTCTCCCCTATCCGTCATTCCTTCCTAAAGTAGTCTCTGATTTCCATTTGAGTGAAGACATTGTGTTGCCTTCCCTGTGTCCCAGGCCAAAACATCCTAAGGAAATTGCGTTTCATCGCTGGATGTGATTTGGGTGTACCTGGCAGCTACGGAGTCTTTTCCGAAGTCAGACTCACTATTTGTGCTCACGGATGGGTCTCGGAAAGGACTGTCCAATTTTACTCCGACCACTTCAAAATGCTTTAGACAGACAGTGACTCAGGTCTATTCAATCAAGGGTCAGGTTCCTCCTTTCCCTGTGAAAGAGCACTCTACTTGGGCGTTCAGTGCATCCTGGACCTTCCGTCATCAGGCGTCAGTGAGGCAGGTTTGCACGGCGGCCACTTGGTTATTGGGGCACACTTTTACAAAATTCTATAAAGTGGATGCCGGCATCTGTGGATGCTTCTTTTGGCCGCAAGGTTTTGCAGGCTGCTGTTTAGAGGGTCTGTTCCCTCTTTGGGGGAGTAATGTTTCAGGTGGGCTCCAGTTGCTTTTTGTTGAGCTCCTGTTACTTGGTTGGCCTTAGGAATTTTGTTTGCTGTTCCTACCCTCCATGTTTGACACTGCTTTGGGACGTCCCACTGGTCAAGATTCTCAGGAGCTGTGTCCGTCAATGAATGAAAGAGAAAATGGGATTTTTGACCTACGGTAAAATCCATTTCTCTGATGTTCGTTGAGGGACACAGCACCCGCCTCTCTGTGGAGTTGTAATACTTCTGACACTGCTTGTAACAAAACTGAGTACCTATAGCAGAGAGGGGGAGTATGCCTCCTGGGACTGCCCATAGGTGTAGTCAAGTCTTTTTTCTGCCTAGTGTCATACTCCTGTAGGGGGCAGTATAACCCACTGGTTAAGATTCTCAGGAGCTGTGTCCATCAGAGAAATAGATTTTACTGTAACTCAAAAATCCCATTTTTGTTTCTTGCAAAAAGATGTGCATTTATTTAAAAAAAAAAAAAGGTGAATTTTATTCTTTTAAAGCCAAAATCCAGATAACACTTTTGAATTTTGAATCAGTTACTGGTACCGTTTTTTTTTTTTTTTTTCTTCCCCTTTTGGGATGAGGGTTTTACATCAATGAATAAAAGCTGACTATTTTAAGCACTACTGTCAGTGTTAAATGGGTTTTGTCGGTACTCTAAAAGCCTCGTACACATGGCTGAATGTTAGGCGGAATTGGCCCGTGTGTACTGCAGCCGGTCTGAAGTGTTTTTTTTTTGGGTTCAGCCGGTTGGGTTACAGGTGTTTTTGCATGTGTATCATGTATGGGCAGGGCAAGAAGAGGAGAGCATTTCTTTAAGAGAACTAGCACTTCGCAAGCATAAAACTGCACGTGAAAACACACATTTTACAGGTGTTATCATTGAAATCAATGGAGCAAAAAAAAAAAAAAAAGCTCATGTACTTTTTCAAGCATAGGGCGTAGAGTATAGAACAGCTGAGCGTACAGGGAACAAAAAAAAAAAATAATAAAAATGTCAATGCAGCCACCAGATCTAAGAATTGGTGAGCTGCAGTATAATACATTTTTTTTCTTCTTATTTTTTTCATTTAATTTATGTGTAGTTGCAGGTTTTAGTGCTAGGGCCTGTCATTGGAAGGGGTCAGAGTGGAGGGGAACGAGTCAATGAAAAGAAGGGGAGGATAGGGAAGGAGAACCACATGGGCAGGATATTATGAAGGTAGCGAAACCAATGATTGTCCGTTTTTTAGTACAGGTAAAGTCAATCCAGTAAAACTATGTTGACTCATATATCTCATGTTTGTTTTGGAATGACAGGATTAGATTAAATCTGTCAAACTTTCTTAACTTTGCCAACCTAGTCGCAGATTGATTCCCGTAGGAAAAAGGCTCTGCAGAGGGTTTTGATAGGGAGGCTAGGTAGTGTCAGAATTTCAAGACTTTCCACAGGGAAAGACGATAGGGACCTGTTAGAGAAGTCAGGATAGGAAGTGAGGGCCAAAGATCAGAGGTGGGAAAATGAGGCTTGACAGGTATTTATTTGATCTCTTGGAGGGAGTGAAAAAGGCTGTCTGTCCCATCTAGCAATTGCTAAAATAATTGTGCTGCCGAATTGCAGTGGATTTAAAACACCAAATCTAATATATATATATATATATATATATATATATATATATATAATAGATACATGGCTACTAAATCACTTTATTTCGTAGCCTCTGCTTCTCAACATCCTCATGTGATCTAAACCCAAGGCAAAGAACACATGGCTTGTTGGCTACTAGAAGTAAATTTTCAGTACATTGAATGACTTGAATGTTCAAATGCACTCCAAAATTTTGTTTGCCTTAACATTCGATTTTTGGGATGAATGCCATGCAAAAGCACATACACTTTTAGAAATTTGTTCATTCGAGAAAAAATGTTCATACTGCTCCTTCAAATTTTCTTGCCACTGTGCTCAAAAGCAAACGTCTATTTGATTCCACTAATGATTAGAAATACGAACAAACATTCTTAAAATGAAAAATTTTGAATGGATCTCTAGTATATAGCCAACTTACACAGGGAATATAAATTTTCAAATGTACTGCGCATCGCTAGTACCAAGTGGATATCTGTCCTTGAATGCTCTGCACATATCCAAATGTATTTTTATATTTTTGCGTGCTTATTTATGTTTTGGCTTTCTATGCAACAGAGATAAGCTTCAGAAGCATGAAGTTTGTATTCGAGTACTAGGAGACATGACTTTGCTTCCACTTGACATCCAGAAACTTATTGCTCAAGCTGTCCTGGAAACAAAGAACTATTCTAAGTGAGTATTTTCTGTTATTATTAACTTATCATTTTGGAGTTGTGAATATTATCAATATTAACTCATAACATGGAGTCCCTTACCACACTTGTAACTACCTAGGTAAGACCCAATTTGCACATATGTCAGCTGTGCCTTTCTGTTTGTGGCAATCTTCTTTTTTTTGTTTTATTAAACTTTTATTTTACTAATCATACATCACAGGACAGTTAACCACTTCTGGACGGGAAGGTTTTCCCCCTTAATGACCAGGCCATTTTTTGCGATCTGGCACTAGGTTACTTTAACTGACAATTGTGCGGTTGTGCAACGCTGTACCCAAATAAAATTGATGTAAAATTGATGTCTTATTTTTTGCGCTATAAACAAAAAAAGAGCAACAATTCTGAAAAAAAGACAATGTTTTTCACTTTCTGCTATTTAACATTCCCAATAAAATACATTTAAAAATCATACTTTTAGGCCAATATGTATTCTGTTATATTTGGTAAAAAAAAAATCCCAGTAAGAGTATATTGATTGGTTTGCGCAAAAGTTATTGCGTCTACAAACTAGGGGAAAGATTTGTCATTTTTTAAATTTTTTTTACTAGCAATGGCAACGATCAGCGATTTGTTAGTGGGACTGCGACATTGCGGCGGACAGATAGGACACCTAACTGACATTTTTGACACATTTGTGGGGACCAGTGACATTCCTACAATAATCAGTGCTAAAAATATGCACTGTTACTGTACTAATGACACTGGAAGGGAAGGAGTTAACACCATGGGCAATCAAAGGGTTAAATGTGTTCCATTGGATGCTTTCTAACTGTGTGGGGGATGTAGTTATGGAATGAACACAAGACCTGTGTTCCTAAATAGGAGGAACATAGGATTCCTGTGTTCATCACCCACAGAGCAGCGGTCTGCCGTGTTTACATCGGCAGACCGTAATTCTGTCTCCATGGGGAGCAATCGTGGGTGCTTGGCAGACATCGCGGCCCCCGGACCCGCTGGTTGGCTCCCCTCTAGCCAATCGGCGCGTGCCCCTGGCAGCCGCGATTGCCGCCGGGCACCCGCCATCGCTCCCCGTGGAGACAGAATGGCGGTCAGCCGTTGTACAAACGGCAGACCGCTGGTCTGTCAGCAATGAACACAGGGCTCCTGTGTTCCTCCTATTTAGGAACGCAGGTCCCTGTGTTCATTCCATAAGTACATCCCCCACACAGTTAGAAAGCACCCCCTAGGAAGGGACACATTTAACCCTTTGATCGCCCATAGTGTTAACCCCTTTCCCTGCCAGTGCCATTAGTACAGTAACAGTGCATATTTTTAGCACTGATTACTGTAGTAATGTCACTGGTCCCCCCGCAATGTCGCAGCAATGTCTGATCTGTCCGCCGCAATGTCGCAGTCCCGCTAGATATCGCTGATCGCCGCCATTACTACTAAAAAAAAAAATAAAAAAAAATGACATAAATCTTTCCCCTAGTTTGTAGACGCAATAACTTTTGCACAGATCAGCTTCCCCTGTGGCGAATGGGCGCCAGGTACGTCGTTTCACAGGACAGAGCCGACCTGCCGCAGTATATGTACTGCTGGCAGTCGGCAAGTGGTTAATAGTCATTACTACATGGGTTATGCTGCCACTCTCAGATGAATGAACATTGGATGAAGGCATAAACCCTCCCAGCTCAGCTAAGCCTCAGTTTTGTGTTAGAGTCAGAAGGTGATCAATGTTTTCTTGAGTCTCTCTATAGATCTCCTTTTTAGGGATTGTTCCTACATTTCTGGGCCTGTTCCTGACACCCCTATACAGGCAGAAGTGGGCCTTATCTGGATCAGTCACTACTGCCAGCAGGCCAAGAGCAACTGTACCCAGACCCCTGCATACAAGAGTGGGGACAGCCTGTAGTGTTTGGTGCTGGTTCCTGCAGGCAATGACCTCTGATGTACAGCATACCTAGTGATCTCCCTGGCAGGGTGCTCTACAGATCCAGGGCAGTGATACTCCTGGAGGGGAGTTGAATCTCTGAAGGTCCTGTGGGGCATGCCTACCAGGATGGGCGAAGTTTGGGCTTACAAGCATGGACTGGTAAGTGCTTTTGTGTTTGTTGAGTGTTGGCATTAGGACATCTGTTTTTCCTTTTGTGGGTTGATATATAGACCATGGCAGTGAAAGTCAACGCCTGTGGTTGGGCTTCGACGTCACGCGTATAGGGGACAGAGCCTGCGTGCTGGCAGCTGTCTCTTCCTAGATACCGTTTATGCTGATTGCGATGCGCTTTGGAAGCGCCACCTTTTGTGAGTACCATTCCTTTTACTCAATAAAGCGGTTTACTGCAACCATACAGAGAGCACTAGATCTCTTCCTTTGTTCCCCTTTTATGTCTATCGGTGAGAATCCCTCTGGAGGTGATAGGCTATCCATAGCCTTTACTATCTGAAGGTCCCTGTGTATATACAACTCTGTGATTGACCCAGCAGTGGGTCTATAGTGGAGGTGAGAGACCAATTCACCTGATGGTGGGATTGCACTAATCACGAAAGCACTAATTACGTTTTGCACAAGATTCTTTTGGACACGTGGATTCACCGTTTATTTGATTGATTGTATGGACATTGGAACATGTATGGACACTGATTTTGAGTTTTATTACACTATGTGTGCACGTGACTGGCGCAACACTACTTTTTGGTTTATTTAAAAGGGGATGAGCTGGTCAGCCATTTTGTGTCCCTTTTACTTCTATGGGGATTCCTTGCTCACCCTTCTCAACAGCAGCATCCTGCCTTCTATAACCACTAACCAAGTTGACTTCTGTCCACCAGGGCGCAGCAAGTACAGAGGTGTGTGTATTTTTGGAGGGTGCTGTCAGTTTAGTGTTTTGACATAGGCCTACTCTCCTCTCAGCTAAGTGACTGCTTCCTGCTGGATACAGGCCTATCATTCCTCAGCTAGCCTTGGCTCCTCACAGGCAGAGAAAGATGGAGAGAGGGACAATGGGGCCTTCAGATTCCTTAATTAACCTCCTCAAAATTTTGCCCTTCAATGGGTCTGTTATGAGTCAGATTAGCTCTGAATCCCTGCCTTTATTGGATAACACCACTGTTTCAGGGGCCCCTTCCTCTTCCTTTGTGTCAATGGAGAAAATCTCAGCAGTCATTTCTGGATGAAATGGAAGCCGTTAAGCATCAGCAATTTTCTGTAGATGAGTCCTCTCGGGGGGAGTTATCCAGGGTTGCCTCAGACACAGAAGGCCATAGTAGGCTTCCTAGCAAGTGGTTGCACTAATATTAAGTTGCTGTTACCCGAATTCTCATCCCTTGAAATGCCTGATTTTAAATCTAGGCAGACACTCAAAAATTCCTAAGTCCTTTTTACCCTCACTTGTAAGAAGGGATGTATACTGATTGGGCTCACCCGAAGAAGGTGTTAGTTGCCGACCAGCCGTCGTAGGTTTACTGAGGCAGGTCAGCTCTGTTACGCGAAACGACGTACATGTACATCGCATCGTGTAGCAGTTAGTGTGGGCGCACGCACACGCTGATTGGCTAGAGGGGAGCCAATCAGCGGTTTGGGGGGCCACGATGTCTGCCGGGCACCCACAATCGCTTTTTCTTTTTCTTGTTTTTTTTTTTTTCCCCTTCGTTTTTTTTCCCTTCGTTTTTCTTTTTTCTTTTCTCCCTTTACTTTGTTTTTGTTCGTTTTTTGGCTTCTACCAGCTGTCTTTTTATATTATCACTACTGTTTTTTCCTTATTTTTATTGAAAGCTTTTTCGCATATGCATTTATAGAACTTTTTTGCTATGCGTTTTTGGACAAAAGGTGAAGCAAAAACAAACATACAATTCCTGCTGGGCTGTTTGTGTGCCCCTAATTGGGATTTAGTATCTGCAGTGTCTTGTATTGTACAGCATGGTTACGACTAAGCGGAAGACTCCGTGAAACGCGTCAACTGCCGTGCTCCCCTTTTCCCCCCCATGTCTCCGACTGTTATGGTTTCATCTTGGATGATTTTATCTTTTTGCCTGCAAAATAAATTTGGATTTTAACTTTTTGCATCTTCAACCGGTTGTGCGGCTTTTTGTGCTCTTCCATTTGCTGCTATCAGGACTGCGGATCCGTGCCTGCACCTGGGTTGGATGTGTTTGGAACTATCCCCTCACTTGAGCGGTTCTTTTCCCTCTTGACCGTTTGTTGCTGTACCCACAATCGCTCCCCATGGAGACAGAATTACGGTCTGCCTATGTAAACACGGCAGATCTCTGTTCTGTGGGTGATGAACACAGGAATCCTGTGTTCCTCCTATTTAGGAACACAAGTCTCTGTGTTCATCTAGTCAGCCCATCCCCCACACAGAAAGCACCCTCTATGCAATCATTGAACACTTTGATCACCCTTGGTGTTAACCCCTTCCCTGCCAGTGCCATTAGTACAGTAACAGTGCATATTTTTAGCACTGATTACTGTAATGTCACTGGTTCCTCCAAAAGTGTAAAAAATGTCAGTTCGGTGTCTTATCTGTCCGCCGCAATGTCGCAGTCCCGCTAAAAACCCCCAACCGCCGCTATTACTAGTCAAAAAACAAATAAATACACTGATCAAAATTAAAAACGCAACACTTTTGTTTTTGCCCCTATTTTTCATGAGCTGAACTCAAAGATTTCTCTCAAATATTGTTCACAAATCTGTCTAAATCTGTGTTAGTGAGCACTCCTTTGCCGAGATAATCTATCCACCTCAAAGGTGTGGCATATCAAGATGCTGATTAGACAGCATGAATATTGCACAGATGTGCCTTAGGCTGGCCACAATAAAAGGCCACTCTAAAATGTGCAGTTTTATAACCCAGCACAATGCCACAGATGTCGCAAGTTTTGGGGGAGCGTGCAATTGGCATTCTGACTGCAGGAATGTCCACCAGAGCTGTTGCCTGTGAATTGAATGTTAATTTCTCTACCATAAGCCGTCTCCAAAGGTGTTTCAGAGAATTTGGCAGTATATCCAACCGGCCTCACAACCTCAGACCACGTGTAACCACACCAGCCTAGGGCCTACACATCCAGCATCTTCACCTCTAAGATCATCTGAGACCAGCCACCTGGACAGCTGCTGCAACAATCGGTTTGCATAACCAAAGAATTTCTGCTCAAACTGTCAAAAACCATCTCAGGGAAGCTCATCTGCATGCTCGTCGTCCTCATCTGGGTCTCGACCTGACTGCAGTTAGTCGT
Organism: Pelophylax lessonae; assembly: GCF_965119305.1. NCBI lineage: Eukaryota > Metazoa > Chordata > Amphibia > Anura > Ranidae > Pelophylax > Pelophylax lessonae. Next base: position 319,013,836 of record NC_138769.1, read on the forward strand.
AACTTGAGTGGGCAAATGCTCACATTCGATTGAGTCTGGCACTTTGGAGGGGTGTTCTCTTCCCAAATGAATCCCGGTTTTCACTGTACAGGGCAGAGGGTAGACAGCGTGTATGGCATTGTGTGGGTTAGCGGTTTGCTGATGTCAACGTTGTGGATCGAGTGGCCCATGGTGGCAGTGGGGTTATGTTATGGACAACAAACACAAGTACATTTTATTAATGGCATTTTGAATGTACAGAGATACTGTGATGAGATCCTGAGGCCTATTGTTGTGCCATTCATCCACGACCATCACCTCATGTTGCAGCATGATAATGCACGGCCCCATGTTGCAAGGATCTGTACACAGTTCCAGGAAGCTGAAAACATCCCAGTTCTTGCATGGCCAGCATACTCACCGGACATGTCACCCATTGAGCATGTTGAGGATGCTCTGAACCAGCATATATGACAGCGTGTTTCAGGTCCTGCCAATGTCCAGCAACTTCGCACAGCCATTGAAGAGGAGTGGACCAACATCCCCCCCCCGGACACCCCAATACAGCAAAACTGCACATTTTTGAGTGGCCTTTACTGTGGCCAGCCTAAGGCACACCTGTGCAATAATCATGCTGTCTAATCAGCATCTTGATATGCCACAGCTGTGAGGTGGATAGATTCTTTGCAAAGGAGAAGTGCTCACTAAGGCCCCTTTCACACTATCCGTCCGTCGGACAGATTCCGTTTTTCTCAGCGGGGGATCGAGCCGCCGATCCCCTGCTGAGCAGAAGGATGACAGCTGTGTCTCCGCGCTGTGTGCGGAGACACAGCTCTCAGTTCCCCATGCATCTCTATGGGGGAAATTGGATGGGAACGGACCGTTTGGGCTTACTCCCGGGGGCTGGTACCACATTCCAGGCCGGATGCGGGGGTTGGGGCTGCGCTACTAGCGATGGATGAACGATCGTGCGGGGCGGGGTCTCTGTTTGTACTTCCAGGGCCCACCTTCCAATCGATCCCGTTTTGGAGTCTGGGGGGTCCCCACAAGGGTCCTCAGCTGCTCTGCAGGCCGCGGAGCGCCGCAAATTTCTTGTAGCCTCATGTGCTGAGGAGATCAGTGGCCATCTTGGTACGCCCGGCTTGGCAATTTTGCAGTGGTTTTTCTGATAGGACTCTGAATGGGAGTTCACTGAGGCATTTTTCTGTGGGTGGAGCCCCTCCCTATACCATTGGTGGTTTCTCAGCTCATTTCCTTTTGGATCAAGCTTGCTGCTGACATGTGCAGATGTTCTGGGCCTTCTGCTGCATCTTGGTACAGTGAGTCCGGGGGTCTCTCTCTCTCTCTGCTGGGGGGTCTCCAGCACGCTTGCCTGACCTTCGGAGGGGCGCTGCAGCCTGCAGACTTTTTGTTTTTAAAAAAAAATGTTTCTGTCACTTTTTCAGCTTTTTACTGAAGGGTTCCCCTGGTGCAACATGGACCCTAAAGATCATGTGTCCCCACCTGACCCCCTCGGGGAGGCTGCCAGGCCCTCTGGATCCCAGCTGTCTGCCGATGCAATTTCGGCAGTCCTGGAAGCGTTCGTGTCCCAGGTGGAGGTAATCTTTAAAGGACGAGGTGCTAAGAAACGCCCTCTGCCTACCCCTGCCTCATCTGATGTCTCAGGTTCTGAGCCTGACTCAGCCACTGCAGACGCGAGTCTCCCTGCCGGGTCTGCTACCTCGCGCCCTGTCTCCTCTGACAGTAAGGATAACATTTCTACCTCCACTGCCACGCAAGATAAGGCGCTGGTGGACGCACTAGTTGTTTCTGTGCGTGAGACCCTGAAATTGGAGAATGCGGCTGCGACTGGGGCGCAGGTTACGTTTGGCACTCACAAGCCATCCAGAGCAGCAAAGGTTTTTCCCTTTCCCCGCATATTTTGACAACCTGCTTAAAAAAGAATGGGACCGGCCAAAGCGTTCCCCTGGGGCGCCTAAGCGGATTGCTAGACGCTACCCTTTTGAGGAGTCCCTGATAAAGAAGTGGACTCTCTCCGGTCTGAAGACTAAATAAGGCTACTGTTATCCCGGTGGAGGGTTCCCCGTCCTTTAAGGATCTGGAGGATAGGAAGGCGGAGGCTGTGGCCCACATTATGTACTCCCTGGCGGTGTCTGCACTGCACTGAGACCGGTGTTTACGGTTGCCCTTGTCATGCAAACGTTGACTGAATGGACTAAGTTACTACCTGATCTGGTGGCTTCAGTCCCCGATGCTCAAGCAAGGGAAATCCTTCCTCCCTATATATTGGACAATTGTGACCACGGATGCAAGTCTGTCCGGATGAGGGGGGAGTTCTCGGCAGGTTGTCTGCTCAAGGAGTCTGGTCCCTGGAAGAATCCAGGTTACCAATCAATGTTCTGGAGCTGAGAGTGATCCAGCTTTGCCTAGTACACTGGACCAAGTACCTGCAGGGTTGTCCGTTGCGCATTCAATCGGACAATGCCAGGGCCGTGGCTTATGTCAATCACCAAGGGGGCACCAAAAGTGCCCTTACAGCCTTGGAAGTGGCGGGCATCCTTCATTGGGCAGAAAGCTTTGTTCCAGCTCTCTCCGCTGTTCACATTGCAGGAGTGAAAAATCGGTAGGCAGATTACCTCAGTCGACAAGCCTTGGATGCGGTGGAATGGTCCCTCCATCCGGAGGTGTTCCAGCAGTTGTGCCTTTCGTTGGGGCACTCCAGATCCTGGGTCAACAGAAAAGTACAGAGGTTTGTGGCCTGCTCCCAGGACCCTCTGGCTGACGCCGTAGACGTGCTGGTGGCCCCGTGGGGTCAGTATCAGCTGATGTCTGCCTTTCCTCCTCTCAAGTTGCTGCCAAGACTTCTTCGCAGGATCGAGCCGGAAGGGATTCCGGTCATTCTTGTGGCACGGGACTGGCCTCGCCGAGCTTGGTACATCGACCTGGTCAGACTAGTCGCAGACGCTCCTTGAAGACTTCCTCTCAGGGAGGATCTACTGTCTCAAGGGCCAATCTACATCCTGCTTTACGGTCGCTGGTTTGACAGCTTGGCTGTTGAAAGCCAGGTGCTGAAGGACAGGGGTTTGTCTGCTTCAGTGATTCCCACTCTGTTTAAAGTGAGGAAAGCGACTTCTAGGAAGATTTATCATTGGACGTGGAAGTCGTATATTGCATGGTGTCCCCTTGCTCTTACTCGGTGGCTCGGATCTTGACTTTCCTTCAACGTGGAGTTGATCAAAAGCTGGCCTTGAGTACTATCGAGAATCAGGTTTCGGCCTTGACAATTTTCTTCCAAAGGCCATTGGCCACCCATTCCTGGGGGGGGGGGACCTTCATCCAGGGAGTGCGACACTTGGTACCTCCGGTGCAACCTCCGTTGCCACCTTGGGACCTTAATTTGGTGCTGTCGGTTCTCCAGAAACCTCCCTTCGAAAGTATTTGGGAGATTCCCCTGCTTACCTTGGGATAAGGAGATATCGGTTCCTTATGGACACATATTCACAGCCACATCCCTGTAAATAGTAGGAAAGGTAAAGGGGGAGAGAGGACGTTAGCAATCCCTCAAATCCTAGAATGAAAGAATACGGCCCACATCTCTCCCTTCAGGGGTGGGATTTTTAAGGCTGTAAAATTTGTCTTCAAACATCATACTACATTTTAAAACTTTGATACCATCAAAAACAGATAAAAACACAATATCTATATAAAAATTATGATTGTACATTCATAATGTCATGGTATTGTCCATAACTGGAAACAGAGTACTTGGCAAATCATACGCGTTTCGCTGCGCGAGTTCATTTGTTCATATCACGGTTTCTAAAAACTAGATCAGAAATTTATGTAAAGGAGAACACAGGTAATGCACATAATGATTATGCAGAACAAAGTGTGTGTGTATATATGTGTGTATATATATATATATATATATATATATATATATATATATATATATATATATATATATATATATATATAATCTCCCTTCCTTACATCAAATCGTCATGCCTACCCTTTTATACAGATCATCACAGAGCATGCCGGGCCTAAGAGGATAATGTCCCATGATAGGCCATTGAGACCACCGATCCACAGGTATATCCCAACAAGGGTGTAGGTGCCCGAGCGCCAAACCTGAGTTGGAGAAAGGCCTACAGACGGGCACTGGACCAAGCCTACATCCCAAAGGAGGGGTCCAGCGGGACAATTGGAGCGTGAGGATGAATGAAAAACCATTCTAAAAGGTAATAAAAAAACAAAGAAAAGCTAGTATATTTCATGACCACCACAGTTTAATGATAATCCAATAAAAAAATCACATAGCTTGCGATGTATAGTTCCCTTCCCAATACGCATGCACATCACAGTCCACGTCGCATAGCGCAACGTAGCGGCATAGTGGACATATATGACCACCAAATCAGAGCCCTGAAAGGTCAAAGGGCCAAATATCTAAGATACCCAGAGAAGAAATGTTCCCTTACAGAGAGGAAGGATGAAAAGGGCCATTATAATATTAATATTGTATCCCTTCTAGAGTGTAAGCTCTAACGAGCAGGGCCCTCTAGTTCCTCCTGTTTTGAATTGTATTGTAACTGTATTGTCTTCCCTCACATTGTAAAGCGCTGCGCAAACTGTTGGCGCTATATAAATCCTGTATAATAATAATAATAATAATGTGTAAAACACAGACCTCACAGCTAAAGACCAGAAATATTACCCATTATCACTGAGACATAAGAGTACATATATATATATATATATAGGGAAGGGACATACAGCATCGGTACCCCTACTCAGAATGTAGGTACAAGTGTGGATAATAGTGGTCAGTCAAAATACCTTCTAATGTTGCACAACATGGCAAAGGGATAGTATCGATCCTCCGACCAAGTCCCACGTGTACAGGGAGCCGCGTCCGGCTTCCTGCACCGCCAAGGGACTTAATAAAGCCGGTCCCACTGGAAGTGACTAGACTGTAACCCGGCCCCCATACGTCACTTCTGGCGCGGGCGCTATGACAGTCCACAGGGAACCGGCGTGAACCTCAAACATTATCTGCAGAAGAAAGCTGGTCAGCTGCGGTGTCCACCCCACCCGATACGAGGATCGAGGGGGGGGGGGCAAATGGGAGGAGCATCGCGCCAACCCTGCCCCAGCTTGGCGCCCGAATGCACGTCAAAAAGGGGCCAAACCTGCAGATCATGATCCCAAAGGAACTATGCCCACCTCCCAGATCCCAGCATCCTCTGCTCTAGAATGACAGCATAATAACAAAGTTTATATTAACATATCACAAAGCTTAATATATCACATAAGTGGCAATATTTTGAAAAATACATTGATACATACAACATCCGTCATAATAGTCAATGAGAATGAGTCACTTCACTTTGCTCTTAATATATCCGCATAAATAGTATGTGGAGTGAGGAGGAAGAAATAGGCCAAAAAAAAAAGTGGGGGGGGTGGGGAGAAAAGACCCCAGAGCCAAAAACCACACCCATGATGGGTTTTCAACCTATTACTCCAAGAATGGTTTAAATGATAATGCCATATTTAAACCAGGAGGTTTTGTGGCCTGTAAGTTGTAAATCCACTTGGCCTCACATTTTCAAATTTGGCTATCAAAATTATGTAATAGAGATGATCTTGTATACGTCGTGAAAAAGCTCTTTTTGTCTTCCCAATATAAAACGATCCGCATACACAGTTTGCCAAATATACCACACCCTCTGTGCGGCAATCCGTGTAGAGTCATGGTTTTAGGATACCTGCACGTGGTAGGGCGAGGGAATTACCTTCTCTCACCCAAGGACATTGGTCACAGCCACCACAACAGTAGGTCCCTGTACCTCCCGTAGCTCCTTCAGGACAGTTGTCCAGAGGTAAGTAATGGCTTTGAACCAATCGGTCTCTCAGAGATTGTGCTTTGCGGTAAACCATTTCTGGCTGTCCTCGTACATATTTTGATATAATCGCATCATCTGTAGGTTAACTACCCTGCGAATCAATTGATGATGGAGATTATATTTGGTTACAATTTTGATAGTTTCATGTGGGTGCGTTTTAGTTTTATTGTATGCTTTCTTGAGCGACTTCCAACTATAGCCATTGTTATATGGCCATTAGATGCTGCTGTAAAGCCTTAGCTTCCAATTCAAAATCGCTATCCTTAGTGCAGTTCCAACAGAGCCTTAGATACTGAGTATAAGGAATAATCCGTACCAATGAGTGTGGGTGGCCACTTGTTGAATGAAGTATGGTGTTCCCTGCGGTCTCTTTGCGATAGAGGGAAGTGTACAGGGAACCATCGGAGTTAAGGAACAGCTTTGTATCCAAAAACGAGATACTTGTGGTGTCATGTTGTACTGTAAATTTAAGATTATAATAATTCCTTGATATATAATCCATAAAGGACAGAAGCTCCTCAACCGTCCCGATGATGAGCATGTCATCGATGTATCTGCACCACAAGGCAATGTGGCGCAGATACATCGACACACCATCATCCAAAAAGAGAATCTTGGAGATTCTGATTGAGCTTCTATTTCATCGTCATCAGAGGATGATGAGTCTGAGCTAGAATGTTTGGAATAACCTTCATTCTCATCCAGCAGTTGAATTAATATTTTTAGAGTTCTGAAATCCTGGGCCTTTAAATCTTTGTATAGATCCTCTTCTCGAGTTGGTCCTGACCCTCGTTCCTTATCAAAAATATATTTAAACGTTAAATTTCTAGCAAATAGGTGTATATCTTTCACTAATTCGAATTTGTTAAGCCTCTGGAGGGGACAAAAACTTAAATCAAGCTTAAGAACCTCAATCTCCTCGTGGGACAGCTGGTAGGATGAGAGGTTAATTACAGCCAGTGTTGAAGAATTAGAGGGGGATTGTGTTAAACTAATGTTGCTTTCCATACAACCTGTATGTGCATTCGTGATTTGTTTTACTGTAGACATTTAGTGTAGAGGAAGGGACCGCAAATGAAACTACCAAAATCGTAACCAAATATAATCTCCATCATCAGTTGATTCGCAGGGTAATGAACCGTAACTGGCACTTCCTTACAGATGATGCGATTATATCAAAAAATGTATGAGGGCAGCCAGAAATTGTTTACCGCAGAGCACAATCTCTGAGAGACCGATTGGTTTACAACAATTACTTACCTCTGGACAACTGTCCAGAAGGAGCTATCGGAGGTACAGGGACCTACAGTTGTGGCGGCTGTGACCAATGTCCTTGGGTGAGAGAAGGTAATTCCCTCCGCCTACCACGTGGAGCTATACTAAAACCACGATTCTACGCGGATTGCCGCACAGAGGGTATATTTGGCGAACTGTGTATGCGGATCGTTTTATGTTGGGAAGACAAAAAGGGCTTTTTCACTACGTATACAAGATCATCTCTATATGGATGTTGGTCTATTATACACACCAATTGGTAACACATGTCGGCCTTAATCATAGTTATGACCCATTACCCATTTCATTCTCAGTACTTGAAACGATCCCTAAAAATCCAAGGGGTGGTAATTTTGATAACCAAATTCTAAAATATTAGGCCAAGTGGATTTACAACTTACAGGCCACAAAACTGCCTGGTTTAAATATGGCATTATCATTTAACCATTCTTTGAGTAATAAGTTGAATAGCCATCATGGGTGTGGTTTTTGGCTTTGGGGTGTTTTTTCTTTTTTTTTTTTTTATTTCTTTTTTTAATTTTGGCCTATTTCTTCCTCCTCTCTCCACATACTATTTATGTGGATATATTAAGAACAAAGTGAAGTGACTCATTCTCATTGTCTATTATGACGGATGTTGTATGTATCAATGTATTTTTCAAAATATTGCCATGTATGTGATATATTAAGCTATGTGCAGCTTTATTATGCTGTCATTCTAGGGCAGAGGATGCTGGGATCTGGATGTTGGCATGGTTCCTTTGGGATGATGATCTGCAGGTTTGGCCACTTTTTTGACGTGCATTCAGGCACCAAGCCGGTCAGAGTTGGCACGATGTTCCTCCCATTTTCCCCTGATCCTCGTATCAGGTGGGGTGGACACCGCAGCTGACCGGCGTTCTTCCGCAGATAATGTTTGTGGTTCACGCTGGTTCCCTGTGGACTGTCATGGCGCCCCCGCCAGAGGTGACGTATGGGGGCCGGGTTACGGTCTAGTCACTTCCGGTGGGATCGGCTTTAAGTCGCTTGGCGGTGCAGGAAGATGGACACGGCTCCCTGTACACGGGGACTTGGTCGGAGGATCTATACTATCCCTTTGCCACGTTGTGCAACATTAGAAGGTATTTTGACTGACCACCATTATCCACACTTGTACCTACATTCTGAGTAGGGGTACCGATGCTGTATGTCCCTTCCCTATATATATATATATATATGTACTCTTATGTCTCAGTGATTATGGGTAATATTTCTGGTCTTTTGCTGTGAGTTCTGTGTTTTACACATAGACAATATATTATATTAGATATTTGGCCCTTTGACCTTTCAGGGCTCTGATTTGGTGGTCTCTAGATACATATATGTCCACTATGCCGCTACGTTGCACTATGCGACGTGGACTGTGATGTGCATGCATATTGGGAAGGGAACTATGCATCACAAGCTATTTGTTTTTTTTATTGGATTATCATTATACCGTGGTGGTCATGAAATATACTAGCTTTTCTTTGTTTTTTGATTACCTTTTTGAGTGGTTTTCCATTCATCCTCACGCTCCAATTGTCCCGCTGGACCCCTCCTTTGGAATGTAGGCTTGGTCCAGTGCCCGTCTGTAGAACTTTCTCCCACTCGGGTTTGGCGCTCGGACACCTACACCCTTGTTGACCTATACCTTTGGATCGGTGGTCTCAATCATAGGACATTATCCTATTATTCCTGGCATGCTCTGTGATGATCTGTATAAAAGGGTAAGCATGACTATTTGATGTAAGGAAGGGATATATATATATATATATATATATATATATATATATATATATATATATATATATATATATATATATATATATATATATATATATATATATACACACACCGTTTGTTCTGCATAATCATTATGTGCATTACCTGTGTTCTCCTTTACATAAATTTCTGATCTAGTTTTTAGAAACCGTGATATGAACAATGAACTTGGCCCCTGAAGAAGCTTCAGTGGGAGCCTATTCGCTCAGCAAAACGCATAGGATTTGCCAAGTACTCGGTTTCCAGTTATGGAAAATACCATGACATTATGAATGTACAATCAAAATTTTTATCTACATATTGTGTTTTTATCTGTTTTTGATGGTATCAATAAAGCTGTAATTATTTTCACCAAAATGTTGTATGATGTTTGAAGACAAATTTACAGCCTTAAATATCCCACCCTTTAAGGGAGAGATGTGGGCCATATTCTTTCATCCTAGGATTTGAGGGATTGCTGGTGTCCTCTCTCCCCCCCTTTACCTTTCCCCTGCTTACCTTATCCCAGAAGGTGGCTTTTTCTGGTGGCTATCATTTCTGCGTGCAGGGTGTTGGAACTTGCGGCTTTGTCCTGTCGTTCTCCCTACCTGGGGGTTCACAGGGATAAAGTGGTACTTCGTCCGGATCCGTCCTTCCTTCCGAAGGTAGTTTCCAGTTTTCACTTGAATGAGGACATTGTGTTACCCTCCTAAGCCAAAACATCCTAAGGAGTTTGCACTGCATACTCTGGATGTGGTTCGGGCAATCAGGGTGTTCTTGGCTACTACTGAGTCTTTTCGGAAGTCAGATTTGTTCTTTGTACTCACGGATGGCCCTAAGAAATTGCTGCCTGCAGCGACTATTTCCAGATGGATCAGACAGACAGTGGTGCAGGCTTATTCGATTAAAGGCCCGTACACACGTACCGATCGTCGGCATACAAACGTCGGCGGACGAAAGATCTGCCGATTGTACGCGTGTTAGTATGGTGCCTCCGACAGATGTCTGCGCACAATCCGCGGACAAAAGTCTTTCGTGCAAACATGAAAATTTTTGTCTGCGGACACCAGAACGGACGATTGTTCGCCTGTCAGTACAGAATTCGGCCGACAGACCGCAGATTTGCAAGACTGGGCATGCTCAGAAAATTAAAAACACAGGGAAAGTTAACCATTACATGACATCACTTCTGCAGTCAGCTGAAGTCTGCAGACAAAATTCTTGTGCTGTCCTTGTGCTGTCTTTGCACTTTTCAACAGACACCGACATCCCGGGGAGAAAAGAGGAACATTTGTATGCCGACCATCGGTACGTGTGTACGGGGCTTAAGGGTCAGGTTCCTCCTGTCCCTGTTAAGGCACATTCTACTTGGGTGCTTAGTGCTTCCTGGGCTTTTAGCTATCGGGCATCTGTGCTTCAGGTTTGCAAGGCGGCTACCTGGTCGTCTGTTCACACCTTTACCAAGTTTTATAAGGTGGATGTGCTGGCATCTGCAGATGCCTCTTTTGGCCGCAAAGTTTTGCAGGCTGTTGTTTAAGGGAGTTCTTAGTCTCCCTCTAGTGTGTTTACTGTTTGTTTCAGGTGGGCCTAATCTTGTTGTTATGATAAATCCTATGTTGCCTGGTTGGCTATGTTTAGCCTCGGGGACTTGTTTTTTTCTGCTGTTCCCACCCCTCATTTTATGGCACTGCTTTTGGACGTCCCTACTAATATGCATCAGGAACTGCGTCCGTCACTGAACGATAGAGAAAACTGGATTTTTGACTTAACGTAAAATCCTTTTCTCTTAGGTTCATTGACGGATGCAGTACCCGCCCCTCTATTTTGAGTTGGGTTGGTATTACTTCTCTGACACTGCTTTGATACAAAACTGACATCCTATGCAGGAATAGAGAGGGTGTACCCTCCGGGACTGCCCAAAGGCGTAGCCAGAGCATTTTTTCCGTCTAGTGTCCTACACCTGTAGGGGGCAGTATAACCCTACTGATATGCATCAGGAACTGCGTCCATCAATGAACTTAAGAGAAAAGGATTTTACGGTAAGTCAAAAGTCAAATTTTTTGCTTGCACATCATTGGATGATGGAAGCCAGCAGAGCTTCCACCTCGTTTACTAAGCTCTGGAGCATCTGCACTGTGCAAAGTGCACAGTCTTTTTGCCTTTAGTAAATCGACCCCTATGTCTGTCCACACAAGAAACATAGAAGAGTGAAGGCAGCAGATCGATCAAGTTTGCCAACCCCCCCCCAAGCTTCAGCCCCCTGGCAGCTAAAAATGGGTCACAGGAGTGCAGAACGAGCTGCACTCCTGTGATCCACAAGAGAAGTACAGCCAAACAAGCTTTGGCTGCACTTCTTCTTTAAGAGGCTGTCCTTTTGAGGGTGGATGCTTACTTGGACCATTGTTGGATGCCTACATTTTCAGAACTTAGCCTAAGTTCAGACACAACGTCTGGAATACCTGGGCTTAATCCTGGATACGTCTCGGGCAAGGATACTGCTTCTGCAGGAGAACTGCCTGCCTTATTGAGCCCAGATGGAGTCTGTAAAGATTGTTGAAAGTTCCCTCAATCCAAATAAGCATGAGAATGTTGGAGAAGATGGTAGTCACCTTGAGTGCCGGGTCACCCTTTTGCGATGCGGGAAGGCTGCGAATTCGCAGCCTGTTCCCGCATCGCAAACGCACCCTTGGCAGTTCACACTGCCATATGCAAAACGCTGGGGTTGTCAATGAAATGTTAACGACACCCCCAGTTTGATCGCATATCGCAGTGCGATCTTTACAGTTCGCACAGGATCGGATCGCACAAGTGTGAACCACTGTGCGATCCGATCCTGATGCGGCTGAAAAAAAGGGTCATGTGCGACTTTTGTGCGGGTGCAGTGCGAATTTAGCCATACAAAGTGTATGGCTGAATTTGCACCGCACAGCCGATCACATGTAATGAAGGAGCAGTGCGCTCCGATATTACATGCGATCGCCACAGCCGCAAGAGTGTGAACCGGCACTCAAGCGGGTACCTTATGCATAGTTTTTAGTTTTACTCCAGAGCTCTGCAGCTCAATATCCTGGTGATATCAAACCAGTGTTGAAAGTCCTTGTATCAGCCAATACATCTGACATGACCAGAGTGGCTCTGGAATGGTGAATATCCATGCAGGTGCCGGATGCAGGGAAATCCTTTCTTCCAATGAAGTGAAAGGTATTGACGACAGACACCAGTCTGTTAGGCTGGAGAGGTGTTCTGGAGGCCCTCGGCTCAGGGAATGCAGTCATCCGAAGTGCAGAAGTTGCTGATCAACCTCAACATTCACTTGAATGGGTCACCTTAACAGTGATACCGGCTGCCCTTTAAATTCTGGGTGAAGCAAAGGATCCTAGCGGTGGCATGGTTACAGCCCTGTGAAGCTGCATTTCTGTGCTTAGGTGGGGGTAAAACTTCACTCAACTGACTGCTTTTACCACCTCTTGGCCACCTGTGTAAACAAGATCTTAGAGTTCTCATGTTCAGCCCTGCAGAATGAATGAAAGAAATCACTATATTCCCCCATCCACATGGATGTACAAATCTCCTCTGTTGGCTATTGTATTTTGACAGCCAGTACCCCAATTGTCAGATAACCAAAACAGTGACTGCATCTAATTGGCTGCAGTCACTGTTGACAATTTTCCACTTTGCTCCTTACTTTTTTTTTTAATTGAAATTTGCTGAAATCTGCGGTGCCAGAAGGGCCACCTATGGTTAGAATTGCAGCTGATTTATAGGTATCTGCCAAAATTCCAACAATGCATGGCCAGCCTAAGCTAGTAGTTTGTTTTTGGACAACAGTGTGGCAAATAAGATTGAAACAGATGGAAAGAAGTTTAGACTTCTGTCAGCAGAGTAAACTGCTGTAAAGGACTGAGGTATATTTACATATTACAGATCAGGCACCAGTGCAGTAGCATCCGACAAGTCTGGCGGAACAATTTAAATGCCAAAAATACTGCATTAGGGGGAGTCAGATTGGCAACTGAGCTGTACCAGGATAAGTGGCAGGGTTAAATAGAGAATAACACTATGCTAATGACCAGATGTGAAGCTTGTAGGTGTGTTTGTGTAGCATCGTTAGAGGTATGGTAACTGGTTATACCGAGACAGGAGGAAAGACTATATGGGATTTGCGAGGGATGTAAATAGTGCAACCCTTTGACTGGGATAAACGGGATCCAGGAATTGTAAGAAATTTAAACAATGTATTTTATTAATAGGATAAGCGAGACTATGATGCAGGGACGGCAATCTCTAAATAGAAGGGTAACCTCTATGTGAGCACTAAGGGCAGTAGGATATCCTGTGTTCTAAGAACATTGGGGTGATGGGTATCGGCTTACACTGCTTCTGAAGGGTAGGTGCAACGTGTAAGATCATTTGGAATTGTTTAGCTGTAGATTGGCTACATAGAGTCCAAATTGTCCAGTTATTAGCAAACAGAACACATTTTAAAGGAGAAGTTTGGGGTTGTTAAAAAAACGTACCTACTCATCTCCACCTCATCGATGCTGCAGCTGTCCCCTGACGGCTCTAAGCCCAAGAACTGAGCGATCAAATGACCACCGATCACTCTCTCTTCTAGGTGAGCTCTGAGCAGACAGACACCGCTCTCTGCTGCTGCACCAGGCTGGGAGGGATAGGAGCAAAAGGCTCTGGCTCTCAGCTGCGTGCTGAGAGGCTGATCCAGCTGCCGATCTGGCATCTGGATGGATCCCTATGTATGAATGTTATAGTTACATAGGTTGAAAAAAGACACAAGTCAATCTAGTTTAACCAATAAAAAAAATGTGAGTTAGGGACCTTAGATTGTAAGCTCCTTAATGTAGGGACTGATGTGAATGTACAATATACACTCTATTACCAAAAGTTTTGGGACACCTGCTTTTACACGCACATGAACTTTAATGTCATCTCCGTAAGGTTCAATATTGAGTTGGCCCACCCTTTGCAGCTATAACAGCTTCAACTCTTCTGGGAAGGCTGTCCACAAGGATTAGGAGTGTGTCTATGGGAATGTTTTACCATTCTTCCAGAAGCGCATTTGTGAGGTCAGGCACCGTTGCTGGAGAGAAGGCCTGGCTCGCAGTCTGCGCCATTTTGATAAATAATAATCTGGGCTTTACAGCAGTGAAGAAAGAGTACAATGATTTTGTATATAGGCCGGGTAACTGAACATTTAGTACGCAAATTAAAGTAGGAGAAGAATTCACTGCTGTTGTACTGACTGATACTTTAAAAGAGAAGTATGGCTTTTTTGGCCATACTTTTCTTGTGGGTCACAGATGTGCACTTGTGTTCTCCTGAGCTAGAGCCCACTGTAGGCTGACATCACAGAGCTGCTTCAGGCACTGGAAGGATGCCCTCCCCACAATATTAATTTTACTACAGGTACTTCTATAGTGCAACTTATGTCACGCTTTACATATACACTGTATTACCAAAAGTTTTGGGATGCACATGAACTTTAACCATCTCAGTCTTAGTATGTATGGTTCAATATTGAATTGGCCCACTCTTTTGCAGCTATAACAGCTTCAACTCTTCTGGGAAGGCTGTACACACTCCTAAACCTAGTGGACAGCCTTCCCAGAAGAGTTGAAGTTTTTATAGCTGCAAAGGGTGGGCCAACTCAATATTGAACCCTACGGACTAAGACTGAGATGCCATTAAAGGTCATGTGCATCCCAAAACTTTTGGTAATATAGTGTATATGTAAAGCGCAGCATAATTTTGTCTGTGCTATATAAGTACCTGTAGTAATAATATGGTGGGGAGGGGATCCTTCCAGAGCCTGAAGTGGCTCTATGATGTCAGCCTAAAGTGGGCTCTAGTCTGCTGTCTGTTGATTCTGGGTCACAGGAGAACAGTAAAAGTAAGTGCACACCTGTAGCCAAAAAAGCCATACTTCACTTTTAATGTATCAGTCAGTATTACAGCAGTGAATTCTTATCCTACTTTAATTTGAATTTGTTTACATATCATTCCAAGACTTGGTTTACTAAATGTTCAGTTACCCGGCCTATATACAAAATCCTAGTACTCTTTCTTCATTGCTGTAAAGCCAAGATTATCCTTTATCAAAATATATATTTATTTGCTATGGCTGCATACAAAGTTCATATTTGTTTGTATAAAGTAATGTTCTATATATATTTTATTCTCAGACTGGGCTAACATACTTTTGTATTTGTCTTTCCCCTAAGCAAAATGTAATTTATTTATTGTTTGGTCTTCAGGTGTTTTTTGAATGTTTGCTTCGCTTACACATCCCGGGATGAGATCAGCAATGCAGTCCGAGAGGCAGCTTGGGGGGTCCAAGAAGGACTACTGAACCCTAGGTATCTGTCAAGGAGAAGGTTTTCAATCACATATATCTATGTTTATCTTTAGATGTTCTGGAAATATTGTATTTATGATAATAAATATATATTTTATGTAATTTTCCATTGTAGCTAATCTGCAACTGTTACTAGTGAAGTATAGGTTCTTATCTTTGTTTTTTCAGGGAATTCCTATATCATAGGTAAAAGGAAGGAGGAAATATAAAGGACAAATCATATTGAAACTTAACACTTAACACTTTTGCTGCCAGCTTTCGTCAGAGTTTGTGAAAGAACCCCCCAACCATACATTTTTAAAAGCATAGGACCAGTAGGATAAATGGAAAGTGCTACTGAATTTTTTTAGACCCTGTGATATTTACGCACATGTTTATTTAAACAATATTTCTCTTTCATTCATTGACGGACACACCTCCTGATCATCTTACCCATTGGGTTATTCTGCCCCCTACAGGAGTAGGACACTAGGCAGAAAAAAAGTCTGGCTACACCTGGCAGTCCCAGGGGTATACTCCCTCTCTCTGCTATAGGTACTCAGTTTTTTTAAGGACCTAGTTCCTTGCTGGGATCTTTGGTCCTGGCAATTTTTTCTTTTTAGATTGCCTGTTTTTTTTCCTGTGAGATCTACAATCAGCGGCCCAGACTGAGCGACGGGCTGGATACTCTAGATCCAGTGGTCACCCCAGTCTGGCCAGCGGGCCCGCACAGACCTCAGCTCCACTCTACTTCGGGCGTGACATAGCCCTACTGGACAGGGGCTGGCCTGTGAGTTAAACGCCTCGTGAGATCGCATACGACCGAGTCTCAGCCCTAGTCGCAGCGTTCCTCCTGGCCGACAGACCCCCCATTCCGATGGTGAGGGGTTCTGTCTGGAGCGGTGCCTGCCTGGTTCCTGGTATGACGAGTAGCTGTTCTCCCTCTCCCCCTGGAGGATTTTAGGGTGAACGTGGGCCCTCCTTGGGATGGTCAGACCCCCGGGTTCGCCTCACTCCCCCCTTCATCTGTCCCCCCATCCTACCCCCCGCCACTTAGGCTGGGGCTGTGTTGGTGGTCTGGCCACCTCCTTGGGTGGGGACAGGTCGCTATGCTGGCGATGGGGGGGGTACACCGCCGGCGACTGGACGATCAGCTGTGCAGGTGCCGGTGTGGGCACTCCTGCCAGGGTCCCCCGTCTTATGAAGCCTAGGGATCCCTTCTGGATCCCTGGAAGCCTCGTGGTGCTGTCATTTTCCTGTAGCCTGTGTGCTTAAATGCACAATGGCCAGGTTCGTGTAGTCTGGTGGCCATTTTGGGGTGGTTTGCCATTGAACATAGCAGCGGCGATGACAGTGGAGCCCTTTGGGCGGCAATTTCAACGGTGGGAGCCCCTCCTCATCCCCTGGTGCTGACTCCTGAATCCTTTCATTTCCTGAACGCCGCTCGTGCAGTGCAGAGTCTCCTGGTGGCTGCTGTGCCTGGTTTCTGCAGGGTGGTGAGTCTGGTGGGGTTCTCTCCCTCTCTTCTGAGGATCGATTGGTGCTCTGTGACTGGCAACCGGGCAGTGCTGCCAGAGCGATGGGGGTGGTCCCTCAGCAGTGTTTTTACACTTTTTTGTGGGGTCCCCCTGGTGACTCATGGAGTCTTTGGAGCACATCTCCCCACCTGATCCCCTCTCTGGGGCTGTGGGGCCCTCCGGGTCCCATCCATCGATGCACTGAGGGCGGTCCTGGAGTCCCTTGTGTCCCGGGTGGAGGTAGTTTTTGGGCGACAGGCTGGCATTAAAGCGCCCTCCGCCTTCCCATGCCTCATCTGTCTCCTCAGATCCTAAATCTGATTCGGCCGCCGTGGGTGTGGGTCACCCTGCTGGGTCATGCTACCACGTGCCCTGAATCCTCAGATAGTAAGGATAATTCCTCCGCTTCTGCAACCGCGCACGAAAAGGTGCTGGTGGACGTGCTGATTGTATCTGTGCTTGAGACTTTAAGATACTTTGGAGGACGCGGCTGCTTCCCTTTGGCACTCACAAGCCATCCAGAGCGGCAAAGGAGTTCCCTTTCCGCTCCTATTTTGACAGAATTGTCACTGAAGAGGTACGACCAAAGTGTCCCCTTGGGATCCCTAAGCGAGTTGTTAGGCGATACCCCTATGAGGATTCCCTTCTTAGGACCTGGACTGTTCCACCGGTGATGGACCCTCCAGTTTCCAGATTAAACAGGGCAACCATGATTCCGGTTGAAGGCCTTTAAGGACCCGGCTGACAGGAAGGCGGTGGTCCGTCCACAATTTGAACACCCTGGCTGGTTCGGCACTGAGGCCGATATTCACCTTTTGCCTTGGTGTCGTAGACTGACAGAGTGGGCTAAGCTTTTACGCCGTGGCCCGGAGGGAGAGTAGCTCCCCCCTGCCTTTGCTGAGCTGGCGGACCAGCTGGTCCAGGGGCTGCAGTTTATCTGTGATTCCTCTTTGGATGAGGCTCTCTGTTTCGGCACTGTTCATTCAGCGTGTCTTTTGGCTAAAAATGCTGGTCTGCAGACCCTGACTTCTAAAAAGGCTTTGACTGATCTGTCCTTTCAAGGAGATCGCTTGTTTGGTGCTAGCCTGGATGACACCATTAAAGGTCTCACAGGTGGGAAGAGTACCTTTCTTCCACAGGCTACTAAGGCCAAGGACCCTCTTTGTAGACGTGAGCCCTAGTTCTCGGCTCAGAGGAAGTGGTTTCGTCCCTCAGGGTCGACTGAGAAGGGATCATACCCCATCCGGGCCTTCTCCGTAGGATCCAAGCGAATTTGGTTTGGCAAGTTAAGTGAAGGCTTCTCCAGACCCGCGGACAAGGCCCCTTCAATAAGAAGGTGTGCCCTCACCTGTATCTGGGGTGTGGGGACGTCTTCGCTGGTCCACAGACCCGTGGACTCCCCTGGTACAAGAACAAGTGGGTCCACAAGGTAATTCGGTCCAGCTACAAGATCGAGTTTCGTTCTTACCCTCTGGTTCCTTTTAGGGCATTGCAAGACCTTTTCTTTACGGGTGATGGTCCCGGTTCCAACTTAGGATGTTTTCAGGGGTTTTACTCAAACCAGTTTACAGTCCCCAGGAAGGAAAGCAAAGTGCGTCCAATTCTGGACCTTAAGGCGCTGAACTGCTTTGTGCGGGTGCATACGTTTAGAATTGGAGTCTGTTCGCACGGTGGTGGCTTCCCTGCATAAGGGGGATTTTCTTGCCTTCATCGACATCAAGGACGCTTACATTCCAATATGTGTCGGTCTCCCGCACTTCCTCCGCTTTGCCGTGGGAGAGGAGCATTATCAGTTTGTGGCATTACCTTTTGGTCTCGCCTCTGCTTCTCGGGTCTTTACCAAAGTCTCCTACTGCTCTGGTGGAAAACCTGGAAATCCCTATATGCGGTTGAGGAAGTTTGGCTGAATTCTGAATTTCCAGAAGTCTGCTCTGGTTCCATCCACAAGCTGGACTATCTGGGTCTGACTCTGATATCATCCTTAGCCAGAGTCCTCCTTCCTCTGAACAAATGGCCAAATGGGACAAGAATCCGCAGTCTCTGGACAACCAGACCCGGCTGAGCCGGTGAACAAAAGATTCCCTGATATTGTGGCTTAATTATTCGGCGCTTCGGTTGGGCAAATCCTTCCTCCCCTTGTATTGGACAGTGGTCACCACGGATGTCAGCCTGTCTGGTTGGGAAGGCGTCCTCTGCAAATATTCTGCTCATGGGATCTGGACACTAGAAGAGTCCAGACTACTGATCAATGTCTTGAAACTCTGAGCGATCAGACTGTGCTTGGAACATTGGACGGATCGTCTTCAGGGATTTCCAGTGCATTTGCAATCGAACAATGCCACAGCCATGGCTTATGTCAGTCACCAGGGGGGGGCACAAGATGGTCCTGGCTGCTCTGGGGTTAGCCGGCATTCTAAGGTGGGCAGAACAGTTTGTTCCAGCCCTCTCTGCCGTACACATTACTGGGGTGGAAAACTGGCAAGCGGATTACCTCGGCAGCCGTTGGACCAAGGGGAGTGGCCCCTTCACCCGGAGGTGTTTCATCAGCTATATCTCCGGTGGGGCATCCCTGAAGTGGATCTGTTGGCTTCCCGGCTCAACAAGAAGGTGCAGAGGTTTGTGGCTCAGTCATGGGATCTTCTGGCGGAGGCCACAGATGCACTTGTGGCCCCGTGGGTTCTGTATAGTTTGATTTTCGCCTTCCCTCCTCTCAAGCTTCTGCCAAGACTTCTATGCAGGATTGAGGCAGAAGGGATTCTGGTCATCTTGGTGGCCCCAGACTGGCCTTGCCAGGCTTGGTATGCCGATCTGGTGCGGCTGGTCGTGGATGTTCCTTGGAATGTTCTTCTCAGGGAGAATCTGCTGTTATCCTGTCGTTCACCTTACTGGTGGTTCACAGTGATTAGGTGGTCCTTTGCCCCTGTCTGTCGTTTTTTCCTCAGGTTGTCTGTTTTCCATTTGAATGAAGACGTGTTGCCTTCTCTATGTCCCAGGCCAACACATCAGAAGGAAATTTCTTTGCATGCCTTGGATGTGGTTCGGGTAATTAAGGTGTACCTGGCAGCTACGGAGTCTTTTAGGAAGTCAGACTCCCTATTTGTGCTCACAAATGGGCTTCGGAAACGGTTGTCTGTTTCCTCTGCGAGTGTTTCCAGATGGATCACACAGATGGTGGTTCAGGTCTATTCCATCCAGGGTCAGGTTCCTCCTTTCCCTGTCAAGGTGTATTCTACTTGGGCGTTAAGTGCCTCCTGAGCTTTCCATCATCGAGTGTCAGTGACGCAGGCTTGCAAGGTGGCCTTTTGGCCGTCTTTGCACACTTTCACAAAGTTCTATAAAGTGGATGTGTTGGCATCTTTTGAAGGCTGCTGTTTAAAGGATCTGGTCCTCTTTGAGGGCGTATTTCTTTTTTTCAGGTGAGCTCCAGTTGTTTTGGTAGAGCTCCTGTTTACCTGGTGGGCTATAGTTAGCCTTAGGAATTAATTTTTTGGTGTTCCCACCCCTCATGTTTAAGACTGCCTTGGGACCTCCCAATGGTTAAGAAGATCAGGAGCTGTGTCCGTCAATGAATGAAAGCGAACTGGATTTTTGACCTACTGTAAAATCCATTTCTCTGATGTTCATTGACGGACAAATCACCCACCCCTCTGTGGAGTTGTAATTCTTCTGACACTGCTTGTAACAAAACTGAGTACCTATAGCAGAGAGAGGGAGTATACCCCCTGGGACTGCCCATAGGCGTAGCCAGACTTTTTTTCTGCCTAGTGTCCTACTCTTGTAGAGGGCACTATAACCCAATTGTTAAGAAGATCAAGAGCTGTGTCCGTCTATGAACATCAGAGAAATGGATTTGACGGTAAGTCAAAAATCCAATTTTTTTACACAAAATAAACTAAAATCGTTATTAATACATATATGGCAAAATGTACAGAATTCCTTCTAAATTCCTACTAAATATAAAAACTCAAACTGTATTGAGTAAATAAATAACATATAATTGTACATTTTAAATTGCTGTAAACTTCAAAAGAACTGGTCAGCCTTCCCAGGCTGTTCGATTTTCTTTTTTTTTTTTTTGAGAAACCATGCTTAATTAATCAATATAATAAAGTGCATTCTGTGTAAAAGTGCCAATAAATATACAGAATTGCACAAAAAATTCAATAATTGCGATAAATACATTAAAGTGCATTCAGTGTAAAAGTGCCAAGTAATTGTTGTAAAACAACTACAATAAGTGCATAAAGTGCTATAAATTGCATAGAAAGTTAATATATAGTGTCCCTGATCACCAATGTTATTCAAACGTGCAATATGATTTTCAGATCACTCTTCAAAAATCCTTCAAGGGATGTGCTAGGTACCGGTAATTGTGCTTGAATCCACCACCGATAAGAATTACCTACTCACCAGAGGTAAGTATGTATCTCACATAATACAATAGGCCACATCAGAGGTAGGTATGTATCTCACATAGGAAGGGAGACCCTAAAACTAGGCACATAAGTTCCACCAGGACCACCTTGATAGGCCACATCAAAGGGGGACAAGAAAGAAGGCTTCCATAGTGTAATATATTCTGTTTAATTAAAATGCAAAAGGTTAAAAAGAGTTACACTATTGCAAGTGGATAAAAGCTCTGTACGAAAAGCAGTGATGGCGATTGCATGCCAACCGACGGAAATTACGTATGACGCTACCCCCTAACCCTACGCATTTCCTCAGAGGCGTCTGACGATCATAGGGCCATGTGATAGGACACGTCAGATCCACTTATTTATACAAACCGCCGAGAGAGGCTATTCAATCCTTGCTGGAAATCAATTCAATAGGAATCCAAACCCCCACCAGCTAAGCCCCTACAAATAAATTAATATTTTGCATTTTAATTAAACAATATATTACACCATGGAGGCCTTCTTTTCTTGTCCCCTTTGATGTGGCCTATCGTGGTGGTCCTGGTGGAGATGATGTGCCTAGTTAGAGGGTCTTCCTATGTGAGATACATACCTACCTCTGATGTGGCTTATCCTTGTGGTCCCGGTGGAGATTAGGTGCCTAGTTTGTGGGCCTCCCTATCGTATTATGTGAGATACATACTTACCTCTGGTGGTGGATTCAAGCATAATTACCTAGCACATCCCTTGAAGGATTTTGAAGAGTGATCTGAAATCATATTGAATGTTTGAACCACATTGATGATCAAGGACACTATATATTCATTTTCTATGCAATTTATAGCACTTTATGCACTTATTGTAATTGTTTTACAATATAATTACTTGGCACTTTTACACTGAATGCATTTTAATTTTATGTATTTATCCCAATTATTGAATTTTTTGTGCAATTCTGTATATTTATTGGCACTTTTACACGGAATGCACTTTATTCGATTGATTAATTAAGCGTGGTTTGTCAAAAAACAATCAGCCTAGGAAGGCTGACTGGTTCTTTTGAAGTTTACATCTATTCAGACCTCTTCGGTTTTATAACCAGCAGCTTTGTTTTTTATTTGTATAAATAAATATATATTTTTTGGAACGGTTTTAGTTTAATTAGGGTGCGCAAGTAGTGGATGTAATACTTATATCCTATTTATATTCACATTTTAAATTGCGCCTTTTTGTAAAATGGTGAAAACTGAAGGTGCGCAAAACTGTTAATAAAAATGATTTACTCAAAATCTGGAGGTTATAATTTTTCACTTACAGCTTTCAGAGTTTGTAAAAGAACCCCCAAACCATATATTTTCTGAAAGCACATGACCTATATAAAAAAAAAAAAGTGCAATAGTTGCGCAAATGTTTATCAAATTGATATTTTCACAAAGAATACACAAAAACCATAAATGCACACAAACTCAACATCATTTTCATAATTTCCACTAAGGCCTTGTTCACATGGGGTGTACTAAAGTGTATGCCCATGGAGAAGTTGTGTTTACCTGCGGGGGCGGGGAGCCGGTGCGTGCGTGGGTGCCGCCCTGTGCAGGCAGTCTCATTCATGTCAATTAGGATGCAGAGGCTGCAAGACAGCAGCCATTGCTCACAATCCTACATCTATGTGGGTGCACGGCCTCGAACGCAGTAATTGTGCGCTCAGGCACATGCACCTGGACCCACATGGATGTCAGATTGGGGGCAACGGCTGTGATTGTGCAGCTGCTACTTCCCAAATTACATCAGTGGGACTGCCTGCAGAGGTCTGCACCTGTGCATCCCTGTATGGGTAAACATGGCCTCGCAGAGGTGTAGGCTGTAGTATGTGTGTTAAATGAGGCCTTACTATTTTTTTTTATTTTTTAAAATTTTATTCTTAATATTTTGTACATTTTTTTTTTCTGGGGGAGGGGCTTTAGTGAGATATCGGGGCTCTAAACAGACCCCCCCCCCCCCCCCGACATCTTTGAGATACAGAGAAAGGGACTGAAGACATAATGAATAAAAGTCTCTGTATGTATAGGCTATACACTGTTAACTATGCTTTTGTGATGAAAGAACACAAGCAATTGGTACCGTACGTAACATGTTTACCAACCTCCCCTCTCGCCATCCTGACACCAATCTCTAGCAGCAGCTGCAGCTAGCAGGAGGGCGAGGAGGGAAAGCTGGCCAGCAGCACTGCAGTGAGAGGTAATGGGGGATTGGTGGTAGGGGGGTTTAGTGCGGGGGGGGGGGAGCCGGCAGCTGCAGGCTAGCAATGGGGGATTGCAGTTGCGGGGGGGGGGGGGTTGAAATTGGTACTGCGATGGTGAAGCGACAGGAAGAGGAGACATGGGGGGGGGGGGCAAATTTTAGCTGTCAACAACAGCAGGAGATGGAGAACTGGGAGCCTGTCAGCGAAAGGGTTAAAACCCCCTCAGCTGATGATTACCTTCCCCTTGCTTCCCCACTATCAGGAACATAGAGAAGGAGCACTGTGTAAGCTCAGAATCTATCCTAGTCAGTGCTAACACAAAGCTGAAGAGTCTTTTCCACTCCCATGTGACAACACTAATCCAGTCATCAAGAAGCACAATCACGTAATCCCTATACCAGAAAGCACTGGGGATGTTACTCTTTAAACCTGGGAGCAAAGGAAAAACATGCTGTAGGGGCTGACTTTCATGTGAACCTGCTGCTTTGCCTGGTGTGAGCAAATTTAGCACTCAAACAGCATAGTATTCCTAGTGAAAGCTCGATGTGGTAACAAATGTAACATATTCTAGGATGGACAAAAACTGGTAGACGCATGCAAAAATGAAGTTTATATTCTTCTTTTTAATGCTTTTCAGTGATGTTACTGAAAATCTTCTGGACCATTGTCTGTACACCTCACATTCTCCAGATCCTGATCTCCTTATACGCACATCTGGTGAAGTTCGTCTCAGTGATTTTCTATTATGGCAGGTCTGTTTCCTTCGACCATTCTTAATATATTTTTCATAGAGTTTCTTCAAGATTAGCTCTGTTAATCCTGTATATTTTTTAACCTCTTGCCGACCCGCTCACAGTAGATGTACTGCAACCGGGTGGCACAGCCAGGCACCATGATTTACCCGTACATCGCAGGGTACTTCCTGGTTTTGGGGGGAGGGGGGGCACATGCTGACCCATTCTGTGATTGGCTACAGCACTAGTTTGTCAGCAGATTTCAGCCACAGATTTTGCCTATGAACCTGCTGATCAGATGTAGCCAGTCACAGCACGCAATGTCTTGTTAGTGAACACAGACACAGGATCTGGCCAGTTCTTCTTTTCCAGAGCCCTTTTTGGTTCCGGAAGAGAAGGAAGCCAGGCCTGTGTGAGTAGAAACAGCACGTTCACACTTGAATACACCTGTTTATTTAGGGCACATTTAACCCTTTGATTGCCCTCCATTTAACATTTTAATTGCCCTGCCACCCAGCCAGTGTCAGTGTACAGTATTGATCACTGTATTAGTGACACTAGTAACATCAGAGTCAGTTAGCATCCCTTCCAGCCAGTGTCAGCGCTAGATTACTTCCCATATTAGTGCAGTCACACTATAAGTTGATGATCACCATCATTACTAGTATAGTGTCTGTATGGATCTGTATCCTTGATCATGATCAAAACTATACTACTGTCCCCAATAGTATAGTGTCCCCAAAAATGCAGTGTTAACAGGATCCGCCCCGCTTACTGTCAGCATTTGTTTTTAGCCCCCTCTTCCCCCAACAAGTGCAATGTCAGTATAATTTTTCTGGTCACTGCCACCTCTGATACATTCTTCACAAAACCGCAGTGTTAACAAGGCCCGATCTCTGCTAGCACTAGCAATAATTTTATTGATAGTGCACAAGCAGTCCCTAATTGCTAGCCAGGAGATCTTTTTTCCCATAGTCGCCACTAGGTACCAGTAAATGTAGTGCCCGAAATGTCCCAAAAAATGTACACTAGTGAGGAGGCCTACAAAATTCTGAGCACGACCGATGAGAGCTAATGGGAAAATGTAAGGCTCAGAATATGAACCTGTAGAAAGCAGCGGCACCCTGACAGCTAGCTCAGTTAATGGTAAAGAGGCCCCTGCTAAAATCACGAGTACCGAACCCCATTTTGCTGAAGTGCTAGAAACACATAATTATGCTCATTTGCAGCAGGGCACAAGTACAAGCGCTGCACTACCTTTTGGTAATCTGGCAAGCACCAGCAGCGTAGTACATCCTGGCCTTTTAGATACCAGCACTGCAGTATTTCATGGTAAAGTGGCGAGCACCAGAAGTGCAGTACAAGCTGGTAAAATGGCTAGAACTTGTAGTGTAATGCAACCACAGACATGAAAAGTTCTAGCACAGCCCTGTAGAGCCAACAGTAGCCTTTCAGAAGTGCTTGCAAATCCTGATTGGCTGTCCCTAGATTCAGCAGCACCCGTTATTCCCCCATTCAAAGCCCAGCCCGAGGTATAGGTGGAAACAGCCCGTTTATCAACACCCCTTTACTTTTTTTAGATGTTTTTCACCGAAGATTTCTATAATCTGATTGTTAGACCAAAGTTATCTTTATGCCCAACAGTACATCGCCACCAACCGAAGTTCAACTCTTTCCAGGCAATTCAAGTGGAAACCTATCACTGTTCTCTGTCAAACTTTTTTGGGCCTAACAACAACAAAGAAATATCTGAAGTAATATTGATCCACAGACCTGATTCACCATATGCCTGTGTTCACTGCTGCAATGGAATGTATGAGAAAATAATGCGTTTTATGCCTTTCAGTGATAATACCCTCTTTCCTCCCCGGGGTGACTCTGACTATAATTAGCTCCACAATATTCGGCCTCTTATAAATGACCTGTCCCAGAAATTTGCTGATATGTATATGCCCCAATGAAACATCTGCATTGATGGGTCCATTGTACATTTTACTAGCAGGCTTGTAATTTAACAATATTTCTCTAATCGTCTTCTAGGGCAGCACCTGAGAGAGAGGTTTCTTCCCACCTGAAATAGGAAACACATTAGTCCACCATTATAAAAACTTCAGTCATACCTTCTGCCTCAGCTTGCTTGCGTTTCCTCCGGATCCACAGGAGCTGCACCTGTTTGTTATTTTCCAGTCTCCATGCTAAGTTGCAGGAGGCTCCCTGGCCAGCCTCCCATCCAGCTTAGCGAGCCTTGGGTAGTGCGGGTCAGGGGCAGTACATTGGGGCAAGCTAGCCCCCGCTTAAGGTTTCACCCCTACTGAGGGGTATGCAACCATCCCCCCAGCTGTGAAGTTGCCAGAGGCATCCCCCTTACACCAAACCTGGAGCCAGTGAGGAGAGGCTGACCACAAGATACCAGAAGGCGACAGTGTAGGTGTGTCCACCAACCTGCATGGGGGCAGCTGGAGGCGGGGCTGGAGCTAACCAGGAAGCAGTATAAGGTCCCAATGCAGGGGTTTATTTTCTGAGACTACCCATGCCGAATGCTTTGCTACCCTGCCCTGCAGTCCTGCCGGTCAGGACAGCTCCAAAGTAAGCCAGAGCACTATGGAGTTCCCTCTGTCTTTACCTCACCACAAACAATTTTGCACTGTGGTGGATGACAACTGCCTGTCTAATCGGGTCCTATGTGTTTACTTATAAAGACCACAGAAGAGAAAAAGCCAAAGACCAGCAGCAAGGCATGCGCCTCTTGCGGTCACAGGTTTCCTCCAGAATGGGGAAAAAGCCCCTATGCCAAAAATGCACCAACAATATGGTGGCTAAAGAGTCACAGGGGACCAGCAGCACGCATTCCCTCCCTAAGCACGTGCTTCCTATGAGGGCAAATGGCAGCCAG
Organism: Pelophylax lessonae; assembly: GCF_965119305.1. Classification (NCBI taxonomy): domain Eukaryota; kingdom Metazoa; phylum Chordata; class Amphibia; order Anura; family Ranidae; genus Pelophylax; species Pelophylax lessonae. Next base: position 319,040,916 of record NC_138769.1, read on the forward strand.
CTAGGCCAAAAATCTTTGGCCAAAGTGCATAAGCAAACCTGTGGCAAAATAATCCCTGGGAGTCCTAAAAGGATTAGTCTCCTCTGTAAAAGAAGTCAGACACCTTCCTCTCCCTTCAGTCTGGGTGCAATCAGGTCTTTGTGCTTGATTTTGGTGTGGATCCTGCAACATATAATTGACTGAATCTTGTATAGTCCTTTATGCAAGGGCTGCATAGACAAACCTGTGCCTAATGACTGCTCGTTATCACAGGCAGGTGGTGCACTTCTGACTGCTCTGGCCACATTTTCAGGCTCAGGATGTCGGCAGCTTTAATTTACTACCAGGCCTGACCAGGTTAAAGCTGACCATGCATTTCCACCTATCTTGTGCAATTTTTCCTTTGGATCTACCAAAGACTGCATTAAGTGGATATATTGGGTCAGGATCTCTGGTGGCTGTAATTCAACTAGATTTCCTTAGTTTCGTACATTAAAGTTTCATGTGAAATTTGCATCTGTGACTGTGCTTTTCTTAAACGATTGCTCCATATATGCTGTGTTTCTAACCGCCTTCTTTTAGAAGCAGGTTTTTTCCAAAAGTTTCTGTATGATGGTGCACTATACAGAACGCTTTATCCTTATGTGTTTTATATAATGACATGGGGGTTCAGTTGTTTCTACTGCATTCCTTGGAATATATTCAGATGGTAATTACACATGGAGGGCCCAAGAGTCTTGGCTGCCAAAACTACTGATGGTTCTGCAGTATACGATGTCTTAATATGTTATTTTGTCTACATTTATGATATTGTTTGAACATTAATATGGACATGAAGCAGACTATTGAACATTTGCAATTAGATGTCCAGTACCAAAGTTCTCCTTGTCGCAGATCAAGGCTTTTGCCAATTATCTGTGACTCTGTTTTTTATTTTGATACTACTAATGGTAGTATCTGCATACTGCTTTAACTCGACTATATGCAGTTGGCAATATGGTTGTCTTTATACATAGACAACGTTTGTTTGTGTGTGTGTACCTGGTTTGGGAATCAGGCCTCTGGGCAGGAGCCTGACTGGGTTGTATCTGTCCATGTTTATAGATTGCCCAGGAGACCTAGCTCCTGAGGCTTCATCCAGCAGACAGTCATATACCACACATTCAGGCATTACCAGACACTTTCCCTGGGCCTGACACTGGTAGCTTATAGCAGTGGTCCTCAACTCCGGTCCTCAGGGCCCACTAACAGGCCAGATTTTAAGTATTACCTTGGGGAGATGCAGACTAGAATACTGCAATCACTTAGCAGCAAATTATATCACCTGGGATGTATTTCAGTTATTTTGCAAACCTGGCCTGTTAGTGGGCCCTGAGGACCAGGGTTGAGGACCACTGGCTTATAGGACATGATTCCGGTCCTCTAGCTTCAGAGGTATACGTTATATCACTTAGCTCCTCAAAAGCTATTGTGTTTATGCAGACATCCCTTCAGTAGAGATGGTCTTCAGGTTATGGCACTATATAAGTGGGTGTGCCTACGCTAAAGATGTGGAGCCACTACATTATATCATAGTGTCTATATTCTATACAATAGTATATCCTGGGCCAGGGCACAGAGGCAGCCAGGTCATTCACAAGATAATCTGAAGCACATTTTATGTGCAGTGTATTATGGGTTTTTTAGCCTATCATTATTTGCTATCACTCGGACCTTATACCTGGGTGGGGTTGGTTATGGCACTATATTCAAATATAGTCAATATGTATCTTTGTATATGGCATGAGAAGTGAACCATAAGGCCCTTTTCACTCTTTTGTGACTTGTCCTGTGACTTGGGACTGCAAATCGCAGGACAAGTGGAACTCGATTTTCAATGAGTACCGTTCGTGTCTGTGCGGCTTCGGGTCAGTCCCTGCACTGCTTTGGCCCAACCTTGGTGCATATGGAGGTCTATAGACCTCAAGATTACACAGGCTTTGCTTCAGTCCAGTCAAAATCGCACAACTTTTTGGTCGCGCAAGGGCAGAAGGGACCTAGGCGGAACAAATTCTATCGATTTAGGTCTCTTAAGGGGTTACATTCCTGGAATGCCTGGATTGCTAGCTGTCACATATGCTTATTGCATCAACCGGGCTGTTAAGCCATCCCTGGCTCCGTGACTCGCATCGTATGTGCAGTCACCATGATGGTTACAGATCAGACAGAAGCATCTTGTTTGGGAACATCGGAGTGCATGCGTTTACCCAAAGCTGGGTTCCCCATCTAGGTTATGCATTCCCCTCTACTGCCCTAATAGCAAGGTTGGTACGAAAAGGTCAAGGAAGAAAAGGATACAGTGATACTTATTGCACCCCATTGGCCTCAGAGACCATGGTTCAGTCATTTGATAAATCTCAGCATTCAGCCTCATCTAACACTTCCAGACATGCTGAACCTCCTGTCGCAGGGGCCAGTCAACCACCCAAACTGCAAGGTCATGAAGCTCTCGGTCTGGTTCCTGGAAGGGTGAGGTTACAGAACAAAGGTTTGTCTAACAGGGTGATTGACACCATCTTAGCCAGCAGAAAACCTGTGACTAGAGCCATCTACGAAAAGGTGAAGGAAAAGTTTGTCTTCTGGTATGTGAACAAAGGAGACCCCAGCAAGGGGGCTATTCTGGCAATCTTAGATTTTTTACAGGAAGGAGCGGACAAGGGCATTTTCCATAAGACTTTGAAGGTTCAAGTGGCAGCCCTATCTTCCTACCTAGATATTAGGCTGGCAGAAGACACACTCATAAGAAGATTCCTTCTCTCATTAAGAAAAGTCACACCTATGAAGATCAGCAGAACTCCTATATGGAACCTCTCCAGGGTTCTTAAATTATTCCTCCCAGCACCCTTTGATCCGAATTACCCCCTGGGAGTATGCATACATCTGTGACCCAGCGGAGCGCAGCAGGGGACACCAAAGCCAGGTCAATTCTAGACAAAGTCTTATAGGTGGAGGAGTGGCAAGTATATTCTATATACACCCGGATGCATGTGTCTCCAAACATCCACCAGGGCGAATGTGTCGGCCCACTGTGCAAGCCTGGATGCCCCACCACCCGTCCCCCTCAATCTATCCATGTCTGGGCATGGGACCAGGTTAAAGTCACCCAACAAAAATGCCGCTGATGTATCATACTGCAACACTTTTTGCATAGCATCATTCAATGAAGAAATTGCAGGGGGAGGCAAATATATACCAGCAATGACCATGGGCCTGTCATAAATAGATGCATGCAATATGACATACCTGCCGCCTGGATCTGTACACAATTCCATTAGTTGGAACAACCTTCGCACCAAAACACTGACACTCCGGGCTTAGCTAGAATAGGTTGCATGATAGTGTTTCCTTACCCATGGCCGTTGAAGACCTTTAACCCTGGAGCCTTGTAGATGAGTCCCTTGTAAAATGCATACATGTGGACTATGTTTTTGAAGGAATTTAAACACCTGGGAATGTTTCACTGCCGAGTTAATGCCCTGAACGTTCCATTAAATTATACTAATCTGAGACAAGAGGGGGTCAGCCTGACAGTGAAAACAACAGGGGAAAACAGGCCTGGTGGCCGGACCCAGGTGGCAGGCAAGGTAGACACAGACACAGGGGCGAAGACCTTAAACATTGCCGTTAAATAGAGCACAAAGTACATGCATTGAAGTAAAGCACCACATTGAGTAAAAAGCAACAAGTGTCCTGGCAGTTCTGGAGGTAGCCTTCATTCTAAGGTGGGCAGAAGGATTTGTTCCAGCCCTCTCCGCAGTACACATTCCCAGGGTGAAAAACTGGCAGGCGGATTACCTCGGTCGGCAAGCGTTGGACCAAGGGGAGTGGTCCCTTCCTCTGGAGAGGTTTCATTATTGTCTCTCCCCTCAAGCTTCTACCAAGACTTCTACGCAGGATCGAGGCAGAAGGGATTATGGTTATCTTAGTGGCTCTGGATTGGCCTTGCCGGGCTTGGTACACCGATCTGGTGTGGCTGGTTGCCGACGTTCCTTGAAAGCCTACTCTCAGGGAGGATCTTCTTTCCCAAGGACCAATCCTCCATCCTGCTTTACAATCGCTGGCTTTGATGGCTTGGCTGTTGAACGCCAGGTGCTGATGGATACAGGTTTATCCGAGTCAGTGATTCCAACGCTGTTAAAAGCTAGGAAATCTACTTCTAGGAAAATCTACCATCGTACGTGAAAGTCGTACATTGCGTGGTGTGAGTCTCTTGAGTTTCATCCTCGCTCCTTCTCGGTGGCTCGGATCTTGACCTTCCTTCAATGGGGGAGGGGGTCGAACAGAAATTGGCCTTGAGTACCATCAAGAACCAAGTGTCGGCTTTGGCGGTCTTCTTCCAATGACCCTTGGCCACTCACTCACTCCCTGGTGCGTACCTTTCTTCAGGGGTCTGACATTTGCTTCCTCCATTGCCGCCTTGGGACCTCAATTTGGTGCTTTTGGTCCTATAGAAGCCTTCCTTTGAGAACCCTTGGGAGATTCCCTTGCTTATGCTGTCTCAGAAGGTGGATTTTTTGGTGGCTATCACCTCTGCGCGTAGGGTGTTGGAACTAGCGGCATTATACTGTCGTTCACCTTACTTGGTTATTCAGAGATAAGGTGGTTCTTCCCCCCTGTCTGTCATTCCTCCCAAAGGTTGTCTCTGATTTCTATTTGAATGAGGACATTGTGTAGCCTTCCCTTTGTCCCAGGCTAAAACATTCTAAGGGAATTACTTTGCATGCCTTGGATGGGGTTCGGGTAATTAGGGTGTACCTGGCAGCTACAGAGTCTTTAAGGAAGTGCTTACGGATGGGCCTCGGAAAGGGTTGTGCGCTTCCTTTGCAATTATTTACAGATGGATCAGACAGAGGGTGATTCAGGCCTATTCCATCAGGGGTCAGGTTCCTCCTTTCCCTGTCAAGAAGGCGCACTCTACTCGGGCACTTAGTGCCTCCTGGGCCTTCCGTCATCAGGCGTCAGTGACGCAGGTTTGCAAGGCGGCCACATGGCCGTCAGTGCACACTTCCACAAAGTTCTATAAACTGGATGTGTTGGCATCTGCAGATGCTTCTTTTGGCCTCAAGGTTTTGCAGGCTGCTGTTTAGAGGACCTGATCCTTTGAGGGTGTATTGTTTTTTTTTTTTCCACGTGGGCTTCAGTTGTTTTCCTTGAGCTCCTGTTGCCTGGTTGGCTACTGTTTAGCCTTGGGAATTTTTTGCTGTTCCCACCCCTCATGTTTAACACTGCTTTGGGACATCCCAATGGTTATGAAGATCAGGAGCAGTGTCCATCAATGAACAAAAGCGAAAATGGGATTTTTGATTTACCGTAAAATCCATTTCTCTGATGTTCATTGACGGACACAGCACCCACCCCCCTGTGGAGTTGTAATTCTTCTGACACTGTTTGTAACTAAACTGAGTACCTATAGCATGGAGAGAGAATATATCCCCTAGGACTGCCCATAGGCATAGCCAGATTCTTTTTCTGCCTAGTGTCCTACTTCTGTAGGGGCAGTATAACCCAATGGTTACGAAGATCAGAAACTGTGTCCGTCAATAAACATCAGAGAAATTGATTTTACGGTAAGTCAAAAATCCCATTTTCTTTATTAATGTAGGCCAATATGTATTCTGCGACATATTTAAAAAAAAAAAAATCCCAATAAGCTTATATTGATTGGTTTATGCAAAAGTTATAGTGTCTACAAATAATGGGATACATTTATGGATTTTGTATTCGTTTTTTGTTACTAGTAATGGCGGTGATAGAGGGACTTCGATATTGCGGTGGATAACTCAGACACTGACACTTTTTTTTTGGAGCCAGTGACAGTAATACAGTGATCAGTGCTAAAAATATGCACTGTCACTGTACTTATGACACTGGATGGGAAGGGGTTAACATCAGGGCTATCAAAGGGTTAAATGTGTTTCTAGGGAGTGCTTGCTAACTGTGTGGGGGTGCTTGTACTGTGGGAAGGCAGAGATCACTGCCTTCCCTTGTCACAGAACGGTGATCTGCCTTGTTTACATAGGCAGATCGCCGTTCTGCCTGTTGCTCGAATGATCAGCAGGTCCTGGCAGACATCACATCTGCTGGACCCGCTGATTGACTCCCACTGTGTTCAATCACAGCAGGAGCAGGTCACCAGTGGCGCGTATGTGCGCCCTAGACCCAGAAGTGCAGAACATGATTCTACGCACAGGAGCAGCTGCCCCGCAGTAAATATACGTGGGGAGGTCGGCAAGAGGTTAAAGTGACCACTTTGTGTAAAAAAAAAAAAAAAAACGCTGCCCCGCAGTAAATATACGTTGGCAAAAAATAAAATCCTCTATGTACCTCTCAGCAAATACCTTGGGCTATCTACTTTACAAAAAGGGTCATTTGGTTGGTGTTTATACTGTCCTGGCATTTTAGGGCCTCCAAAAATGTCATAGGTAGTCAGAAAAATGATCGCCCTTGAAGGCCCAAAGGAGGTCAGTGAATTTTGGGCCCCTGTATGTAGCTAGGCTCCCAAAAAGTTTCCCACATGTGGTATCCCCATATGTAGAGAAATAGCAGAATATGTTTTGGGGTGTAATTCCACATATGCCCATTGCATATGTGAGATATATCTAATTAAATTGACAATTTTGTGTCACTTAACCACTTAAGCCCCGGAAGATTTTTCCCCCTTCCTGACCAGGGCCTATTTTGCGATTCGGCACTGCGTGATTTTAACGGACAATTGCGCGGTCGTGCGACGCTACCCAAATGAAATTGACGTCCTTTTTTTTTCCCACAAACCTTAGCTTTCTTTTGGTGGTATTTGATCACCTGTGCAATTTTTTGATCATGCGCTATAAACAAAAAATTGGGACAATTTTGCAAAAATAACAATATTTTTCACATTTTTTTTTATATGAAATTCCCCCCCAAAAAATGTAAAAATCAAAATTTTTTTAACATTTTAGGCCAATTTGTTTTCTGCTACATATGTTTGGTAAAAAAAAAAATCGCAAAAAGCATATTTTGATTGGTTTGCGCAAAAGTTATTGCGTTTACTAACTAAGGGAAAGATTTTTGTCATTTTTATTTATTTATTTTTTTAACGAGTAATGGCGGCGATCTGCGATTTTTGTTTTTTTTTTTTTGTTTTTTTTTTTTTTGCGGGACTGCGACATTGTGGCGGACAGATCAGAACCTTGACTGACATTTTTGACACTTTTGGGGGTACCAGTGACATTACTACAGTAATCAGTGCTATACATATGCACTGTTACTGTAAAAATGACACTGGCAGGGAAGGGGTTAACTTTATTGGAGAGGGAGGGGTTAAGTGTGTCCCTAGGGGCGTGCTTCTAACTGTGATTAGATGTGGCTTGTGATGTAACAACAGAGATCTACGGTCCTACATAGCAGGACTGTATGATCTGTGCTGTTACACAGGGGAGAAAGACAGGCGGCTTTGTTTACATTAGCCGCCTGCCTTTCTCCCAGTGTAACTGACGATCGCGAGTGATCGGCGGACATCGGGTCCGCCGGTCACACGCGTTGGGGGGGGGGGGTCCGTGAGCGAGCGGGAGCGTGCCTCCAGCCGCGCACGCTCGCTCCCTAGAGCCTCACAGGCAAGCGACTTAGTACTACATCACTTTGCCTGTGAGGGGCTGACCGCCGCAGTAAATAGTCGTGCGGCGGTCGGCAAGTGGTTAAATGCGCAAATAACTCCCCTTGAAAGCCTGAAGGTGATACCTTAGATTGTACGCTCCTTGAGGGCAGGGACTGATGTGAATGTGCAATGTATATGTAAAGCACTGCGTAAATTGACAGCGCTATACAAGTACCTGAAATAAATAAATAAATCATTGGATTTTGGGTCCCTGTACGTTGTTAGGCTGCCAAAAAGTCTCTCGTGGTATCCCCATACTCGGGGAAAAGTAGCAGAATGTATTTTGGGGTGTAATTCCATGTATACCCATGATGTGTGAGAGATATCTCATTTAAGGTACAATATTGTGTAAAAAGAAAATCTTCCATGAACTTAACATGCCTCTCAGCAAATACCATGGGGTGTCTACTTTCCAAAAAGGTCATTTGGGGGTTGTTTGTACTGTTTTGGCATTTTAGCACCTCAAGAAATGTGATAGGCAGTCAGAAAGTCAGAGCTGCGTAAATTTCAGTATATATACCATAGTTTGAACATGCCATAACTTTCACAATAACCAGTGAATATACACTTATTGGGATTTAACAAAAGACATGTAGCAGAATACGTTTTGGTCTAAATTTATAAACACATTTGATTTTATTGGATAGGTTTTATACCAAAGTAGAATTCAATTATTTTGAAATGTATTTTTAATACATATAACTATTGCACACATTGTTGTTTTTGTGGCTGTATTTTTTATATCTTTCTTCAATATCTTCAATCTTCTACAGACATCACATGCCTGTTTGGTGTTCCAGCCAGTCCTGTGGCCTGAGTACACTTTTTGGAACCTTTGTGAGGCTATCTTAAGATATCAGTACAATCACAATGCCATCCAGGTAAACACATTTGAAATCTTATTTTTAATGTGAAAACTATAGTTTATTTTTATTTTTTTATACCTGTTGCGGCACTGTTTGTTTATTTGGACCACAGTGTCTAATTTTTGATCATATTATCTTCTTGCAGAAAGCCAGAGACCTGTACAGCAAGGAACTAGCTAGGCTTCAGAAAGAAAATGACCTGGACTGGGTACATAAGAAACTGTGGGGTGTAGACCATTGTGATGAAGAGGAGAAGACAACGGCTTATCAGAGACTGCTGCAACAGTGCAGAACAGAGAGAGAAGAAAGGACACAGAATTTTCTACACGCACTGGAAAGGAAAAGAGGGGAATTTCTACTGACACTGTGTGCCAGTTAAATGGGGTAGAAAATGACTTGTTCTGTAGCAGAATTTCACAACTCTTCTCCTCGGGTATGAAAAACAGGTCAAGTTTTGACAGCTTCCCTAATATATGAGTAAGTGTAATTATTTATAACCACAATTAAGCCAGTGGTTTCCATAAAGAAAGCCTCAAAACATGACCTAATAGTGTTCTCTGTGGACTGGAGCTGAGAAACATTTAAAACGTATCTAAAGCCATGACTGTTTTAGGTTTTGTATAGTGTATGGAAGATTTAACAGCCCTGTCAGATTTTACTGCTGTTTTTGTATCTGCTGGGGGGAATGACCCAATTTTCCCTAGTGACTGTTGGAAAAATTTTGAGTTTTGTCACTGGAACAGGCGTTAGAGGGAAGGCCTTTCAAAGGTGATACTTGTTGCAGGTACGGATTGCTCTTCCGATCTTATTTTAGAAACACAGTGAAGGGGGATCCGCCCATTCCTCTCACTTCCTTAAAAAATTCTGAAACACAGTAAAGGGGGGTCTGCACAATGGGACAAAGTTGGCAAAAGCAAACAAGATTTAGTACTTTCTTACTCTGTCCAAAAGTAACACAAAGTTTTGGCTTTATATACTCTGAGGTGCAACAATAAATCTACTGTATTGCCCAGTGTGGCCAATCAGGGGAGTAGTACTCTTGCTCCAGCTCTCATAAATCCCAATGTCATGAAAACAAATGGTTATACCTAATGAAAATTTAGGTCAGATACTGTAAATCTTCTGTTAGGCAAACTTGTTCTTTTGTTAGTAGATGTCCATAAAACCAACCATTCATTGCCCGCCCAACCGTTACTAATGATGTAACAGATAACGGCATTGCTAGTGATAATCTGGTGATGTAGGGATTATCTAATGATCAAGAATAACTGTTTGGAAATGTTTATTCAATAGCATTTATTGCTGTCGTTTCCTAGCATGATAAACATGCAAAAGTGTTCGGTTCTCTTTACAGAGAAAAAGCAAAATGTTCTTTTTAATTTATATTCCTCAAAAAATTGTTGAAATTACAAGAAAAAAAAAATCACAGCAACTATAAGTTCTCATTGATTGTTACATTAATAGGCAGTTTTTGAATTTTTCATCTAAATCATGATGTGCTAATGGCTTTTGAAAGGCAGGTAATTGTATCTACATATGGTAGATAAACTGCACCTGAGAATATTAAAAATTTTCTATGAAATGTTCTTTAATAGCTAGTTGATCTATTGATGCTATTTATATAAATTGCATATATTAGGTAGATAATATGTCATTTTTAGAAGTTGGATAATGAATCCAGGTGTCAGCAACCTAAAGAAGAACTCCAGCTTTTCCTCCCCAAAACAACAGATGTATTGTGCATGTGAATCCCAGCCACACGGTCAGTCTGTGTGTAACTCCCTTCCCCTAGCTGTACAGGCGGTCCCCGGGTTACGAACACAATAGGGACTGTAGGTTTGTTCTTAAGTCGAATTTGTTTGTAAGTCAGAACATGTACTTTTTTAAGTGTAACTCCAGCCCAAAAAATTCATAAGGATACAGACAGCAGTACAAACCTCATTGTGGCTTTAACCCCACACCATACAGTACTGTACTAGCCAAAACTAAAAGGCTAAAAGAGACCCAGAAGGATAGTTACATTCAACATAGCTAGAAGTACAAGTACAATACAGTGGTCCTGCTCCCAATACAGAGTAATGTAATCTCACCAGTTTCCAGACAGTTCCACCAGCTTCTGCCTGTGCAGTGGGATGCTTCTGGGCAGTGTGGGGCAATCAGTACATGTAGTACATGCAGCGTGCATTGTGACCGGCACTAAGATGAATGCAATCCAGCACAGGAGCGAGAAGAAGCCAGAAGAAGCCAGCAGTGACGTCACGCGGGCACCGCCACCGTTCGTAAGTAGGAGTCGTTCGTCACGCCCCCGTTCGTAAGTAGGAGTCGTTCGCAACTCGGATGTTCGTAAGTCGGGGATGTATACAGCAGGTTTCTGTGTCTGTGATGTCACCCCTCCTCCTGGCTGAATTTCTAAGTTCTCTGACTTCCTGTTTCCTTCCTTTTCCAGTCATGGTACTACATGTCTTATGATCCTTTAAGCCTCTGTAGGTCCAAGGTGGGCTATGAGATTCACTTGTACCAATTCTGGGAGTTGATGTGGGGGGTTCCTAGGGTTACTGTCGGTGTTTATGGATCTTCATGTGGCTGGTGAAAGGTGTAAATGTGTCATACCTCCTGTGTAGGTTTGTATATGAAGGGGTTTTCTTCTTGAATAATTCTGTGAGGTGGGACTTGGGAGGTTTGGACTTCCTGTAGGTGTGACTGGGCGGAATTGAATGCGAATTAGGATGTATTCAATCCCACCCACCATCAGAGCTGTGAAGGAAGTTACATAATTTGCCGAGTCTTAAAGACTACAAAGGGTAGTTTTATAGACACTAGCTGCTGCAGGAAGTGGCTGTGGAAGGGACACCATCTATAGCAGGGATCCTCAAACTACGGCCCTCCAGCTGTTGCAGAACTACGAATCCCATGATGCATTGTAAAACTGACATTCACAGACATGACTAGGCATGATGGGAATTGTAGTTCCTGAACAACTGGAGGGCCATAGTTTGAAGACCCCTGATCTATAGCATGCTATACAGAGTGTCACATGACACAAAGCCATAAATAAATCCAGAATATCAGGGGATTTGCAGACAACAGAGCAACATGGTAAGGTATGATCTATACTGAGATTATTCATTGCATTCAGTTCTAGTTAACCGCTTGCCGACCACCCACAGTAATATTGATGCGGCAGAGCAGCTCCCCTGCGTCCAGTCACGTAGTGCTATGTGACTGGAGTGTGTGTGATGCCGCCTTCCTCCCGCAATCTTCCGGGAAACGGAGAGAAGGCCCGCCTGCTTATGTAAACAAAGCATGCGGATCTTCTGTTAGACAGGCAGGGACAGATCAGCAGTTTCCCCACACACACACACACAGTTAGTAAGCATGTAGCCATACATTAACCCCTTTGATCACCCACGGGGTTAAACCCTTCCCTGCCAATGGCATTATTACAGTAACAGTGCATATTTTTAGCACTGATTACTGTAGTAATGTCACTGGTACCCCCAAAAGTGTAAAAAATGTCTGGGTTCCGATCTGTCCGCCTCAATGTCGCAGTCCCGCTAAAAATCGCAGATCGCCGCCATTACTGGTAAAAAAAAAAACAATAAAAATGACATAAATCTTTGCCGTAGTTAGTAGACGCGATAACTTTTGCGCAAACCAATCAAAATACGCTTATTGCAACTTTTTTTTTACCACAAATATATGTAGCAGAAAACAAATTGGCCTAAAATGTTAAAAAAATTTGATTTTTACATTTTTAATGTCCTATAGCAAAATGTGAGAAATATTGTTTTTTTTTTCACAATTGTCGCTCTTTTTTTATAGTGCAAAAAATAAAATTGCACAGGTAAACAAATACCACCAAAAGAAAGCTTAATTTGTGGGGGAAAAAAAGAAGGAAAATTTTGTTTGGGTACAGCGTCGCACAACCGCGCAATTGTCCGTTAAAGTAACGCTGTGCCGAATCGCAAAATAGGGCCTGGTCAGGAAGGGGGTGAAACCTTCCGGGGCTGAAGTGGTTAAAAGAAAGTTAGAGTTTAGCTTTAACCACTTAAGCCCCGGAGGATTTGGCTACTCAAAGACCAGGGCCTATTTTGCGATTCGGCGCTGTGTGACTTTAACGGACAATTGCGCGGTCGTGCAAAGCTGTACCCAAATGAAATTGACGTCCTTTTTTTCCCACAAATAGAGCTTTCTTTTGGTGGTATTTGATCACCTGTGCGATTTTTACTTTTTGCGCTATAAACCAAAAAAGGGCGACCATTTTGAAAAAATAATATTTTTCACATTTTTTTTATATGAAATTCCCCCAAAAAAATGTAAAAATCAAAATGTTTTTATGTTTTAGGCCAATTTGTTTTCTGCTACATATTTTTGGTGAAAAATTTTGATTGGTTTGAGCAAAAGTTATTGCGTTTACTAACTACGGGAAAGATTTATGTCATTTTCATTGTTTTTTTTTTTTTTTTTGTTTTGTTTTTTTAACTAGTAATGGCGGTGATCTGCGATTTTTTTTTTTTTTTTTTTTTTTGAGAATTTCATATTATAAAATGTGAAAAATATTTTTTCAAAATTGTCGCTCTTTTTTTGTTTATAGCGCAAAAAATAAAAATTGCACAGGTGATCAAATACCACCAAAAGAAAGCTCTATTTGTGGGAAAAAAAAGGACGTCAATTTTGTTTGGGTACAGCGTCGCACGACCGCGCAATTGTCCGTTAAAGTCACGCAGTGCCGAATCGCAAAATAGGGCCTGGTCTTTGAGCAGCCTAATCTTCCGGGGCTTAAATGGTTAAACACCCCTTCTGAGAACAGGAGACTAGCTTATCCACATCTGTTGCCTATAGCAAAAATTGCAAAGACCACCCCATTTTAGAAACAGCCTGTAATGTGAACCCTTTGAAATTGGGCCCTGAGTTATTGGACCCAACATAATTATTAATTGTCTAATGGACTGGTAGGATGCTTAACAGGTCTGGGGAAGTGATCCCCAAACCAGGGGGTTTGTCCCTGTGGGTCCTCTTGGCATGACTGCTGAGATGAAGGAAGTTTGGACCCCCCCCCCCTTCCCGGGCATCCTGTGGCATGGACTGGTAGTGGGTCCTTAGGTGGCTGTACCCTATGTGGGGGACAATGTTCTTTCCATAACAATCTTAAATAGTAGTTCCAGCCTGTCAAAAACAAAAATGTAGCTGCTGACATTTTTAACCACTTTCTGCCCTATAGGCAAATGACAGCGGGAAGGTGGTTACATTATCCTGACTGGACTTCATATGACGTCCTGTCAGGACGCACGCATGAACCGAAACCGGTTACTGCACCCCGCGTCATCACGTTCATGTGGCCCTCCAGTGACTATGCGCTTCACCGCTGCCTCGATCAGAAGTGAGTCCCTAATTGGTTCTCTAGTGTCATCTCTCGGCTGCTGCTGGCCAGTCTCAGGGAAAAGCCGCGGACCCGGACGACGCCTACCTCCTATGCAGATAGACGTTTACACCATGTAAAATGTGTCAAAAATATTATTAAGCATCTGCTCCACAGTGGTGCCTTTCTGTCTTTTCTGCCTGTTCGTGGGACTGTGGCTTCGGCCTACAAAGAGTAAAGCCCCGTACACACACACCGATTGATGGCCGTAAATTTTCGGCCAACGTCTGATCGACCGATTGTCAGCTTGTTAGTATTATGATTATGACAACCGACTGTGACTTCGGCCGAACAAAATCTGGTGTGCATGCTATAAAATTTTTGTTGGCCGTCAGCAGAACGGCCGATTGTTCCTCAGTCAGTACAGATTTCGGCCGACAAAAATGTGATGATCAAGACTGGGCATGCTCAGAGAAGAAAAAACACACGAAAAGTAGACCAGAACATGACATCACTTCTGAAGTTGGTTGTTGTTGGCCAACAAAATTCGTGTGCTGTCTAGAGCACATTTCAACCAACACAACAACACTGGACAAAAGACGGCCGATCGGTCGGCCAACAATCGGTGCGTGTGTACAGGGCTTTAGCGCCGCATGTTTGTGCAATCTGGGCCATCCACCAGTCCAGCTGCACCTTCATGACTGCCTGAACTGAAGCTTTATCCCCAAGCAGGAGCGCCCATTAATCTTCTTTCTCCAGTAGACGAATATAAGAGTAAGCGCCGCATTTGTGCCATCGATACCAGTCCAGCTGCACCTCCATCATGACTGCCTGAACTGAAGCTTTATCTCCAAGCAGGAGTGCCCATTAATCTTCATTCTCCAGTATATTGGTCAAATTACAATAGTTAAATTTATGGGGGTAACGCAGTTTCAGCTAACGTTAGTGTGCAGCAATGCCAGGGAAATGCAGCTTTGAAAATGTATGGCTTCATGATGAAAAGTATGAGAGGTGGCAGGAAAAAGATCAGGACCCAGGACGTGCTAAATGTACACTGTGTCGTAAAACGTTTGACATTTCGAACATGGGAGAGGCAGCGCTGTCTAGCCACACTAAAGGTGCAAAGCACCAGTCTGCAGCTGCGTGCTCGACAGCTTCCAATCTGATCGCTGGATTTTTTGCATGTGTGCCTGAAGTGACACCGGCTCTCAGCTTACTTACTTGAAGTCATGGAAAAGTCATGGAATTTTATTAGTAAAAATGTGTATGAACCCTGGTAGTGGGATACGAGGGTTGGAACCAAGTGTTGTCACCATCTTGGAGAGTTCCTTGTGCACTCCGGATGGGAGATCCCGGAGGTCGCTACCTATCACAGGGGACACAGGTATCAGAGCTGGTTAGCTTTACACACTGTACTGTTGCTTACCTTTTGGGAAGTAGTTGAAGGTGCTTAATTGTGGGGTTCCTGCCTTGGGTACAGCCTATCCAAGACATTGAGGAATATACAGTGGATCCAGAAAGTATTCACAGCACTTCACTTTTTCCACATTTTATTCTGTTACAACCTTATTCCAAAATAGATTACATTCATTATTTTCCTCAAAATTCTACAAACAATAACAATACCCCATAATGACAACTTGAAACAAGTTTGTTTAAAACCTTTGCAAATTTATTAGAAATAAAAAACGATTCATAGCCTTTGCCATCACACTCAAAATTGAGCTCAGGTGCATCCTGTTTCCACTGATTATCCTTGAGATGTTTCTACAACTTGCTTGGAGTACACCTGTGGTAAATTCACTTGATTGGACATGATTTGGAAAAGCACACACCTGTCTATATAAGGTCCCACAGTTAACCATGCATGTTAGAGCACAAACCAAGCCAAGAAGTCCAAGGAATTGTCTGTAGACCTCCAAGACAGGATTGTATTGAGGCACAGATTTGGGGAAGGGTACAAAAGGGAAAAATGTCTGCAGCATTGAAGGTCCCAATAAGCACAGTGACCTCCATCATCTGTGAATGGAAGAAGTTTGGAACCACCAGGACTCTTCCTAGAGTGGGCCGGCTGGCCAAACTGAGCGATCAATGGAGAAGGGCCTTAGTCAGGGAGGTGACCAAGAACCTGATGGTCACACTGACAGAGCTTTAGCGTTTCTCTGTGGAGAGAGGAGAACCTTCCAGAAGAATAACCATCTCTACAGCCTTCCACTAATCAGGCCAGCATGGTAGAGTGGCTAGACAAAAGCCACTCTTCAGCAAAAGGCACATGACAGCCTGTCTGGAGTTTGCTTAAAAGCACCTGAATGACTCTTAGACCATGAGGAACAAATTTCTCTGGTCTGATGAAACAAAGATTGAACTCTGGCCTGAATGGCAAGCGTCATGTCTGGAGGAAACCAGGCACCGCTCATCACCTGACCAATACCTTCCCTACAGTGAAGCATTGCGGTGGCAGCATGATGCTGTGGGGATGGTTTTTCAGCAGCAGGAACTAGGAGACTGGTCAGGATCGAGGGAAAGATGAATGCAGCATTACACAGAGACATCCTTGATGAAAACCTGCTTCAAAGTGCTCTAGACCTCAGACTGGGATGAAGGTTCATCTTCCAACAGGACAATGACCCTAAGCACACAGCCAAGATAACAAAGAAGCGGCTATGGGACAACTCTGTGAATGTCCTTGAATGGCTCAGCCAAAGCCCAGACTTGAACGTCTCTGGAGAGATCTGAGAATGAAGCGCTGTGAATACTTTCCAAATGCACTGTATCACAGGTGTTTTGTATACTCTCAGCTGACTCTGCATTGTTTCTCATAATGAAAGTCCAATTATATATGGCCGGAGTGGCATGTCTCAAGAACGGCAAAGAGGGGGTGAGAATGGCAGGAAAGGTTCCCAGATACATTTATCAGGCAGAGAGGAACCTGGCTGTATCTCCCCTAGCAAAATTTTAGCTGGAGGTCAGCTTTTTTCTGTGGTCCTGACTCCCTTTCTTTGTCTGGTCCTTCCACTACTTCTGTAATATGTACATGCACTCAGGGTCAATGATAAAAAAGACAGTGCATAAAGTTCATTCAAATGAATGTCCATAAAAATATATCAAACAATAAAGAGAGGTAAAAGGGAGGAGGATAAGGGGAGCAGCAAACTGAGTATTCAGTCCATAAAGTTAATTCCAAGGGATATACATATAGGATTTCTGTCATAAAATTAAAAGTAGGGGGAAGGGAAGGATAACAATGCAGGGACAGTACAAGGGCTACAAAACACGCTTGACACTTAGGGCTGAAGCTCTTCTCAGAGGTAGAACCTGACTCTGTATTGCTGAAGATAAGGAGAAAACAGAAAAGCGTCTCTAAGTGCAGTATTTATTTAGCACAGGATCCTAAAAACAATGGAACACTCACAAGAGGGAGAAGATAGAAAGCTCATAGATTGAAGTTAATGTCCCGATGGAGTTTAAGCACGCTGATCCAAGTAGCAGAAACCGCGATGCGACAGGGAGGAAAGGCTGGCTGCTCTGCGATGCTTCGGATGACGAAGATGGAGGGCAGCATCAAGGGAGGCGTCTGACGTCATCGGAACACTTGAGAAACAGCGCGTTTCTGAGCATGTGCGAAGCTTGTTCTGAGCATGCGTGCTCCGTTTTCAAGTGTGATGATAGAGAAGAGGCCAGTTTAAATAGACAGAGATTAGGCATACAATGATGTGGCGAGGAAAAGGAAGGGGAGGAGTGGGAGCAGATGATAATACAATGTGAAGGGATTACATTATAAAAACCATATCATAATCATCACAATACAGAGTGAAGCTGCTCTGATCTGAGGTGGAAGTGGATTATTTACAGTGGAGATCAAAAGTTTGGGCACCCCGGGTAAAAATTTGTATTAATGTGCATATAGAAGCCAAGGAAAGATGGAAAAATCTCCAAAAGGCATCAAATTACAGATTAGACATTCTTATATTATGTCAACAAAAGTTAAATTTTATTTCCATCATTTACACTTTCAAAATAACAGAAAACAAAAAAATGGCGTCTGCAAAAGTTTGGGCACCCTGCAGAGTTAATATCTTGTACTGCCCCCTTTGGCAAGTATCACAGCTTGTAAACGCTTTTTGTAGCCAGCCAAGAATCTTTCAATTCTTGTTTGAGGTATCTTTGCCCATTCTTCCTTACAAAAGTCTTCCATTTCTTTGAGATTTCTGGGCTGTCTGTCACGCACTGCTCTTTTAGGGTCTATCTATAGATTTTCAATTATATTGAGGTCAGGAGATTGTGAAGGCCATGGTAAAACCTTCAATTTACACCTCTTGATGTAATCCCCCATGGATTTCGAGGTGTGTTTAGGATCATTATCCATTTGTAGAAGCCATCCTCTCTTTAACTTCAGCTTTTTCACAGATGGCATCAAGTTACCATCCAAAATTTGCTAAAATTTTATTGAATCCATTTTTCCTTCTACTCGTGAGATGTTCCCTGTGCCACTGGCTGCAATACAACCCCAAAGCATGATTGATCCACCCCCATGCTTAATAGTTGGACAGAGATTCTTTTCATTCAATTCTGTGCCCCTTCTTCTCCAAACGTACCTTTGCTCATTCCGGCCAAAAAGTTCAATTTTAACCTCATCGGTCCACAGAACTTGTTTCCAAAATGCATCAGGCTTGTCTATATGTTCATTTGCAAAGTTCAAACGCTGATTTTTGTAGGGAGGACGTAGAAGGGGTTTTCTTCTGATGACTCTTCCATGAAGACCATATTTGTACAAGTATCTCTTTATAGTGGAATAGTGCACCACAACTGCAGTGTCTGCCAGATCTTTCTGGAGGGATCGTGCAGTCAAATGTGGGTTTTGAATTGTTTTTCTCACAATCCTGCGAGCTGTTCTGTCTGATATTTTTCTTGGTCTTCCAGATCTTGCTTTAACTTCCACTGTTCCTGATGACTGCCATTTCTTAATTAAAAAATATAAAGATCAGCGCTCAACTTTTCAATAGGGGGACCACTTGATCTAATATAAATGTGTATAGAAAAGACGTGTCTTAAGAAAAATAAATAGTGGTCAAATAAATGAATGTGTGAATAAAAATGTGTTCAAAAAATTTGAGGTGTATAAAGTGATGATAGAATAAATAAATATATACAATAATTCAAATGAACATCCAATCGAAAATGAATCAAGTGAAAAAAATCAATGCTGAGTGACTGTTCATGCAAACCAAAATCATGTGCGACTCTTAAAAGATCAAATAAATACAACTCCTAAAAGTGTTGAACATGAGTGACAGTGACCGAAATAAAAACACCTAAATATAGCAATAATATGCTAAAACCGTGCTTCAACAGTCCATAAAATGCATATAATGATTTAAAAAATATGCATGATGATAGTCCCAAATGAAGTAAATAAGGTGCAATGTGCCAAAAAAATCTTTCTTTTTTTTTTTCCAATATTTTATTTATTCATTCAAGAAAGAGAAAAACAAAAAGAAACTGACATTTCACATCAAAGTAATTACATCAATACATAGTCATCAACAATCAGTCATGTCTCTCTCAGAAACAAAAACAGAAGATAGGCATATAAACGCTCAATAACAGTATATCTATATCAGCAGGATACTAAGATATTGTCCTTCATTATGCAATCTGACATACCAAATTTTCAAAAATAATAAAATAAGCTATACAATTCCTGCATTGATAATATTGTTCATTATGCCTTCCTTTTTCTCTCCTCTCTCTTTCTCCCTTTTTTTTTTCTTCCCTCCCTTCCCCTCCTCCTCCCTCCCTCTCCCCCCCCATCCTCCCCTCCCCCCCCATCCTCCCCTCCCCTTTATAATAGAAAGAAAGAAAGATAAAAAAAAAAAAAAAAGGGAGACACCCCGAACCCCATTTAATGGGGAAGGGGGTTATAGATATGCAAATTGTTATTCTCCCATGCACCCGCCTGTAGATTTCAAACTTGAGCCTTCCCCTGACTAAGCATGTTTCGTCCTCTCTCTGAGAGGATGAAGGAGTTCCAAGAGCCCCAAGTCTTCTCATACATTCCTTTTTTATGTAGTCTTGTGAATCGTAAATCTTCCATTTTGTTAGTGTCTTCAATTTTACATATACAGTCCCTAATAGTAGGTGGTGACTGAGATCTCCATCTCAGTGGAATGCATGATTTGGCTGCATTTAATATATGATATACAACTGACGTTTTATATCCTCTCATAGGGGTATCCGAAACATGCAATAGAAACAGAGCTGGGTCCATTGGAATCTCAAAGTCCGTAAATTCCTGTGCCAGTTCTCGGACAGCCTCCCAAAATTCTCTTAGTTTGGGGCAAGTCCAAAAAATATGTAGGAGTGTTCCCGACTCTTCTCCACATCTCCAGCAGCTATCTGAGACATGTGAGTAGTATTTATGGAGAAGAGAAGGGACACGGTACCATCTTACCAAAATTTTATAATTGGTTTCTTGGGTTGTGGTACAGACAGGAATTTTCAGTGCAAGATTATACATAACCTGCTCCTGTTTCTGTGTAAATGTACGATTCAAATCCCTTTCCCACTTATCTAAGCATGATAACCGTGCATTTTCTGAAGTCCTTAACAATAGGTCATAGACTCTAGATAGAGGGTGGGTTAAGACCTCACTACCTGAACAGTATTCCTCAAAGCAGGAAAGATTTCTATCAAATGTTTCCGGAAGTGGTAAGGTACGTAAAAAATGTAACAACTGTACTGCATTCCAAAAGGGTAAACGGAATTGCCCCTGTTCATTAGTCAGTTGCATAAGGGTAGGCCACTTGTTTTCACATACAAAATGAGATACTTGATAAAGTCCTCT
Organism: Pelophylax lessonae; assembly: GCF_965119305.1. Classification (NCBI taxonomy): domain Eukaryota; kingdom Metazoa; phylum Chordata; class Amphibia; order Anura; family Ranidae; genus Pelophylax; species Pelophylax lessonae. The sequence continues at coordinate 319,061,636 of NC_138769.1, forward strand.
ATTTCCCAATTCTCGTAATGGGCGATCCGTTATCCCTGGAGAGAAAGCAGGGTTTCCTATAACTGGGAGCAGCAGGGAATTTGCAGTAGTCAACTGTGTCTGTTTTATAATAGTGAATGCCACCCGTACTGTCGCCCCAATTGTGGGATGCTTCAAAGTTTCCCGGGAGAGATACCTATGACACCACGGTGCACCTCCTAGATTGCAATCACTCTGTTGTTGCTCAATTTGTATCCACAACTTAAGATGGGTATGTCGCCGCCAATCTATCCATCTGCTTAGATGGGCTGCCTGATAGTATTTTAAAACGTCGGGGAGTGCCAATCCCCCTAACTCCTTAGGCAGTATAAGTTGATTGCGAGCTATACGAGATTTCTTGTTGGACCATACAAATCTTATAAATAATGAATGGACTTTCCTAAAAAAGGCTGCTGGAACCACAATCGGTAATGCTTGAAACAAAAATAAAATTTTTGGGAGAATACACATCTTAAGAAGATTACATCTCCCGAACCAGGAGTGTAAGCCCTTGTTCCATTTTTCTAGAAGTATCCGTATTTGTGACAATAATGGGAGAAAATTAATTGCATACGTCGTATCTAATACCGCGGGTATATATGTACCCAGATATTTGAGGGATTTGTCAGACCATTGAAATGGAAGTACCTGTCGTAAATGCCTCGAAATCTTAATTGACAGCTGGATACCCATGGCCTCCGATTTAGTAAAATTAATTTTCAAATTGGAAAGCTTCTCATAAATTTCAAATTCTCGCATGAGATTCGGAGCTGAAATCAAGGGATTAGTCAAGGAAAAAAGCAGGTCATCTGCATATGCCGATACTTTGTACTCATCATCCTGTAGGCGTATCCCTGAAATATCTGGGTTTGACCGTACATGACACAAGAAGGGCTCTAATGATAAAACAAATAGTAAGGGTGACAGTGGACATCCCTGTCTCGTCCTATTCCTTATCTGAAATGTGTCCGACAGCATACCGTTAGCTTTTACTTGTGCAGTAGGGTATGAGTATATCTGAGATATCCATGATAACATTTGATCTCCCAGCCCAATTTGTCTCAATACTGTAAACATAAAGCTCCAATTGATACGATCAAATGCTTTCTCAGCATCTGTGCTGAGAAATATACTAGGTATAGCTGTTTTGGAGACAGTATGTATTAGGTTTAAGACTTTCGTCGTGTTATCTCTAGCTTCTCTTGTTGATATAAAACCTACTTGGTCCAGATGTATCAAGTGTTTCAAAATAGGTGCCAATCGTAGAGCTAGTATCTTAGTTAGCACCTTCAAATCTGTATTAAGAAGTGAGATTGGCCTATAACTGCCACAGATCCCTGGATCTTTACCTTCCTTGGGGACGAGGGAGATATACGCTTTCATGGTATCCCTATGTAATGAGGCTGTATGCCCCAATTTGTTAAAGAGATTGAGCATTTGCTCACCTAATAATGGAAAAAAAGTACGATAATATTGTAGCGAAAAACCATCAGGACCTGGGGCTTTACCATGTTTAAAGGAGTTGATTGCTATAGTTAACTCCTCTAATGATATAGGGGCATCTATATTTCCACGTGCTTCTACTGGTATATGCGGGATACGTGATAAACGGACATACTCTTCCATTTGAGATAAAGATGTTTGTTGCTCTGGCAAATTATATAATGATGAAAAAAAAGTATTAAATTCTCGTGCAATATCCCTAGGGAGTGTAACTTTCTGTCCAGTTGTTGATAAGATAGTAGGAATGTATGTCGCTTGCTGTTGCTCTTTTACTGTTTTCGCTAGTATCTTCCCACATTTATTCCCAGCAATATAGGAAAAATGCCAGCACTTTTGTAGATCAGCCTTTGCTTTATAATATAATAGATCTGTAACCTGTTTACGTGCTAAGAATAATTCCTGCTCCACACTTAACTCTCTTCCCTGCTTATGAGTTTGCTCTAATTCCTGTATCTTAGTAAGGAGCAAGTTAAGGGTCTCACATCGGATTTTCTTAAGATATGCCCCATGTTTTATCAGTATACCTCTAATAACTGCCTTGTGTGTTTCCCACACTACTCCCAAATCACATTCTGGTATTATATTTGTATCAAAGAAGGCCTTCAACTCTTTATTTATTTCTTCCACTACCGATGGAGTCTGTAATAAGCTTTCATTTAGTCGCCAAAACCGTGTGCCAGAATGAATAGTATTGGACAAGATATAAGTTAATGTGATGGCTGCATGATCTGAGTATGTAATTGATGTAATACCAGTGGATTCAACCGAGTGTAATTGGCGATGCGGAATCAGAAAAAAATCAATTCGCGAATAGGTACCGTGTGGTATTGAATAAAAAGTATAATCTCTTTCCTTGGGGTGTTGCAATCGCCACACATCTATTAATTGAGAGTCATGTAATGCTTGAATAACCCGTTTACGAAGACTATGAGGTACTGATGAGCACCCTGCTGATGTATCTACTACAGGGGCCAGAGGGATATTAAAGTCACCCCCTACAATCAACATTCCTTCTGTGAAAGATTCTAATTTGGTTAGGATTCGTTTGATAAAGCTATCCTGATTCTCATTTGGACAATACATTGTGGCTATAGTGACTGTGACATCCCCTACTTTTCCCTTTACAAACAGGAACCTACCATGTACATCCTGCAAAGTTTGCTGATGGGTCCATGAGACTCTAGCAGAAACCAATATTGACACCCCTTTAGATTTTGCAGTTATATTAGTAGAATGATATGTTACAGGGTAAAATCGGTTCTTAAGTCCCGGAGGCCTGCCCTCTCTAAAATGAGTCTCCTGTATAAGAGCAATATCCACGTTTTGCCATTTAATATCATTCAACAGTACCCTACGCTTTTCAGGGATATTAAGTCCTTTGGCGTTAAGGGAGAATATCTTCAGTGTCTCCATATGAAATCAAGAGGGAAGAAAAAGAAAAAAAAAAAAAATAGAGTACTAATCAGAGAAAATATAAGAACAAAATGAAAAAAGAAAGCAAGAAAAAAAAAAAAAAAAGGGGAGGGGATTCAATCTAAATAGCAGATAATCTGCAAGAAGAAAACGCACTGGGCAAGCCACAGACAAAAAAAACGTACTGGGCAAGCCACAGCAGTGCGCAACCTATTTGAGGTTGTGTCCGTCTCCCTACTTTCCACTCCGACCCACTTTTTACATATAAATAATTTCATACACAGCATATGACCCTTTACTTTCAAACCGACCTTAGGCCTTAGGCCAAACGAGACAAAACAAAAAAAAAAAAAAAGAAAAAAGGAGAAATAGAACACTATGTAAAATTATCAATTCCCCAGTGTTGCTTGGTCCTCTAGGTAATCTCCCCCATCCATAGCATTTCCCTTACCTTCCTGTTTATTTCCCCTTCACTTTAATGCTATCTATTCCTTCCTTTCCCAATCTCTCTGTTCTAACTTATATCACCTCCCTCTCCTTAACCCTCCTCTCCACCTGCTCCCCAATTCCCCTCACTCCACCCGAAAAAAAAAAAAGGGGGGGGGAGGGAAAGAAGTTTCTCTCTCTCCCCCCGTGACATGACTTAATGTCCATATCTAACCGGGGAAATAAAAATAAATAAATGAATAAAGTAGAATAAAAACAATAGCCAATGGGATGTACTCAACCACCATGATCAACCTTACTTTTCCCATCCCCCTTGTATCACTTTTAGCCTCATACTATTATTCTCTCTTTTCACTTTCGCTGAGACAAATAAGCCTATAAAATATATAAACACGGAGGGCTTAAAAAAGAAAAGTATAGGATCATTTTGTCATTTAGTCCCGGTTGACACCTGTGCGAAAAAATCTTTCTATATATAGTGATCTTTCCAATCAACTCTAAAGGTGAAAAGTGCTCTTCAAACACAGCAAGGTGAGTGTATCCCGGTGAGCATACAATCCAGACACCGAGTGCAGTGGCCGCTCACCTCCACAACACTCAGATTGAGCGTTATATATAACAGTCCTGGCAACCCTTTTCAACTTGTTCACCAACAACCCAGCGTGCTCCAGCAGCAATGGATAAAATAATGGAGATATCGCAGCATAGGAAGCTCAGAAATGCCTTAGTTCCTGTGTTGGTACTTGCCTTCCTGTTGGCAGCCATCATCATCATTTATTAATTACATTCCGAACAGAGGATATTGACATCTGAAAACACATTGCTATCTTCTTATAGCCTTCTCCAGCTTTGTTAGCGTCAACTATTTTCAGTTTTCTAGACAACTGCTTAGAAGATCCCATGGTGCTGATTGTTGGGGCAAGGTCAGATGAGTCTGGGCATTTAAAACCTTTGAGATTGACATCACCTGGTCTTCCCAGATGATGATTGAGAACAATCCATGACACTGGCAGGTCTCAGCCTTGCAAAGGGGGCAGTGCATGCTATAAATTCTGCAGGGTGCCCAAACTTTTGCAGACTCCATTTTTTTGTTTTCTGTAATTTTGAAAGTGTCAATGATGGAAGTAAAATATAACTTTTGTTGACATATTATAAGAATGTCTAATCTGTAATTTGATGCCTTTTGGAGATTTTTCCATCTTTCCTTGGCTTCTTTATGCACATTAATACAAGTTTTTACCTGGGGTGCCCAAACTTTCGATCTCTACTGTATTTATCTTGTATGTATTGAATATGATGCACTGGTCACTTATATCACGGTCCTATGTTCAATATTCACTATTGTTTGAAGGCATATATTTATCCAGGATTGTTTGGCCAAATTGCATTTTTTATTTACTAGCAATATTTTGGAAGTCACATTTATTTTTACATAGTCTGTGGAATTCCTTTTCTGTTGACCATTTGCTCATCTATTGCATTTGGTATATTTACTAGCACATTACTATTTTATATTTTGTATTTAATTACCAGCAGGCTTGCACTATATTAGACCCATTTTTTTTCACTTCAGATTATATTTGCTCATCTACTGTTTCGGTACTAGCACATTATTTTATTTTAATATTCTTCATCTAATTATCAGCATGCTGGCACTTTATTAGATCTATTTTTTCCACTTCAGATCAGCGCAGCCTCACTCTGCATTGTTGCAGCTATCTATATATAATGGTCCCTTTTTTCCAGATAGCGCAGGGGCTTATACCTTTCTATTTGCATATCATAATCATGTAAGATCATATAAGAATTCAATGTAGTGATTTGTGCAAGAATGCACTTAATAGGAAACAAGGGTAAAGCATATATAATATAATGATGATAAAATAGAGGTAAATTTACATATTTATCAAACAGTAATAACCATGAAAAAAATATATATTGGAGTCCACAAAGATGAATACTGTATGTATGTAATGATGGCATTACCAGTCAAAGACCAAAATCCACCATCACCTAAGTGCCACTTCCACCACACCGCGTGAATGTACACCCCCTTTAGATTTGCACTCACCGGTAGGTGGCTTTTATGAGCCTTATACCATATATCACAGGCAGGAATTCCAACCAAATCTTCTCCTTTTGTCAATATCAGGGGAGCACACATGCAAGGGGTAAAGATGACATCACATAGTGTGACTCAGTTTTAAACATTTTATTGAATCACCAAAAATTAGAATAAAACACTCACATTTCACAAGTTAGTTGATCATGGCATGTGAACTATAATAATAATGAGGCTGTCAGTGCGGGATAGTACACTGCTGTTAAGCAGTGACACCCGGATGCTACCGCACTAAGGCAGCGTGGAGGTCACGTGGTCACGCCCCGGACGCGTTTCGTCATCAACGTCTTCTTCGGCGGGCGTGGCCACATCACCCGACCTCTCCAATTTATCTTCACGGACCGTAGTCCTTCCTACTTCTGCCCTTACTTTCATATCTGTGGGACACCGCACAGTCAACTTCCGCCCTTCACTAAGTATAGTGCCTCAAGGGGACCAAAGTTAGTATAGACATAGTACGAACTGTGCAAACCTTCCTTGTCAATGCTCATAAAGTGATTTGAACTTCCTTCATTATTCACATGGAAGTATAACAGTACTTTGACCTCAAAGAGACAGTAAAAAAGCTAATATGAGCTGATTCACAAAACCAAACATTTGAAAAGCCAAGATATGCAATTTCCCAATAAGCACCAAAAATGATTAAAATATTTAAAACCCACTAAAAAGTCATCAATTTAAAATTAATCTGATTGCAAGAATAGAATTAAAAATCACTAATAAAGCAATTAACGTCAAGTTCAATATTCATTCCACCAGGTTTTAACTTCTTCCGATCCGCGCTATAGTCGAAGTACGGCTGCAGCGCAGACTCGAATTTCCGGGAGCCCCGTCTTTAAACGGCCTCCCAGAGACAGGTTTCCCGCGCACTCCCGAGAGCGCGCATCGGGGAAAATCTGTGTCGGCTGTGTCCCTTGGACACAGCCAATCACAGATCGTGGTAAATGGCCAATCACAGCGGCCATTTACCACGTGATCGGCCCATGCAATGAGAGATGATCTCATATGTAAACATATAAGATCATCTCTCATCGCCAGCTCTCCTTCCTCACACAGAGACTGCATGTGAGGAAGGAGCAGAGCCGATCAGCCGTTCGAGGACACAGAGGAATGTAATCAGGGCACTGATCACCAGTGCCCTGATTACACAAGGTAAATAAAATACACTAAGTGCCCACCATCAGTGCCCCCCATCAGTGCTGCCAGTCAGTGCCAATCAGTGCCTGCTCATCTAGGCACTAATGAGCACTGACTGGCAGCACTGTGGGCACTGATGGTGCTGCTCATCAGTGCCACCCATCAGTGTCCAGCAGTGCCGCCTCTCAGTGCCCAGCAGTGCCACCTCTCAGTGCCTAGCAGTGCCACCTATCAGTGCCGCCTATCAGTGCTCATCAGTGCGGCATATTAGTACTTCCTCATCAGTGCCACCTCATCAGTGCCCATAGTTGCCACCTCATCAGTGCCCATAACTGCCACCTCATCAGTGCCGCCTCATCAGCGCACATCAGTGAAGGAGAAAAATTTATTTATTTTCAAAATTTACTCGCAGAAAATAAGAAAAACTTTTTTTTTTTTTTCAAAATTTTCTGTCTTTTTTCTTTTTTTTTTGTAAGAAATAAAAAACCCAGAGATGATTAAATACCACCAAAAGAAAGCTCTATTTGTGTGGAAAAAATGATAAAAATTTCATATGGGTACAGTGTAGCATGACTGCGCAATTGTCATTCAAAGCGTGAGAGCACTGAAAGCTGAAAATTGGCCTGGATAGGAAGGGGGTGAAAGTGCCCGGTAGGCAAGTGGTTAAAGTCGCTGTATTGTAGATCCACATAGTTTCTAATTTAGATAGTTCTCTCATTTTAACCACTTACCCACCAGGCCTATTTTTTACACTTTTTGTTTACAAGTTAAAATCAGTAATTTTTGCTAGAAAATTACTTAGAACCCCCAAACATTATATATATTTTTTTAGCAAAGACTCTGGAGAATAAAATAGCGGTCATTGCAATATTTTTTGTCACGCGGTATTTGCGCAGCGGTCTTTAAAGCGCCATTTTTTTGGAAAAATTACGAAAAATCACATTTCACTGCATTTAAAAAAATTTACAGTAAAGTTAGCCCATTTTGTTTGTATATTGTGAAAGATGATGTCACGCCGAGTAAATAGATACCCAACATATTACGGTTTCAAATTGCGCACACCCGTGGAATGGCGACAAACTACGGTCAATAGAAATCTCAATAGGCGACGTTTAGTGTTAGAGTGTAGCTCTTTTTTTCTAATTATTGCTCACGCTCTGGCAATCACGGCGATACCTCACATGTGTGGTTTGAACAGTTATTTCATTCGCGGCGCGACTTCCATATAAGTGCACTTTCGTGCGCGTACTAACGGGAAGGGGGCGGCAAAAATTTTTTTTTTTCCTATTTATTTATTTTTTAACTTTAACACAGGTTTTAAAAAAAAAAAATCTGATCACTTTTATTGCTGTCACAAGCAATGTAAACATCCCTTGTGACAGCAATATGCAGTGACAGGTACTCTTTATGGAGGGATCGAGGGTCTAAAAGACCCTCGACCCCTCCACTACACTTCCATGTATTAAAACCCCCGAAAACTGCATTTTTGAATACACTCGTTTTTTGAATCTGCTGCCTTTAGTAGCAGAGTAACCCGGACGTGACGTCATGGATGCCGCCTCCGGGTTACGTCATCGGAGACCCGATCGAAGCCGCATCCGGCTTAGATCGGGACTCCATCCAGCCGGTGGACGTGCCGGCTAGGTGCTCGGATCTCCCGGTGGGACGGGAGACCCGGGCAGAGCCATGGGGGGGGTCCCCTCTTGCTCGCCGGGGTAACGATCGATCGGCTTCCGAGCCACATCGGTCATTCCTGCCGGAAAGCCGACCGCCGCCTCTAAACAACGGTACCGGTATAACCCCACTTACCGCAAAGTCCCCTGTATGTTGTGGTCTTTAAGGTGCCCATCTAATCGTTTTTTGAAATATCTATGCTCCCTGCTGACATGACTGCTTGTGGAAGAGAAATCCACATCCTTACTGCTCTGACAGTGAAGAACCCCTTACGTATTTTAAGGTTAAACCGTTTTTCCTCTAGTTTTAGTGAGTGGCCACGTGTCTTATTGTATTCCCTTTCTTTAAAAAGTTTGTTCCTTATGCTAGGGTCGCCAGTACAGTATTTGTACATTGATAACATATCCCCCCTCAATCGTCTCTTCTCCAGAGAGAATAAGTTCAGTGCTTGTAGTCTTTCCTCATAGCCGATGCCCTCCATTCCCCTAATTATTTTTGTTGCCCTTCTCTGGACTCTCTCCAGTTCCAGCACATCCTTCCTGAGGATCGGTGCCCAGAACTGGACAGCATACTCCAGATGTGGCTGGACCAGAGTCTTGTAGAGTGGGATAATAATCTTTTTATTTCTGGAGTGAATCCCCTTTTTTATACATCCCAGTATTCTGTTGGCTTTGCTTGCAGCGGCTTGGCATTGCATGCCACTGCCAAGCCTGTTGTCCACCAGTACCCCCAGGTCCTTTTCCATCCTAGACTCACCCAGAGGTTTCCCCCCCCCCCCCAGTTAATAGCTTGCTTTCGTGTTTTCGACTCCCAAGTGCATTACTTTACATTTTTCAACATTAAACCTCATCTGCCGTGTAGTTGCCCACCCCATTATTTTGTTCAGATCCGCTTGTAAGGTTTCCACATCCTGCATAGAAGATATTGGTATGCTTAGTTTAGTATCATCCGCAAATACTGAGATTGTACTAGATAACCCCTCCTCTAGATCATTAATGAATAAATTAGACAGGATTTGTCCCAGGACAGAACCTTGGGGGACCCCACTTTCCACACCCGCCCAATCCGAGTACTCACCATTTATCACCACCCTCTGGACTCTCCCCTGGAGCATGTTTAAAACTGAGTCACGCTACGTGATGTCAGCTTTACACCTTGCATGTGTGCTCCTCTGATATTGACAAGAGGAGAAGATTTGGTTGGAATTCCTGCCTGTGATATATGGTATAAGGCTCATAAAAGCCACCTGCTGGTGAGTGAAAATCTAAAGGGGGTGTACATTCACGCGGTGTGGTGGAAGTGGCACTTAGGTGGAACATCCAAGTTTTTTCAACACGATTCATCATTTTGGACTGTCACTCACTTATATTCTTTGAAGTGGTTCATCACCACCTGCATTAACTTTAACCTAGCGCTACTAATGTGATGGTGGATTTTGGTCTTTGACTGATGCTATCATTACTGTGTTTGTATATTAGAATTTGGTTACAGTAGCAGCTGGAGATGCATTACAAATATTTTCCATAGGCGCTGGGTGAATTTATAAATTTGATTTATATTTGACATATGTGTATATGTTGCGATTAACTGCACAAATGCATAGTTAATTCAAACATAATTAATATGACTAAGAGTGATGAAAAAGAGTATGTAAAAGTACAGTATCTCACAAAAGTGAGTACACCCCTCACATTTTTGTAAATATTTTATTATATCTTTTCATGTGACAACACTGAAGAAATGACACTTTGCTACAATGTAAAATAGTGGGTGTACAGATTGTATAACAGTGTAAATTTGCTGCCCCCTCAAAATAACTCAACACATAGCTATTAATGTCTAAACCGCTGGCAACAAAAGTGAGTATGCCCCTAAGTGAAAATGTCCAAATTGTGCCCAAAGCGTCAATATTTTGTGTAGCCACCATTCGTTTCCAGAACTGCCCTAAACCCTCTTGGGCATGGAGTTCACCAGAGCTTCACAGGTTGCCACTAGAGTCCTCTTCCATTCCTCCATGACGACTTAATGGAGCTGGTGGATGTTAGAGACCTTGTGCTCCTCCACCTTCCATTTGAGGATGCCCCTCAGTTGCTCAATTATTAGTTATTATGTTGGAATACTGCCCTGCGGCCCAGACTCCAAAGAGAGGGGATCATGCTCTGCTTCAGCATGTCACAGTACATGTTAGCATTCATGGTTCCCTCAATGAACTGTAGCTCCCCAGTGCCAGCAGCCCCAGACCATTACACTCTCACCACCATGCTTGACTGTAGGCAAGACACACTTGTCTTTGTACTCCTCACCTGGTTACCGCCACACACGCTTGACACCATCTAAACCAAGTAATTTTATCTTGGTCTCATTAGACCACAGAACATAGTTCCAGTAATCCATGTCCTTAGTTTGCTTGTCTTCAGCAAACAGTTTGCTGGCTTTCTTGTGCATCATCTTTAGAAGAGGCTTCCTTCTGGGACGACAGCCATGCAGAACAATTTGATGCGGTGTGCTGCGTATGGTCTGATCACTGACAGGCTGACCCTCACCCCTTCAACCTCAGACATATGAGCGCTACCAGCATTGATGCAATTTCCCAAAGACAACCTCTGGATATGACGCTGAACACGTGCACTCAACTTCTTTGGTGGACCATGACGAGGCCTGTTCTGAGCGGAACCTGTCCTTTTAAACTGCTGTATGGTCTTGGCCACCATGCTACAGCTCAGTTTCAGGGTCTTGGCAATCTTCTTATAACCTAGGCTATCTTTATGTAGAGCAATAATTCTTTTTTTCAGATCCTCAGAGTTCTTTGCCATGAGGTGCCATGTTGAACTTCCAGTAACCAGTATGAGAGAGTGAGTGCGGTAAAGCCCCGTACACACGTACCGATCGTCGGCCGAAAAGCTTCGGCCGACGACCGATCTGCCGATTGTAGGCTTGTTAGTATGATGCCTCCGACAGCCGACAGCGCACATTCGGCCGAAAAGAATCTGTCATACAAGCATTAAAATTTTTGTATGCCGACACCAGAGCGGCCGATTGTTCGCCAGTCAGTACAGATTTCGGCCGACAGACCGCAGATTTGCAAGACTGGGCATGCTCAGAAAAGGAAAAACACAGGGAAAGTTAACCATTACATGACATCTCTTCTGCAGTCGGCTATAGTCGGCGGACAAAATTCTTGTGCAGTCTTTTGCACTTTTCAACAGACACCGACAGCCCTGGACAAAAGACGGCCGATCGTTCGCCGACAATCGGTACGTGTGTACGGGGCTTTACACCAAATTTAAAACACCTGCTACCCATTCACACCTGGGACCTTGTAACACTAACGAGTCACAAGACACCTGGGAGGGAAAACGGCTAATTGGGCACAATGTGGACATTTTCACTTAGGGGTGCACTCATTTTTGTTTCCAGACGTTTAGACATTACACCCTGTTCCAAATTATTATGCAAATTCTATTTAAGTGTCACAAAGATTAAATATTTTGTTTTTCAGTTTAACTCATGGATGGCATTGTGTCTCAGGGCTCTTTTGATCACTGAAAACAATCTCAGACACCTGTGATAATTAGATTGCCAGGTGAGCCTAATTTAAGGAAAAACTACTAAAGGAGGGTGTTCCACATTTTTAAGCAGAGCACCTTTTTAATGCAATATGGGGAAGAAAAAGGATCTCTCTGCTGCCGAAAAGAGTGAAATAGTTCAATGCCTTGGACGAGGTATGAAAACATTAGATATTTCACGAAAACGTAAGCGTGATCATCGCACTATTAAGAGATTTGTGGCTGATTCTGAGCATAGACAGGTTTGTGCTGATAAAGGCACATTGAGGAAGATTTCTGCCAGATCCATGCATTGAATCAAGAGAGCAGCTGCTAAAATACCATTACATAGCAGCAAACCGATATTTGAAGCCGCTGGTGCCTCTGGAGTCCCACGGACATAAAGGTGTAGAGTCCTCCAGAGTCTTGCAACTGTGCATAAACCTTCTATTCAGCCACCACTAACCCATGCTCACAAGCAGAAATGGCTGCATTGGGCAGAAAAATACATGAAGACTAATTTTCAAACAGTCCTGTTTACTGATGAGTGGCGTGCAACCCTGGATGGTCCAGATGGATGGAGTAGTGGATGGTTGGTGGACGGCCACCCTGTTCCAACAAAGCTGTCCATGTTTGACAAAGTTGCAAGTTTTGCAAAGTGCTTTGTGACAACAGAACACAGGAGGGAACAAGCATAATCGGCGTGCATGAACTCCATCGGGGCATTAACTTCGATCTATGAGCCTTTAATCTTCTCCCTCTTGTGAGTGTTCCATTGTTTTTATCATCATCCTGTGCTAAATAAATACTGCACTTGGAGTCAATTTTCTGTTTTCTCCTTATCTTCCACTACCTCTGGGGCACCTTCCTCCAGTTTATTTATGTGGAGGGAGGAATTCTTGGGTGCCAAGAATGCTTTACAGCAACAACTCTCCAGAGTCCTCTCTGGTTTGGACCATCTGGGTTGCAAACAGATACACTCCCCTTCCCCTCCCCCATTGTTTTTGACTGAGGTGGAGCTCGGAGGGACAAAACTTTTCTAGAGGATAGAGACGCCAACAATTCTTCCTTCAAGGAATTTATTTCTAGGAAATCTCAGGGTCCAGTCCTATTGCAGATCCAAAGGGCCTTTGTAGATTTTCTCGTGAACTAATTTAAAATCACCATTTCCTGAATCCTCTGTCACTAAGGTTACAGTTATGGTGTTCTGGCGGCCACCACAGCATCCCCAAACCTTCCCCATATAAATGTCTCAAACTTGGCTCAGCCTGAAAAGGTGTTTGTTAAACCAGTGACTGGAAGTACTTCACTCCGGTGGGAGCAGCCTTACAACCAGCGGTTGTGGCTGTAGGGCTGTATCAGAGCCTTAAGGTTTGGTGCTTGCCAGCTGCTGAGAGATAGGGATCCTGATCATGCGAACTACAAGTCAGACAGATATCTGGAAGATTTTCTTTGTGCCCTTAGTTTCTCAGTGGATGCCTTAAACGATTCCATTTAATGTGGAACTTTGCTCATAATAGTCTGATAACAATGTTCTTTTTTTTACAAAAGAACATACTGTACATTTCACAGTAATAATTATGATACCAAAATTAGTGTATGCTGTATATGCCTCCAGCATTGCTCCTGTTTCTTCTTCCTGGAGGCCTACATTTTTTTTGAAGCCCAGAGCAGTCACTTCATTATTGGAAATCTCCCCCCCCCCAACTTGCTTTAAAAAAAACTGTGACACTGTATGTAATTATAATATGTAAATTTCTAGCCTTGATTGTACAACTTGGCTTAGCTAGAGAGGAAGGCTGACAGACGCTTTACAGTGCTTAAGTTCACAGGGTGCAAATGAGGGAGAATGGAGAGAGAATATCACTATCTCTATTTTCTTTTTATCACATTTATTGCTATCACAAGGAATGAACATCTCTTGTGATAGCATGGGCCATGATAGGTCCTCTTTATTGAGAGATCTGGGGTATAGAAGACCCCAAATCCATCCTCTGCTCTCCAAAGCATCAGATCAAATTAAGATCTGTTTGGTCTGATGCTTGTACAAGCCAGTAATGGTTTGTTTATATAAGATTAAAACCAGAAGTGACAAAATCCTCCTAGTTTCTGATGTCAAAAAGTGGGAGGAAGGACATTCATTCCTCCCACTGTGTCCCATGAACCGGAAGCCACCGGTCTCATTCTTTCCGGGCTCACCGATCGCTTCTCTATAGACTGTTCCTAATACGGTAGACAAGTCTTGTGTTGGAAACCTGCAACTAGGAAAAGGTCTTACTCTTGATACTGCTTTACAGAATCTGGCTATGGGGGGGGGGGGGGGGGGATCTTCCTGTAAGAACAGCTCCAAATAAACACTTAAAGCTGCAATCTGAACTTTATACGCGCTTAAGGCCAGTCCTTTATTTTACACCATCCTGTAAAAATTCCAAAATTGTGGAAGAATCAGTCTGCTCCTTGTTAGACTCTGACAACCAAAGATTAAGCTTTCTCCAGACCTTTGGATAAATGTCTCATGACTGGCTTACGGTATCTACCACTCTATCAGAGACCCTTAGATTTCAGGATCTCTGACTCAGAAACCAGGCCGCCAAGTTCAGCACAGCTGGATTGGGATGGAGGACTGGTACTTCAGATAGCGGATGCCGACTTGGAGGCAACATCCAAGGAGGACGATCTGTCAAGGATTGCAGAAGACAAAACCATGCCCTTTTGGGCCAAAATAGGGCAATTAGAAATAAAAATGTGTCTTCTATTCTGAATTTGGATAGGACCATTGGAATTAGGTGCAGGGGGGTAAGGTGTAACAGAGAGTAAAAAAGTCTATGAATTCTGAAAGGCATCTACTGCCAACAGCTGATTCCCCTGGGTTTAGAGAGAAGAAATTCTGTACTTTGGTGTTTGATTTGTTGGCAAACAGGTCGATCTCTGATAGGCCCCACTTAGACACTATTTTCACAAATTCTTGAATCAGGAAGGATGGCAACTCAGATTCTCTTAAATAAAAGTACTTTATTTGTTACATGGGTACACAGGCCAGCATTTCTGATTCAAAAATGTTATCTATGCGACCTGAACGCTCTGGCTAGAGCGCCGGATTAGAGTTCATTGATTTCCACATTAGCAGTAGAGCTGGGGTAACAATTTGTTTTCTACTATTTCCCCAAATACCCCTGGATTCAGAGACCAATCTTCCTGAGAAATCAGCTGCCTGCTCAGGAAGGTTGCCAGGTTGTTTTGTACCCCCTTGAGGTAAGCAGCTGAGAGAGAATTTAAGTTCTTTTATGCCCAGGAAAAGATCTTAGGCTACCCTCATCAAGATAGGCCACTGTTGTAATATTGTCCGATTTGACTTGCAGGTGTTAGCCCTTGAGCTGCTCCTGAATGGCCGCAATCCCCCTGGCCACTGCCACAAGCTCCTTGCAATTAGATGAGATGTGTCTCTCTTGCTGAGACCAAACATCTTGAGCCCACTAACCCTCCAGATGGGCTCCCCAAACCCCAGCTGCTGGCATCTGTGGCTAGAATGCGGGAGACTGGAAAAGTCCACAGCAATCCTTCCAGTAACTTGGGTCGATTCCTCTACCACCACAGGGAACACTTTCTCCTGGAAGGAAGACATACCTTGTCCTCTAAACCTTTCTCCCTGAGATTCTGCAGGAGTAAGGTCTCAAGTGGTCTCCGGTGGAGCCTGGCCCACTGAACCGCAGGAATAAATGCTGTCATAAGGCCTAAGACATACATTATCTCCCTTACGCTCCATTCACACCTAAGCGTATCATTTTCAGGTGTTTTTCTGACATTTTTTGCAGGTGTTTGGAGGCAGTCATTGACATCTAACAAAAACGCTTGTAATCTGCCAAAAAAGGAAGCTCATGTACTTTTTTGAGCTTCAGGCAACAAAACGCTCATATATGAACAGGGGCTATTCAAATGAATTGGATTTTGCTTGTTGGGCGTTTTGAGAATTCAGAGATGAGCATTTTATGAGCTGAAAAACGCTCAGGTGTGAACAGCGCATTACTGTTACTGCTAGACTGGTCTGCAGTTGTGTTACCCTCAGAATGATGCAGCTGTTTTTTTCCTCCGGGAGCACAATCTTTTGTTCTCTGGATAAGAGGATGTAACCCAGGAACAGAATCTCCTGAGGGGGGAGAGATTTTACTTCTCTGTTTTGACAATCCCTTCTAGCTGTCAGAGCCATTGCTGTGCCTTTGAAAGCTTCTGAAGTTTTCCTCTCGTTGCTGCCATAAACAAAAAGTCATCCAGATATGGGATGATCATAATGGACTGCAGTCTTTAAAGGTGCCAGAGCTTCCGCCAGGATCTTGGTAAAGATCCTTGGTGCCAAAGATACTCCGAAGGGTAAAGCTCTGCTCTGGAAGTGGTAAGTCTTTTCTCCCAACTTTACTGCAAGGTGCAGAATCTTCTGTGAACTCTCTCTGATGGTGACTAGGGATGATCAAACTTTTGAAAAGTTTGGTTCGACCAGAACACCTGAATTTCCCGAAAGTTCGGTTCGGATTCCAGAACCCCATTGAAATCAACAGGCCCCTAACATTTGGAATTACATAAACACAATTTTGAAGCCCTAAAACCCAATAAATGCCCCTAAAAAGTGCCTAGGGTTCTGGGTCATGCCCCAGGGACAATGAATCAGGCAAAAAAAAAAAAGAAGTTCTTAAAAATTGTCGTTTTTGATAGAGAGCAAATTATTGAAAAAATGATTGGAAAAAAAAAATGAGATTTCTTTGGATTTAGTGTCTGGGGGGGTCTAAAAAGTGTACCTGTGAAGTTTCAGCTCTGTAGCATGTCCAGAACCAGAAAAAAACTGATTTATTTTTCTTAGAATTTCAGTAGCGCAGGGATGGTGTTTCCACACCTTTCACACCTGGGCGTTTTTGTTTCAGGCGTTTTTTGGGCATTTTTTTTGAACTTCTGTATAGGGATATATATATATATATATATATATATATATATATGTGTGTGTGTATATATATTTAAATATATGTGTGTATATATATATATATATATATATATATACACAGCCCTCAAATTTTCTACTCGCCTACTCGCATTTTGCGAGTGGAAAATTATTTATGGCGAGCGTGGGGCTCAGTGGTGGCTGGTGCTCAAAATTTTTGGGGGGGCGCAAAAAGAAAAATGTAATAGGTATTGCTTCGCGTCAAAAAACGCAGTAAAAAATTGCGTGACTTTGAAGTCATGGTACAGGCATGGCACAGGTGATGGTATAGGCATGGCATAGGTGATGGTACAGGCATGGCACAGGTGATGGTATAGGCATGGCACAGATATGGTATAGGCATGTCACAGGTCATGGTACAGGAGATGGTATATGCCCCCTTTCAATGCAGTGACCAGCGTACATGCCCCCTTTCAATGCAGAGACCAGTGTACATGCCCCCTTCAATGCAGAGTTCAGCGTGCGTGCCCCCTTCAATGCAATGAACATTGTGCTGTGCCCCCTTCAATGCAATGAACACTGTGCTATGCCCCCTTCAATGCAATGAACACTGTGCTATGCCCCCTTCAATGCAATAAACACTGTGCTGTGCCCCCACAATGCAGAGTTCAGCGTGCATGCTCCCTTCAATGCAACTGCGCTGTGCCCCCTTCAATGCAATGAACAATGTGCTGTGCCCCCTTCAATGCAATAAACACTGTGCTGTGCCCCCTTCAATGTAATAAACACTGTGCTATGCCCCCTTCAATGCAATGAACACTGTGCTGTGCCCCAACAATGCAGAGTTCAGCGTGCATGCCCCCTTCAATGCAATAAACACTGTGCTGTGCCCCCTTCAATGCAATAAACACTGTGCTGTGCCCCCTTCAATGCAATAAACACTGTGCTGTGCCCCCTTCAATGAAATAAACACTGTGCTGTGCCCCTTCAATGCAATGAACACTGTGCTGTGCCCCCACAATGCAATGAACACTGTGCGGTGCCCCCTTCAATGCAATAAACACTGTGCTGTGCCCCCTTCAATGCAATAAACACTGTGCTGTGCCCCCTTCAATGCAATAAACACTGTGCCCCCTTCAATGCAATGAACTCTGTACTGTGCCCCAACAATGCAGAGTTCAGCGTGCATGCCCCCTTCAATGCAACTGTGCTGTGCCCCCTTCAATGCAATGAACACTGTGCTCTGCCCCCACAATGCAGAGTTCAGCGTGCATGCCCCCTTCAATGCAACTGTGCTGTGCCCCCTTCAATGCAATAAACACTGTGCAGAGTTCAGCGTGCGTGCCCCCTTCAATGCAACTGTTCCGTGCCCCCATCAATGCAGAGTTTAGCGTGCGAGCCCCTTTCAATGCAGAGCGCCACAGCATTGTCCCCAATCACTGCAGAGCGCCACAGCATTGTCCCCAATCACTGCAGAGCGCCACAGCATTGTACCCCAATGATTGCAGAGCACCACAGCATTGTCCCCCAATGATTGCAGAGCGCCAGCATTGTCCCCCAATGATTGCAGAGTGCCAGCATTGTCCCCCAATGATTGCAGAGCGCCACAGCATTGTCCCCCAATCGATGCAGAGTGCCAGCGTGCGTGCTCCGTTCAAACTTACCTGGCGGCGGGGCGGCTCAGCTTCTTCCTCTTCTGCGGCGGGTCCTTCTCCCTCGTCTCGGCGGCGGGAACCGGCGGGCAGCCTGCTCCGTTCAAACTTACCTGGTGGCGGCGCGGCTCAGCTTCTTCCTCCTCTTCTGCGGCGGGTCCTCCTCCCTCGTCTCGGCGGCGGGAACCGGCGGGCGGCCTCTCCTTTTCTCTGAGCGGCGGTGACGGTGAGTGACTGACGCACGCACCGGCACCGCCCCCATTGCGACGTCAGCGATATCCTGGATGATGATTGGTCCAGGCTGTAGACTGGACCAATCACAGCCAGGATATCAGAAAGTGTGGGTGTCCAACCGCAAAGACTTGCGCCCAGGATACCCCCTACCCCCCAGAAGGCAGCCAATCGGCGCCTCTTCTGGGACGTAACCCCACCCCCCCCTAGCCACCAGTTACTTGGGTTCAGGCCGGCGAACCCAATTTTTTTTTTTATACAACTTTATTTGTTCGTTTTTTTTTTCGTTTTTTTTTTTCGTTTTTTTTGAGGGTAGGGGGGCGGCGCCCTGGCGCCCACTATGCACGGGCCGCCACTGGTGGGGCTGCTCCAGCCGGTTGCCGCTCAGGGGAAGAGGAAAGCCGATGGACGGGATTACCATAGAGCGGGGGATCGTGCCCGTCAATCCACTTACCAGTGCAGGGGAAGAGAGGAGAGGAAGAGGAAATCTGGCCGGATAATCACAAAGCACGATCGTTCCAATGTAACAGCTTTAATTGTAATTGCCGGGTGCTCGCAGACACACACAGTCCTGCCTCCTAGCCCGGCTTCTTTGATAGACAGAACACCTGGCCAACCGGGACGTGTGACGTCTTTTAAAGGAGTCGGGCTAGGAGGCGGGACTGTGTGTGTCTGCGAGCGCCCGGCAATAACAATTAAAGCTGTTACAGCGGAACAATCGTGCTTTGTGATTATCCGGCCAGATTTCCTCTTCCTCTCCTCTCTCTTCCCCTGCACTGGTAAGTGCATTGACGGGCACAAGTGAAGCTGCATTACTGGGCCCAATTAAAGCTGCATTGATGGCACAGTTAAAGCTGCATTGAAGGGCACAGGTGAAGCTGCATTGAAGGGCACAGGTAAAGCTGCATTGATGGGCACAGGTGAAGCTGCATTGATGGGCACAGGTGAAGCTGCATTGATGGGCACAGGGGAGGCTGCATTGATGGGCACAGGGGAGGCTGCATTGATGGGCACTGGTGAGGCTGCACTGATGGGCACTGGGGAGGCTGCACTGATGGGCACTGGTGAGGTTTCACTGATGGGCACCGATCAGGCCGTACTGATAAGCTTCATTGATGCTGCTGCACTGATGGGCACTGGTAGGCTGCATTGATGGGCACTGATAATGTTGTTATTAATATTTATTTTTATAACTTCTGCAATAATGCAAAAACATTTAACAGTGTCATTCTATGAGATAATTTATCAAGGCGTGTTTAGGGGCTGGATTAGGGGTGGGGTAGGAGTTGGGTGGGGCAAATGGTGGCGAGTAACACTTAAGGCCTGGCTAGTAGCTCAGGACTTAAAATTTTGAGCCCTGTATATATATATATATATATATATATATATGTGTGTGTGTGTGTGTGTGTCTGTGTGTGTGTATATATACATATATATATATATATATATATATATATATATATATATATATATATGTGTGTGTATATATATATATATATATATATATATAATGTATTTGTGTGTATATATATATATATATATATATATATATACCCCTAACCCAGAATCTGCATAGCGGGGTCACCCTGACATGGCAGAGTCGGTTCACCCTAAACTACACTACGGTCACCCTGACATGGCAGAGTCAGTTCACCCTAAACTACACTACGGTCACCCTGACATGGCAGAGTTCGGTCACCCTAAACTACACTACGGTCACTCTGACATGGCAGAGTCAGTTCACCCTAAACTACACTACGGTCACCCTGACATGGCAGAGTCAGGTCACCTAAACTACACTACGGTCACCCTGACACTTAAAGCTATCCCTACAAAAACTAGATTTTTGAATCTAACTATAGTGGTATATAGTACCCTAACTAAACTGCATATCCTTTCCTCACACTAATAACTCTCTTCCACAGCCTCTGTATTACAGTGCTAGAGTTTTGGCGGGGCTATGTTATATACTGGGGGGCGTATGGGGGGCGTATTCACTCCCGATTGGCCTCTGGACCCTGTAGTCACTCCAATCACATTTTACTGATGTTTCTGGGCCAATCACAGGCTTTTAAAGCCCAGTTCCTGTCCCATTGCATTTTGGGCGGTTCTGGTGGCCGAATTCTGAACTTTTACCGCAAAAAGTTAGAAATTCGGCCGAATTTCGAACACCCAATGTTCGGGTCGAACCGATGGTCGACCCGAACCGTTTGATCATCCCTAATGGTGACATGTAAATAGGCATCCTTCAAATCCATAGTTTCTATGAAGAAATCCATTTGGAGTAAATTTCTGTTTAGATGCCGAAGATTGAGAAATGCGAGTGGAAACCTTCCCTTTCCTCTTGTTTTGGGACAGAAACTAGAACCTTCTGGTCCACCAATCCCCCAGGAGAAGTAATAAAGCCTGAACCTTTTCAGAATCTTTTGGTAACGTTGTGACTAAGGATCTCGAGGGAGGCCTCTCGCTGAACTCCAAAGCATAACCCCTTTCTATTACTCCCCACATTAAACTGTTAGAGATCATTCTGAGCCACTGGGGTAGGAATTCCTCCACTCTTCCTCCTACTTGGCATCTGGCATCTGGAAAGGACTTCTTAGTTGGGAAGGCAGTTTTTATCAGAGGTACGCTCAAGCCCTTCATCCAACTAAGGACCAAAGAAGAGGTTGCCAGAGAATGGAATGCTGCATAAACACAGTTTAGAAGCTGTATCCCCTATCCAGGTCTTGAGCCAGATTGCCCTTCTGGCTGCCACAGACAAGGAAGCTGGTCTAACTGATACAATTACAGACTCAGCTGAAGCATCAGCGATAAAGCCCACTGTTTTAAAAGCGGTTGGGAATGACTTCAGCAACTCCTCCCTGGGGGTATTAGCTAGCAGATGTTCTTGCATCTTTTTAAGCCTCAAAGTTTCTAGTCACACAAGGTTAGCCATACAAGCTTTCAAAGATCTCTATGATTATATCATCTCGTCTATCCATGGGGTCTCTGAGGTGTCCCATGTCCTCAAAAGCCAAATCAGAGAGCTTTGAGACTTTTGACATAGGAGCATCCAGTTTCGTACACTTGTTCTATACCGAATCAGGATTATCATCAAGTGGAACATTCGTTTTAAATTATTAGAGAAGGGCCTTTTTTTCCTGTTAAGGTCATTCTTTAAGAATTATGTCTGGCATGACCTAGTGAACTGGAAATACCCTGGGTCTCTTCCTATTGAACCCCTGGTACATGATATCATGTCTAGTGAGACGAGCATCTTTCTCTTTGATCTCCAGAGTATCATAGATGGTTCCCAAAAGGTCATCTAATTCCTTTATGGAAAGCTTAAAGTTGGCCTTAGAGGCATCACCATGACCCTGCTCAGATTCAGAATATGAAGAAATTGGGGTCTGTAACTTTAGGGCTAAACTCCCCGAAGCTTCAGCTGAACCTTAAGCTACTGAAGTAGGGGAGCAAGGCACTAGAGCGGACCGACTGGCGGTAATGTTTGGCATCTGAAATAGGTTTTCAAAAAGCTTGAAATGTAAACTGCACTTCCTCTTTAGAGGAGCATAAGAATTTTGCAGATAGGGAATCTGCTTCTGTCTTTAATAGGGCAGATATACCAAATGAGGCCTTGGTGTAACTGGAGGATAATTTAGCACCACATGAAGAGCATTTCTTCTTAACAGCTGATTTGTCCGCTTAGAAGGCTCCTTTGCCTAAGCGGAAACAAGAAAGGAAATGATGGCCCCCTTGTCCTCCAGTTCCTGGTGCTATTGAGCCTGTGCTGCCAGCGACCAAGCAATAGCAACGGCCTGGCCCTCCAAACCCCCCCCCCCCGCCTTTGAGGCCTTAACTGCGAGCCTCCGGCGTGCAGTAGAGACATCACAGCCAGTGAAAAATGACACCTGGCATCTTCCAGTCTAGTGACGCCCAACAGTAAGGAGGCTGTGTGCGATTCTCTCCTGCAAAAGCCGTCCACTGCCGAGGATGTTTCCCACACTGCCCAACTTCCTCGCCAGGGGCTGGGAAGAGGCGGGAGCGGGTCTGCTCATTACCACTGTGGAAGGAACCCTTGGCCATATAAAAACAACTATAGCAGGTGAGGGAAGCTCAAAAGGGCAAAGCTCAGGCAACCCTTGAGCAATGGAGACTCACTTCCATCCTTCACCTCCTGTCAGGGAAGAACTTGATAAAGAATAGCAAAGATGCCAATTTCCAAAATGGCAGTGCGGGACTGTCAGGGAATGGCAGATATGCCAATTTCCAAAATGGCCGCGCAGGACTGTCAGGAAGTGACATATATGCGAAATTTCCAAAATGGCCATGTGGGACGTCCTAATTAGTGCCAATTATCAACACCCACTTCCTATATAAACTCAGCACTGGCTGCCATTCATTGCTGGATTATCTTCAGCTAGTACCTGATTTCCTTGTGCCTTGAAACTCCTGCTTGATTGATTACCCGTTACCGACCCGGCTATCCTTGACCTGCTCTGGCTTTCTCCTGCTCTGAACCCGGCTTGCCTTATGGACTTCTCCCTGCCTGCTCCTGATTGACTACCTGTGTTTGACCCTCGGCCTGGCTTCTGACCTTGATTTGCACTAACCTGCCTGCACTTCCAGTGATCCAAGTGACTATCTTTCCTACTGCGGATCCGATTCCTGACACAGCTACACCTGCAGGCAACCCGTGCACCTTTGGGCACAGCACCCTCTGTCACCATCTCCAGGGGTGCTCTGCACTCAGCCTCAAGGGGAGCCCTCTCGTCACCTCAGCCTCCAACCAGGTTCGTGACACCTCCTTTAGAAAATGGTCCCTCAGGCTACATGCCTCCTCCAGATGGAGGAAACACAAAAGATGGACCAGATGCCTGAGGAACAGCCTTTTAAAGAGCTAGAGACAATGTAATTCCTGTCCTGGTTGGAGGAGCTTCATCTTTTAAGGGCTGTCCTGGATGATGACTGGTGGGGAAAGGTTTTTTTTTTTTTTATTTTTTTTTTTACCCCTCTTGCATTCTGTGCATTAAAGTAAAAAACCTTCCAGCACCGGTTTATCTCCCCCCCCCCAATCCCTAAACACTTGCTTGAGTCCTCTCTCAATCCAGGACTGTCGGAAGCTCGGCTGCAGCCCCTCTCCTTTTCCTCTTCTCCCAGGAGACTCTAGGAGCAGCGGGAGTCATCGGCTCATGCTGTTATTCTGCTCTCTATAAGAGGCAGCAGTCTGCACATGTCCAAGATGGCTCCCAACAGGAGGGCAGGGCCGGACTGGCCTACCGGGATACCGGGAAATTTCCCGGTGGGCCGCCGGCCCTGGGGCCGCTTTAAGATCGTGGCCGCTTTAAGACGCGGCCGCTATAGGTTGCCGCGCCGCGGCCGCTATAGGTTCCCACGCCGCGGCCGCAATTGGTTGCCGCGCCGCGGCCGCGCTGTGATAGCCGCTGCAGCCCTGTCTTTCCTACGTCAGCCGCTATGAGCGGCATGACGTCACACATGGCGCCGGCGGGAGCGGCTGCGCGGAGCCGGCGGTGGATTATGGACGGTCACTGCTCCGAGAGTACCCAACACACAGTACACAGTCAGTGTACTACACAGAAGCCAGCAGCATGATTTCACCCGGGGAATCGACTGACCACCAAGTTAGTAAGAAAAACCAGCAGTGCAATTAGTGATCCCATCCTCCAACCTCCACCAGTCCAGACAACCACCCACCACTGCCCCCTGCTGATCTCACCACCCCTACAGATCTTATTCCTGATAGGATGGGGGGGAGCAGTGGCGGTGGGGAGGATGGCACCCCCCCCATCACCACTGCCACTAATCTCCCCTCACCACTATAGCTTCCACTGATCTCACCACCACTACTGATCCCCCCCACCACCCCTGCCACTGATCCCACCACCCCTGCCACTGATCCCATCCCCCTCACCACCACCACTGCCACCGATCCCACCCCCCTCACCACCACCACCGCTGCCACCAACCCCACCCCCCTCACCACCACCACCGCTGCCATCGATCCCACCCCCCTTATCAACACCACCGCTGCCACCAACCCCACCCCCCTCATCACCACCACCGCTGCCACCAACCCCACCCCCCTCATCACCACCACCGCTGCCACCGACCCCACCCCCCTCATCACCGCCACCGACCCCACCCCCTCATCACCACCACCGATGCCACCGATCGCACCCCCTCATCACCACCACCGCTGCCACCAATCGCACCCCCCTCATCACCACCGCCGCTGCCACCGACCCCACCCCCCTCATCACTGCCATCGATCCCACCCCCCTCATCACCACCGCTGCCACCGATCCCAACCCCCTCATCACCACCACTGATGCCATCGATCGCACCCCCTCATCACCACCACCGCTGCCACCGATCCCACCCCCCTCATCACCACCACCGCTGCCACCGATCCCACCCCCCTCATCACCACCACCCCTGCTGCCACCGATCCCGACCGCCCCCTCACCATCACCGCTGCCACTGATCCCACCCCCCTCGCCACCACCACTGCCACGATCCCACCCCCCTCACTATCACCACTGCTTCCACTGATTCCACAACCCTCACCATCACCCCTGCTGCCACTCATCCCACCCCCCTCATCATGTCTGCAACCTCTGACATCTCCTGTACTATGTCTGCAACCTCTGACATCTCCTGTACTATGTCTGCAGCCTCTGACATCTCCTGTACCATGTCCGCCCAGCCTCTGACATCTCCTGTACCATGTCCGCCCAGCCTCTGACATCTCCTGTACCATGTCCGCCCAGCCTCTGACATCTCCTGTACCATGTCCGCCCAGCCTCTGACATCTCCTGTACCATGTCCGCCCAGCCTCTGACATCTCCTGTACCATGTCCGCCCAGCCTCTGACATCTCCTGTACCATGTCAGCCCAGCCTCTGACATCTCCTGTACCATGTCCACACAGCCTCTGACATCTCCTGTACCATGTCCACACAGCCTGTGACATCTCCTGTACCATGTCCACACAGCCTCTGACATCTCCTGTACCATGTCCACATAGCCTCTGACATCTCCTGTACCATGTCCGCACAGCCTCTGACATCTCCTGTACCATGTCTGCACAGCCTCTAACATCCCCTATACCATGTCCGCACAGCCCCTGACATCTCCTGTACCATGTCCGCACAGCCCCTGACATCTCCTGTACCATGTCCGCACAGCCTCTGACATCTCCTGTACCATGTCCGCACAGCCTCTGACCTCTCCTGTACCATGTCCGCACAGCCTAAGACATCTCCTGTACCATGTCCGCACAGCCTAAGACATCTCCTGTACCATGTCCACACAGCCCCTGACATCTCCTGTACCATGTCCACACAGCCTCTGACATCTCCTGTACCATGTCTGCAACCTCTGACATCTCCTGTACCATATCCACACAGCCTCTGACATCTGTACCATGTCCGCACAGCCTCTGACATCTCCTGTACCATGTCCGCACAGCCTCTGACATCTCCTGTACCATGTCCACACAGCCTATGACATCTCCTGTACCATGTCTGCACAGCCCCTGACATCTCCTGTACCATGTCCGCACAGCCTCTGACATCTCCTGTACCATGTCCGCACAGCCTCTGACATCTCCTGTACCATATCTGCAACCTCTGACATCTCCTGTACCATGTCTGCAACCTCTGACATCTCCTGTACCATGTCCGCACAGCCTATGACCATCTCTTGTCTTTTATCATGTCTGCAGTCTCTGAGGGGGAGTCTGGAGAGGAGTCGGGAGTGGGAGTGCCACCGGGATGGGGGTCACGGGAGAAGTCAAATGTCTGTGGACTGTGGAGAGAAGACTATATGATAAACCCGGAGCCAACTGACTGAGCCCTGCACGGTCCCCCTGAGAGGAGGTCAGTGACACTTCCGCCAGACCAGGCTGAGTGGGGGTCAGTGATGTAAGGGGGAAATTAATACAGTAATGTAAGGGGGGGCATTGATATAAAGCCCCCCCTTATATCAGTAACCCCCCCTTCTATCTGCAGAAGGTGGTCTATGGTCACATTTCCAGAGTTCCTGGGGTTCCCCTTTACATCAGAGTCTGCAGAATTCCTTATTACAGTGCAAGGGGGAACTCTGCGGACCCTCATGTAAAGGCAAACTTTGATTATTTTTTATTCTGGTAATATATCACCATCGCAATAAGTGGACTGTTCTTGATAATTGCTCCACTTTTAACTGGAATTTGCTCGTATGTATGTATGTATGTATATATATATATATGTATATGTGTATGTATATATATATATATATATATAAACCCTATGTGATTTCATATCTGTCTTATCTACATATAATACACACTTCACATGTGCTTTAAAATGCATGGTTTTCCCTTTTATAATAAAAAAAAATGACGCTGTGCTGTTGGGCCGGTATTAAAATGCTATGGGGCTGGTATGAAATTATTTCCAGGGCTGGTTTTTATTCCCAGTCCGGCCCTGCAGGAGGGCAAGGTAAGACCTTGACAGTACCCTCATCTCAATGGCCTTTCCTCCTCTGCGCAATAAATGGTTTCTGAGGAAAGCGAGCATGGAAAGCACGGCGAAGGGTGGGAGCATGAACATCAGCGGAGGGAACCCAGGAGCGCTCCTCAAGACCATAACCCTTCCAATGCACCAGGTATGGAACCTGACCTCAGAACAGACGAGAATCCAAGATGCTGCTAACCTCATACTCCTCATAATTGCCCACAGGAATGGGAGGAGGGCGAGGAAGTGAAGCATTATAGTGATTGCAAACCAGTGGCTTCAAAAGTGATACATAAAAGACATTGGAAATACGCATTCCAGGGGGGAGACCAAGGGCATAGGCCACCGGGTTTACCTTACATAGGATGCAAAAAGGACCAACAAAATGGGGTGCCAGTTTTGGAGTGGGCACCCTGAGGTTGAGATTACGGGTCGACAACCACACTCTCGCCTCAACCTGGTACGAAGGAGCAGATAAACATCTCCGGTCTGGCTGGAGCTTCTTTGCACCAGAGGCAGAGCTAGCAGGCATATCGAATACCCTACGAAAGGAGGCAACAAAACTCGGGTAATCGAGTATTTACAGGATTATCATTCTCCCATAAGTGATTCGCCCAGGCCAAGGCCTTGTCCGAGAGCAATGAGATTAGGAAACGCCTGAGGAACCATCTCATAATAAATGCCAACTTGGTTTAGGAAGCCACCACACTGACTCAGTTCACCCCCATAGCGCTGCAGGAGGGGGGCTGAACTAGTCATCCCTCTGGTAGCAGCGACTCCAGCTGCAACTGCAGGAGCAGTAACAGGGGCAGCAACAGGAGCAAGGTGCGCTGTGAGTGCAAGCAACGTCTGCAACGCATGATCAAACTGACCCAAAAGGTGATCTTATTGATCGAGCCTGGTAGCCAGCCTGGGGAGCGTAGGAGTACCTGCATCTTCAGGATTCATGGCCCTTGCATACTGTCAGGGTGCCAGAAAAGCAGACCACACGGGAATGCAGGAAAAATAAAGCAGTTTATTGAAACAAACAAACGCACAGCAAGAGTGAGGAAGCGAGATCAGGAACAAGCCGGGGTCAAGTCCAGAAACGAGTAGTCTGCCAATGCCGGGTCATCTACCGATGTAGGGTCAAGAGCAAGGAGAGTCGTCAGCCAAGCCAGGTCATACACAGAGGAACACAGAGAACAGAAGACTGCTAGCAGAGATGCACCTTGGAGCACAAACGCAAGGACTGCAACTCATCAGGTGATAGATATAGTTCAGGTGTGCAGCATTATCACTGTGCGACACCCAGGCAGCAGGCAAATGATGATGCAATCAGAGTTTAAAAGGAGGCAGCAGTCTGCACATGTTTAAGATGGCTGCCAACAGGAGGGTAAGGTAAGACCTTGACACCACTTCAGTGTGACAATTGTTGCAATTACAAATGCTTAGACATTCTCATGTTTATTTCTTTTGTTTGTATTTGTATGACACAAAAAAGCCAAATCTGACACATTCCACGCAAAACTCCAAAAACGGACTGGACAAAATGATTGGCACATTATTGGCATTTAATATTTGGAAGCACACCCCTTGGAAAAAATAACTGAAATTGTTCGCTTCTTGTAATCATCATTGAGTTCCTTACACCTCTCTACTGGAAATTTAGATCACTCTTCTTTCGCCAACTGCTCTAGGTCTTTGTGATTGGAAGGGTTCCTTTTCCCAACTGCTGTTTTAAAATCTCTCCACAGTTGCTCTATGGAATTTCGATCTGGACCCATTGCTGGCCAGTTTAGTACTCTCCAGCGCTTTGTCTTAAACCATTTCTGGGTGCTTTTTGACACGTGCTTTGGGTCATTGTCCTGCTGTAAGACGCATGACCTAACTCTCTGACGCTGGGCCCTACATTGCACCCCAGAATTCTTTGGTAGTCTTCAGAATTCATAATGATATGCACACAGTCAAGACATACAGTGCCTAAAGCAGTAAAGCAATCCCAAAACATCAGTGAACCTCCACTATGTTTGACTGTAGGGACTGTATTTTTTTTCTTTAAAGGCCTCATTTCTTTTTGTGAAAACAGTAGAACGACGGGCCTTACCAAAACCTGTAATTTTGTTTCATCTGTCCACAGCACATTTTCTCAAAAGGATTTAGGCTTCCTCTGGTAAGTTTTTGCAAACTCCAATCTGGCTTTTTTATGTTTCTGTGTCAGCAGTTGGGTCCTCCTGGGTCTCCTACCACAGTTGTACCCTGTACCTGAAATTTCCACAATTTTTGTTCTCAAATCCTTAGACTATTCTTTGCTGCTCTTTCTCTTCTCCATGCTCTGTGTGGCACACAGAGAGACACAACAGAAAGAGTCGATTTTTCACCATTTTAACTAGTTGTGGTTTCTATATTGTCAGCACCTGTTAATTGATACAGGTGAGTATAATTATAAATTACAGGAGCATTACAAACTTGGAATGCAATTATTTCTTACAATTTTGAAAAGGTGCCAATAATTTTGTCCAGTCCATTTTTTTAGTTTTGCGTGGAATGTGTCAGATTTGGCTTTTTGTTTCTCTACTTCTTTGTGTCATACCAATACAAACAAAAAAAATAAACAGGAGAATGCCTAAACATTTGTAATTTCAACATTTTTGTGGGCGAAGTGGTGCATTATCTGACAAAGTCAGGGGTGCCCATATTTATGGCCATGACTGTTATATATATATATATATATATATATATATATATATATATATATATATATAGTGACATAAGGAAAGGGGAAGTCTTTGAGGGGCGACATATTTCCCCTCGCGTTCTGTCCTATATACAGGACTAGCAGAACCCAGACCAGGTTTTAGAGATGACTTTGGGTCTGAACAATCCAGCTCGGGTTTTGGGTCTCTCACCTGGATTCTTAATTGCTTAATGATTGGTTATCCAGGTGAGATAAAAAGGGAAGGCTGAAGCATGATGTTGCTCTGGCCTGGGACTCAGACAGCATTTCTGAGAGAGCTACAAGTTGAATGTTTGGGAGTAAAAGGTTGCTAAAGTACTTTTGTTTTGTAAGGTGGCTGGGAGAAGCTAACCACCTGATAGAGAGGAAATCTGCCTGTATAGTTGGAGCCGGGACAGCAAGGATTTTATTTCTGTTTTATTGCAACCTTTTAAAATAAAGAACTGACTGCTAAGCAATTTTGAATGAAACTTTGCTGCCCAGCCTACCTTTTTCCTAGGGAAGATGATCCCCATTTGAGCTATTCCCCCCACATATGGTGGATTTGGTGGGCATTTACCTTAGCAAGTTGCATGATGGAGGATGTGTTAAGAGCTTTGCTTCAAGCCACTGTGGCCCAGCAGCAGGCCACTACAGCCCAACAAGAGACAAATGGCCAGCTTGCAGAGGCCCAGCTAGCAGATCGAGATGCCCAGCGAGCGGATCAAGAGGTACTCAAGGAGCTGGCTCAGAGCATCCTAGAAGGGTAACCCCGTTTCTTCAATCCCAGTGGAACAAAAGGTGAAGCGTATCAGCTATTACCTGCAAAAGATGACAGCAGGTGATGTGGAAGCCTACCTCACTACTTTCGAGAGGATTGCTGTGCGAGAAGGTTGGCGGAGATGTGAGTGGGCGGGGCTGGTGGCACCTTTTCTGACAGATGAACCCCAAAAAGCCTACTATGACTTGGAACCAGAGGCTGCTCAGGATTATGATGTACTTAAGACTGAAATCCTGGCAAGGCTGGGTGTTACCATTGCGGTTCAAGAATCGGTGGACCTATAAGGCTGAAAAGCTCCCGCGGTCCCAAATATTTGATCTTCTACACCTTACCAGGAAATGGCTCCAACCTGAGACATTGACGCCATCGGAGATGGTGGAGCGTGTTGTGATGGACCGTTATTTGCGGGTTCTTCCTGCCACCCTAAGGAAGTGGGTTAGCCATGGAGACCCCAAAACTGCTACCCAGCTAGTGGACATGGTAAAGCGATACACCACAGCTACAGACCTACTAAGTACCCAGTGCTTGATCGTCCCGTTTCGCCCAGAGGCCTGGTAAGCCAATTCCAGGGGGTAAGGGCTCAGGAGGTTATCATAAGACATTTGCTGCTGAAAACGATGAGACTATAGGCTCTGGAGCTAGAGACTGGCCTGGTAAGTCAGGAAGGACCACA
Organism: Pelophylax lessonae; assembly: GCF_965119305.1. NCBI lineage: Eukaryota > Metazoa > Chordata > Amphibia > Anura > Ranidae > Pelophylax > Pelophylax lessonae. Next base: position 319,092,948 of record NC_138769.1, read on the forward strand.
AGGCCATATAAAGGATCGGGTGGAAAACCCATAAAATGTTTCCGTTGCGATGGGTTAGGACATATTGCTGCTAATTGCCCATTAATCTGTGAACTTATGCAATGTGATAATGTTATGTTGGGAAAAGGCATGTCTTTCTCTGCACAAGTGGTGTGTACTGCATCATGTTTGGAACGTATTGAGAGACAAATGTGTATTATTGCAGTTGATGGAAAGCCAGTTCCAGCTCTGCTAGATTCTGGTAGCGTGGTATTTCTAGAGGTGACTTTATCAGTTGCACCAAGTATCACCCTAGCACTATTGGGGTTACTTGTGTACACAGTGACACACATAACTACCAAACTGCTGTAGTTAAAATTGATACCCCCATGGGGCTCTGTGACACATTCTGTGGGTAAAGTACCCTCTCTGCTCTATTAGCTATAGTGGGGAGAGATTTACCACAATTTTGGAGACTTTGGGAAAATGAAGAGGTTCAGATGGGTAGTGCTCCTCCTGCAGGTGAACCTAGGGAACTTAGTCCAGAACCCTTTGACTGTAAAATGGAATGGAAGACGATATTGTGGGTGTTTCTGATGATGTTATGCCTTTTCCTCTTTCTGTGATGATTTGGGTACAGGAGGAGGTGGAGCCTGACCCAGAGGTTGTGAATAATGAACAGGATGTTTTGCCTGGCTCTAGTTCTGAAAGTGGACCAAGTTATATGCCTGACTTAGAAGTCAGGAAGGACGATTTCCATACAGAACAAATAAAAGACTCCACACTGACTAGAGCCAGGGAAAACATAAAAATGATAGAAGGGAAACCCATTGATCCTGATGTGAGGGTGTCTTTCCCCTACATGGCGCAAAAAAATGATTTGCTGTATCAGGTGGTAAAGCAAAGAGAGGACGTGGTGGAACAATTAGTAGTCCCAAAACCATACCGCAGGATGGTATTGGATCTTGCACATGGTCATATAATGGGGGGGCACCTGGGTGTAGAAAAAAACGAAGGAAAGAATAAGCCAGAGATTCTTTTGGCCAGATTTACATGAATATGTAAAGGAATATTGTGAGTCATGCCCAGAGTGTCAGTATTCAGCACCATCCCCCCATTTCCATAGTCCCCTAGTACCTTTGCCAATTATTGAGGTCCCCTTTGAAAGAATTGGCATAGATCTGGTAGGTTCAGTGGTTAAGTACGCCTGGGGGGCACCAGCATATACTAGTAATACTGGACTATGCTATGCGGTATCCTGAAGCTATCCCCTTACGCAATACCTCAGCTAAAACTATTGCCAGGAGGGTGGTTCAGCTATTTTCTCGCATGGGTATTGCAAAGGAGATTTTAATGGATTGGGCATGCCATTTATGTCTAGAGTAACTAGGGAGTTATGTAGGCTGTTCAAAATCTCACACTTGCGCACATCTGTCTACCACCCCCAAACTGATGGGCTGGTAGAGAGATTTAATAAGACGCTTAAAAACATGTTTAAAAAAAAAAAGGTGGTCGACAAGGATGGGAATGTAGCATCCTACAAGGTAGGTGCTAGGCAAAGTATAGTGGGCCTTAGCTGCCTAACAGCAGAGCTATGATTTTCAGCTGGGCTGTCATGTCTCCCAGGTGTAGCTGTTGAGACTGGGGAGCCTACCCACTGTGCTCCATGAGAGGGCTCTCATTGGGCAGTGGAGGAAACCCTGCCAATGGCACACTCAGGCCTGTATCTACCCCAGAAAGACAGATTCTGCCGCACAGGATTCTGAGCGTGGGTATAAGTTTGAGGGGAGCGCATGAGGCAGCGTCTTTGGTGGCAAGCAGAGTCCCAGGAGGGAGAGTAGGGCTGTCTCTCCTCCTGTCAGCAGGATCGGGTGTCCCGGGCGGCTTGCCTGAGGGGACTGAGTGAGCTGAACTGCAGAGAGGATCCGGTGTGCCGAAGGACCAGCGGAGCAGAGGGGGCCCAGTTTCAGGAAAGTATTCCCAGTTCTTGAGTACTGTAAACTGCCCCTGGGGGTCTGCCTAGCAGAGGGGACCACTCCGGTGAAGGTCCAAGAGATGCAGGAGCCAGCTAGCTGTAAAGGGGGTGCCAGTGTCAACCCTGAAGTGTAGAGGGGGTGCCTAGTGAGAGAACCCTGAAGTTCAGAGGGAGTGCCTAGTGAGAGGACCCTAAAGTGTAAAGGGGGCACCAGCGGTTCGGCCCTGAAGAGTTAAAGTGTGTACAGCGTGCAGTGTACCGTGTTGAGAGCTGCAGCAAGCACAAGTAGTTACAGAGAGCTACCTCAGTCAGTGAAGGGCTGGGGGGGACTGTTTACAGGACATTTGAGCTATCCAGAGGTGTCAAGAGTCAAGTCTCAGTACAGTCCAGGACTTTTGAGCTAACCAGAGTGTCAGAAGTCAAGTTCAAGCACAGCTCAGCAAGTCAGTATTTTTAAGCGCCAGCAAGCGTTGGTCGGCATCCAGCTGGCGTCAAGACAGCGCTAACAGGCATTTTTCTGCAAAGTGTCCCAGTTGTACCTAGTTGAGCCAGAGGAGTATCCCACTCATTCCCTTCTCCCATCCCCATTATCAAATAAACAAAACAAACCAAAGATGCCAGAATGGTCATTGTTTCCAATCTCACACTTGGGTATTCAGCTTAAATGGGCTGAAGGGGTCACCGGTAACAATGGCAGACCCACATCAGGCCCAATGCCTGGAAAACCTGCTATAGGAAGAATTGGGATTTGTTATTGCTGTATCTCATGTTTGCTATCCGGGAGGTACCTCAGGCATCCACAGGATACTCCCCGTTTGAACTACTGTATGGCAGGCATCCTAGAGGCCTTCTGAATATTGCTAAGGAAACGGAGGGTGAAACTGCCCTATGGGAGCGTCATCGAGCAAAACTCAATGATGCAAGACCGAATTACGGCTGTCATGCCCCTGGTAAGGGAACATATGGAGCAAGCACAGGAATCACAGAGGAGGGTTTATAATTGGGGTGCCAAAGTACGTAACTTAGACCCCGGGGATAGAGTCCTAGTCCCAACACTTGAGAGTAAATTCCTGGCAAGGCCCCTATGAAGTAATTGAAAAATTGGGTGAAGTAAACTATAAAGTTCACCAGCCGGGGGAAAAGAAAACCCAAACAAATTTATCATATCAACCTCTTATAACCCTGGAAAGACAGAGAAGGCCCCAATAGCTGAAACCTTATCAATGTCTCAACAGAATGAGGTAAAAGAGTTTCTGAGAGAATTTTTTTTTCTCTGAAAAGCCTGGATTGATCACAATTATACAGCATGACATAATTACTGAACACTGTGTTCGTGTAAATATAAAGCCGTATAGAATACCTGAAGCTAGACTAGAAGCTGTCTCAGAAGAAGTCAGGAAAATGTTACAATTGGGGGTGATCAAAGAGTCCCACAGTGATTGGTCAAGTCCGATTGTGCTGGTTCCAAAACCAGATGGAAGCATAAGGTTTTGCAATGATTTTAGAAAGTTAAATAATGTGTCCAGATTTGATGCTTACCCGATGCCCTGGGTGGATGAGCTCATTGACAGACTAGGAACTGCCCGATATATAATTATATAAATACTGGCAGATACCCCTGACAGACAGTGCGAAAGAGAAAAACGCTTTTTCCACTCCTGAAGGGCACTGGCAGTTGTTTGCATGGTGCCCCTGCCTCTTTCCAACGAATGATGGAAAGAACACTGAAACCACTTCGACAATATGCAGCGGCTTATTTGGACGACGTAGTCATACAAAGCCCAGACTGGCAGTCTCATTTGTAAAGGGTGCAAGCGGTAGTAAACTCTCTTAGGAAGGCGGGACTCACAGCCAACCCAAAAAAATGTGCCATGGAGTTGGAGGAAGCAAAATATTTGGGTTATATTATTGGTCGGGGTTTAGTTAAGCCTTAAATCAATAAGATTGAGGTGATTCAAAAGTGGCCCCGACCTATCAATAAAAAACAAGTGAGAGCATTTCTTGGGATCACGGGCTACTATCGGAGCTTCATCCCCAATTCGAGCCACCATTGCGGCTCCTGTGACCGATTTGACATAGGATAGAGGGTCAGTCATGATTACGTGGAATTCTGAGGCGCTTGAGGCATTTAAGAGGTTGAAGCAAGCTTTGCGTGCTTACCCGGCGCTTTTGACCCCAGATTTCACTAAAGAGTTCATAGTGCAGACAAATGCCTCTGATGTGGGTTTGGGCGCTGTACTGTCCCAAATCAGAGAGGGGGGGGGGAGCACCCTGTGGTCTATCTCAGCAGAAAGCTTAATAAACACAAAAGAAATAAAGAAAGAATGTTTGGCTATCAAATGGGCCTTGGATGCACTCCAGTTTTACCTGTTGGGTAGACAGTTCAAACTGATCAGTGACCATAGCTCGCTCAAGTGGATGTTCCAAAATAAAGAAAGGAACAGCCGAGTTACAAGGTGGTTCTTGGCTTTACAAGCATTTCAATTCACAGTGGAACACATAGCGGGGAAGCTTAAAACTAATGTAGATGCTCTCTCGCGTGTCCTTTGCCTCTCCACGGCAGTTGCTCAGCCACGGTGGCTTGAGCAGAAGGGGGGATATGTGACATAAGGAAAGGGGAAGTCATCGAGGGGTGATACATTTCCCCTCACTTTCTGTCCTATATAAAGGAGTAGCGGAACCCAGACCAGGTTTTAGAGAGGACTTTGGGTCTGAACAATCCAGCTCGGGTTTTGTGTCTCTCATCTGGATTCTTAATTGCTTAATGATTGGTTGTCCAGGTGAGATAAAAGGGGAAGGCTGAAACATGATGTTGCTCTGGCCTGGGACTCAGACAGCATTTCTGAGAGAGCTATAAGTTGGTTGTTTGTGAGCAAAAGGTTGCTAAAGTACTTTTGTTTTGTAAGGTGGCTGGGAGAAGCTCACTACCTGGTAGAGAGGAAATCTGCCTGTATAGCTAGGGCCGGGACGGCAAGGATTTATTTTCAGTTTTATTTGGTTTTATTGCAACCTTTTAAAATAAAGATCTGACTGCTAAGCAGTTTTGAAAGAAACTTTGCTGCCCAGACTACCTTTTTCCCAGGGAAGGTGATCCCCATAGGAGCTATTCCCCCACAAATATATAGCCTAAGAGCCACTGTTTTTTCAGCTTTAAGAGCCATTGGTTTTAGGCTAGGTTCACACTGATGCGGCTCTGCGAGCTGCGATTTGCACGGGCATGTCAGCCCATTTATTTGAATGGCCTCAGCAAGGGCACCAATGTCTAGTGCATGCAACGTGCTATTAGGATTAATGGCACCCACACACCACCTGTATCTTTCTGTGTAGGTGGTTGTGGCTGCGGGAACAGGTGAGGACCCGTAACAGGAACCACCCCCACAGATGTGAACCCAGGCTTAAAGTTACTTTATTTTGCTTGATTAAATTAGCAGGTAAAGAATGGCTGGGTATTTCTTTAGAACACAGTGCGGGAAATATACGTTCAGTGCTCGTTTTCTGCACCACGTACAAAACAAACTGCACTTGTGATCAGAATTTTGCTTGATTAAATTAGCAGGTAAAGAATGGCTGGGTATTTCTTTAGAACAAAGTGCGGGAAATATACGTTCAGTGCTCGTTTTCTGCACCACGTACAAAACAAACTGCACTTGTGATCTGAAGCCAGTGTCTGTGTTAACTCAATGACAACCCAACTGAAGGTCACAAATGCAGTACAGTAGTACCATGCAATCCGGTTGCTATGCGTTTTGTAAAGTAGTGCATGCACTACTTTTGGTGATTTCAGCTCATTCAAATATATGGGCTGAAGTTGCACTGCACCCAGATCGCATGTTTCTGTGCGATAAATGGTGTGAACCAGCACTTAGTGTCAGACATGTTACCTAAGGTAACAAAATTGAATGTGCTGTATATGGTAAAGTAAAGATACTGGCTATTGCCATAGCCAATGTATCTTAAAAACAAGCAGATGTGCGCAAAGTAACAAAATAAATGCTTCTCTGCAACAGAAAGAACAGCTATGTCAAACAGGAGCACCCTTCTGCCAGCAGATACTGTAGTGTACAATACGCGATAAGGCCTTAAAATGGCTGCTGATTAAATCATTAAAATGGCTGCTACAGCTGTGCTGTCATGGTGACATGGTAAAAACAACCCAATGAGGCTGACAAGCTGTTGCAGTCAGAGAAAAATACACCATTAAACAATATATTTAGCAAGTTCTAAGGAAGACCTTAAAACAAGGCTGTAGAGTTCTGTGGCCTAACAAGGAGACATAGACAAGAAATATCATCAGTCCTTAGTAAATCCAGTGTAAAATACACTTATGGTTCCTGCCACTGCAGTAGCAGTAAATCCTGATCTATATATCAAGGAGACATATGCACTCAGCCGAGCTGGTGAGGTTGTAAGGATCAATATCATCCAGCCTGCCTGCCAATCAACTGCTTGATAGAAAAATGTTATCATTCCACACTTGAACCCAGGTAATACAGTTCCCTAATTCTTTGCACGTGAGGCAAAAAAATAACACTTTTACAGTTGGGGGGTTAAGCCAACTTAGGGAGGTTTCCTAGCATCCTGCATCTGGAAGAGACTGCATAACCCACTTGTACATGGTAGAGCTTCAATCAACAGCTTTTTCTCTCAATAAACAAAAGAGAAATCACTTTTTTTTTAACAAAGTTAGTGCGGCCTCTGACTCACACATAACCTATTCTTGGCCAAAAAAATAATAGTGAGAAAGCAGCAAGTGGGAACCATCAGACCTAAAATACATTTTTGTCTTGGTATCTTTGTCTTAAACCTCTTGCCTATCAAGGTACTTTTTTTAAAATGTATTGTAGACAAGTGGTTAAATGGGGCTCTCAAAGAGGCAATGTGCATTACGTCACTTCCAGGGGTCACAGCTGTCATTCCTTGGCTAGTGTAGCCAAGGATGCAACTATTCAAATACTACCTGTGCTGGAATAGTTGCATCGGAGGGCAGGGGAGAAATTGCCCCCTCCAAATGTTACCATAAAGAGCATCTGTCACCTTGACCATGCTTTAAAAAAATAAATAAAAGACAGACTTGATGGACTACTCAGTCTTTTTTCTGCTATCACTTTTCTATTTCTATCACGGGGGGGGGGGCTAGTAAGCCAAGAAAAAGTCCTTCAATGGACAAAGAGCTGAAAATAGCAAAAAAAAGACTAGGTGTGTCTGGCCACACCAAACAACCGGTACTGAAACCTAGAAACATAGAAGAGTGAAGTCAGAAAGGACCAAATGGTCCATCAAGTTTGCCCCATTTTTTAAAATGTATATATGTGTATACATGTTTGTGTGTAAAAAAGCAAAAGTGGTGGACAGAGGAGGGGTGGGGTTAGAAATGCAGGTGCAGTGGTGAGAATGTGGTAGAGGGAGGGGTTTAGTGTCCAGGTGAAGTGGTGAGGAAAGTGGAAAGGTTTTTGTTAGTTGTGCAGGTGTGGTGAGAGCAGGGGAGGAATTGAATTATGTGTTCAGATGATGTGTTGAGGGAGGGGTGGGGTTAAGCATTCAGGAGTGGGAGATCGATAGGATTAGGTGTTCAGTTGTGGTGGGGAGGACTAGGGAGGGTGAGTTTAGGCTTGCAGGTGTGGTGGTGAGTGAAGGGGAGGGGTTGGGTTAGATATTTAGATGTGATGATGGGAGTGGTGAATGCAAAAGAAGTGTACAGACTGACGACGTGCAGTGAGGTCAGTGGCTGGTGAGGCATTGGCAAGTATCGGAGCCAGATACAACCCCCACATCACCATTTAGTAAATAAACCCCACACCGTAGCCAGGCGCTGTGAGATGAAAAATGTAATCTTCAGCTAATTGATTTACGCTTAAAAACCTGTGCGCCAGGATGCAGGCAGTCAATCAGATTCCCCCAGACAAATAAGCGTCTGGTGAAAGGAATCTATTGGACAGCAGATTTGTATTTTTTATTTCTGCATTCTGTAATAGCCATGTAAATGCTGAGATTTCACTGATAAAGTTCAGGGCTATTACAGAATAAAGAAATTAAAAATAAAAATTACACTGTGCTCTATATAGCTACCACCAGTCCTGATTTTATTAAAACAGGTCCTTATGTTGGTTAAATTAGTAAACTGTGAGAACTAATGAAAATGCCATATATAATCTATATAATAAAAGAACCTGAACCATTTTCTGATTATACAGATTTAATATATATAGCACCTGCTTCATTAGTTCTCATAGTTTATTAATTTAACTAGCATAAGGACTTAAACCACACATGTGAAATATCGACGCAAACGTTGGAGCGAGAGCAATAATTCTAGCACTAGACCTCCTCTGTAATTCTAAACATGTAACCTGTAAAAAAATTTAAAGCATTGCCTATGGAGATTTTAAGTACTAAAGTTTGGCGCCATTCTACAATCGTGTGCAATTTTAAAGCTTTACATATTAGTTATCTATTTACTCGGCGTAACATCATCTTTCACATTATACAAAAAAAGTTAGGCCACCTTAAGTGTTTTTTCTTTTTTTTATTCATGAAACTTTTTTTTTTTAAATGCATTTGAAAAATTACTGCGCAAATACCGTGTAACATAAAAAGTTGCAATGACCATCATTTTATTCCCCAGGGTGTCTGATAAAAAAATGTAATGTTTTGGGGTTTCTGAGTAATTTTCTAGCTAAAAAAGGATGTTTTTTACATGTAGGAGAGAAGTGTCAGAATTGGCCTGGGTGGCAAGTGGTTAGTTACCATAAGTAAGTTATATACAAATAATTATTATATATTGTTTTTAAGGTAATTTACTATATTTTAAACAACTGTACTCAAGCAGATGGCTTAACTGACAAATTACTGAAGTTTAAAATTATAACTTCAAACCAGTAATTTCACATTAAATAGATAAATAATACATTTTATGTTATAACATATAGCATAATATATTATTTTGCTTGACTAAAAAAGTAGCTTTTCAGCAGCAGCAGATTCTTGACTGTGTGAGAAAAACATGGGATTATGGGTAAACCTCATGAGAGGACAGCCTCCACTGCAGTATTTTTATTGGACAGCTCCAATTATTGTCTCCAAGCTGTCCATTGACCTCAGTGCCTCTGGCAAGAAATCAGAGGCACTGTGAGCTCATTCTCTCAGTCTGCTGCAAAGCAATTCTGACTTCAGGTACCCCAGGTTGCCGAGCTACGAACCTCGATCATTTATTTATTTTTTTTCAGATCACAGAGGGACAGACAGAAATAAGGCAGCAAAAATAAATGCTAACCCTTTGTTTGCAGTCCATTTCACATGGTTTCCTGTAGAAGGGGTCCACATCGATGCGTTTTTCAGCAGGTGCTATTTTGGAAAGGGTTGGGGACTTTTTCACGCATCAGATTGCGCTTTGCGTGTAATAGACTTCAATGGGCCTGCACCAAAAACGCAAGTGTTGCGCTTTTGATGCATTTTTACATGTGTTTTACATGTTGTGTTATGTGTTTTTTTTCCTCTTTACCAAACAGTGTATAGCTGGATGGTAAGGAGCAGGCCCGGAAGCCAACCACTGCGTCTTTAACAACCGATGAGTCATCAGCTGTCATCGGGTTTTCCCCAATCCATACCAGGCCCTTTAGTTCTGATCTACCAACCGTTCAGTGTCCTCCAACCCTCTCTGCCAATCCCTTCATTGGCTTCCACTCACCCAACGAATAAAATTCAAAGTGCTAACAATAGTTTACAAAGCCATCCACCACTCTTCCCCCAGCTACATCACTAACCTGATATCAAAATATCAACCTAGCCGCTCTCTTCGGTCCTCCCAAGACCTCCTGCTCTCTAGCTCCCTTGTCACCTCTTCCCATGCTCGCCTCCAGGATTTCTCCAGAGCTTCTCCCATTCTTTGGAACTCTCTACCCCAATCTGTCCGACTGTCCCCTAATCTATCCATCTTTAGACGATCCCTGAAAACCCTTCTCTTTAAAGAAGCCTACCCGGTTACAAACTAATAACGCTGTTTCACTTGCTCCATCAGCTCATCCCCCACAGCTATTGCCTTTTGTATCAATTGACCCTCCCTTTTAGATTGTAAGCTCTAACGAGCAGGGCCCTCTGATTCCCTTTGTTCCAAATTGTAGTGTAACTGTAATATATTTGGGGTTACTCAGGGTGTCATCACCGATGGGTATGTGTAGGTATATGTATATGTATTTCTCATGTGTGTGTATATATATATATATATATATATGTATGTGTGTATATATATATATGAGAAATATAAACAACTGCCGTGTAGTATATTTGGTTGGCCTACATGGAGTAGTATCCTCATATACTAATTGATATTTGCATATGTGCCATATGGAATTGAATCTTATCTTACTGAATTCTAATGAGACTAGTATTTTTATATATTTATTATGTGTATTATCCTGACTTATGAAATTATCCTGGTAGATGGATGAGAGATAATGTGGAATTAATATGATCCGTCGACTATTGGTATTAGGAAATGCTGATGTAGCTTAGAGTCTTATATACATATATACTTTTAGGATACGTTTATGTATTTTTAGCAGGAGACAACCATTGCTATGTAGGGAATGTGATATCCAAACATGTATCTATAATAGCTCTGGTTAATATCTGCGCTGGTATTAAATTGTATTTTAATTTTAAATTGTATTTTAAATTGTATCTTAAACTGTATTTTTAATATATGTTTTTTAATATATGTTTTTTAAAAGTGGATAGCCCCTTGCTTCTCCCGTCCCAGCCAAGGTGGATAAGGATTATTGGTTACTGGCCCCTTTAAGAATACACAATTAAATTATTAGGGCCGATGGTATCCCGGGTATATAGGGAGGGGCGTTAGCAGGAAGCAAGGTGGGACCTGAAGAAGGAGGCTCCGCCTCCGAAACGCGTTGTCCGTAGTAACAGCAGAGGCAGTGCACCCGTGTCTTGAATCTCCCACCTCGCAGCTCCGTACAACTTGTGGCTCCGGCTTTGGCTGAGGCTCTCCTGAGGCGCCGTAGATTACGTTGGTATAGTGCGCAGGCGCACTAGAACCGGCATCCGGTGACCAGGCAACACAGGAAGTGAAGGAGAGCGGGGAGACAGCGGCGGCAGCCGCGAATGAGGAGACCGCAGAGTCACCATCTGGAGGGACGGGAGGAGCGAGTAGCTCCTGTTGGAATGCTGTAAAGCGATTGTCTTAAAGGAAAAGTGTGAGTGCAATTCCAATGTACTGTGTTGTTGTCCTTTATTAAAGCGTTATTGCCCGAGGTTGCGTGCGCTTTTCTTTACAGATTTGAATTGTAATGTCTGCCTTCATTTTGTTAAGCGCTGCGCAAACTGTTGGCGCTATATAAATCCTGTATAATAATAATAATAATAATCTGGATTTTGAGGGAAACCCCAAAGCTACATTTTTTAAAAAACAGACAGCTGATGACTAATCGGTTGTTAGGGACAAGGTGGCCGGCTTCCCGGTCAGCTGCTTAGCAAACAGCTATACACAGCTGTGTTGAAGAAAAAATAAACAAACACGGGTTTAAAAATGCAAAATGTGCCAGAAAAATGCATCAAAAGCAGCCGTATAGATGTGAACCTCAATAGTAAGAAAGTATACAGTGGGTACGGAAAGTATTCAGACCCCCTTAAATTTTTCACTCTTTGTTATATTGCAGCCATTTGCTAAAATCATTTAAGTTCATTCTTCTTCCTCATGAATGTACACATAGCACCCCATACTGACAGAAAAACACAGAATTGTTGACATTGTTGCAGATTTATTAAAAAAGAAAAACTGAAATATCACATGGTCCTAAGTATTCAGACCCTTTGCTGTGACACTCATATATTTAACTCAGGTGCTTTCCATTTCTTCTGATCATCCTTGAGATGGTTCTACACCTTCATTTGAGTCCAGCTGTGTTTGATTATACTGGTTGGACTTTATTAGGAAAGCCACACACCTGTCTATATAAGACCTTCCAGATCACAATGCATGTCAGAGCAAATGAGAATCATGAGGTCAAAGGAACTGCCTGAAGAGCTCAGAGACAGAATTGTGGCAAGGCACAGATCTGGCCAAGGTTACAAAAAGATTTCTGCTGCACTTAAGGTTCCTAAGAGCACAGTGGCCTCCATAATCCTCAAATGGAAGACGTTTGGGACAACCAGAACCCTTCCTAGAGCTGGCCGTCCGGCCAAACTGAGCTATCGGGGGAGAAGAGCCTTGGTGAGAGAGGTTAAGAAGAACCCAAAGATCACTGTGGCTGAGCTCCAGAGATGTAGTCAGGAGATGGGAGAAAGTTGTAGAAAGTCAACCGTCACTGCAGCCCTCCACCAGTCGGGGCTTTATGGCAGAGTGGCCCGACGGAAGCCTCTCCTCAGTGTAAGACACATGAAAGCCCGCATGGAGTTTGCTAAAAAACACCTGAAGGACTCCAAGATGGTGAGAAATAAGATTCTCTGGTCTGATGAGACCAAAATAGAACTTTTTGGCCTTAATTCTAAGCGGTATGTGTGGAGAAAACCAGGCACTGCTCATCACCTGTCCAATACAGTCCCAACAGTGAAGCATGGTGGTGGCAGCATCATGCTGTGGGGGTGTTTTTCAGCTGCAGGGACAGGACGACTGGTTGCAATCGAGGGAAAGATGAATGCGGCCAAGTACAGGGATATCCTGGACAAAAACCTTCTCCAGAGTGCTCTGGACCTCAGACTGGGCCGAAGGTTTACCTTCCAACAAGACAATGACCCTAAGCACACAGCTAAAATAACGAAGGAGTGGCTTCACAACAACTCCGTGACTGTTCTTGAATGGCCCAGCCAGAGCCCTGACTTAAACCCAATTGAGCATCTCTGGAGAGACCTAGAAATGGCTGTCCACCAACGTTTACCATCCAACCTGACAGAACTGGAGAGGATCTGCAAGGAGGAATGGCAGAGGATCCCCAAATCCAGGTGTGAAAGACTTGTTGCATCTTTCCCAAAAAGACTCCTGGCTGTATTAGATCAAAAGGGGGTTTCTACTAAATACTGAGCAAAGGGTCTGAATACTTAGGACCATGTGATATTTCAGTTTTTCTTTTTTAATAAATCTGCAACAATGTCAACAATTCTGTGTTTTTCTGTCAGTATGGGGTGCTATGTGTACATTCATGAGGAAGAAGAATGAACTTAAATGATTTTAGCAAATGGCTGCAATATAACAAAGAGTGAAAAATTTAAGGGGGTCTGAATACTTTCCGTACCCACTGTATAGTGGGCGCAATGGCAGAGTCTCTCATTAGGGGACATCTGATAAAATCAAAATGCAAATAATAGATACATAAAAACAAAATGTCCAAGAAGTCCATCACTAGGGCCATTGGCGTCACTAGGGGGTAGAGGGGTTTATGCCCCCCCAACATTATACTGTGCACCCCCAACACAGCCGCCTCCTGCTCTGGGATGGTGGGTCAGTAAGCCCAGATGGCGGGTTCCCGACCCGCCATCCCCAAGCATCACTGAGTGATGCTTCCTGTAGGTGCTGGCTCCTGTCACTGGTGGAGTGATACCAAATGCACTCCGCCTGTGACAGTCACATGAGCGATACAGGAAGCATCGACTCTGCTCTTTACTGCAGCCGCATGGTTCCTCCAGCGCCGGCTTCTGTCACACTGATGTTGGGGGATGGTGGGTTGGGAACCAGCCAGCAATCCCTATCAACAGTACCAGCCAGCAGTACCAGCTCTAAAGGAAAGCTAGCAGCAGCCACCAGCCATACCCACCTGGGGGACAGCAGCAGCCAGTATACCTGCATGAATCCTGGGGAAGAAGTGAAGATTGAGGTCAGTTAACCACTGCCAGACTGCTCACGTTGCTGCTACTGCAGCAAGGTGGCAGCCCTGGGTCTGGCGACGTAGACCTACTTCACCAGATTCCTCCCTCTCTCTGCGGCGTGCGCACCGCCGGAGGCTCACATTCGGAGGCTCGCATTCACTGCAATGTCGCAGTCACGCAAAAAATCGCAGATCTCCGCCATTACTAGTAAAAAAAAAAAAAATAAACAATAAAAATGACAAATCTTTCCCGTAGTTAGTAAACACGATAACTTTTGCGCAAACCAATCAAAATACGCTTATTATGATTTTTTTTACCAAAAATGTGTAGCAGAATAAAAATTGGCCTAAAATGTTAAAACATTTTGATTTGAAATTTTTTTTGAGGAATGTTATATATCAGAATGTGAAAAATATTGTTTTTTTTTTTTTCAAAATTGTCGCTCTTTTTTTCAAAAATTAAAAATCGCACAGGTGACCAAATACCACAAAAAGAAAGCTCTATTTGTGGGGAAAAAAATGACATAAATTGAATTTGGGTACAGCGTCAAAGACCGCACAATTGTCCGTTAAACGAACGCAGTGCCAAATTGCAAAATATGGTCTGGTCAGGAATGGGGTAAAATCTTCCGGTCTTAAAGTGGTTAAAAATACGCTCATCGGGAATTTTTTTTGTCAAAGACATGTAGTTAAATACATTTTGGCCTAAATATATGACAAAAATTGAATATATTGGATATTTTTTAACTATCAAAGTAGAAAATGTAAATTTCTCGCAAAATTTTCGCTGTTTTTTTATTAATATCGCAAAAAATGAAAAGCGCAGAGGTGATCAAATACCACCAAAAGAAAGCTCTGTTTCTGGGAAAAAAAGGACATAAATTTTGTTTGGGTACAGCATTGCATGACTGCGCAATTGTCAGTTAAAGTCGCGCAGTGACAAGTTGAAAAAAGTGGCCTGGTCATTAAGCAGGAAAATCCTCTGGCCTTAAAGTGGTTAAGATGCAGGTACACCGCAGTGCATCCGTGTGAAAGCAGCCCTAGACCCCTTTCACAGGATCGGTCCGATCAGGTCTGCCTGCTTGTTTTTTAGGTGGACCCAATCAGGCCCTCCATTCACCTCTATAGAACGGCAGATGTAAATGGACTTTTGTCCATTTACACCCACCTATCTACAATCCGATCCACTTAAAAAACAAAAGGGGATCTGCCCCCTTCTTTAGAGGCAGATCAGAGATCCATAGAGAAGAGCGGGCTTTGTCCGTGTCTGCTCCGCATATTCTGAGTGTACACGGACCTGTCATCTGCCCGTTCTGCTCATTGAGGACCGCGACCGGTTACCAAGTCCCTAAAGTGGCCCTCGCTCCTCAAAAGGTTGGGCGCCCCTGCTGTAGGGGCATGAGTCTCGGATGGAGAGGTGTGCTGTAGTGGCCTTCCTCCTTAGTTTTGTCACGGTGTGTGGTGGAGGAAAGGAGTCCCAGATGGAGAGGTGGGCTGTACTGTAGCGCATCAGGAGGCCCGTGGGGAAATTATAAAGATCTCCCATGAAGTAGATAAAAGTGGTAAGACCGCCACCACGGTCACGGATGGCCTTAACACCTTCATCACTGTTGTTGACAGGTCTCACTATTCTTCCCTACCTCCTCTGCGCTGAGAGGCATCAATACTAGGCTTTATTACTGCGCAAACAGGCACCAACACTAGGCTTTATTATTTTGTAAACTGGCACCAATACTAGGAGCTATTACTGCATAAACTGGCACTAATACTAGGAGCTATTACTGCGTAAACTGGCACCAATACTAGGGGTTATTACTGCATAAACTGGCATCAATACTAGGGGCTATTACTGCATAAACTGGCACCAATACTAGGGGTTATTATTGCATAAACTTGCACCAATACTAGGCTTTATTATTTCATAAACTGGCACCAATAATAGGCTTCATTGCTGCATAGACTGGCACCAATGCTAGGTGCTATTACTGCGTAAACTGGCACCAATACTAGGAGCTATTACTGAGTAAACTGGCATCAATACTAGGGGCTATTACTGCGTAAACTGGCATCAATACTAGGGGTTATACTGCGTAAGCTGGCACCAATACTAGGCGTTATCACTGTGTAAACTGGCACCAATACTAGGGGTTATCACTGCGTAAACTGGCACCAATACTAGGGGCTATTACTGAGTAAACTGGCACCAATACTAGGGGTTATTAGTGAGAAATCTGGCACCAATACTAGGGGTAATTGCTGCATAAACTGGCATCAATACTAGGCTTTATTACTGCGTAAACTTGCATCAATACTAGGGGTTAATACTGCGTAAACTGGGACCAATACTAGGGGTTATTACTGCGTAAACTGGCACAAATACTAGGAAGCTATTACTGCGTAAACTGGCACCAATACTAGGCTTTATTATTTCATAAACTGGCACCAATAATAGGCTTCATTGCTGCATAGACTGGCACCAATACTAGGTGCTATTACTGCGTAAACTGGCACCAATGCTAGGAGCTATTACTGAGTAAATATAAAAGAGGACAGAGTGTGGGACTTTAAATGAGGTCAATTAGACATAAAGGTTTATTGAAATTGGCATAAGCCAGCAACAAGGACACCCACAGAGAAGTAACATGTGATCTATAAATTACATAGTAAAACACATACAATTCATGACAGGTAAAAACAGGTACAACAGTCATGGATCAATTATAATACATATATTACTGACTTCTCTGTAGGTTCGTAGTCTCTGAACATATCAAACTTAGGTAAGTATCTGAGTAAATGTAGGCTAGATGCGTTTCATGGACTTCCGTCCATTCATCAGGAGCTTCTGAATGCTGTATATGTATCTAAAGAATATTGAAATTATAATAGAATAATGATAAGGAAGGCAGGAAAATAAAAAAAAAAAATAATATATATATTGAGACAGACACTACCTTGTGTAGTGTCGTATGTCCAAATAACAGTCCAATCTTAGGAGGGGAGAGCAGGGTCGACTCTGGGAACACCTTACCCGGGGCTGAGGCACGGATACGCCCCAACACAAAAGGGGGAAGGAAAGGAAAGCAGGACATGAATAGGTAACCACAGCTCGATAAAGGTCCTTGGATTTAGGGTAACCAACCAGGGGGTGATGATACACTTATAATTAGATGGAACAGGTTCTGTAATTATATAATATATGTATTAAATTATATTTTTATATATACTTAAGAGGTAGTTGAGGTGAGACTATAGTCTCAAGTAAATTAATAAAATATACAGCAATTATTAAATAGCCATAGCATTATTGGTGGTTACATAAAAACATGTATCAAATGATGTGTAACCAATATAAAATAAACCACAATTAGTGTCCATATAAAAAGTCCGTCAGAAATAACAGATGGTTGCCAGAAAGCTCCACATAGATGAGTAAGGTGTGTGTAAGGATTAGACGTAACTGTTCAAACATTAAAGACTTCCATCTACAGGCTAACATCTTGAGAATGAGATTTTTGGGAAAGGGCTATAGGGAATCGGATCTAAATACTGTCATTCACCAGGTAGCCAATATGGACAGACAGTCTTTGTTATGTAAGACCACACGGATGTATCCGAAGTGGATAAGCTCAATTACTCTATGTTTACCAGGTATTCCAACCAATTTTTTTCTGTAAAGAAAACTTTGGGTAAGCATTGGAATATCTTGAGGAATGACAAAGTCTTCGGACCTGTCTTACCGGAACGTCCCATGGTGATTTTTAGAGGGGCTCCTTCAGTTCGGCATAGGATTGCCCAGAATGTAGTAGATCCACCGAAGCCTCTTTCTTTCAGCCTCTCCCAGGCTCCTTTCCATGCAGGAAATGTAGCGTATGTCAAATTAATAACTTTAAGGCCAGGAGGTGTATTCGTTTTTAATCTACACATACACAAAGGACCTATGATATACGTAGATACATTTATTACCTGTCAAAATATGTTGTTTATCTGATCCAATGCCCATGTTCCAAGCAATATATTGGAAGGCCTATACGAGAATTGCATATACGTCTTTCGGAACATGTGGGGAACATCAAACGTGGCTTCAAAGGGCATAACCCATAAAACATTTTGATAGGTACCACAATGGGAATTTGACAGGCACTTCCTTTTTGGCCATTGATAGGATTTCGGCCAATTGGAGGGGCACCAACATGGTCAGAGCGAATTCTCGCCTTGAGACCCGGTGGATTTTTGACATGCGTTCTTTTGTCCCTTTCGGCCTGAATGTCGACTGGGATATTAACTGTTTTATCAATAATGCTTGATCTGGCGGTTGTTCTATCCCGGTCGACATTCAGTTTGTAGCTCTAGTCATTTAGGTTATTTCTGGTTTTTGTTTTTTACATTTATCTTTATGTGTTTTCCTTTTTCTATCTTTTTTTTCTTATTAATTTTTTTCACTTTTATATTTATTTTTTCTTATTTTATTTATTTATTATTTTCTATTTCTTTTTGTATTACTTTTATTTTTACATGTTTTTTGTTAATATTTTATGCTGTGGCGTTCCTGTGGTTCTCATTCCTCTTTTTTGTATATGGTTTATTTATTTCATAATTAATTTTCCTCTTCCTTGAATGGATGAAGAATTATATACGCACTTATATATCTTTATGTACATTGCTTTTTAAAGAAGTCCTTACTGACATCCATGGCTTTTTCAATATTACTTCCCTTGTCTTACCTTTCCGGCAATGAAAGGGTGTTGTTATAGGAATTTAAAGTGTTTTTAATTTATTTTATTTGTGTTGCTCCATTATGAGGCTGATCCCTGTATGGATGCTTTCACAGCGAGTTCCTGCTGTTTCAATTGTTTATTTCTTCCTCTTATGCATCGGTGCAGTGGTGTAAGGGCATTTGCCAGAATCCAAGATAGCGCCCCCGCTGTATTTAAGCTCTAGGCATCACACAGCGCCGTCAGGACCAACCCCCAGAGGACGTTAGTTATAACGAAACATGCAGGGGTATGGTCTCCTGACGGCGTGTGGTACCACGGCTCCCGGTGTAACGTTAAAAAACCCTACCCAGTGAAAATTCCCTACCCTCGTCACTTCCTGTGCATGTACATCATTGAACAGCTGAGCAGCTTCCCACTGCGCATGCTCACCGCTGCAGAGGGTAGGAAATTTTCATGGGGTAGTATTTTTTAACGTTACACTGCGTCATATATCAGCTGTTGCCGCACATCCCTTTGCGCATGGGCAGCCACTACATTAAATCATCTCCGCTCCAACCCTGAGATTTCCCTGCGGGCACCCGTCATTCATCAGCAGGTGCGGCGTCCCACATGATCTCGGCTCCGTGATTTATATTTTCATAAACCTGCCGCCGCTTTTACATTTTGGAGCCGAGATCAGGGAAGTCTGACGGGTTGGAGCGGAGATGATTTAATGTACGTGCGACAACAGCTGATGCTGTATTCCTTGAAAATTCCCTACCCTCCGCAGCTGTGAGCAATACTATGAGTTATTACTGCATAAACTGGCACAAATACTAGCCTTTATCACTGCGTAAACTGGCACCAATACTAGGGGTATTCCTGCATAAACTGGCACCAATACTAGGGGTATTGCTTCGTAAACTGGCACCAATACTAGGAGCTGTTACTGCCTAAACGGGAACCAATAATAGGGTTTATTACTGTGTAAACTGGCACCAATACTAGGGGTTATTACTGCCTAAACTGGCACCAATACTAGGCTTTATTACTGTGTAAACTGGCATCAATACTAGGGATTATTACTGCATAAACTGGCACCAATTCTAGGGGTTATTACTGCGTACACTGGCACCAATACTAGGCTTTATTACTGCGTAAACTGGCATCAATACTAGGCTTTATAACTGTGTAAACTGGCACCAATACTAGGGGTTATTACTGCGTAAACTGACACTAATTCTAGGGGCTATTACTGCATAAACTGGCACCATTTGTAGGGGTTTTTACTGCATAAATTGGCACCAATACTAGGGTTTATTACTGCGTAAACTGGCACCAATTCTAGGGGTTATTGCTGCGTACACTGGCACCAATATTAGATGTTATTACTGCGTAAACTGGCTTCAGTACCATGGGCTATTACTGTATAAACTGGCACCATTACTAGGGGTTAATACTGCGTAAACTGGCACCAATATTAGGGACTATTATTGCCTAAACCTGCACCAATACCAGTTGTTATTACTGCCTAAACTGGCACTAATACTAGGCTTTATTACTGCCTAAACTGGCACCAGTACTAGACATTATTACTGCGTACACTGGCACCAATACTGGGTGTTATTACTGCGTACACTGGCACCAATACTAGGGGTTATTACTGCCTAAACTGGCACAAATACTAGGCTTTATTACTGCCTAAACTGGCACCAGTACTAGACATTATTACTGCGTACACTGGCACCAATACTGGGTGTTATTACTGCGTACACTGGCACCAATACTAGGGGTTATTACTGCCTAAACTGGCACAAATACTAGGCTTTATTACTGCCTAAACTGGCACCAATACTAGGCTTTACTACTGTGTAAACTGGCATCAAGACTAGACTTTATTACTATGTAAACTGACATCAATACTAGGGGCTATTACTGCGTAAACTGCCACCGATACTAGGGGCTATTACTGCATAAACTGGCAACATTACTAGGGGTTATTACTGTGTAAACTGTCACCAAGACTAGGGGTTATTACTGCCCAAACTGGCACCAATACTAGACTTTATTACTGCCTAAGCTGGCACCAATACTAGGCTTTATTACTGCATAAACTGGCGCCAATACTAGGGGTTATTAATGCGTACATTGGCACCAATACTAGGCTTCATTACTGTGTAAACTGGCAACAATACTAGGCTTTATTACTACATAAACTGGCACCAATACTAGGGTTTATTACTACGTAAATATATATACAATTTTTTAGTTGTTTTCAGTGGTATGATTTAGTGGTAAAAATTATAATTATGTGTGCCCCCCCCCCCAGTTTTGACTGCGGTATCTTATGTGCTCCCCTTTATATTGTTCCTGGAGTCGCCACTGACTAGGGAACGCTAGTCAGGGAGCTGTAGCTGGCTCTGAGAATCAGGAGAGATAAGAAAAGTAGGAGCAAGTGTAAGTGTAGTAGGACTGGTAACATTTATTATAACCCTCTAAGGGGCTACTCGCAAGCGGTAAGTAAAAACAGGACAGGCTCAGATGGACGATAGCCCGCAAGAGCCTCTGGGTGTATTGCTGTGCTCCGAGGATGAGGAGGAAGAAGCCTTGTGAATAGCCCCTTAGGAGGGCCCAATAAATGTTACCAGTCTTACTGCACTTAGTGGCGCTTCTCCTTCTGTTCTTATCTATGGATGTGAACCTCGACTAAAAGCAGATCTCCCCAGTTGCATAATAGGAGTAGGACTCAGCTTTGATATTATTATCCACTTGCCGACCGCACTATAGCCGAATGAAGGCTACAGCATGGCTGGCTAGTTCTGGGAGGCTGTCATATGACAACCTCCTCGTGGTCGCGCCCGCTGCAGGGCGTGGGTGGCGCTCTCTGTGCTCAGTGTCCGGAGGACACTGCTGATCACAAATTAAGGTAAAAAGCCAATCAGCGGCTCTTTATCACGTGATTAGCTGTTGTCCAATCACAGATAATCACGGATGTACACAGAAGCCGGTTATCGCTACTCCTTTCCTTATGCTGACAGCATGAGGAGAGGAAAAGAGAGCCTATAACTAGCTTCTCTAAACGGGACATGTACACTGATTATCAATGTCCTGATTATCAGTGCAGTGCAGTCCTTACAGTGCCTACCAGTGCTACCAATCAGTGTCACCTATAAGTGCAGCCTCATCAGTGGTTCCTCATTAGTGCAGCCTATCAGTGCTCATCAGTGAAGAAGAAAAAATTACCTGTTTGTAAAATTTTATAACAAACTATGAAAGTTTGTTTTTTTTTTCAAAAATGTTGGTATTTGTTTAGCAAAAAATAGAAAAACCCCAGTGCTAATTAAATACCACCAAAATGTAGCTCTTTTTGTCTAAAATAAAATTATGAAAATTTTGTTTGGCTACAGTGTTGCATGACTGCACATTGTCATTCAAAGTGCAACAGCGCTGAAAAATGAAAATTGGCCTAGACAGGAAGGGGGTAAAAGTGCCCAGTAGGCAAGTGCTTAAGGATGTTAAAATAGGGTGCACCAGGTTCAATGGATCCCAGGAGTTCTGATCAGCTGGAGAAAAGGAAAAAGGGAAAGCTTAGATGATGGATTCCCCATAGTAATGAATAGACTGACATTTTCCTGCATAAATACCAGCCTGGCTTTTGGAGTGTTACCTCAGCTAAATCCCTTGAGTACTTTGCAGACCAGTTCTGATTAAGTTAGCTGAGAAGCATTTTTCAGATCAATAGCTGTTACCATTGCCTTGTGCTTGCCCTGTCTCTGACCTAGTTAGTAGGCCATATGGGCTGGGCACTATTAACCTTTTATTTTCATTGGTTGCTTAGCATCTCATTTTTCCTGCTTCCCATTGGTTTTACTGTGGATTCTGACTCATCACTTGGGGTATCTTGAGCAGGTCCGGGACGCTTCAAGGCTAGAGTGTTTCTTTCCTGGGAGACATTTTGGTTCATTGTTGTTGATCCAGAAGCTGTCTCTCTAGAGTCTTAGGTCTGGTGGTGGCTTCCTTTTTGAAGTAGTTGCTTTCACAGAATTTTACACCAGACAACACAGCATTCTGCCATCCTTGGACAAATCGGTCCTGTCTCTGGACTAACCAATTTGGCTGGTGTCAAAGACAAGGCTGTCCGTGTCTTAGTGGCTCCAGGCTCCAGGCTCCAGCTTTGAAGTTAGAGAAGTAATTTACATCCCTGTTCTGGAAGATCCCAAGGTACACAAGCCTGTTTTGCTGGGGTTGGGAGGAAGGGAGAAGTCTTAGGCACCTTGTCAGTGCAGGATTGGTCATTAGTGGAATCTTGTCTCTCAAGTAACATCTTGGCAATATGGTTATCCCTTCAGTGTTGAATCAACCTGTTGGAGGGTCATCTGATTCAGATTCACTCAGACAACGCAATGGTGGTGGCATACATCAATCATCAGGAAGGAACAAGAAGTTCCACTGTGGCAAGATATATAGAATAGATCCTGTCCTTGCAGAACATCATGTTCTGGCTTTGTTAGACATTTACTTTTCCTGCATAGACCATTTGCAGGCAGCTTTTCTCAGCCAGCAGGGTCTGGATCCAGCAGAGTGCGCTCTACCTGGAATGTTCAGGCCCTTTGTCACTGGTGGGGGATGGGGGGGGGGGGGGGTTGGATGTGGACCTTTAAGGTTCTAACAACAAACTAGACAGGTTTGTATCCAGGTCAAATGGTCCACTGGCAGAGGTAATAGATGCATGTTTAACTCAGTGGAATCAGTAAAGCCTCCACTAAAGCTTCTGCTGTGCAGGATTAAGGTGGAGAGCATTCCAGTGATCCTCATTGCCCCAGATTTGCTCAAGTACATGTGCTACATCAACCTGGTAAGGCTTCTTACAGATTAACTGCGAGCTCTGCCAGACCATCTGGATCTGCTGTCCCAAGGATCATTTTACCATCCTGCTTCTCAGTCGCTGGCTTTAATGGCATGACTGTTGAAGCTCAGAATCCAAGGGACAAAAGCATTCCTGAGTCTGTGATTCCTACATTGCTCAAGGATAGGAAGTCTGTTTCCTCTAAGGTCTGTCATTGGATGTGGAATGCATATTTTGCTTAGCGTAAGTCTAAGAGCTTTTACCATGAGACAGATTCTCTTTCATGCAGTTATATCTGGACCTATGTTTGTCTCTTAGCACCATCAAGGGCCAAGTCTCTACCCTTTCTATTCTGTTCCAGAGACTGTTGGTTACCCACTCTCTGGTTTAAACCTTTGAGCAATCACCTCACTTTATATTGCAAGCAGCTATTTTTGGTCCTGCATAGAAAAAAGGTGGTGTTGAAGCCAAGGTCCTCCTTTCTTTTCAGGGTAGTCTCTGCCTTCCACCTTAACCAGGATGTGGTTTTGGCAGTGTGTGTTTTCCTCTCAACCACCACTTCCTTTAGAAAAACAGATTACCTTTTTGTCATTCCAATTAGACTGGGCTTAGAAAAGGCACCACGATTTTGCTTTACACCATTTCTAGGTGGCTTTGTCAAACCATCATTCCAGTTTATGGTCATAAGGAATCACGTTGCCCACTTTCCAGTTAAGGCTTACTCCACTGTTAAGCACTTTTTGGCATTAAGCCTCAGTTTCTCAAATTTGTAAGGCTGCCATTTGGTCTTCTGTTAATATGTTTAACAAGGTAGATGTCTTTGCCTCATCTGATGACAGCTTTGGTTTAAGAGCATCCAGTTCTTTGAGCTGCAAGCAGTCCCCTGTTCTTTGGTTTTTTTTTTTTTGTTTGTTTTTTTTTTTGTCGGGCCTGTTAGCTGTTTGTTGGCTGTGTTTTCCATCCCTCGGTTGGACTGGTTAGGATGTCCAGAGGATTTAAGAGTTCCTATGTACATGTTCCTATGTAGACAGATAATAGGATTTGTGTACTCACTGTAAAATCTATTTCTTGGTTAGGATATCCAGAGGGTTTAAAACTTCCTATTTACCTGTTCATATGTAGACAGAAAATAGGATTTGTGTACACACTGTAAAATCCTTTTCTTGGAGTTTGTTAAGGGACACAGACCCCCATCCTTATTTGTTTTTGATAATGCTCTTAGCACTGCTGTGTTACAAACGTGAGGTGTGCTGGTAG
Organism: Pelophylax lessonae; assembly: GCF_965119305.1. Taxonomy (NCBI): domain Eukaryota; kingdom Metazoa; phylum Chordata; class Amphibia; order Anura; family Ranidae; genus Pelophylax; species Pelophylax lessonae. Next base: position 319,117,512 of record NC_138769.1, read on the forward strand.
TGAAAGAGGTTATTCTCTGGGCCGGTCCTTCAGTTGTTTTTTTGCCAGTGTCCAATCCTTCTGTCAGTGAAAGTATAATCTGAAAGCTTAATACTTCCTGTTGCCCTCAATGGATTTCAAGAAAAGGATGTTTTAGTGAGTACAAAAATACTGTTTTCTGTAAAATCAGGTACACTTTTGTTTTTTTTCTATACTGCAAGATGAACACCTCTAGATGTGATTAAGTGGGAAGAAATTTTTAGGACCTGATGCACCAAAGGTACACCCTACTTTCAAAATAATGACTTTAAAGGGCATATAAAGCTAAAGCAAGACTCAATGAAACTGGGATATTATGGGATAAGTTGCTCACCTGAATCCTGTTAACACCATTAGGGTGAAACTTGAACCTTTGAGGTATACCCTAGCCCTTTCCTTAAAGCCTGACAGCTTCATGGGATCAAAATGATTCTCGGGGCAAATAGAAAAGCAGGTGGAGTTGGTTGTCATTTTCCTCAATTTCAACAGGGTTTTGATCCCTCTATTGCAGGGATTCCCAAACTATGGCCCTCCAGTTGTTCAGGAACTACAATTCCCATCATGCCTAGTCATGTCTGTGATTGTCAGAGTTTTACAATGCCTCATGGGATGTGTAGTTCTGCAAAAGCTGCAGGGCCGTAGTTTGGGAATCACTGCTCTATTGAAATGTCTGGTTTTACATAACTGGTTCCTTTCAATATCCATGCTGTCAATTTTAGACATTCAAGATTAGGATAGCAAAGGTAGCCTTGAAGAAAAAGGCCACACTTGCAAAAGGTCAAGGAGGGGCTATTAGCAGCAGAAAATGTGGCCTACTTAGCCAAATGAGTAGAATCACTATAATCATTATTGGTTATCTTTAAATGTAAATCAATGAAGTTGGTAGAAACACACCAGAGAATAGTTCCTTGGTACTAAAACCACTTTGCCATATGATTCTCTGACCCAAGGATGTAGCATACCATTATGACCATTAAGTTTCATATCCTTTTCACAAAGGAGGGACCTGAAGAATTGAAGTGCTATCAGGGCTGCCCTCAACTCAAGTGGTCGGTATTACAAAGATCTTGCTATCGGGTTTTAACCTGATCTATTAAGAAATGGAGATTAACTTAAGTAGTATGCATGAACTATACACCAAGTCTAAGGAAAGGTTGTCCATCATCATCCACCATATCAGATACTGATGAATTTTGACATGGTAAGAGATAGCTTGACTGACAGACCTGCAGAAAACACATGTGGAGCTGCCACTAAGCCCAGGGGACTGCCATATTGTATATAATGTACCAAGGATGCTCTGACATACCCTTAGGTATAGAATGGGAGACTGGATATCTTTTTGGCCACTCAGGATTTAAGTGAATATCCTCTGAGAGGGTAGGAACACCATTACTACTGTTGTGTAAAAGAATGTAGCCAAATATTCCATCTCTGCATGGGGGGACATTTGGACAATCTGTTTGCCTATCAGCCACCTGGAGCACCTTGGAGAAGGGCTGGTGGTGGCTCATCATCCCATGAAGAGTCAGGCCTGACTTCACACTGGTAACTTTGTGCATATTGTAAACAAGTGCCTTGCAAAATAATGGCTTACAATTTTATGGAAAAGAGCACAGACCTTTTTTTGATGAGGCAGACCATACAGTATGTCCTACTATGTAGATACAGAATACGCTATTAGGTAGGACAAAAAATGTACAAAATCTACTGTCACTTACGTGATAAATTTAGACACTAGCTTCAGTTCTTCTAGAGTGTTAACAATAGACAACATAGGAATATTTTATCAATCAATGTTATATTAAGGTATATGAATTTCACATTTTAGGCCCCTTTCACACTTGCGTGACTTGCCCTGTGACTTGGGACTGCAAAGTCGCATGACAAGTCCAACCCCATGATTTCCAATGAGTACCGTTCATATCTGTGCGACTTCAAAGTAGTCCCTGCACTACTTCAGTCCGACTTTGATGCAACTTGAGATCCATAGACTTCAAGATTACACAGGCATTGCTTCAGGCAAATGTCACACAAGTGTTAAAGGGGCCTTAAGGTGGTTTCTACATTTCCAGTCTAGGTGCTGAAAGCTCTGTCCACCATAGTTAAAAACCAAACATCAAAGGACATAAATCAATGTAAATAGGTATTAATAAATTATTCAATTTATTTTTATGCGCTTAAATGGAAGTATCCAAATTTGGCATGGTATTCATTTTGCCTCCTTGTCCTGCATTGTTTCAAACTTCACACTTGACTTTAGAAGGAAGGGTGGGAGAGTTCCATGTGCCCAGTACACGCCAACTACAGAGTGATAAAGTGAATGGTCCCAAAAACGAGAACTGAAATTGCACCTTTAAATATCTACAAAAATTAAAAAATATTATTTTGCATTTAGTGTGGAAAAGTTTACACAGAGCAGCACCCACTAAACATCAGAATATTGGATGTCAGAATATAGATATACACATACAATGAGTGTGCATCCACACAAATAAAAAGCACAGACATCAAGTAAAAGCATCAGTGATTTGCAAATGTTCTTAAAATCAGTAACAGTCCAGGAACAAATGAAAACATTCAATTATCCACCGACTCCGTTAAAGAGATGACCAAGCGCCCATCACCACAAATGAGGTTGGCCTCTTACCAAATGTAAACGATCCCCACCATAGAGATCAGCCAGGCATGTAATTAACAGACCCACAGACATTCATCAATGGCAATAGGAGGACACCAACTTCCGGTGTCAGTGATTCCAAGGATCAGCATGTCAGATCAGGAGTGCCTGCAAGGGACCCGAGAAGAGGAGGATCCAGGCTGCTCTGTGCAAAACCACTGCACAGGGCAGATAAGTATAACATGTTTTTTATTTTCAAAAAAATTGAATATTACCTTAAGCTTTAAAAAAAAAAAAAAACTGGGAGCCGATTGGTTTCTATGCAGAGCTGCACCAGATTGTGCACTCTACAGTTTTAGTAAATCAACCCCAGTCTTCCCAAGCTCCCTGCTTAAATATCCAACAGCTGTCTATCAACTGCTCATTGTGACACACAAAAAATATATATATGAAAGAAAGAGGCAATGACAGAGAAATCGGCAAAAATGCTCCACCACCAAAGCAAATGAGGGCCACCAAAAAGCCAGCCCAACTGCAGTATGCAACATGAATTAAATCATATATATCACTTAAGGTAAATAGCTCTTTATGCTTAAAGTCCAAAGAGGCCCTGGCACTGTAGGGATCCCCTAATAAGGAATATTTATTTCCAATGCAAATGTCTTCCATACCAAGAAGTGTGAACCTGAGTACTCATTAAGGCGGGTATGACAGTCCATAGACTAGAGGTGATTTTATATATTTTAGATAATCTTATATAATCACAAGGTAGCTTTGGGAAGTACAATTCTACTGTCCTTCTATTGACCTGTTGAGGTATGCATGCTTAATTTTGAGGGTATCATGCAGAAATCAATTTAATGTAAACCTGTCATGACGGAATTCTAGGGGATGCAACTATCACCTTCTCAAAATGCTGGATGCCAGGTTGTGCCTTTGGCACTTTCAGACATTGATCTAATTAAAGCATTCAATAGAACAAACTGAGAGAAAAGGCACAAGTCCTTATTTGTATACCTGGTCTGAAGCACTTATTCATAGTAACCAAAAATGAATAACCGTGCTAGTGAATAAACTAAAAAGCTGCAGCTTCAATTGTGACAACACCCAAACAAAATTAATAAACAACAAGCTGCACTAAACAATATGAAGTCAATCATATAAATAAGTGATCATATAAAAAATAAATGAAAACTATAAAAAAATAAAGTGTCAAATTAAACACATAAAAAATAAATAAATAAATAAATATGTGCACTCAAGTCAATATAGTGCACACAATAAAGGATTCTATATAATGTCCATAAACCAATACGGGGACTTCTGTGACAAACAAATGATAGTGCAGTCCACCACGAGTGCTGTGATCCACCACCGATAATAAGGCTGCTTACCAGACGGTAATGCATATAGGGCATAAATGGCACAACTGGCGGTCAGCAGGTTTCTAGCAGGACATAGATGATGGCCAAAAAAAGGGTATAGACATGAAGATCCCCCAAGTGGCAGCCCGATACAGTTAGCTCAGTATGCATCAATAGACCAGCATCATGCAACAGAAAGCAATAAAAGCTCCATAGCATAAAACCACCAATGGAAAATTTATTAAAAAAGACACACTTACAAAAAGGCTGTATAATCATGCAGAAGAAAACAAAGCAAGCCACAGGCCGGTCGGCTGTTCCGCCCGTCTTCCTGGATACGAGGGGTGACGTCAGCACACTGTGTTCTGATGCGTTTCGTCACAGATGACGTTGTCCTAGGGTACGGGCGGCGTGCTGATGCCACCTCATGTATAGGGAACATGCAAGGAGTACCGCCTCAGTCTGACCACGGGGTCTCACCGCAGATGCCATCTTTAAACATGGAAAATATGCCCATCTGCCATATAGATATAATCAATTGAATCATACTAAAACAATATATATAAAAGTAAAAAAGGCCACCGTGTGGAGAAATTAAATATGTCACGGGGTCTGTCATGTACCTGGATGTCCTTAAACCGGAAGAGACCCATCCGAGACTTTCATGCCACCTTTCCTGCTAAGCATCGCTAGGCCCCCAGAGGGGTCCATTGGAGAGGGGGTCCTGTCATGTACCTGGATGTCCTTGAACCCGAAGGTTCCTTGTTTCGTAGCTTGCAGCCTTACCTGTTGTGCCACAGAGAAGTTCTGGACTTTGGCAGTGATTTTTCCAGCCTGATGCTTGCCTTGGACTCACTAGCCCCATCTGCTGTCAGCTGCGAACGATGTGCAATTTACCCAGCTGTGAACAATGTACAATTTGACCAGCATTTAAATAGCAGCACTTCCTGTTGCTGAGTGCCCGTTTGTTTGGAATATCTTCCTGGGTGTGCTGCTTGCTCTTTGATAGACTTTCGTGTATGAACTTTTGCCTGTATTCTTGATCCCTCTTCAGCCTGCCGAATCTGTACTTCACCGCCAGCTTGTGTATGACTTCTGCCTGCCTGACCATTCTTTGGATTACGTTTGGATACCGCTTTGCCTGATCTGTTGCCGGCCTGATCTCTGACTACGTTTTCGCCTGAATCCTCAGCACTCAAACTCCACTTCGGACTTTACCTAACAGTTACCTAACAGGGTCATACCACAGGCGCCAATCTTCAAAAAGAGGGATGGCATCTGTATCAGTATATTGATCAAAACAAATCCGAACATATAAACAATGTATAAAAATCATATGAGGAATTCCCATACAATACTAAATGGGTAGATTACGGTATAAAAAGCCACCAATTTAAAAAGTAAATATATGTGACAATCAATAGCCAAACATGTGAAAAGCATGTAGTACAGGCATAGATATTATATCCATTGATGTCAAACAAATAAAACAAATCAAATAAATTAATATGAAAAAAATAAAATAAAAATGAGAAAAAATAGATATGAAAATTCTAAAAATGTATGTTTTATTAATGAACAAAATATAAAATAAATTGTATAATGTGAGTACCCGTGTGTCAAACCAAGTACACAAATCAACATACAAAAACTGCACCAAAAAAAATATTATATAAAAAATATATAAAATTATTCATTGTCTATAAACGCATTAACATCTACATCAACGTTAAGGCCAAAAGTTATATATGTCTTAGCCCTATATATCCAGGCCATTTCTAGCCTGGATAAACCCCTCACAAGCGGTTCCCCTCGCCAGTTCGGGCTAAATTTATCTATACCCAAGAAGAGGGTATTCCTGGGATCTTTGTAGTGACACTGTAAAAAATGTTTAGACACTGAGTGGTTCTTAAACCCTTTTCTAATATTGGCTATATGTTCATTAAGTCTCACTTGCAAAGGACGTTTAGTCCTGCCAATGTATTGGTAGCCACATAAACACTGAATAAGGTAGACGACTCCAGTACTGGTACAGGATATCAACGGTTTTATTATATAGGATTTTCCAGTACTAGTGGAGACAAAGGTTTTACTATTCCTCTGTCGGATGTTATTAAGTAAGCAAACCTGGCACCTATTACATCTATAATAACCATTAAGATGTTGTAAGAAACTAGGTTTTAACTTGGGGGGTTCAAAGACATTTGGAGCCAAGCTGTCTCTTAAGGTGGATTTTCCCTTAAAGATAACCCGAGGTCTCTCTGGTAAGACCTTCTTAAGGACTGGATCATTCCCCAAAATATGCCAATGGCGTTGTATAAGATTCTTTATCCCCATATGCTGGTTTGAAAAGGTAGTGATGAATGGCACTATTGGGAGAGAATCGCCTCTTCTGTTGCTGGATTGAACTTGCAACAACTGATTTCTCTAAGTTTGGCTTACCTGTTCCAGAGTCTCACGTAAAAAAACTCTCCTCATAGCCTTTTTCTAAATATCTTTCTGTGAGGACCTGAGCCTGAGGCAAGAAATCATCATGGTCTGTGCAGTTCCTTCTAATACATAAGTACTGACCCTTAGGGACCACATGCAACCATGAGTCATGATGGCAACTGCCATTGGGTATATAGGAATTTCTGTCAGTACCCTTAAAATAGGTAGTTGTGATAAATCTACCATTTCTATTAGAAATTGTTGAATCCAAAAAATGAATGACAGTCTGACTCATATCATAATTAAGGTGAATACCTCTGGAATTACAATTTAAGAATTCCATAAACTATACCAAATCTGCCTCAGTGCCATCCCAGAGGAGGAGGACATCATCTATATACCTCACCCACAACAGTATCTGAGGCCTACTGTCGGCATAGATGACACCCTCCTCCCACTGGGCCATAAACAGGTTGGCCAAGGAGGGGGCATATTTAGCCCCCATAGCTACACCCTTGTCCTGACAAAAAAAATTGGCCATTTGGGGGATCTTCATGTCTATACCCTTTTCTTGGCCATCATCTATGTCCTGCTGGAAACCTGCTGACCGCCAGTTGTGCCATTTATGCCCCATATGCATTACCATCTGGTAAGCAGCCTTATTATCGGTAGTGGATCACAGCACTCGTGGTGGACTGCACTATCATTTGTTTGTCACAGAAGTCCCCGTATTGGTTTATGGACATTATATAGAATCCTTTATTGTGTGCACTATATTCACTTATTTATAGTATCAAAGCATGACAGCTAGGCAACTATGTTGTATTTTGTATAAAATAGGATTAGGTAATGGCAGCCTCCTTGATTCTCTTGTGACATATTTCCTTTAAGGAAAGAGAAGCTATTACATAAAAAAAACATTACAACGGAATTTGGTTGCTAATGCAGGTTAGAGAATGAAAGCAAACGTAAGTTTCTATGCGCAACAATAACACATTTTCTTACATCCTGTTAGATATTTTACTAAATGGAAGTTTAATGCAGATTTGAGTTCAGACTGCAGTACTTTCTAAATGTTAATTTACAAAACTAATAACACATGCTGTGTTTTAATCCTGATGTTATCATGCTAACATTTTTTTAATTTTGCCAAATGTTTTATTGCACGCATCTGCTAAATTTATCACATGCATATTATTTTGACTCCTATTTCCGTAGACGACTGTTTAGTGGAAACGCGTCACAGAGGAGCGCTGCATCGTCATCGCAAGTTGCCGAGGACCGCACTGCAGGCGGCCACGGCCTCTCCAATATCGGTATTGGTTTCCTGTGTCCATTAGTTAACATCTAACTGTAAGTGCACTGGATACTTTTGTTTTAATAAATTGTCAAAGGTACTGCGCTATGGTCTGATTCTGTTTCTGTGAGATACACGTGGAAGCCCTCACCTGTGCGGAGAGTAACACCCAGAACAAGAGTGGACCGGGAGTGGGTCGAGACACTGAAAGATCAGTGAGACAGTCGCCTTTTGGTTTGAGCGATCTGGTAAGAGGCCACACTTACTATCTGATTATTTCACGGTGACCTCCCTGAATTCCCAAGACACTACTGGGCTGATTATCCGTCCTTATCCTCTTTTCTCTATGGTAAGGGGCTAATCCCCACAAAGGTGGTGGAACCCATCTGCACCCCACGGATCTAGAGGAACCCACAGAGTGGACTTTACTTTAGCCTGTGAGGGGACGATTGAGACTTTATGCACTTTTATATGTATATGGACTATACACTGAGGTGGCAACCATTGAAATATTGGACACTTTTTCTTTGAATCACTTGTGCACTTTGTTGGTTTATGTTGGTATCACATTATCCATTTATCATCACCTATTCACCATAATACACCCAAGTATATGCACCAGGGTGTTGTAAGATCCTGGCACTCTCAGTGCCTTTCTATCATCTCACTTCTGGGTTGCGTTCCACCACTCAGGTAGGTGGAACGCATATAAGGTGTGTATTCCTTTAACAGTGCTGACGTCATCATCAGGCGCCGCACTGAGCGGCTATTTCAACTGACGGTCTGCACTCACACATTGTTCGTGCAACCGCTCCTGATACCTGCCTAACCTGACGCTGCCGAATCTTCCAGCTACATACCCTATACCTGGATTGACCGGAGCCTCGCTACCTTGTCCTACACTCCTTCACTACTGACTATTGATAAGTACCCCACAGGGGACCCCCTCTTATCAACAACGCTTGCTATCTATACCTGCATTATAAGAACTATTGCTAGCTCTAGGATACATGCTCTCCAGTATCTACCATCTGCATTTCTAAACCTAGATCGCTAGCTCTTGTGCCTATTATTTGTTACAACCTGCATTACCGAACTAAGCTTAGCAACACCTGTATATCTTGCTTGCTATTATCTATCACCTGTTGATTATACTAGATTGCTAGCTCTTGTGATTGCTATCTATCATCATCTACTATCATTCCTGTAACATCACTATCTGAGTGCTTATCATCATCTACTATCACTCCTCAGAGCCTATACCTTCAGTGTAACATCTCACTGCTACTTGCATAATTACTATCACTCCTGCAACATCATTATCTGAGTGTTTGTATATGTGCATACTGAATCAGGCTGAACCACTATGATGAGTCAAGAGAGTTGGATCAGGTGATTTAACAAGATCTCTACAAGACTACTGAGTGGAATTCTGCAGCTGCAAATCCAGTATCCTTGAGCTAAAACCCAGAGCGTTACAGATTGCACGAACCCTAAAAAATGGATTCAGCAGAAATGGCCACTCATGTGATGCACCTCACACAAAAAGTAGAAGCATTAGTTCATACTCTTACTGAAGTACAAAAGGAAAATCAAACCTTGAGACAGCAGGTGGCCCGTGTATCTCAGCTTACTGCTGCTCAACCCCGTGAGCCCAAGATAAACCCTCCACAAGTGTTTACAGGTGACCGGAAAAAATTTCGTGAGTTTAAAAACGCATGTCAATTGCTTTTCAGTTTAAAACCTCGTACTTACAATACAGACCGTATTAAAGTCTGCACTACTATCTCTTATATGTCAGGTGATCCACGGGCTTGGGCAGACTCCTTCTTTGAGAAAGATGATCCTATTCTCAATTCCTATCCTGCGTTTTTAGCAGAACTCTCCCGTCTATATGAAGACCCAAATAGGCAAAGTACTGCTGACAGCCAATTGAGAGCTTTAAAACAGGGAAGGAGACCTGTTGAAGACTTTGCAGCAGAGTTCAAGAGATGGACCCTTGATGCAGGGTGGAATGATGCATCTCTGCGTACCCAGTTCAGGCTTGGTCTATCCGAAGCCGTTAGAGACGAGCTCGCCCGAGTGGACTTACCTGGCACTTTGGATGCTTTAATACAGCTCAGTATCAACATTGACAGACGGTTACGAGAAAGGAAGGCTGAGAAAATGGGAGTACCATCACCCAATCCTTCTCGTTTCTCGTCTTCTGATTCTACTCCCATGGAGGTAGGGATCATACGCTCCCCATTATCATCTGTTGAACGAGCCAGGAGAAAATCTCAGAACCTTTGCATGTATTGTGCTTCCTCTGATCATCTAATAAGCGTCTGTCCCCTTGTCCGCAAAAAAGAGGGTGAGTTTTCACATATATTATTGGGGGGTTTAACGACTTCTTTTTCTAACCCCTATCTTTTCATCCAATTAATTTTACAGTGGGACCAAAATAGAATCACTACCAAGGCTATGATCGATACAGGATCTTGTGGGAACTACATTGACACTAGTTTTGTTGCTTTAAATAAAATACCTATTATTTCAAAATCTAAACCTGTCTCTGTTAGTTTAATTAATGGTATTCCCTTATCTTCTGGTCCAATCGTTAAACAAACTCAAGCACTTCTAGTTACTGCTAACGAGTCTCATGTTGAGACAAAAACTTTTGATGTGTTACCTTCACCACATTTTCCCATTATTCTGGGACTTCCCTGGTTACACATGCATCAACCAAACATCGATTGGAAAACACGAACACTGACTTTCCCCTCACACTATTGTGAGACCACGTGTAAGATCCAATCGTACCGAAATATCCTTTCCATGGTGTCAGATCAAATCACACCACCACCATGCTATCAGGATCTGGCTGAAGTTTTCCTTGAGAAAAATGCTCAAGTGTTGCCTCCCCATAGGGACTATGATTGTTCCATTGATCTACTCCCTAACAGTAAACTACCTTTCGGACATGTTTATCCTCTATCTCAGGATGAACTTTCTCATCTCAAACAGTATTTGGATGAGAATTTAGCGAAGGGGTTTATTAGACCCTCTACTTCTTCCACAGCTGCAGGACTTTTCTTTGTCCGCAATAAGGATCAAAGTCTCAGGCCTATCATTGACTACAGGCAATTAAATAACATCACAATAAAGGATCGCTATCCTTTACCTCTCATTCCGGAACTCATTGAACAGGTGCGTGGAGCCACTTACTTTTCAAAGTTGGATTTAAAAGGGGCATACAATCTCATCCGCATACGCAAAGGGGATGAGTGGAAGACGGCATTCAGAACTAGGTATGGATTATTCGAATATCGTGGTGATGCCCTTCGGATTATGCAACGCTCCCGCAGCATTCCAGCGTTTTATAAATGACATCTTCAGAGATCTACTCGATGTTTGTGTTGTGGTATATTTGGATGATATACTCATCTACTCACAATCCTTGTCTGAACATGTAAGACATGTACGACTTGTATTATTCAGATTGCTCTCACACAATTTATATGTAAAATTGAAGAAATGCCTATTCCATATGGAGGAAGTCTTATTCCTGGGATACATCATATCAAAGAATGGCATTAAGATGGATAAAAGCAAGATATCGTGTATCCAGGATTGGCCTATACCAACAACACGTAAGGCATTACAACGATTCCTTGGGTTCTCAAACTTTTACAGAAAATTCATCGAAAACTTCTCTACCATTGTAAGACCGTTAACTCAACTCACAAGTGTGAAAAAGACGTACAAATGGTCTGAAGAAGCGAATCAAGCTTTCCGCTTGCTAAAATCAAGCTTCACTTCTGCTCCCATATTACGCCATCCAGACCCATCTCTACAATACATCCTAGAGGTGGATGCATCAAATATGGCTGTAGGAGCAGTTCTCTCCCAAAGACCGACAAATACGTCTCCTCTCCACCCAGTTGCTTTTTTCTCCAAAGCACTGACTGCCCCAGAGGTGAACTATCCAGTGGGTGAAAAGGAGTTACTTGCCATAAAATTGGCACTTGAAAATTGGCGACATTTACTTGAAGGTACCTGGTTGCCAATACTCATATATACGGATCACAAGAACCTCCAATACCTCCAAACCAACAAAACCCTTTCCCATCGGCAAGTGCGTTGGTCATTATTCTTCCTAAGATTTAATTTCTTAGTGACCTACAAACCTGCAGATAAAAACAAGAAGGCGGATGCATTATCACGGTTAACCGAAGATAACTGTGCAGAAATCCCTTCACTCCCTATAATACCACAAGCTCGTATTATTGGCGTTGTTCGTTCCTTAAAAGAAGAGATTCTGCATAGTCTAGGATTGGATTCACCACCACCACATCTAAATTCTGATGCAGAAGGCTTCCTTTACTTTGATAACAAACTCTACATACCTCCTGACATGCGCACTAAGATCTTGGAACTAACACATGATGTACCTATGGCAGGACACATGGGTATGACCAAAACATTAAATTTACTCACCAGGCAATTTTGGTGGCCTGGAATGAAGACGTCTGTACAGAAGTTCGTTTCCTCATGTGACACCTGTGCTAGGTCCAAAATTGAGACTACAAAGCCATTCGGGCTACTTTACAGTCTACCTATACCCAAAGTTCCATTGGAAGTTGTGTCCCTAGATTTCATAGTGGAATTACCACCTTCCAAGGGATTCACTACCATTTTAGTGTCAGTGGACCATCTGACCAAGATGGCACATTTCATTCCCATTAGCAGATTACCATCATCTAAAGAAACAGCGGAACTACTAATTAAACATGTGTTCAAGTTACATGGAATTCCAAAGACCCTTTTATCTGACCGGGGTTCACAATTTATTTCTAAGTTTTGGCAAGCTCTATGTCGTATATTACGTATTGAGCGGAAGCTTACTTCCCCCTATCACCCACAGACTAATGGACAAACTGAACGGGTCAACCAATGTATTGAACAATACTTGCGCTGTTACACCTCCTATTTACAGGATGATTGGGTGGATCTTCTTCCTCTGGCGGAATTTGCTTACAATAATGCAACCCACAGTACCACTAAGCAAAGTCCGTTCTTTCTGAAATATGGGTTTCATCCCACATTTCTTCCTCCACGCATCCTACCATCAAGTAACTCGGTGGCTACTGATTACCTTACGCAAATAAAAGACTCCTTGGATTTACTGAACACCACCATCTCTCATGCCCACAGCCAACAGAAACGGTACTACGATCTTCGTAGAAGACCTTCCCCTCAGTATACCGTTGGAGATCTCGTGTGGTTATCCACGAAAAATCTGAGATTGAAAATCCCCAGCAAAAAACTTGGACCTCTGTTTTTGGGACCTTTCCCGATCGAGAAAGTCATTGGAACATCTGCAGTTCGACTCACATTACCGACAGATCTCAAGATACACCCTATATTTCACGTATACTTACTAAAACCACATATACCTAATCAGGGAATTAGACCTACCATCTTGCCTCCACCTCCAGTACAAGTAGAAGGGGGAGAAGAATTTGAGATTCGGGAGATTTTGGATTCTCATATCCATAGAGGAAAACTCCAGTATGTCATCAGATGGAAAAATTATGGACCTCAAGATGACACCTGGTTGGATGCTTCTGATGTTCACGCATCCAGACTTATACAAAGGTTCCACACCAAGTACCCTGAGAAACCAGTTCTATAGGCCTTCTGGAGCCGGCCTTACGGGGGGGGGGGGGGGTACTGTAAGATCCTGGCACTCTCAGTGCCTTTCTATCATCTCACTTCCGGGTTGCGTTCCACCACTCAGGTAGGTGGAACACATATAAGGTGTGTATTCCTTTAACAGTGCTGACGTCATCATCAGGCGCCGCACTGAGCGGCTATTTCAACTGACGGTCTGCACTCACACATTGTTCGTGCAACCGCTCCGGATACCTGCCTAACCTGATGCTGCCGAATCTTCCAGCTACATACCCTATACCTGGATTGACCGGAGCCTCGCTACCTTGTCCTACACTCCCTCACTACTGGCTATTGATAAGTACCCCACAGGGGACCCCCTCTTATCAACAACGCTTGCTATCTATACCTGCATTATAAGAACTATTGCTAGCTCTAGGATACATGCTCTCCAGTATCTACCATCTGCATTTCTAAACCTAGATCGCTAGCTCTTGTGCCTATTATTTGTTACAACCTGCATTACCGAACTAAGCTTAGCAACACCTGTATATCTTGCTTGCTATTATCTATCACCTGTTGATTATACTAGATTGCTAGCTCTTGTGATTGCTATCTATCATCATCTACTATCATTCCTGTAACATCACTATCTGAGTGCTTATCATCATCTACTATCACTCCTCAGAGCCTATACCTTCAGTGTAACATCTCACTGCAACTTGCATAATTACTATCACTCCTGCAACATCATTATCTGAGTGTTTGTATATGTGCATACTGAATCAGGCTGAACCACTATGATGAGTCAAGAGAGTTGGATCAGGTGATTTAACAAGATCTCTACAAGACTACTGAGTGGAATTCTGCAGCTGCAAATCCAGTATCCTTGAGCTAAAACCCAGAGCGTTACAGGTGTATAGTATTTACTGTACACCCGTTCAAGCGCACATCAATTTTGGAAACACATCACAGGTATATGGGGGACACTCATTATAGTGTCACACCTTTTCCTGATTTGTGAAACCAGTGAATTTTAGCGCACCCGATTTTTTTTCTACATATTATTTGACCTATAAGCCCAACTCCAGGAAACCAAAAAACTTTCCCTTGCAGTGTGGATGCGCCAGCACTGCAGGAGTCAACTTCTTGCTTATGTCTAAGGGACAGAAAGTAGTTTTACTTACCTGATTCTCTGCTCCCCCGGCAGATGGCGCTGCCCCATGTCCTGATGTTGTCAGAGGACTTTACACATAGAATACATAGAAACATAGAATAGAAGAGGATGTGGAATGGTCTAGCAGAAGAGCCTGCAGGAGTGGAGGATTGAGCAAGTAAGAGTGATTTACTAAGTCCCAGGACATAAAAGACAGTTAATCCTAGCAATGGGGGCACAGCACCACTGCAAGGGAGAATTTGTAAGTTTCCTGGAGGCAGCTTTAAGGGTTAATTCCACTTTCGTGGGGAAAAAAATAGCAAAATATGAAAACATATTATAGCATATACAAGTGCTACACAAGCCATATTTTAACTGAATGTTATTATATCATTTTCGTTTTCAATTTGCAGTGCTGTCATTTTCTGTAAATTCAATGCAATATGGCAACCTGAAGGCCTTCTGTGGACAGATGGTGTGTAGAACTTCCCCAGAAATGTAATTTTCTACATGTGTGACTGGCTCACAGATTTTCCTAGAAGTCTTCAGAAACAAGTCTGATTTTAGGCATTCTAAGCACTCGTTCACACTGAAGCGATTTGCCATGCGATTTGACGGGTCAAATTGCATGACAAGTCACAACCTATTTCTGGCAATGGCACCTTTCCAATCGGTGCAACTGTGACTTTGCGGCCCCGAACCAATTTGCAAAAGTAGTTCCTGCACTACTTTTGCCAATTTTGGGTTCAAATTCAATAGACATCTGTGCATGAAGCTGCACAGATGTCTTTCATGTTGCACCAGAAGTCGCTGCTTTGAAATCGTGCGATTTCTGATGAAGTTGCTAGATTTCAAAGCCGTGTTCAGTATGAACGATTGCTAAAGGGATGCCGGTGTAGTAAAATTTTCCTTGACCCATGAGAATCCTCAACCGCGTCACTCCTGGTGCGGCCGCGTCATTGAACAGCTGGCGTCGCGTCACCAGTGCGCATGTGCAGAATATATTCTTGGTTTGAGGAAAATTTTACAACGGAGCAGAGCACTGACAGAGAGGAGTGGCAGCTCTCTCGTGACGTCAGCAGAAGCACTACATCCGGCCCCGCCTCCTGATATTTACACGCCCCTAGGCTACTCTGCTAAGCTGCAGTGAGCAAAAGAAACAGGGAAGATAGAGCGGTGCTGGCAGCAGTGGGAGGGGCGGGGAATGGCTCTGCTTGGCATTGTATGGGAGGTCGAGGAAAATTATAGAGCTGTGTCTCCTCTCATCTTTTTCAAACGCTGGGGGGCTGGATCGTCTCCTCCAATCAGTTTCCCCGCAGCCCTCTTGCTGGAGACTTGCCGCGCACAACTCAAGTGAATTAACCCTTTACATGCCGAGCAATCAGCTGGATCTTGATGACAGCGGGACACAGCAAGACACAGGCTGCATGACGGCGGGGGACACAGGCTGCATGATAGGTATATCTGGTATGCTTCTATTAAAAGTGCTCTAAGATGGCTGCTCTACCCCTTGACCCTTGTCATCACTCCTAAGTGGAGCCAGCCTTAAAGTGGCAGTACATGTGGAGCCCTTCAGGTATAACAATGGGGATACAGGCTGCATGATGACAAGGACATAGGCTGCATGATGACAAGGACATAGGCTGCATGATGGCAAGGACACAGGCTGCATGATGGCAGGGGACACAGGCTGCATGATGGCGAGGACACAGGCTGCATGATGGCAGGGGGCACAGGCTGCATGATAGGTATATCTGGTATGCTTCTATTAAAAGTGCTCTAAGATGCACAAGCTGCATGATGGTGGGGACACAGGCTGGATGATGGGGGACACAGGCTGGATGATGGCGAGGACACAGGTTGCATGATGGCAGGGGACACAGGCTGCATGATGGCAGGAGACACAGGCTGCATGATGGTGAGGGACACAGACTGGATGATGGTGGGGACAGAGGTTGGATGATGGCAGGGGACACAGGCTGGATGATGGCAGGGGACACAGGCTGCATGATGGCAGGGGACACAGGCTGGATGATGGGGGACACAAGCTGCATGATGGCGAGGACACAGGCTGCATGATGGCAGGGAACACAGGCTGCATGATGGCAGGGAACACAGGCTGCATGATGGCAGGGAACACAGGCTGCATGATGGCAGGGGACACAGGCTGCATGATGATGGGGGACACAGGCTGCATGATGGTGAGGGACACAGACTGGATGATGGTGGGGACAGAGGCTGGATGATGGCAGGGGACACAGGCTGGATGATGGCAGGGGACACAGGCTGCATGATGGCAGGGGACACAGGCTGGATGATGGGCGACACAAGCTGCATGATGGTGGGGACACAGGCTGGATGATGGGGGACACAGGCTGGATGATGGCGAGGACACAGGTTGCATGATGGCAGGGGACACAGGCTGGATGATGGGCGACACAAGCTGCATGATGGTGGGGACACAGGCTGGATGATGGGGGACACAGGCTGGATGATGGCGAGGACACAGGTTGCATGATGGCAGGGGACACAGGCTGCATGATGGCAGGAGACACAGGCTGCATGATGGCAGGGGACACAGGCTGCATGATGATGGGGGTCACAGGCTGCATGATGGTGGGGGACACAGACTGGATGATGGGGGACACAGGCTGCATGATGGTGGGGACACAGGCTGGATGATGGCAGGGGACACAGGCTGCATGATGGCGGGGACACAGGCTGCATGATGGCAGGGGACACAGGCTGGATGATGGCAGGGAACACAGGCTGGATGATGATGGGGGACACAGACTGGATGATGGGGGACACAAGCTGCATGATGGCAGGGACACAGGCTGCATGATGGCAGTGGACACAGGCTGCATGATGGCAGGGGACACAGGCTGCATGATGGCGGGGGACACAGGCTGCATGATGGCGGGGGACACAGGCTGCATGATGGCGGGGGACACAGACTGGATGACAAAGGGACACAGGCTGCATGATGGCAGGGGACACAGGCTGCATGATGGCGGGGGACACAGGTTGCATGATGGCAGGGGACACAGGCTGCATGATGATGGGGGACACAGGCTGCATGATGGTGAGGGACACAGACTGGATGATGGTGGGGACAGAGGCTGGATGATGGCAGGGGACACAGGCTGGATGATGGCAGGGGACACAGGCTGCATGATGGCAGGGGACACAGGCTGGATGATGGGCGACACAAGCTGCATGATGGTGGGGACACAGGCTGGATGATGGGGGACACAGGCTGGATGATGGCGAGGACACAGGTTGCATGATGGCAGGGGACACAGGCTGGATGATGGGCGACACAAGCTGCATGATGGTGGGGACACAGGCTGGATGATGGGGGACACAGGCTGGATGATGGCGAGGACACAGGTTGCATGATGGCAGGGGACACAGGCTGCATGATGGCAGGAGACACAGGCTGCATGATGGCAGGGGACACAGGCTGCATGATGATGGGGGTCACAGGCTGCATGATGGTGGGGGACACAGACTGGATGATGGGGGACACAGGCTGCATGATGGTGGGGACACAGGCTGGATGATGGCAGGGGACACAGGCTGCATGATGGCGGGGACACAGGCTGCATGATGGCAGGAGACACAGGCTGGATGATGGCAGGGAACACAGGCTGGATGATGATGGGGGACACAGACTGGATGATGGGGGACACAAGCTGCATGATGGCAGGGACACAGGCTGCATGATGGCAGTGGACACAGGCTGCATGATGGCAGGGGACACAGGCTGCATGATGGCGGGGGACACAGGCTGCATGATGGCGGGGGACACAGGCTGCATGATGGCGGGGGACACAGGCTGCATGATGGCGGGGGACACAGACTGGATGACAAAGGGACACAGGCTGCATGATGGCAGGGGACACAGGCTGCATGATGGCGGGGGACACAGGTTGCATGATGGCGGGGGACACAGGCTGCATGATGGCGGGGGACACAGACTGGATGACAAAGGGACACAGGCTGGATGATGTGGGACACACTGATGTGGCACAGATGAGGCACAAAAAAGCACTGATGAGGCATAAATGAGGCACAGTTGGGCATGAATGAGACACAAATGAGGCAGAGATGGGCATGGATGAGGCAGGGGTGGTGCAGATCGGTGTGTACAGCGTGCCAGGACAGAGCTGAACCGGACATGCGGCGATTTGTTGACAAATGATTGCTCCATCATTGGATGGAGCGATAACATGGTAAAAGGCCTCTGTCATTGGCCCTTTACCACAATCTGCAGGAAGTGCGATTCTGGGAGGACGTCTGGAAATTTGAGGGGCTACAGTTTGGACTCCAAATGAGTCTGGGGGGCCCATATTTTGCACAGAGGTAGAGGAGACCTTCCTTTACCACCCCAAATATTTTGGGGTTGGTAGCCCAAAATTTCCTGGTCAACTTTTTCTAGGGCCCCTTGAGAGTTTTTGGCCTCCGGGCCATACGGCCCAGCAGGGAGTGCCTTGACTCTTAGCTATTCAACGATACCTACAGAGCGGGGCTCTGCAGTTTCCATCTTCTATGGCGGTCAGCCAAAATCTACCCCAATGCAGGTTCCTGTGGAAATTAAGCATTGTCCCCAAACAAATGTATAAGGCCCCTGGGGATCATATAGTATCCCTGTGTCAAATTTGGTGCCCCTGGACACCGTGGTTTGGCTACCATGGGGCCCTACATTTAGGTTAGCCTGTCCCACTATGTTAATCTATGGCGCAGTCACGATTGGGAATTTGAGGGGCCACAGATTGGGCCCCGAACGAGTCAAGGGACCCAAATTTGGCACAGAGGTAGGGAAGGTCTTCCTTTCCCACCTCTACAATTTTGGGGTTGCTAGCCCGAAATATTATGGTCAACTTTTTAAGGGGCCCCTTGGGAGTGTGTGGTCCTCGAGCTCTGCTGCAGAGTGGGGATTGGTACTGCAGGAATCTCTGGACTCAGCTATTTAACAGTATTTGCAGAGTGGGGCTCTGCAGTTCCTGTGTCCTGAGGTGGTCGGGCAAATTCCACCCCCAGTTTAGTCCCCGTGAAAATTAGGCATTGGCCCCAAAACATTTTTGTGGCCCCTGGGGGTCCTCTCGTAACCCTGTACCAAGTTTGGTGCCCCTGGGCAACATCGTTCCACTACCACGAAGCCCTACATTAAGGCTTGCTTGGCCTAGCCTATGTTAATATATGGCACAGTAGGGAATTTTGAGGGGCCACAGCTTGGGCCCCAAACATGTCCAGGGGCTCAAGCTGTGTGAGCCTGGACTCTTTCGGGGGCCCGAGCTGTGGGTGGGCACATCAACATTATTCAAAGTCTCCGTGACGGAGTAAATAAGTGCTTCTACCAGAGCGCGTTCCTGCGCCACAGCGGAGGAGGAATCCTCCTCCTCCACTTCAGAATGTGAGGACTGAGACCCCTCAGGGGGGACATTGTCTGTGGCAACCAAATCAGGCTCTGAGTCAGAAGACTGAGAGGGCATTGGCCGTTTCTGAACAGTACGTCGAGACATCAGATCAACCTTTGATGCCAAAGTCGCAAGAGCAGCAGATAAGGAGGCCATGGAAGTTGTTTCAGGAGTTCCTGAAGCACCAACCAGGTCTGTGGGAACCCCCCCCCATGCAGCGTTTACCGCAGAGCGCCCCCCACAGGGGGCAGGGAGGAAGGGACCATCCAAATCGGTCAGAGGGGGACACTACAGAGCCCGCATGTTCTGACATCCCCAAGGAGTGAGCCCACATAACTCCCCCTCAGATAACTGTCCCAGGGACACGGGGGGTAGCATCACTCACCGTACCACTAACCACAGGCTCTGCTCCGATACGGAACACCTCCCACCCTGAGTGGGGGCGCCGTCAGCCTAGGGGGGACGCTGCAACACAGAGTTCCAGATTTGAGACGTCCCGGCGAAGAAAGCTCTCCACAGGCTCGTCCCCATCCACAGGGGCACCGTCGTGGCGAGGCCTGTGCGGACCACAAGCACACACTCACTGATCAGGTTGGGACACCATAAGGATCTATATTATAAAGTGTGAGGCCCAGCCCGGCTGTCGCTTGTAGTTCTCCAGGAGGATCCCCCTGACTAACTAGCGATAGTAAGTGAGGAAAATAAAACCAACATTTTTCAAAGAAAAGGAAAAAAACTGAGACAGGAGTCCCAGCTGGGAGACCTAGACCTACTCCTGAAGCTAGGCAGCAAGAAACTGAAGAGCAGCACTAAGTGGCACTGCTTTGGGACATCCCAATGGTGAAGAAACACTGAACGGGCTGTGACTGTCAGAGGACATAAGAGAAAATAGAGTTTTTGTAAGAACTTACCATAAAACTATTTTACGTTAAAATACAAGTCCTCTGACAGTCGCAGCCCCCGCCCCTCTATTTTGGGGTTGATGGTCTTCCTGTACTGATTGCTACAAAACTGAAGAGCAGCACTAAGTGGCAAGGGGTAATGTCTGAGGGACTGCCCCCTAGAGGTGTGTCTTTGTGTAAAGCTTTTGCTAAGTCTTTTCACTGCCTAGCCTGCTCCTGCAGAGGGCGCCATTACCCAATGGTAAAGGATCACTGAACGGGCTGCAAGACTGTCAGAGGACGTAAGAGAAAAACAGCATTTGTGCTTGCACATGATTGAATGTTAGAAGTCATTTATTAAGCTCAGAGGAAAAGTTTCTTTGCAAAGTGCAATCTCCCTTGCAAGGTAAACATTCTATTTATGTATCCCATAGTCTCTATTACTAGCACCTGAAAGGGACAGGTACAGAAGATCTACACCGAGGGCCACATTTGACACAAAGCCAGTTAAGCCATGGCCTAGGGTGTCACAGTAACTAGGGGTGGCATATCCTGTTTCGTCTAAGAAAAGTAAATACAGTGGCAACGTAATCTTAGAGGAGTATTTTGTTGTCATTGAGACTATGGGGTTGATTTACTAAATTTACTAAAGGAAAATAGACTGTTCACTTTGCAGGTGCAGTTGCTTCAGCTTAGTAAATGAGCAGAAGCTCTGCTGACTTCCATCATTCAATCAGGTACAAGCAAATTGCTTTTTTTTTTTTTTTTTGTGCGTGTTATTGGGTATTCCTTACAAAGTGAAGTTTTACCAGTCTATTTGCCTTTAGTAAATCAACTCCACTGTGTAAAGGTTGATACCAGTGTATCTTCATTAATGCTTCAAATGCAATCTACAATGTTTTGCAAAGGTGTGAAAAATTGACCACATAGTGAAACAATAAATTTGCCTAGTGGTCAGGGGGTCTGCACTTCAGGTAGTTCAGAATGCACCTTCTAACATCCAGAAGTTAAAGTTGCTTCTCTATGTCATTATCTAAATAAGGGTAAAAAGAAAGTCAAACAATCTGTTGATCTCTGTGGAACTGTAAATTCAGATTGGAAATAAAAGTAGCACTCAGTTTTAACGGCCATCTAAATGAGCCTTAAGGATGCATTCACACATGCAAATGCACCCCTATTCCAAAAATATGCTAGAAACCCAGCAAGGGGGAAAGCAATGGGAGGCTCCCACAGCTAATCATGGCCACTCACTCATGCAGGCAATATGCATACAGGGCCGATCACTTGCATGTAATTGCTGTGTAAGCAATTACACATGGAAGCTGGCAACTTCCCCATGTTTTCAAAGGGGTTGCCTCCCGCAGCTAATCATGGGAACATTCTGCGGTTCTTGCATCTATTCAGAGTGCAGGTGTGAATGCATCCCAATCCTCTGCTGACCTACTTGAACTGTCAAAAAAGGAGAACACTTACATGTGTAGGTGCCTATAAGGGAGGTCAGTTGCAGGTCATTACCATTGTAATTAGAGTGGGAGACAAACACCAGTGTTACGTGTAGGTCACACAGCCAAAAACCTCATTCTCTCAGCTGTGTGCCAGGATATCATTTTTTCATACAAATAGAGTTTTCTTTTTGTGGTATTTGATCACCACTGAGTTTTTTCTTTTTTGCTATATAATCGGAAAAAGACCAAAACTTTTGAAAAAAAAAATCTGAATCATAAGGTTATATTGCTCCCTAAAGAAGTAGGACACTAGGCAGAATAAAAATTGGCTATGCCTCTGGGCAGTCCTAGCTGGTATACATCCCCTCTCTGCTATAGGCCTTCAGTTTTTTCTGCCTAGTCAGGAGTAAGGACTTAGCTCCCTGCTGGGATCTTTGGTTCTGGCAATTTGTTTCCTTTTAAATGGCATTTTTTTCCTCCTGTTTTTTTTCCTGTGAGATCTACAGTTAACTGGGTGAGGGGCTGGATAGCTAGATCCAGTGGTCCTCCCAGTCTGGCCAGTGAGTGTGCGCAGAGCAGAGCTCCACGCTGGGTCGGCCACGACATAGCCCCACTGGACGGGGGTTGGCCTGCGAGTTAAACCCCTTGTGAGGTTGCATATGACCAGGTCCTGGCCTGAGTTGCAGCGTTCCTTCTGCTGGACAGCCCCCCATTTCAGTAGTGAGGGGTTCTGACTGGAGTGGTGCCCACCTGGTTCATGGTATGGTGCGTAAGATGTCCCCCCTCTCCCCCTGGATACGATAGTGGTTGGACACAGGCACCCCCTGGGATAGTCGCACCTGCGGGTTCTCCTCCTTCCCCCCAACCCCCCCTCTGTTTTGTGTGGTCTCTGCTGCAGGTTGTGGGGTGCTTTGCCTCTGGGTGCCCCTGTGGTAGTGCGGGTGCGGTGCCTCAGTTTGGGTGAGTCCCCCAGGGGTGCTGGACCCATTTTGCTGGTGGGTTTCCCCTTGTCACTAATGGAGTCTCAGGAGCATGTTTCCCCACCTGACCCCCTATCGGAGGCAGCAGGTCCCTCAGGGTCCCAGCCTTCCATTGATGCAGTGACGGCGGTCCTTTGTTTCCCGGGTGGAGGTGGCCTTTGGTCAGCGGGCTAGCAAAAAGCTCCCTCCCCTGCCTCATCTGTCTCGTTAGATCCTGAATCTGGCTCTGCCGCTGTGGACGTGGCCCACCCTGCAGGGCTTGTAGCCACGCTCCCAGATCAATTAGATAGTAAGAACGACTTGCTGTGCACGAGAAGGCGCTAGTTGGCGCACTGATTACATCCATGCGGGAGACTTTGAAGATGGAGGATGCAGGTGAGGTGGCTGTGGAGGTGGCCGTTCCTTTTGGCACTCACAAGCTGTCTTGCATGGCAAAAGTGTTTCCTTGTCTCTCCTATTTTGACAAGTATGTCTACAAAGAATGGGAGCGTCCAAAGCGTCCCTTTGTGGTTGCTAACACTTTACAGTGAGGTACTCCTTTGAAGAGTCACTTCTGAAGAAGTGGACTATCCCACCAGTGGTGGACCCTCCAGTCTTCAGGTTAAACAAGGCAACCATAATTCCAGTAAAGGAATCCCGGCCTTTAAAGATCCGTCTGACAGAAAGGCAGAGTCTGTGGCCCACAATATGTTGACTATTGCTGGTTCGGCGATATGGCCGGTTCTGGCCATTGCCCTGGTATCACAAACTCTGACTGAGTGAGCTAAACTTTTGCACCATGTTCTGGGGGGTGAGCAATTTCCCCCTGCCTTTGTTGAGTTGGTGGACCAGTTAATTCAGGGGTTGCAATTTGTTTGCGATGCCTCTCTGGATGCAGCCCCCTTGATTTCTAATCTGTTGTTTCGAAAGGGGTGCTTAGGCGTGTGTTGTGGCTTAAGATTTGGTTTGCATACCAAACCTCTAAAAAAGTTCTAACTGATTTACCCTTTCAAGTCGATCGCCTGTTTGGGGGATCCCCTGGATAACATCATTAAGACTCTCACCGGGGGGGGGGGGGGGGAGAGCATTTTTCTTCTACAGTCTAAGAAGGGAAAAGAGCCTCGTCGCAGTCCTTCCTTCTCGGCACACAAAAAGTTTTTTTGTCCCTCAGGGTCCACTTCAAGGGTTCAAAACCTATCAAGCCCTCCTCAGGAGGTTCCAAGCAGGAATCTCTAGACCCGCGGACAAGGCCCCTTCAGCATGGAGGTGCGCCCTCCCTCATTCCTAAGGTGGGGGGACATCTTTGTTGGTTTCTGTTTCGGTTTTGTTTTTTTTCTCCGGAAAGGTTTTTTCCCTCCAACGTGCATCTGTCCCTGGATCGGCTGCAAGTAGGGTTGAGCGGACACCTAGATGTCCGTGTTCGACGGGTTCGGCCGAACTTTAAAAAAAAGTCCGGGTCCGTGTCCCGGACTTTTACCGAACTTTTCCCGGACACCGAACCCCATTGAAGTCAATGGGGACCCGAACTTTAAGGCACTAAAATGGCTCTAAAACACCAAAGGAAAGGGCTAGAGTGCTGCAAATGGCAGCAAAACGTAATTAAGAGCATGGCAAGTGCTCTGCAAACAAATGTGGATAGGGAAATAACTTAAAACAACAAAAAAAAACAGAAAAATAAAACAATGTTCTTCTTCATCTCTGAAGGACGAGGCCCATATGGAGTAGGAGGGAGGTTGAGGTGGTGGTGGATGTGGCGGTGACATAGGCGTGCGCACAGGGTGTGCTGGGTGTGCCTGGGCACACCCTAATCACCTAGGGCACATAGCATTGCCAGTGAGGAGATGGGAAAGATCTCCCTGGGACCTGCTCTGCTCTATTTCTCCTTGCCTACAGGTACATGGCCCCGATACATTACTCTCCCTGCTGGCAAACACATGCATGTGTATTTCAACTTTGGGGTGCACACCTTAATGCAATAGGCTGCGCACACCTATGGGCGGTGTAGGTGGAAGCGGCGGTGGAGGAGGACCAGGGCCGGATTAACAGCATCATGGGCTTGGTGCTGAGGATTTTGAAGGGCCTTAAGGGCCGTGCCTTGCCATGCACCCAGAGGAGGAAGGGTGCAGCCATGCATGCCTAATTCAACATGGGATGCTGTCTCTGAAGCCCATAAACACATCCATGCATCGCCAACTGTCCCTCCTTGTCCGGCCTTCACGCTGTGTGGGGAGGTTCTGAGGGTGCTGCCTGGGGAAGCGAGCATAGAAGCCAGACTTCTGTGTTTACAAGTGACAGAAGAGCGGTAACAGTGAATATGGCCAACCCGGGGCCTATATAAAAGGTAGGGGCCTGGAGCTGCAGCTCCAATAGCCCCTACATTAATCTGGCCCTGAGGAGGAGGACGAGGTAGCCAACACTGCTTCTTTTCAAAAATTTTAAATGAGGGTACACCCCAAAAGAGTGAGAAAGAGCAAAAATGGAACAATGGGTGGGTAAGGTCGGTATCCATTGCTATTCTGCATAAGGTACGGAAAAGTCCCGTGGGATCCATGCCTGGTTCATTTTAATGAACGTGAGCTTGTCCACATTGTCTCTGGACAGGCGGCTGCGCTTGTCTGTTATAACGCCCCCAGCCGTGC
The DNA here is from genome assembly GCF_965119305.1 of Pelophylax lessonae. NCBI lineage: Eukaryota > Metazoa > Chordata > Amphibia > Anura > Ranidae > Pelophylax > Pelophylax lessonae. The sequence goes on from NC_138769.1 coordinate 319,143,399, forward strand.
TAAATACCCGTTCAGATAATACACTGGCTGCAGGGCACGCCAGCACCTCCAAGGCGTAAAGGGCAAGCTCAGGCCATGTGCCCAATTTGGAGACCCAGAAGTTGAAGGGGGCAGACCCGTCATTCACTACATGTAGGCGTGTGCACACATACTGCTCCACCATGTTGGTAAAATGCTGCCTCCTGCTAAGACGTTCCATCTGAGCTGCTGGTGCTGCTGTTTGTTGTGGCGTGCTGACAAAGCTTTTCCACATTTCGGCCATGCTAACCCTGCCTTCTGAGGTGCTGGCGGTGCCCTGGTTGCGTTGGCGACCTCCTCCTCCTCCTCCTCTGCCTTGTGCTTCCACTGTGGCCCCGCTGTCAGATGGGAATGCCAGCAGCATGGCGTCTACCAGCGTGCGCTTGTACTCGCGCATCTTGCGATCGCGCTCCAGTGAGTGAATTAAGGACGGTACGTTGTCCTTGTAACGGGGATCCAGCAGCGTGGCCACCCAGTAATCAGCACAAGTTAGAATGTGGGCAACTCGGCGGTCGTTGTGGAGACACTGCAGCATGTAATCGCTCATGTGTGCCAGGCTGCCCAGAGGCAACGAAAGGCTGTCCTCTGTGGGAGGTGTATCGTCCGTGTCCTCTGTATCCCCCCAGCCACGCACCAGTGATGGCCATGAGCTGGCCTGGGTGCCACCCTGCTGTGAACATGGTTCCATCTCCTCCTCCAGCTCCTCCTCCTCCTCATCCTCCTCATCCTCCAGAACTGTGCCCCTGCTGGACAATTGCGTCCCTGGCGTTTGCGTGTGCAGGAACCCACCCTCGGAGCCCCTTGCGAATGACTGCCCTGAAAGCCTTGGAAATGTTACCTCTTCATCCTCCTCCTCCTCCTCATCCTGTGCCACATCCTCTTCCATCATCGCCCGAATTGTTTTTTCAAGGAGGCATAGAAGTGGGATAGTTAAGCTGAGAACGGCGTCATTGCCACTGGCCATGTTGGTGGAGTACTCAAAACAGCGCAACAAGGCACACAGGTCTCGCATGGAGGCCCAGTTATTGGTGGTGAAGTGGTGCTGTTCCGCAGAGCGACTCACGCGTGCGTGCTGCAGCTGAAACTCCACTATGGCCTGCTGCTGCTCGCACAGTCTTTCCAGCATGTGCAAGGTGGAGTTCCACCTTGTGGGCACGTCACATATGAGGCGGTGAGCGGGAAGGCCGAAGTTACGCTGCAGCGCTGCCAGGCGAGCAGCAGCAGGGTGAGAACGCCGAAAGTGCGCACAAACGGCCCGCACTTTCTGCAGCAGCTCTGACATATCGGGGTAGTTTTTAAGGAACCTCTGCACCACCAAATTCAGCACATGCGCCAGGCAAGGGATGTGCGTCAAACCGGCTAGGCCCAGAGCTGCTATGAGATTTCGCCCGTTATCGCACACCACCAGGCCGGGCTTGAGGCTCGCTGGCAGCAACCACTCATTTGTCTGCTGTTCCATGCTCCTCCACAACTCCTGCGCGGTGTGTGGTTTGTCCCCCAAACAGGTTGTAAAGTTGTAAAACTGCCTGCTGTCGTTTACCCCTGGCCGTGCTGAAGTTGGTGGTGAAGGTGTTACACTGTCCGGATGAGGAGGCGGTAGAGGATGAGGAAGCGGAGTAGGAGGAGTTAGGAACAGGAGGCAAACTGAAGCGCCCTGCAATCCTCGGTGGTGGAAGGACATGCGCCAAATTGCTATCCGCCTCAGGCCCATCCGCCACTGCATTTACCCAGTGTGCCGTTAGGGAGATATAACGCCCCTGACCGTGCTTACTGGTCCACGTATCCGTAGTTAGGTGGACCTTGGCACAGATGGCGTTGCGCAGTGCACACCTGATATTTTCCCCCACTTGGTTGTGCAGGGAAGGGATGGCTTGCCTGGAAAAGTAGTGGCGGCTGGGCACGACGTACTGTGGGACAGCCACCGACATAAGGTTTTTAAAACTGTGCGTCTCCACCAGACGGAATGACAGCATTTCAAAGGCCAATAATTTTGAAATGCTGGCATTCAGGGCCAGGGATCGAGGGTGGGTAGGGGGGTACTTCCTCTTCCTCTCAAGTGTTTGGGAGATGGAAAGCTGAACGCTTCCACGGGACATTGTGGAGATGGTTGTTGGTGACCCAGGTGGTGGTGTTGCTGACAGATCGTCTGTTTGCGGGGTGGCAGGTGCCGGTATCACTACAGATGTGGCTGGAGCGGCCGAGACTGCAGCAGAAGAGGAAGCAGGATGAGCCAGAGACGTTTCTTGGTTTTGAAGGTGTGTACTCCACTGCAGCTCGTGCTTTGCACTTAGATGCCTGATCATGCAGGTTGTGCTCAGGTTGAGAAGGTTTATGCCTCGCTTCAAGCTCTGATTGCACAGGGTGCAAACCACTCGTGTCCTGTCATCAGCACATTTTCTAAAGAACTTCCACGCTAGAGAACTCCTTTGAGCTGACTTTGGTGCGCTCGTTCCCTTGCTGCGTTGGGCAGTAGCGGGCGTAGTGTCTAGGGCACGGCCGCTCCGCTTCTGCACCCTGCTCCCTCTTCTGCTGTGCTGGTGGCTCTGTGCGACCACCGCCTCTTCCTCCAAACTACTCAGGTCACCTGCATGACGTTCATTCCATGTGGGGTCGAGGACCTCATCGTCCTCCACATCATCTTCCACCCAGTCTTCACCCCTGCCCTCCTTGTCGGTCTCCACAATGCTGAACGCCGCAGCAGTTGGCACCTGCGTTTCGTCATCATCGGAGACGTGCTGCGATGATCCTTGCATGTACTCATCTTGAGAAATAAGTGGTTGGGCATCGCTGCACTCAATCTCTTCCACTTCTGGGGCAGGGCTAGGTGGATGGCCCTGGGAAACCCTGCTGACAGAGTCCTCAAAAAGAATAAGAGACTGCTGTATGGCTTGGGGCTCAGACTGCTGGCCTGATTTGCAAGGGGGTGAGGTGAAAGACGGTTGGACATTGGCTGCAGGTGCCAACTCTGACCTTTCTGCAGTAGACTGGGTGGGAGACAATGTGAAGGAACTGGAGGCACTGTCAGCAGCAAACCAATCTACTATCGCCTCAACTTGTTCTGGCCTCATCACTTCTAGGGGCGTTTGATGCCCTACCAAATACTGATGCAGGTTCTGTCGCCTACTCACACTTGAGGAAGGTGTTTCACTTGTGCGTGTAGCTGGCACAGATCGACCACGTCCTCTCCTTGCAACAGGAGCTCTACCAGCAGCACCACGACCCAGGCCACGGCCCTTATTTGACGGTCTCCTCATATTTCTGTAATTTAAGATCTTGCCCTAGAAAGGTTTTTATTGAATAGCGGAATAGGAAATATGATCCAAAAAAGTGTATGTATCTCGCACGTACAAAACCACACTAGGCCCCAATTACTATTGTTTCTACCCCTAAAAGGATGGATGAGGAGTAGGAGGAGTATGGAACAGACAGCACCCTCAAATCTTCAGAAGTATGAGATGAACCCCAAAAACTTGGAAAGGTGGATCTCACACGTACCGACACAGACTATCCCGCAATTCAATTGATCCTCAAAGGTTTTTATTGAATAGCGGAATAGGAAATATGATCAAAAAAAGTGTATGTATCTCGCACGTACACAACCACACTAGGCCCCAATTACTATTGTTTGTACCCCTAAAAGGATGGATGAGGAGTAGGAGGAGGAGTATGGAACAGGCAGCACCCTCAAATCTTCAGAAGTATGAGATGAACCCCAAAAACTTGGAAAGGTGGATCTCACACGTACCGACACAGACTATCCCGCAATTCAATTGATCCTCAAAGGTTTTTATTGAATAGCGGAATAGGAAATATGATCAAAAAAAGTGTATGTATCTCGCACGTACACAACCACACTAGGCCCCAATTACTATTGTTTGTACCCCTAAAAGGATGGTTGAGCAGTAGGAGCAGGAGTATGGAACAGGCAGCACCCTCAAATCTTCAGAAGTATGAGATGAACCCCAACAACTTGGAAAGGTGGATCTCACACGTACCGACACAGACTATCTCGCAATTGAATTGATCCCCAAAGGTTTTAATTGAATAGCGGAATAGAAAATATGATCAAAAAGAAAGTGTATGTATCTCGCACGTACACCACCACACTAGGCCCCAACTACTATTGTTTGTACCCCTAAAAGGATGGTTGAGCAGTAGGAGGAGGAGTATGGAACAGGCAGCACCCTCAAATCTTCAGAAGTATGAGATGAACCCCAAAAACTTGGAAAGGTGGATCTCTCTCACACGTACCAACACAGACTATCCCCCAATTTAACTGATCCCCAAAGGTTTTTGATTAAATAGCGGAATAGAAAATATGATCCAAAAAAAGTGTATGTATATCACACGTACACAACCACACTAGGCCCCAATTACTATTGTTTGTACCCCTAAAAGGCTAGATGAGGAGTAGGGGGAGTATGGAACAGGCAGCACCCTCAAACCTTCAGAAGTATGAGATGAACCCCAACAACTTGGAAAGGTGGATCTCTCTCACACGTACCAACACAGACTATCCCCCAATTTAACTGATCCCCAAAGGTTTTTGATTAAATAGCGGAATAGAAAATATGATCCAAAAAAAGTGTATGTATATCACACGTACACAACCACACTAGGCCCCAATTACTATTGTTTGTACCCCTAAAAGGCTAGATGAGGAGTAGGGGGAGTATGGAACAGGCAGCACCCTCAAACCTTCAGAAGTATGAGATGAACCCCAACAACTTGGAAAGGTGGATCTCTCTCACACGTACCAACACAGACTATCCCCCAATTTAACTGATCCCCAAAGGTTTTTGATTAAATAGCGGAATAGAAAATATGATCCAAAAAAAGTGTATGTATATCACACGTACACAACCACACTAGGCCCCAATTACTATTGTTTGTACCCCTAAAAGGCTAGATGAGGAGTAGGGGGGGTATGGAACAGGCAGCACCCTCAAACCTTCAGAAGTATGAGATGAACCCCAACAACTTGGAAAGGTGGATCTCTCTCACACGTACCAACACAGACTATCCCCCAATTTAACTGATCCCCAAAGGTTTTTGATTAAATAGCGGAATAGAAAATATGATCCAAAAAAAGTGTATGTATATCACACGTACACAACCACACTAGGCCCCAATTACTATTGTTTGTACCCCTAAAAGGCTAGATGAGGAGTAGGGGGGGTATGGAACAGGCAGCACCCTCAAACCTTCAGAAGTATGAGATGAACCCCAACAACTTGGAAAGGTGGATCTCTCTCACACGTACCAACACAGACTATCCCCCAATTTAACTGATCCCCAAAGGTTTTTGATTAAATAGCGGAATAGAAAATATGATCCAAAAAAAGTGTATGTATATCACACGTACACAACCACACTAGGCCCCAATTACTATTGTTTGTACCCCTAAAAGGCTAGATGAGGAGTAGGGGGAGTATGGAACAGGCAGCACCCTCAAACCTTCAGAAGTATGAGATGAACCCCAACAACTTGGAAAGGTGGATCTCTCTCACACGTACCAACACAGACTATCCCCCAATTTAACTGATCCCCAAAGGTTTTTGATTAAATAGCGGAATAGAAAATATGATCCAAAAAAAGTGTATGTATATCACACGTACACAACCACACTGGGCCCCAATTACTATTGTTTGTACCCCTAAAAGGCTAGATGAGGAGTAGGGGGAGTATGGAACAGGCAGCACCCTCAAACCTTCAGAAGTATGAGATGAACCCCAACAACTTGGAAAGGTGGATCTCTCTCACACGTACCAACACAGACTATCCCCCAATTTAACTGATCCCCAAAGGTTTTTGATTAAATAGCGGAATAGAAAATATGATCCAAAAAAAGTGTATGTATATCACACGTACACAACCACACTAGGCCCCAATTACTATTGTTTGTACCCCTAAAAGGCTAGATGAGGAGTAGGGGGAGTATGGAACAGGCAGCACCCTCAAACCTTCAGAAGTATGAGATGAACCCCAACAACTTGGAAAGGTGGATCTCTCTCACACGTACCAACACAGACTATCCCCCAATTTAACTGATCCCCAAAGGTTTTTGATTAAATAGCGGAATAGAAAATATGATCCAAAAAAAGTGTATGTATATCACACGTACACAACCACACTGGGCCCCAATTACTATTGTTTGTACCCCTAAAAGGCTAGATGAGGAGTAGGGGGAGTATGGAACAGGCAGCACCCTCAAACCTTCAGAAGTATGAGATGAACCCCAACAACTTGGAAAGGTGGATCTCTCTCACACGTACCAACACAGACTATCCCCCAATTTAACTGATCCCCAAAGGTTTTTGATTAAATAGCGGAATAGAAAATATGATCCAAAAAAAGTGTATGTATATCACACGTACACAACCACACTAGGCCCCAATTACTATTGTTTGTACCCCTAAAAGGCTAGATGAGGAGTAGGGGGAGTATGGAACAGGCAGCACCCTCAAACCTTCAGAAGTATGAGATGAACCCCAACAACTTGGAAAGGTGGATCTCTCTCACACGTACCAACACAGACTATCCCCCAATTTAACTGATCCCCAAAGGTTTTTGATTAAATAGCGGAATAGAAAATATGATCCAAAAAAAGTGTATGTATATCACACGTACACAACCACACTAGGCCCCAATTACTATTGTTTGTACCCCTAAAAGGCTAGGAGTAGGGGGAGTATGGAACAGGCAGCACCCTCAAACCTTCAGAAGTATGAGATGAACCCCAACAACTTGGAAAGGTGGATCTCTCTCACACGTACCAACACAGACTATCCCCCAATTTAACTGATCCCCAAAGGTTTTTGATTAAATAGCGGAATAGAAAATATGATCCAAAAAAAGTGTATGTATATCACACGTACACAACCACACTAGGCCCCAATTACTATTGTTTGTACCCCTAAAAGGCTAGATGAGGAGTAGGGGGAGTATGGAACAGGCAGCACCCTCAAACCTTCAGAAGTATGAGATGAACCCCAACAACTTGGAAAGGTGGATCTCTCTCACACGTACCAACACAGACTATCCCCCAATTTAACTGATCCCCAAAGGTTTTTGATTAAATAGCGGAATAGAAAATATGATCCAAAAAAAGTGTATGTATATCACACGTACACAACCACACTGGGCCCCAATTACTATTGTTTGTACCCCTAAAAGGCTAGATGAGGAGTAGGGGGAGTATGGAACAGGCAGCACCCTCAAACCTTCAGAAGTATGAGATGAACCCCAACAACTTGGAAAGGTGGATCTCTCTCACACGTACCAACACAGACTATCCCCCAATTTAACTGATCCCCAAAGGTTTTTGATTAAATAGCGGAATAGAAAATATGATCCAAAAAAAGTGTATGTATATCACACGTACACAACCACACTAGGCCCCAATTACTATTGTTTGTACCCCTAAAAGGCTAGATGAGGAGTAGGGGGAGTATGGAACAGGCAGCACCCTCAAACCTTCAGAAGTATGAGATGAACCCCAACAACTTGGAAAGGTGGATCTCTCTCACACGTACCAACACAGACTATCCCCCAATTTAACTGATCCCCAAAGGTTTTTGATTAAATAGCGGAATAGAAAATATGATCCAAAAAAAGTGTATGTATATCACACGTACACAACCACACTAGGCCCCAATTACTATTGTTTGTACCCCTAAAAGGCTAGGAGTAGGGGGAGTATGGAACAGGCAGCACCCTCAAACCTTCAGAAGTATGAGATGAACCCCAACAACTTGGAAAGGTGGATCTCTCTCACACGTACCAACACAGACTATCCCCCAATTTAACTGATCCCCAAAGGTTTTTGATTAAATAGCGGAATAGAAAATATGATCCAAAAAAAGTGTATGTATATCACACGTACACAACCACACTAGGCCCCAATTACTATTGTTTGTACCCCTAAAAGGCTAGATGAGGAGTAGGGGGAGTATGGAACAGGCAGCACCCTCAAATCTTCAGAAGTATGAGATTGTGTTCACTGTACCCCACAAAGATTGAGTTCACTGCACCCCACAATGATTGTGTTCACTGCACCCCACAAAGATTGTGTTCACTGCACCTCACAAAGATTGTGTTCACTGTACCCCCCAAAGATTGTGTTCACTGCACCCCACAAAGATTCTGTTCACTGTACCCCACAAAGATTGTGTTCACTGCACCCTAAAAGGATGTTGTTCACTGCACCCCACAAAGATTGTGTTCACTGCACCCTAAAAGGATGTTGTTCACTGCACCCCAAAAAGATTGTGTTCACTGTACCCCCCAAAGATTGTGTTCACTGCACCCCACAAAGATTGTGTTCACTGCACCCCAAAAAGATTGTGTTCACTGTACCCCCCAAAGATTGTGTTCACTGCACCCCAAAAAGATTGTGTTCACTGTACCCCCCAAAGATTGTGTTCACTGCACCCCACAAAGATTCTGTTCACTGTACCCCACAAAGATTGTGTTCACTGCACCCCAAAAAGATTGTGTTCACTGTACCCCCCCAAAGATTGTGTTCACTGCACCCCACAAAGATTCTGTTCACTGCACCCCACAAAGGATTTTGTTCACTGCACCCCAAAAAGATTGTGTTCACTGCACCCCAAAAAGGATTTTGATCACTGCACCCCAAAAAGGATGTTGTTCACTGCACCCCAAAAATGATTTTGTTCACTCCACCCCAAAAAGATTGTGTTCACTGCACCCCACAAAGATTGTGTTCACTGCACCCCAAAAAGATTGTGTTCACTGTACCCCCCAAAGATTGTGTTCACTGCACCCCACAAAGATTCTGTTCACTGTACCCCACAAAGATTGTGTTCACTGCACCCCAAAAAGATTGTGTTCACTGCACCCCAAAAAGGATGTTGTTCACTGCACCCCAAAAAGGATGTTGTTCACTCCACCCCAAAAAGATTGTGTTCACTGCACCCCACAAAGATTGTGTTCACTGCACCCCAAAAAGATTGTGTTCACTGCACCCCAAAAATGATTTTGTTCACTGCACCCCAAAAAGGATTTTGTTCACTGCACCCCAAAAAGGATGTTGTTCACTCCACCCCAAAAAGATTGTGTTCACTGCACCCCAAAAAGATTGTGTTCACTGCACCCCACAAAGGATTTTGTTCACTGCACCCCAAAAAGATTGTGTTCACTGCACCCCAAAAAGGATGTTGTTCACTGCACCCCAAAAAGGATTTTGTTCACTGCACCCCAAAAAGATTGTGTTCACTGCACCCCACAAAGGATTTTGTTCACTGCACCCCACAAAGATTGTGTTCACTGGACACCAAAAAGGATTGTGTTCACTGCACCCCAAAAAGATTTTGTTCACTGCACCCCAAAAAGATTGTGTTCACTGCAGCCCAAAAAGATTGTGTTCACTGCAGCCCAAAAAGATTGTGTTCACTGCAGCCCAAAAAGATTGTGTTCACTGCAGCCCAAAAAGATTGTGTTCACTGCAGCTCACACACAGAAAAATGGATGTGGATCACTGACACCTGCCTATCTCCAATCCCACACCACACAGCAATATCGATTGTAGTTTGTAGAACACAGTTTCCCTAAAATTCAGCAGACTCTGTCCCTAACAGGATTGAGAAGAGATCGTAGATCAGGATTGAGTGCAGATTCACCCCACCCCCCACACAGCAATATCGATTGTAGTTTGTAGAAGACACTGACCCTATAATTCAGCAGACTCTATCCCTAAAATGCCTACAACTCGCCCTGCCTAAACACTCCGACCTGTCCCTCAATTCTATCCGGACACAAATGGTTTTTTCCTGCCTATCTTTCCCTAATCAGCAGCCAGCACATTGATGTGTGCTCTGTCCCTTAGCTAAGCAGCAGAATTACGCTGCTGCGGCGGCTGCCTCGAACTTATAAAGACTTGGTCACATGCTTCAGACGGCCAATCACAGCTACTAAGACATTTGCAGGCATGGCTGGGATGGCTTAAGGCACACCAGTTAAACGATTGTTGATTGGCTGTTGAAAGCCCGCCATGAAAAGAGCGCCAAAGCATGCAAAACCCGGAAATAAAACGACCAAACACGGATTTTTACCCGAACATACAGTAAAGTGTCCGTGTCCGTGTTCGGGTAAAAAAAATCCAATTATTCGGTACGAACACGAATAATACAGTCCGTGTTCGCTCAACACTAGCTGCAAGCTCTCTTCGGGCATTGCAGGACCTGTTACTTCAGGGAGTGATTGTCCCGGCTCTGGTATCAGAGCGGTATCAAGGTTTCTATTTAAACCTGTTTACAGGCCCAAAGAAGGAGGGCAAAGTTTGCCCGAATCTGGACCTCAGAAATTTATGCCCCATACACACGTGCAGATTATCTGCAGACTTTTGTCTGCAGACTTACCTTTTCTATGTAGTGCAAGGGCCTGCCGGATTGCATACAAATTGAAAGTGTTTAGATTTGACCTCATATTATATGGTTTTGGTAAGTCTGCAGACAAAAGTCTGCAGATAATCTGCACGTGTGTATGGGGCATTAGAATGGAGTCCATTAGTATGGTGGTGGCATCCCTACATCAGGAGGATTTCCTAGCCTCTATCGACACTAAGGATGCTTACTTGCACATTCCAATATGTGCCAGACACCAGCATTTCCTCCACTTTGCTGTGGGAGAGGATCACTATTAGTTTGTGGTGTTACCCTTTTGGTCTCGCCTTCGCTCATCGGTTGTTCACAAAAGTGTTGGCCCAGGTTTTTGCATTGCTACGTCAGCGGGGGGTTGCTGTGCGGGTGGCTACTTGGGCGACCTCCTCTTGCGGGCGGAATCCTCATCTGCATTGATGTATGTGGAGATCACTATCCAGACCTTGAAGGAGTTTAGTTGGCTTCTAAACTACCAGAAGTCTGCCCTGATCCTGTCCAGGAAATTGGATTATCTGGGCTTGAGTCTGAATTCAGCTCTGGCCAGAGTTTCTTTGTCTAGACAAACTCCAGAAGTTGCATGCTGCAATTCTTCTGTTGCTGTCCCGCAGGAGGTCCTCCCTATGGACTTGCATGCGAGTGCTGGGCCTGATGGTGTCTACCTTCGTGGCGATCCCGTTTGCACAGTTCCATACGAGGTCCCTCCAGAGGGAGATCCTAGTGAAATGGGACAAGTGTACACAGTCTCTGGACAATCAGATTTGGCTGGGCCAGGAAACCAGGGGTTCACTGGTCTGGTGGCTTCGCTCTCCAACTCTTCGGCAAGGAAAGCATTTTCTCCCCTTGTATTTGACAGTGGTCACGACAGATGTCAGTCTATCTGGGTGGGAGGCGTCTTGGGGCTGAACTCCGCTCAGGGTTGTAGGACGCTGGAAAAATCCAGACTGCTGTTCAATGTTTTGGAACTTTGGGCAATCAGGCTGTGCCTGGATCACTGGGTGGATCAGCTCCGGGGGGGTATCTCGGTACGGATCCAGTTGGACAATGTCACGGAGGTGGCTTATGTCAAGCACTAGGGCGAAACAAAAAGTGCGTTGGCGGCTCTGGAGGTAGCCGGCATTCCCTGGTGGGCAGAACGCTTTGTTCTGGCCCTCTCTGCTGTACACATTCCAGGTGTGTTAAATTGGCAGGCGTTGGACTAAGGGGAGTGGTCCCTTTATCCAGACAATTTTTAATCTGAAATGTGGGGCACCCCTGGGGTGAACCTTTTGGCATCTTGGTACCAAGGTTTGTGGCAAGGTCATGGGATCCTCTGGCGGAAGCCACAGATGCTCTGGTGGCCCCATGGGGCCAGTATCGTTTGATCTACGTCTTCCCTCCTCTCAAGCTTCTTCCGCGGCTTCTGCACAGGATCAAGGCAGAAGGGATTCCAGTCATTCTGGGGGCCCCCAGACTGGCCTCGCTGGTCTCGGTAGGCTGCCTCTTAGGGAGAACCTACTGTCCCAAGGGCCGATCTTCCATCCTGCTTTACACTCGCTGGTTTTGATGGCCTGGCTCTTGAAAGCCAGGTGCTGAGGGATAGAGGTTTGCCTAGGTCAGTAATTCCAACAATGCTGAAGGTTAGGAAGTCTACCTACTAGAAAAGATTTACCATCATAGGTGAAAACCATTTTGTGGTGAGTCGATTGGTGTTTTTTTCCTCGTTCCTTTTTGGTGGCTCAGATTTTGACCTTCCTTCAATGAGGTGTTGAGCAGAAGTTGGTCTTAAGTACTATCAAGGGCCTAGTATCAGCCTTGGTGGTCTTCTTTCAGTGACCCTTGGCCAAGCATTCCTTGGTGTGTACTTTCATTCAAAGGGTTTGACACCTGACTCCACTGGTGCGGTCTCCTCTACTGCTGTGGGATTTGAACTTGGTGCTCTCAGTTCTCCAGAAGACTCCCTTTGAAAATATTCGGGAGATCCCCTTGCTTAAGCTGTTACAGAAGGTGGTTTTTTTGGTGGCTATCACCTCTGCTCGCAGGGTGTCGGAACTGGCGGCACTATCTTGTCGTACCCCCTTCTTGGTGGTCCACAAAAATAAGGTGGTTCTTTGTCCACGCCCTTCATCCCTACCTAAAGTTGTCTCTGACTTCCATTTGAATGAAGACATTGTGTTGCCTTCTTTGTGTCCCAGGCCCACTCATCCCAAGGAATTTGTGTTGCGTGCCCTTGATGTGGTTCGGGCGATTCGGGTGTATCTGGCAGCCACAGAGTCTTTTCAAACCTTTTCATTGTGATCACAGACGGGCCAAGAAAAGGGCTGTCCACTTCTTCTGCGACCATTTCCAGATGGAGCAGACAGCCGGTGACTCAGGCCTATTCTATCAAGGGTCAGGTTCCTTTTTTCCCTATAACAGCGCACTCTACTCGGGTGCTTAGTGCTTCTTGGGCCTTCGTCATCAGGCGTCAGTGCCGCAAGTTTGCAGGGCGGCCATTTGGTCGTCGGTGGACACTTTCAAAATATTCTACAAAGTGGATGTTTTGGCATCTGTGGATTCTTCTTTTGGCGGCAAGGTTTTGCAGGCTGCTGTTAGAGGGTCTGTTTCCTCTTTGGGGGTGTATTGTTCAGGTTGGGCTCCAGTTGTTTTTTGTTGAGCTCCTGTTGCCTGGTTGGCTTCTTGTGTTTAGTCTTGGGATTTGTTTGTCCCACCCCTCATGTTTTTGGCACTACTTGGGGACGTCCCTATGGTTCTGAATATGGAGCGCTGTGTCCGTCAATGAACGAAAGAGAAAAAACTGGATCTTTGTCTTACTGTAAAATCCTTTTCTCTGATGTTCATTGACAGACACAGTTCCATATCTTCTTGACCGATGGGCTTATGCTGCTCTCCAAAGGAGTAGGACACTAGGCGGAAAACAATTTGACCACGCCTATAGGGCCGTCCCAGGGGGTATACTCCCACTTCCTTCTATAGGACTTCAGCTTTGTAACAAGCAGTGTCAGAAGAACATAAAACCGGACTCAATAGAGGGACGGATGCTGTGCCTGTCAATGAACATCAGAGAAAAGGATTTTATGGTAAGTCAAAAATCCAGTTCTCTCTTTCGTTCATTGACGGACACAGCTCCATATCTTCTTGACCCATTGGACATCCCAAAGCAGTGTCAATATGAGGGGTGGGAATAATACAGCAAGAAAAAACACACTTCCAAAAAGGGTAAACATAGCCAACCAGGCAAAACAAGAGCTCAATCAGGAACGACTGGAGCTCACCTGACAAAAAATAAATACACCCTCGAAGAGGACTAAACCTCTCCAACAGCAGCCTGCAAAACCTTGCAGCCAAAAGAAGCATCCGCAGATGCCAACACATCTACCATATAAAATTTTGTGAAAGTGTGCACAGACGACTATGTGGCCGCCTTGCATACCTGCATCACTGATGCCTGATGACAGAAGGCCCTAAGCGCCCTCGTAGAATGCGCCTTAACAGGGAAAGGAGGATCCTGACCCTTAAAGGAATAGGCCTGCACCACCGTCTGTCTAAACCATCTGGAAATGGTCGCAGCAGACGGGGCCATCCCCTTACAGGGTCCATCTGTAAGAAAAAACAAAGAATGCGATTCCCGGAATGACTCAGTCACCACCACGTTCACCCTGATTGCCCGAACCACATCCAAAGCAAGTAAGGCAATCTCTTAAGGCTGCTTAGGTATAGGACACATTTAAATGGAAACCAGAGATGACTTTAGGAAGGAACGAATGACAGGTACGAAGCACCACCTTGTCTCTGTGAACCACCAAGTAAGATGAACGACAGAACGCAGCCAGCTCTGAAGTAGCAGAAGTATTAGCCACCAAGAAAGCTACCCTCTGTGTCAAAGTGAGCAGAGTAATCTCATGAATATTTCCAAAGGGTGGTTTCTAAAGAACCGACCACACCAAAGTGAGGTCCCATGGAGTCAACGTAGACCTCACAGGGGGAGCCAGGTGGCGAACCCCCTGAACAAAGGTTTAAACCAAGGAATTTGTGGCCAATGATCGTTAAAAGAAAATTGCCAGGACCGATATCTGGTCTTTGATGGTACTACACCGGGGCGTGCCTGCAGACGATCCGTCTAATGCCCAAATAACCCCGAATTTTCAGGATATTGATCGGCAGATTGGACTCCTCCTAAGTCCAAACCCCCTGAGCCGGATCCGTACCCAAGACACCTCCCCATCCAGAGAGACTGGCATCCATTGTGACCACCGTCCAGTACAGGGGAGAAAGGATTTTCCCTGTCGAAGCACCTGAGAGCAGAGCCACCAGATCAGGGATCCCCTCGTACTCTGGCTCAACAGGATCAGATTGTCTAGAGCCTGTGAATTCTTGTTCCATTTGACAAGGATCTCCTTCTGTAGAGACCTGGTATGGAACCGAGCAAATGGAACTGCCATGAAAGCGGAGACCATCAGGCCCAGTACTTGCATACAAGTCCTTTATGGATGGTCCCCAGTTGGACAACAGGAGCCGCGTCGCATCCTGCAACTTCTTGAGTTTCACCTCCGGAAGAAACCCCCGGGCTAAAGCCGTGTCCAGGTCCGGCCCAGATAGTCCAGCTTGGTGGACGGGACCAGAACAGATTTTTGGAAATTCAGTTTCTATCCGAACTCTTGCAGAGTTCGCACCAAAATGTCCAGATTGTCTTTCAGGGCATTCAGAGACTCTGCTCGCAGAAGGAGATCCTCCAGGTACCCCAGCACCACAACCCCCCTTCTGCCTTAGTGAAGCCAACACTTTTGTAAACACTCGAGGAGCCGAGGCGAGACCAAAGGGTAATGCCACAAATTAATAGTGCTCCTCGCCCACAGCAAAGCGAAGAAAAAGCTGATGCCCGACATGTTTTGGGATATGAAGGTAAGCGTTCTTGATATCGATAGAGGCCAGGAAATCCCCTTGATGAAGGGATGCCACCACCATGCGAATGGATTCTATTCTAAATTTCTGAACCCGCAAAAAGTGGTTCAAAGCCTTGAGGTCCAGAATGGGACGGACCTTGCCTTCCTTCCTTGGAACAGTAAACAGGTTTGAATAAAACCCCTGAAAGTGTTCCGATTCCGGAACCGGTACAATGATCCCCTGTGAGAGCAGATCCTGTACCGCCCCAAGAAGACTTGGTAGACGATCTGGGGACAAAGCAGATTGGAAGGAAAGAACCCTGCTGGAGGCAAAGACCGAAACGTAATCTTGTACCCGGACCGAATCAACAGTGGACCCATTTGTCTTGAATCCAGGCGGTTCACGGATCCGGAAAAAAGCGAAGACGTCCCCCCACCCCAAGTACGGGTGCCCCTTCAGGCAGAAGCGAGCTTGTCTGCGGTCCCAGGGGGGCCCGCTCTTGACTTACTCGGCCAGGGCCTCTTGGAACCCTCTGCGGGGTTATGGGTGGATTTTGATCCCTGGTTCCTAGATCCCGAAGGATGAAAGGACCACTTATGGGCCGAGAAGAAAGGACTATGCTTGTGACGAGTCTTTTTACTCCTGGCAGACTGCAGAAGCAGATTACTCTTATCTCCTGTAAGACCCTTAATGATTTCCTCCATGGAAACACGGAACATGCGGTCTCCTACAAAAGGGAGATCAGTCAATACCTTCTTGGAAGCCTGGTCCGCAGACCAGTATTTCAGCCATATCATGCGGCGCAGAGTCACTGCCGTCACAGACACCCTGCAGGCTAAGGGGGCCGCATCCAGAGAGGCATCACAGATATACTGCAACCCCTGGACCAACTGGTCCACCAGCTCAGAAAGAGGTTGTCCACCTTTTCAAATCCTGGCAGGAGCTTAGCCCATTCCGTTAAAGTCTGTGAAACCAAGGTTATGGCAAACACTGACCACAGAATGGAACCAGTCATGGTGAAAAGGTATCGTACCAGATATTCAGCTCTCTTGTCAAAGGGGTCCTCCACCGGAAGGAGGGTAGCATTATTCAACCTGGAAACCTCAGAGTCCACCACGGGTGGTACTGTTAGTTTCTATAGCAGAGACTCTTCAAAGGTATACCTTCTAGCAAAGCACTTAGGGACCCCGACTGTGTGTTTGGGGGTACCCCGCTGACTTGCAACAATGTTGTCAAAATAAGTGGGAAAGGGGAATACCTTTGCCGCTTTGGAGGTTCTGCGGGTACCAAACTGCATCGTCGCAGCCGATGCAGTAGTAGCTGCATCCTCCAAGTTTTCCGCACTGATACAATCAATGCATCCACCAGCGCCTTTTCATGCGCGACTTTGGTGGAAGAGGAATCATCCTCACTATCCGAACACTCAAGGTGCGTGGACGCAGACCCCGTAGGGTAACTCTCATCCGCAGTGGCCAAATCCACCTCAGAATCTGAGGAGGCAGAGGATGCAGGTGAAGGTGGAGGACGCTTTTTACACATCCTATTTGGGAGGGCCAAATCTACTTTAGACACCAGTGACTGCAGGACCGCCGTCATAGCAGACAAGGTGGACTGGGACCCCGTAGCTCCCGCAGCCTCAGAGAGGGGGTCAGGTGGTGACACGTGTTCCAGGGACTCCATTAGTTAACCTGGAACCACCAGAAAAATGTGTAAAATTGCTGTGAAAATAATACCAACCCACCGCTGCACCAGCGGTACTACAAGTTCCAGTGCACCAAAATCGCTATAGCAGCAACATAGAGCCAAAAAACCCCTGCAAGGACTCACCACCCCTTCACAAATGCGGATGCAGAGTGTCAGGCTGCAAGCCGTGCAGTGATCAAAGAGGAAGAGGAAGTTCATAGAACTGCCACTAGAGGCCCACCGCCAAATCACCTCCCCATAGTCTCCAAAAACATGGCCGCCGATTGATAGTAATGGGAAACTACAAGAAAATGGCCACCGGACTACACAAACGTGGCCACCAATAGATACAGAAGCCATCCACAACAAAATGGCGGCTGCGCACAGTGCCCATGTGGCACCCGGGACCCTCCAATAATTACCAGGTACAGTTGGACAGCCAGGGGGGCCCCCACAGGGATCCCCACCAGGATCATCCCCCCAAAAAAAGCTGTGTTTGTGCCGCTGGCCCCCCTCGACACCCTCACCATAAAAATCAGGCATGGCTGCCCCAGGGGGGGAAGGGGGGGTTGGTCCGCAGAGGGACCACGATATTGAGGGGAAGCGTAAAGTGGGAAGGAAGGGAAATCAGGGGTCCAAAAGAACCCAGTGAGGGGCCCATGTCCACCACGGGGGACCACCAGAGGGGTAGAGGGACACTACTTACCACACCATGGGACCAGGCAGGCACCACTCCAGACAGACCACCGACCATCTTGGCATGGGGGTGCTGTGGGCGCTGCGACTCAGGTCATGACTAGGATCGTGACCAGGGCTAAGCATCCTCGCAAGATGTTTAACTTGCCGGCCAGCCCCCGTCCAGGGAGGCTATGTCGCAGCCAACCCAGCGTGGAGCTAAAGGTCGGGTCACGCTCGCTGGCCAGACTGGGAAGACTGTAAGGATCTAGGATATCCAGTCCGTCGCCCAGTTCGTCAGTTGATTGTACTTCTCACGGGAACAGAATTGATTGTAGTTCTCACATGAACAGAAAATAATAAAAAGAAAAAGGTTTTGTTTAAAAAGGGAAATATGCTAGGACCAGAGATCCCAGCAAGGAACTAGGTCCTTACTCCTGACTAGACAGAAACAAAAACTGAAGTCCTATAGCAGGGATTGGGAGTAAAACCCCTGGGACTTCCCTATGGGTCAAATTATTGTCCGCCTTGTGTCCTACTCCTATGGAGAGCAGCATAAACCCATTGGTCAAGAAGATATGTAGCTGTGTCCGTCAATGAACGAAAGAGAAATGGCATTTTTGACTTACCGTAAAATCCATTTGTCTGATGTTCATTGACAGACACAGCTCCTGATTTTTCTTAACCATTGGGTTATACTGACTCTTACAGGAGTAGGACATGAGGCAGGAAAAAGCTTGACTATGCCTATGGGCACTCCCAGGGGTTTTACCCACTCTTAGCTATAGGCACTCAGTTTTGTTACAAGCAGTGTCAGAAGAAAGCCAACTCCACAGAGGGATGGGTGCTGTGTCCGTCAATGGACATCAGAGAAATGGATTTTACAGTAAATCAAAAATCCCATTTTCTCTTTCGTTCATTGACGGACACAGCTCCTGATTCTTCTTAACTAGGGATGCACCGAAATGAAAATTTTGGGCCAAAACCGAAACCGAAAATGCAGGATGCCCTTGGCCGAAAACCGAAACCGAAAATGACTTCCCCCCCCCCCCCAGAAAATTAAAATAGATAGAAGAGGGGCATACACCAAAAACAGGCAGCGACGTACACCTGTCGCTGCCACCCTGTCACAGTATATGTACTGTGACGGGTTGGCAAGAGGTTAATTTAATTACCAATGGTATTTGTATTATGCAGCATGAGGGGGTTAATGTATTGTCACTGCTGGTCACTCATCTATTCGTGACCGACCAGTGGCAGTTAATTAACCCCTTTGTGCTGCATTAGTGCAACCAGTGTTAATTAACACAGATACTGGTCGCACTAATGCAGCACAAAGGGGTTAATTACCTGCCACTGGTCGGTCACTAATGCATCAGTGACCTGCAGTGACAATAAATTAACCCCTCATGCTTCATAATACAAATATCATTGGTAAGCTGAAATAAGGTGCAACAAATGCAGCTTGCATAAACCAATTTGTGACACTAGCAGCGCTAAAAAATATTTTTTAGCGCTGCTAAATTGGTTTATGCAAGCTGCATTTGTTGCACCTTATTTCATTTTTCCCCTTGTATAGCAGCAGCTTTCATCTTCACGGTTTTTATTTCAATTGTTCTTATAGTGTATTTTAGCGCTGGGTGAGTAAGTGATTTTACACGTATTAGTGTTTTGAACTCTTGCTCCTTTGATCTACATCATTGGTAAGCTGCCTCAGCTCCCCCCCATCTAGAAATGGTCAAAGAAGAAGCAGAAAACCCTTTGTGAGATCTGTCCGTGAGCTCAAATAGAGGGTCTGACTTCCTAAAAGACTCTGTAGCTGCCAGGTACACTCTGATTGCCCAGACCACATCCAAGGCATGCAAGGCAATTCCCTTTGGATGTTTTGCCTGGGACCAAAGGAAGGCAACATAATGTCTTCATTCAAATGACAGTCAGAGATCACCTTAGGAAGAAATGATGGACAAGGGCAATGAGTAGGCGACCTACAGAGTCGTGAAACATGTCAACCGTGTCCATGTCTGTTCGATGCACCGTTGTCTTTTATGAATGGGAATAAACACTTCAAGTTCATTCATCTCTGAGTGCGGTCACTTTTTCTCTTTGGAAGTTTGATCACTGGACGGCGGATCCGACCAGCACTGTCAGGAAGGGCATTCCCATAGACAGAATGGCTCTTCTAGACAGCTTGCTGTGCATAGGCTACGCCCATTGCACAAGTGCATGCACCTGTTGCTTGTATGGTCATCAAGGGGGCTATTTAAACTGAGCCTGTGCTGTGCTTCAGTGCTGTCTTGTCTACAGCGTTTCTGTGTAAACCTGCTACCTGTAAACCTGCATCTGATTACTGTTATCGACCCGGCTTGCCTTGACTTCTCCTGAACTCTGCCTGCATTGACCCCAGCTTGTCTTTGACCACGCTTCTGCCTGTACATCTGCACCTGATCCGTCTGCCAGTGTATGACCCGGTTTGCCTGACCCTGTTCCTGCCTACTATCCTGCTGGACTGCCTGCTGCTAGTCTCTGCCTACTTTTCACTGGTGTCCATCCGGCATTCCTGCTCCGCTGCAACCCGCTGACGGGCTTGGCCTTCTCCTGTCTCCTGTTCAGTGGTGTCCATACGGCACTCCTGCTCCGCTGCGGTCCACCGACAGTCTTCCCCTGCTTGATCCTGACAGTTAGTCCGGCTAAGCTACTATCAAGACCAATAGGCACTCGTGCCCCTCTGCACTCCTGTGCTACCTGTCTGCTCTATCAGGGGCCCCGAGTCAGAGGTGTAAGAGAGGCTTTCCTCACCGTATCAGGCTCTTCTACCAGGTACGTGACAGTACAAGACAGCCATGTCTGAGCCTGAACGAGGAACCTCTCCCATGGATGAACTGTGCCAACATCTGGCAGATCTCACACAAGCCGTCAAAAGCCTGCAGGAGGGTTACACACGACTTGAGGAACGTGTCCAGACTTTGTCATCACCGTCTGCTTCTCCTGGTACTGCTTCTTCATCAACCACTCACGCTGAGGTACCTGCAGCATCCGCTGTTGTGATGCTACCATCTGAACCAAGAGTTCCTACCCCTGAAAGATTTGCAGGAGACCGCAGCAAATTCAGGTCCTTCCGTAATGCCTGTGAACTTTATTTCACACTACAACCTTGCACCTTTTCACTTGAATCCACTAAGGTGGGATTTGTCATCTCCTTGCTGCTAGGTGAACCCCAGTCATGGGCCCATCGCTTACTGGAACAAAATAACTCTGTGCTGTCGACCCTATCTACATTCCTGGATGCTATGGCACAGCTCTATGAGGATCCACAGCGAACCACTACTGCAGAGGCAGCCCTCCATGCGCTCCAACAAGGCCGCAGAGCGGCCGAGGACTATGTAACGGACTTTAGGCGCTGGAGTGCTGATACCAACTGGAACGATGCTGCCCTCCTTTATCAGTTCCGTTTAGGGCTCTCAGAACCCTTGAAAGACGAGTTGGCCCGTGTTGGAGTTCCAAACTCTCTGGAGGCTCTAATGAACTTAGCCATCCAAATCGATCGCCGGCTGAGGGAGCGCAGGTCTGAGAAATCTACCATCCTGTCTCGCCCTGTATGGATGTTACCACGAATAGTCAGCACACCGGACCCAGCTCCTCCAGTCCCAATGGCACCCACCTCTGATGCTACTGAACCCATGCAATTTGGTCTGCTTCGACCCTCACTTTCACCTGAAGAACGTCAGCGTCGTCGCCAGAATAATTTATGCCTCTACTGTGGGAGACCCGGTCATTATGTGAGGTCCTGTCCTGCCAAGCTCCGTAAATGTCTGTCCATTTCTTCTATTAACCAGCCACTCCTGTCAAGAGACTTTACTCACCTAGCTCTTCCCATTTCATTACAGTTTCCAGGAAGAGCTATCCAGGTATCAGCCATAATTGATTCGGGGGCCTGCAGTTGCTTTATTGATCTGTCATTTGCAGCTCAGCATCAGATACCATTGCTGCCCAAGACTCAGAGACTTTCAGTCCACCTGGCTGATGGAACTTTCATCAAATCTGGGCTTGTCACCCAAGAGACTGTTCCCTTACCCACGACTACAACCACTAACCACAAGGAACTGTTGCGCTTGGACGCTATTGCTTCGCCCTTGTTTCCCATGATACTGGGTATGCCATGGCTACAGGCACACAATCCTTGCATTAACTGGGCCACGGGAGAAATCAAGTTTGAATCAGCCTACTGTCAACAGCACTGCCTGCAGGAACCTCCCCCTCTGTCTTTGTTATGTACGGACTCCGATTCTGACATATGTTCATCTGTACCTGCAGCATACCGAGACTTCCTGGATGTTTTCAGCAAAAAGGGAGCAGAGACTCTTCCTTCCCATAGACCTTATGACTGTCCGATTGAGCTACTTCCTGGAGCTGAAGTGCCCTTTGGGCGTATTTTCCCCCTAACTGAACTCGAGCTTGTGGCTCTAAAGGACTACATTGATGACAGTCTGAGGAAGGGTTTCATCCGCCCCTCTACATCTCCTGCTGGGGCTGGCATCTTTTTTGTTGAGAAGAAGGATCATTCCCTTCGGCCCTGTGTTGACTACCGTGAACTTAATAAGATCACGGTCAAGAACCGTTATCCTTTACCATTGGTTCCTGAACTTTTTCAAAGACTTAGAGCAGCAACCATTTTCACAAAATTGGATCTGCGTGGGGCATACAACTTGGTCCGCATACGGGAAGGTGACGAGTGGAAGACTGCTTTCCGCACCCGATTTGGGCATTTTGGATACCTGGTTATGCCCTTCGGTCTGTGCAACGCTCCCGCTACATTCCAACACTTTATCAATGACATTTTTCGGGACTATTTGGATCTTTTTGTCATTGTATACTTAGATGACATTCTGATCTTTTCTGCCTCTCTAGAGATTCATCGGGGTCACGTCAGGAGTGTACTTTCCCGACTCAGACAGCATGGTCTGTATGCCAAACCTGAGAAATGCGAGTTTGAACGTATCCAATTCCTGGGCTTAATAATCTCCACGGAGGGTATAAGGATGGATCCCCAGAAGGTCTCCGCCATCTTAAATTGGCCAGCTCCTACAGACAAGAAAGGGATCCAGCGCTTTGTAGGGTTCGCAAATTTTTATCAGAAATTTATTAAAGGATTTTCAGCCATCATCTCCCCCATCACACAACTGACCAGGCACAACAACCGGTTCTGCTGGACACCTGAGGCACAGTCTGCCTTCCAAAGCCTGAAAAGACTATTTACTTCTGCACCTATATTAAGACACCCTGACCCAGCCCTGCCATATGTCCTGGAAGTAGATGCCTCAGAAACAGCAGTAGGAGCAGTATTGTCACAAAGGCAAGGAGCCAAAGCTTTATTGCATCCGGTTGCCTTCTTTTCCCGTAAACTTTCGTCGGCAGAAAAGAATTATGATGTGGCAGACCGTGAACTTTTAGCGATTAAAGCTGCACTTGAGGAATGGAGGTATCTCCTGGAAGGGGCAGCCCACCCAATATTAATTTTCACTGACCACAAGAACCTGGAATATCTGAAAACTGCAAAACGCTTGAAACCACGCCAGGCCAGGTGGGCACTGTTCTTCTCGAGGTTCGCCTTTCACATTACTTACAGGCCTGGGTCAAAAAATATCAAACCAGATGCGCTTTCCCGCATGTTTGGCGATTCTGTAGAACCTTCTTCTCCAGACACTATTCTGTCTTCTGGAAACTTTCTGCTCCTACAGGGGGATCTGCTGTCTCAAATCAAGCAGGCTTCTACTGGAGTTTTATCACCTCCTGGAATAACTTTACAAGTGAAAGATGGACTGTTATGGTTCAAAAACAAAATCTTTGTACCAGAGAATGTGTGTGTTGCTGTCCTGGGTCTGTGTCATGACCATGCGCTAGCGGGACATTTTGGTATCTGCAAAACGACTGAGCTGACACAACGTACCTTCTGGTGGCCTTCTCTGTAAAAGGACTGTAGGAGGTATGTTGAGGCCTGCTCCACCTGTATTCGGAATAAAAGCAACAAGACCAAAGCATGGGGCCTGCTTAAACCACTGCCGGTTCCTGACAGACCCTGGGAGAAGATATCAATGGACTTCATTGTGGAGCTCCCTCCATCAGAGGGTTATACTGCCATCTTTGTGGTTGTAGATCGGTTGACAAAAATGGCACACTTTGTACCCATGAAAGGTACACCGTCAGCCCCAGAGACAGCACGAATATTTATTAAAGAAATAGTAAGACTCCATGGGATTCCTGGTAATATTGTGTCCGATTGCGGGGTCCAATTCACCTCCAGATTTTGGAGGGCACTGTGTTCATCCTTAAAGATTGAGTTGTCTTTTTCCTCGGCTTATCACCCACAAACTAATGGTCAGACTGAAAGAACCAATCAGACCTTGGAGCAGTATTTACGTTGTTTTTCTTCCTTCTCTCAAGATGATTGGGTGTCATTATTGCCATTAGCTGAATTTGCTTATAACAACTCAAATCATTCTGCTACTAAGCAATCTCCATTTTTTGCCAACTTTGGATTTCATCCGTCCTTTGTGCTTAACGCAATCCCTGAGTGCCCAGTTCCTGCTGTTCAAGATACAGTGGCTTTCTTCAGTTCTAATAATAAGTTGTTGCAGGAAGCAATGGCCAAAGCACAGGAAGATAATAAAAGAAACTTTGATAAAAAGAGACGGGGAGAGTTAATCTTGGAACCTGGTGATGAGGTATGGCTATCTACTACAAACTTAAAGTTGGCCTGCCCTTCAAGGAAACTTGGACCTAAATATGTGGGGCCATTTCCTGTGAAAAGGAGAATCAATGATGTTACTTATGAGCTAACTTTGCCAGATTCCTTCAAGGTTCACCCCGTTTTTCATGTAACATTATTAAAGCCCGCTATTTCAGATCCTTTTCCTAACCGAAATACGGGTCCACCTGAGCCAGTAGTAGTTGATGGGGAAGAGGAATATGAAGTTGAATCAATTCTGGACTGTAGGAAAAGAAGGAATCAAATTCAGTACCTGATTAAATGGAAGGGGTATGGCCCTGAAGATAACTCATGGGAGCCTGAAAATAATATCCATGCCAGGAGACTTATCCAAGCATTTCATCGTGCCCACCCAGAAAAGATATTCTAGTTGGGCATCCGGAGGCTGCCCATTGTGAGGGGGCAATGTCAGGAAGGGCATTCCCATAGACAGAATGGCTCTTCTAGACAGCTTGCTGTGCATAGGCTACGCCCATTGCACAAGTGCATGCACCTGTTGCTTGTATGGTCATCAAGGGGGCTATTTAAACTGAGCCTGTGCTGTGCTTCAGTGCTGTCTTGTCTACAGCGTTTCTGTGTAAACCTGCTACCTGTAAACCTGCATCTGATTACTGTTATCGACCCGGCTTGCCTTGACTTCTCCTGAACTCTGCCTGCATTGACCCCAGCTTGTCTTTGACCACGCTTCTGCCTGTACATCTGCACCTGATCCGTCTGCCAGTGTATGACCCGGTTTGCCTGACCCTGTTCCTGCCTACTATCCTGCTGGACTGCCTGCTGCTAGTCTCTGCCTACTTTTCACTGGTGTCCATCCGGCATTCCTGCTCCGCTGCAACCCGCTGATGGGCTTGGCCTTCTCCTGTCTCCTGTTCAGTGGTGTCCATACGGCACTCCTGCTCCGCTGCGGTCCACCGACAGTCTTCCCCTGCTTGATCCTGACAGTTAGTCCGGCTAAGCTACTATCAAGACCAATAGGCACTCGTGCCCCTCTGCACTCCTGTGCTACCTGTCTGCTCTATCAGGGGCCCCGAGTCAGAGGTGTAAGAGAGGCTTTCCTCACCGTATCAGGCTCTTCTACCAGGTACGTGACAAGCACCTGGATATCTGTGCCTCACCTGAGCGGCTTTCCCTGTGTTGCTTGAACAAAGCACCACCTTATCCTTGTGAACCACCGACAAGGTGAACGACAAGATAACACCACCAATTCCGACACCCTGTGCACAGAGATGATAGCCACCAAAAAAGGCCACCTTCTGGGGCAGCGCAAGCAGGGAAACCTCCCAAATACTTTCAAAGGGAGGCTTCTGTACAACTGAAAGCACCACATTAAGATCCCTGGGTGGCAACGGAGCGTGCACTGAAGGAACCAAATGTGGGACACCCTGAAGAAAGGTACGCACTAGGGAGTGTGATGCCAAAGATCGTTGGAAAAAGACCGCCAAAGCCGATCGCTCGGATTTACAGAACATTAACCGGCAGTCTGGACTCTGCCAGAGTCCAGACCCCCTGGAGCACATCTGTGCTGAGGATGCCTCCCCACCCGGACAGGCTGGCATCCATGGTGACAACTGTCTAGTACAGGGGGAGAAAGGATTTTCCCTGTCAAAGTGCCAGAGAACAAAGCCACCTCTAGATCCTTGTCCCATTTCACCAGAATCTCTTTAGCAGAGACCTTGTGTGGAACTGTGCAAACAGACCGCCTTGAGGGTGGACACCATCAGGCCCAGCACCCGCATGCAAGCCCGGAAGGATGACCGTCTGCTGAACAACAGAAGCTGAATTGCTTCCTGCAATGTCTGGAGTTTTTCCAGAGGAAGAAAAACGCTGGCTAAGGCCGAGTCCAGAGTCAGACCCAGATAATCCAGTTTTGGTGGACAGAACCAAAGCAGACTCCTGAAGGTTCAGAATCCAACTGAACTCCCTCAGAGTTCGCAGAGCAATCTCCAGTTGTCCATCAAAGCAGTCGGAGACCCTGTTCGCAGAAGATCGTCTAGGTACCCCAGTACCGTGATCCCCCGCTGACTCAAACAATGCCAGCACCGGGGCCAACACTTTTGTGAGGACCCGAGGAGCAGAGGCAAGACCAAAAGGTCCACGCCACAAACCGATTATGCTCCTCGCCCACTGCAAAAAGAAGGAAGTGTTGGTGACGGGCACATATTAGAATGTGCAGGTAGGTGTCCTTGATGTTGATAGAAGCGAGAAGAAATCACCCTGACGTAGGGACGCCACTATCGTGTGAATGTACTACATGCAGAGATTCTGTACTCGCACAAGCAGTTTAACGCCTTTAGGTCCAGAGTTGAACGTACCTTGCCTTCCTTCCTGGGAACTGTAAAGAGGTTTGAGTAAAACCCCCTAAAAAAACGTCTTGAAATCGGAAACGGAACAATTAGCCCTTGCACTACCCCAAAGAGACCCATAAGTGATCTGGGGACAAGTGCAGGCTGGAAGGGAAGAACCTTTCCGGGTTTCAAACTCGGTCTTGTAGCCTTACAGAATAATTTAGTGGACCCATGTGTCCTATTCCAGGGAGGTCCTTGGATCTGGAAACCAGCGAAGACATCCCCCCACCCCAGATACGGGTGAGGGCGCCCCTTAATGCAGAGGCAGCCTTGTCTGCAGGTCTGGAAGAGCCCACTCGTGGCTTACCAGATAAGGTCCTTTTGGAACCTCTGATGGAGGCCCTGACTTTTGATCCCTTGTCTTGAGACGCTGAGGGACAAAAAAACCTCTTATGAGCAGAGAAGAATGGCCCACATTTACGACGGGGCTCCTTGCCCTTGGTAGCCTGCGGAAGAAGAGTACTCTTCTTCCCTGTGAGACCCTCAACGATATCATGCAAGGAAGCTCCAAACAGGCAATCCCCTACAAGGGGGAGATCAGATAAGGCCTTCTTAGAAGTCTTGTCCACAGACCAGTATTTCAGCCAGATAATACGCCGAAGGACCACTGCTGATACAGACCGCCTAGAAATAAAAGAAGCCGCATCCAAAGAGACATCACAGATAAACTTTAGCCCCTGGACCAACTGACCCCCAGGGCCCCAAGACAGAGGGAAGCTGTTTTAATTCCAGGTCCCAGCGTAAAAGTTTAGACCACTCGGTCAGACCTTGCTACACCAGGGCAATAGTAAATACCGGCCTAAGTGCTCAACCAGCCACAGCGAACATATGGCGGGACAGAGCCTCTGCCCTCCTATCAGCTAGATATTTAAAGGCCGGGGACTCCTCAACCTGAATGAAGGTACAGTATGTCAAGGTCTTACCTTGCCTTCCTGTTGGCAGCTATCCTGGACATGTGCAGACTGCTGCCATCATCACTTGCCTGCTGCCTGGGCGTCACTCAGTGATGATTTTGCACAACTGACTATATATATCACTTGATGGCTTGCAGTCCTTGCCCTTGTGTTTGTGCTTGATGGTGCATCACTGCTAGCAGTCTTCTGTTCTCCGTGTTCCTCTGTGCATGATCTGGCTTGGCTGACGACTTTCCTGGCTCTCGATCCCGCATCGGCAGACTACCTACTACTGGACCAGACCCCGGTTTGGATGACTACCAGCTTGTAGACTCAATCTCGGCTTGGATGACTACCGCTTCTGAACTTGACACCAGCTGTTCCTGATTTCGCTCCCCACTCTTGCTGTGTGTTTGTTGTTGTTGCCCCAATAAACTGCTTTATTTTACTTGCATCTTCATGTGGTGTGGGTCCCTGACAGCACACAAGGGCCAGGAATCCTGATGATGCAGGTGCTCCTACGCTCCCCATGCTGGTTACAAGGCTCGATCAACAAGATCACCTTTTGGGTTACTTTGCTCAGGCGTTGCAGACGTTGCTTGAACGCACAGCACACCTTGCTCCTGGTGCTGCTAGGCTGGTGGTTCCTCCTGCTGCTGCTCATGTTGCCACTCCTGCAGGTGCAGCTGGAGTTGCTGTTACCAGAGGGATGACTGATTTAGCCCCCCTCCCGCAGCGCTATGGGGGTGAACCGAGTCAGTGTCGTGGCTTCCTAAACCAAGTCGGTATTTATTTTAAGATTGTTCCCTCTGACAGGTTCAAGGTGAGCTTCCTAATCTCATTGCTCTCGGACAAGTCCTTGGCCTGGGTGAATACCTTATGGGAGAATGATAATCCTGTGATACTCGATTACCCGAGTTTTGTTGCCTCCTTTCGTAGGGTATTCCATGTGCCTGCTCGCTCTGCCTCTGCTGCTAAGCTGCTCCTGTCCTTTCAACAGGGTATACGAACCGTTGCTGGGTATGCCATTGAATTTCGTACCCTGGCAGCAGAGGTGGGCTGGAATAATGAGGCTCTGGTGGCTGTCTTCTCTTATGGTCTCTCCGTTGCAGTGAAGGATGAGATTGCGGCCAAGGATCTCCCTTACGAGCTCGAGGCTCTCATTTCCTTCCTGATTTTGATCGATACCAGGCTCAGGGAGAGTCCATCGCTTAGGGAGCGCCTGCAGAGGCCTCCTACCAGATTGGCTCCTACATTTTCTTTCCCGCCCATTCCTCCCTCACCTCCCACACCTTCTGGGGATGCAGCGTCTGGCTGTGAACCCATGCAGCTGGGGTTCCCACGTCTTTCTGAGGCATAGTGGGCCTTTAAGAGGAGGGAGGGCCGGTGCCTGTATTGCGACCTTGGTAGGCAATTCCTGAAATCTTGTCCTACCTGCTTGGGAAACGGTCGCACCTAAGGTCCTATGGGGGGCAGATCTTAGGTGGAATTTCCTCATCCCCGGTTTTCCATAAAGATAAACCGCTAATCACAGTTGTCCTCTCCTGGGCAGCAGGTTTGATGGTTACTCAGGCATTGGTAGACTGCGGTGCTGGCGGTTACTTTCGTGACAGTATGGTTGCTGCTGTGAATACCTTTGCAGCCCCGTGTTTCTCCATTAGTCATTGAGGCGATTGATGGCAGACCCCTGCAACCGGTACAGGTTACCCACGAGACTGTTCCGATTGACTTAGCGATAGGGGCTGTTCACAGAGAGTCCACCTGTTTCCAGGTTATATCATCCCCACACTACTCTGTTGTTTTGGGGTACCCTTGACTTCAGAAATACAATCTGACCTTTAATTGGCAGTCGGTCGAGATCCTCTCTTGGTCTCCACAGTGTGGTGCTGTTTGTATCCATGGGCCTGTTAAGGTACTTTGTACCTCCTCGGATTCAGTGTTGCCTACTGAATGTCATGAGTATCAAGATGTATTTGACAAGGTACGGGCTGGTACTTTTCCACCTAATCGTCAGTACAATTGTGCCATAGACTTGCAACCTGGAGCCATTCCCCCTTGTGGCAGGGTTTATCCTCTCTCGGTTGCGGAGACTAAGGCCATGGAGGAGTACCTGGCGGATGTGCTTGCCCGGGGGCACATTCGCAAGTCCACTTCTTCAGCGGGTGCCGGTTTTTTCTTTGTAAAGAAAAAGGGGGGTGAGTTGAGACCTTGCATTGATTATAGGGGCCTCAATCACATCACAATCAAGAATGCATTCCCAATTCCATTGATTACTGAATTGTTTGACTGCCTCAACGGAGCGACAAGCTTGACCTAAGGGCCGCGTATAACCTCGTAAGGATCAAGGAGGGCGATAAGTGGAAGACCGCGTTTAATACCAGAACCGGTCATTACGAATATCTAGTGATGCCCTTTGACTTGTGAAATGCATCTGCTGTCTTCCAGAAGTTCATCAATGATGTCTTTCATGATATGTTGCAGAAATGCTTGGTAGTCTATTTGGACGACATCTTGATTTACTCGGACTCCATTGAATCACACTACCTGGATGTCAGACGGGTGCTGCAACGGTTACGCGAGAATGGGCTTTTCTGTAAGCTTGAGAAATGTGAATTCCACCTGTCTCAGGTTGCCTTCTTGGGCTACATTATTTCTGCTGAAGGGTTCTCCATGGACCCTCAAAAGGTTTCTGCTGTTCTACAATGGCCTCACCCTAGTGGTCTCAGTTCCATTCAGCGTTTCCTTAGATTTGCCAACTACTATCGGAAATTTATCAGAAACTTTTACTCTTTGGCCAAAGCTATCTCAGATCTGACTAAGAAGGGCAGCGATCCCCACAATTGGACGCCTGCTGCCATTCAAGCATTCGAGGCTCTCAAGTCTGCTTTTGCTTCGGCTTCCATTCTGTCTCATCCCAATTCTGGTTTGCCCTTTGTCCTAGAGGTGGATGCGTCTGAGATGGGAGTAGGCAGGGGAGGGCTGGCAGCCTTTGGCCTGGGGGTCAAGTCCAGTCAAGTGGCCCATTGAACCATGGAATCAGCTCACCATCCATGCCCACCTGGTTTTGGACTGACAGCTGTACACAGTGTCTGGCCCCTACATTAATCCAGCCCTGAGTGCGGCCTTTTACCAGTTTTTACCACTTTTCAGAGTGGCCTGGGGGGCAATTGCCACCTTGCCCCCCTTGCCAGTCCTCCCCTGGGAGTAGGCGCCCTCCTGTCTCAGCGTCAGACACCTGATGCACCCTTACTTCCTTGTCGGTTTTATTTCAAGAAGCTGTCTCCAGTTGAATACAATTAGGAGATTGGAGACAGAGAGCTCTTGGCCATTATCCTGGCTCTCAAGGTGTGGAGACTTCTTGTCTCGTTTTAACTATGTGGTCTCTTATTTACCCATCTCCAAGAATGTTAAAGCCGATGCCTTGTCTCATCAGTATTTGTCCAGTTGTCCAGGGAGGACTCGGTGACAACACTGGTCATACCTTCGGATCATATCCTGGCTGCCATCCTCACCAAGTTAACCTCTCCTCTTTGGGAACAGATCTTGGCTGCCCAACCTGATGCTCCCACAGAGAGACCTGCTGGCAAATGTTTTGTACCTGAGGGGTTGTGTATCAGACTGTTGCGCACGTACCACAATTCCAAGACTGCCGGTCATCCTGGTAAGAACCAGTTGAACTGTGCTATTTCCCGTCAGTTCTGGTGGCCATCTCTCCGCACTGATGTTGCTGCGTATGTGGCTGCTTGTTCAGTCTGTGCCCAGAACAAATCTCTGCGGCACCTTCTCTTGGGCCTACTGCATCCCATTCCCAATGGGGATTATCCCTGGTCTCACTTGGCCATGGATTTTATTGTGGAGCTTCCCACGTCTTGAGGTTTCACGGTTATCCTCTTGGTTGTCGATTGGTTCTCCAAATTGTGCCTTGCCTCTGTGTTTGCCTGGGAGGTGTTCTGCTTACATGGGTTGCCCAAGGAGATTGTCTCGGACCATGGGAGCCAGTTACATAGTAGTTGAGGTTGAATAAAGACAACAGTCCATCCAGTTCAACCTGTGTAGGTGTGTGTGGACACAATCATCTCACATACCCCTGAATGTTATGATCCTTGAGATGTACGTCCAAGTGTTTTTTTAAAGTATAAAACAGCATCTGTGGCGCTAAACCTTAACATACAGTCCCAAATGAATGAGAAAAGGAACAGCAGTCCATAAAGGTGCATCCCAAACTTGTAAAAGGATGAGGCAGCTTCTGAACCGAAATCCCACCACCGGACAGCACACCAATCACCACTCCTTACCAACTGAAATGGATCCCCATAACAGAGATCTCACAAGCCCCTCTAAATGCGAACCAGAGAACCAGACGATCCCGCTCTCCAATCTCGGATAGGTAGACTTGGCAGATGATATATGTAAAAAAGAGCAGGAACACTAACATAGCGTAGACTGCTATTTATTGAAAATTGCACACGAGTGGGTAACACTTACAAGATCAAATGAAATACATCGCATCTCTCTGAATGGTGTGTAGTCCTCCCTGGATGTTCACTGGGCTGTCAATGCATGGATAACCATAACAATGGCCGCCGTGTCTCCTCCACGCTATGGTGAGCGTCACCTCGAGCGCCACCCGACGTACGTTTCGTCCCACGAGGACGTTGTCAAGGGGTGCGGCCTCGAGGAGCGCTTCCACCATATATAGCCAAGCAGGAGGGTGGAACGCATACAGGTACTCCACGGCCGGATGTCGATGATGCGTCCCATTTACAGGAAACACTGCCCCGCCGGAAGTAGAAAAAAGGACCAATAGCAACCACCGGGGGATCGAAAAAATCGATCAAAATACCCCAGTAGAAGAATTAACTGGCCACGTCCTCTATAAAAATCTATATGTACATATGCCACAAAATTACCATCGCATTAGTGAAAATGCAGATAGATCTATAATTCAATAAGAAACCACAGCCCGGGGGAGACAGCGCCATCTGCTGGCATCCAAGCAGAGAGCACCAAACAGCCAAAGAGGGCCACCACACAGAGATGTATGAATGTTACAAACATAGATAAAAAATACATAAAATCTATCCTATGAAGTCATAAATATATATAAAATATTACAATATATCACAATAAAAATAAAGACAAGAGAAGTCCAGCTCTAATTGATAAAACCAAATATTAGAAATGGCTAGGAATTACTAATATGGGCATTAAGGTCCCAGTCAATATTCAAACCCAAAGGGGTATGGGACTTCAGCCTATAGATCCAGCTTGTCTCGAGTTTGGATACGCCCCTCGTAAGGTTGCTACCCCTCCAGTGGCCTGAAAATCTGTCAATGCCTAAAAACAGAGTTCCACTGGGGTCTCTCTGATGGCATTCGTCATAATGACGCGAGAGACTGTGTTTGGGAAAACCCTTGACTATGTTGGCCACATGCTCCTTAAGCCTCACGTGAAGCTCTCGGATAGTGCGGCCAACATAGTCAAGGCCACAGGGACACCTCACAAGGTATACCACATATTTTGTAGTGCAGGATATAAATGGCTTTATGACAAAATCCTGACCTGTGGACCCCGAACTAAATGTATCAACACGTCTCCTTCTTTCCGCATTCAATTGGCAGATAGCACATTTTCTGCATCTATAGAATCCTCCTACCTGCTGAAAGAACGATAATCTTTTAGGAGGGTCCCTAACATTGGGAGCTATCTGCAACCTCAGGGGGGGAACACCCCTATGAACTATCTGAGGCTGCGGAGGCAGAAGGGGTCCCAACACCCCATCATTTAGCAAGATATGCCAATGTCGGCGTAGGATCTTTCTTACAGAAAAATGTTGCGTTGAATAGGACGTGAAAAAGGCAAACCCGAAGGATTGCTGCGAATCTCTAGACTTAGGTTGCAACAAATCCTCCCTGGCTCGTGAATCCGCCTTGGCAATGGCCTCATTGAGTAATAACTCGTCATAGCCCTTTTCTAGAAATCTGTTCTTGAGGACAGTAGTTTCCCGCAGGAAATCGTCCCTCTGTGAACAATTCCGCCTCAGGCGCAAAAACTGACTGACAGGAACGGACTCCAACCACGCCTTGTGGTGACAACTCGTGGTGTCAATGAATCCGTTCCTGTCAGTTGGCTTAAAAAAAGTGGACGTTACAATCTGGGCCTCTTCAATACGAATTCTGAGATCCAAAAAATGGATCTCCACATTGCTGGATTCGTATGTAAGGCTGATGCCTCTCTGGTTACTATTAAGGGTCTCCATGAACTCCTGTAGGGATTCCCTTGGACCATCCCACAGGAAGAGGATGTCGTCGATGTACCTACGCCAGAGCACTAGCTCCGGCCTAGGCACATTCCAGACGACATCCTCCTCCCACTTGGCCATGAACAGGTTGGCCATACTGGGCGCGAATTTCGCGCCCATGGCCACACCCCTGTTCTGCAAGTAAAAGGTGTCGTTAAACCAGAAGTAATTTCGAGACATTGCAAAATCCAGAAGAGAGATGATATACTCTTTCTGGAAGCCCAAGATGGTCTCAAGTCCCAAAAAATACGACACCGCCTCCCTGCCATGTTGGTGTGATATAATTGTATACAGGGACGAAACGTCCGCCGTGACCAATGTATATCCCTCCTGCCAGGTGATACTATTGAGTTCATTGATCACCTGCATGGAGTCTCGCAGGTATGAGGGCATTTTGGTGACAAGAGGTTGTAGGAAATGATCAATATACTTGCCCACCCGGGAGGTAACGGAATCAATTCCGCTAACTATAGGTCTCCCGGGTGGGCAAATTGGGTCTTTATGTACCTTAGGTAAGAAATACATGACCGGTACTCTAGGGGCAGAGGGCACCAGGAAAGCCTTCTCCTTTTTAGTGAGAAGTTTCCTGTCAAACCCCTCATTAACCAAATTGATCAGTTCCTTTTTAAATTTACGTGTTGGGTCCCCCCTCATACTCCCGGCAGTTACTACCATTTGTGGTAGAGAATTCCACAATCTTGTAGCCCTTAGTGTAAAAAAAACCCTGCATAGCCTGAGGTTAAATCTCTTTTCCTCTAATCGCATTGTATGGCCACGTGTCCTCATGCATTTGTTGCGAATGAACAGTTTTTTTTCTATGCTGAGATCACCGTTGAGGTACTTGCAGGGCTGCTGTTTAAAATTCCGGGGCCCCGTACAGCATACCTGGTAGGGACCTCACCCCCCCCCCCCTCCTCCCCCAAATTTATCAAGACAATATTTTCACAAAAAAATACACTAAAATCATTGTTAGCAGACACAACATAACAGAGAATTTAAAGAAAAAAATGTATAATTTTTGTTTTTTAAATGTTAACAATTTTTACAATTATTTTATTTTACAGTTTTTGGGGCATCACAGTGAAAAGGGGCACACGTGGATGGGGGGGGGGTCAGAAGCAGGCAGAACAGAGAGGGGGGATCAGTGTCGGAGAAGCAATTACAGGAATGATGCCCTGTGTTTCTCCATGCAGCAGCTGAAAGCTGGCAGGAGGAGGAGAAACTGTCTTTCAGCTGCTGCAGAGAGCCACACAGGGTTTTCATCTGTAATTACCCCTCCGCCCGACCGCACCGATTCCCCGTGTTGTTGGGGCCCCCCTGTATGCCCGGGCCACCTACAGTAGGACTGGTGGTCCCCCCTATCAGCTGCCCTGGTCACAGGGAAGAATTTTCCTTAAGATTCTGCATGCTGTTGGGGCCCCCCTGTAAACCTGGGCCCCCTACAAGAGTACTGGTGGTCCCCCCCCTATCAGCTGCCCTGGGTACTTGTATATCGCTATCATGTTCCCTCTCAGGTGTCTCCTTTCCAGGGAGAATAAATCAAGCGCTTGTAAGCGCTCTTCATAATTAAGGTCTTCAAATACCCTAATCAGTTTAGTTGCTCTACTCTGGACTCTCTCCAGCTCCAACACATCCCTTCTGAGGACTGGCGACCAGAACTGGACAGAATACTCCAGATGTGGTCGGACCAGAGTTCTATAAAGTGGTAGGATTATAGATTTATCTCTGGAATACATCCCCTTCCTTATGCAAGCTAATGTTCTGCCGGATTTGGCAGCTGCAGCTTGACAATGCATGCTAGTATTAAGTCTATCTTCCTCTAAGACTCCCAGATATTTCTCCATTTTTGAATCCCCCAGGGGACCCCCTCCCCCCCAAAGTGTATTGGGCGTTTATGTTTTTAGTCCCCAAGTGCAATACCTTACACTTCTCCACATTAAACCTCATTTGCCATGTAGTTGCCCACTCTGTTATTTTGTTCAGGTCATTCTGTAAGATTTCTGCCTCACAATGTGAAGTTATTGCCCTACTTAAAGCGGAGTTCCGGCCTCGGAAACGTTTTTGAGATAAAAATACCCCCGGGACAGTCAGGTAGTGCATTTCAGAATGGATAGCCTCTGAATTGTCCCAGGTTGCACTTACCTTTTAGAAGAAATACTTACCTTAAAAATTTCTTGTCCAGCGCTGCCATCTCAAGTGTGGGCAGCTGAAGCCAGGGCGTCCTTTTCAGTCCCAGAATTCCCTGCACCGGCCGTGCTCGTCATTTCCGGGGCAGACGCATCATCCCTGCACAGCTTCTGGGCATGCCCAGAAGCTGTTTAGCAGGGAATGACGCGCCTGCACCTGAAGTGACGAGCGAGGCCGGTGCAGGCGCATTGATTCCTGGGAGCGACGACGTTCAGCTCCCAGGAGTCAATGCAAGCAGGAAGAGCCGCGGCCTCAGAAGGAGGAAGTGGAAGAAAGGTAAGTATATTTTCTTCAATAACAAGGTAAGTAATTGAAAAAAAAATCTGGACTATCCATTTCTTTTTTAGGTGATGTTCAGCAAGAGGATTGGCCCAAAGTGTTTTTTTGTGTCATCTGCAAAAACGGATATCGAGCTACTGGTCCAGACCTCAGTGCTATTTATGAATAAATTGAACAAAATTGGTCCCAGGACTGAGCCTTGGGGGACTCCACTTACCAACCCAGACCAGTCTGAGTATGCGTTATTTATTACCACCCTTTGGACACGCCCCTTTAACCAGTTTTGTATCCAAGAGCAAACCTTGTGGTCGATGCCTGCAGACCTTATTTTATAAATTAAGCGTTTGTGGGGAACTGTATCAAACACCATAGCAAAATCCAGGTACACCACATCCACAGTTCTCCCCTATCTAGCTCACCTCCTTGTAGAATGTTAACAGATTGTTTTGACAAGAACTTCCCTTTGTAAACCCGTGCTGATTACTACTGATGATGCTGTTGTCTTTAGCAAACTCTTATATATAGTCCCTTATCATCCCCTCCAGAAGTTTACATACTATTGATGTCCGTATTGACGTCTATAATTTCCCGCTACATGCCTCTGCCAGTTGTTTCTCTAGGTTCTGGCTGGCCTTTTGTTCCTAGTTGGGTATTCGACTCTCCTTCTCTTAGGCCTACCATCCGCAGTCCAATGGTGCCGCTGAGCGCTCCAACCTGTAATCTCAACCTCAGGGTGCCCACTCCTAAACGGGCACCACAATTTGTGGGGCCTTTTCGCATCCTAACTAAGGTTAACCCTGGTGGCCTATGCCCTTGATCTTCCTTCTGGCATGCGTATCTCCAATGTCTTTCACTTGTCACTTTGGAAGCCACTGGTTTGCAATACTTCTTCACTTCCTCGCCCTCATCCTATTCCTGTGGGCAATCATGAGGAGTATGAGGTTAGCAGCATCTTGGATTGTCTGTTCCGAGGTCAGGTTTAATACCTGGTACACTGGAAGGGTTATGGTCCTGAGGAGCGCTCCTGGGTTCCCTCCACTGATAATCATGCTCCCGCCCTTCTCCACGCTTTCCATGCTTGCTTTCCTCAAACAGTTTTTTGCTCCACGGAGGAGGGGCGGTTGAGGGGAGGGTACTGTCAAGGTCTTACCTTGCCTTCCTGTTGGCAGCCATCTTGGACATGTGCAGACTGCTGTCTCTTTTATAAACTCTGATTGCATCATCACTTGCCTGCTGCCTGGGCGTCGCTCAGTGATGATGTTGCACACCTGACTATATATATCACCTGATTGCTTGCAGTCCTTGCCCTTGTGTTTGTGCTCCAAGGTCCATCGCTGCTAGCAGTCTTCTGTTCTCAGTGTTCCTCTTTGTATTAACTGGCTTGGCTGACTATTTTCCGGGCTCTCGACCCCGCATCGGTAGACGACCCCACATCAGCAGACGATCCGGCATCGGCAGACTACCCGCTACTGGACTTGACCCTGGCTTTCATGACTACCTGCTTCTAGACTCGATCTCGGCTTAAATGACTACCTGCTTCTGGACTTGACCCCGGCTGTTCCTGATTTCGCTCCTCACTCTTGCTGTGCATTTTTTTGTTGTTGCCCCAATAAACTGCTTTATTTTACTTGCATCTTTGTGTGGTCTGGTTTCCTGGCACCCAGACAGTGTAGCTTTATTTAACCTGGAAACTTTTATGCAGTTAATCCTCAGGATACTGCAAGCAAAAAGCGCTCAGGAAACACTGCATTTTGGACAATGCCACTGTTTTGTGACAATGCTGTCAAGGTAAGCGGAAAAGGGAACACCCTCGCCACTTTGGAGGGCCTGTGGAAGCCAAAAGGGACTGGCGCCTCCGGCGCAGCATGAGCCGCAACCTCCATTTTTAAGGTGTCATGCACTGACACAAACAGTGCATCCACCAGCGCCTTTCCATGCACAGCTAGAGGAGCAGAGGAATCATCCTCACTATCTGAGCACTTAGGGAGCGTGGATGCAGAACCAGTAGGGCCGCTATATACTAAGCTCACCCGTAAAAAAACATAACAATCAGGGGAGGCAGCCAACTGCGATCCCGCAAAGGGGACTCTGACCAAGGGACCACGAATGGACCATCTACTGGACTCCGCAAAAAAACAAGGGGGTCACCCTCCATAGAGGGCATAATATGAAAAAGCCCTAAAAGGGGGTCGCTCGCCGTGAGGCGGACGCGCAGGCAGGGTACTCTAAGGGAGGCGCCAAGCTGACCACATGGCCTAGCATTTTGTGGAGGGCCAGCCCCTAGTGCACGGATCTTAACCCGGCAGATGCCCAAAAGTAGAGTGGGGTCTTTAGCTAAACGCACTGGGGCCACCCCCCAACGGAGGTGCTCGACTTGCCCGCACTGGCCTAGTAGGCCCCAAGTCGCGGCCTAAATATTTGTGGGCACCCAGCCGCTTAGGCGCGAGCCCCGGCCGAGCGGACCACCCAGGGGCAGCGGAGGGCAGAGTGAATGCTTAAATGGGAGGCAGTGGCTTTAGGCACCCTCACAGGGGCTGCCTCACAAAGTTTCTGACTTGTAGGCCGCAGAGCCGCGGCCTTAATTTTTGTCCAGATCCAGCCGTATGAGGCGCAAACCTTCGTATTGCTAAACTATCTGCTCCCCCAGCCCAACAACCGCCGCAGGGAGCCTAGAGTCACCAACCCCCAGGGTGGCAGGGAACTCTGCTCAACCCCCCGTTGTGCACCAGGAAAAACCCGGTCAGCAGCAACTCCAACCAGCCACCCTTAAGAGCATGTGGCAACAGCCAGCTCATAACCTCACCTGGGGGGGGGGGGGGGGAGGGGGGCTGAAAGACCACGAAAATTTTAGAGGGGAAAGAGGGGAACCCGGGGGTCCCACCGTCCCAGGGAGGAGCCCACGTCCACCCCAAAACCCTTCAGGAGTAGAGGGGGGACAACTACTTACCATACCAGGAACAGAGTGGGCACTGCTCCGGACAGACCACCACTCCATCGTTATGTGGGTGCTGTTGGCCAGGAGAAATGCTGCGACTCAGGCCGAGGCCAGGTCGTATGCGTTCTTGCGAGACACTTAACTCGAAGCCCCCGTCCAGTCGGGCTATGTTGCGGCCAAACTAGTGCAGAGCTGCAGTCTGCACGCACTCACTGGCCAGATTCTATCTAGATTATCCAGTCAGTCGCCCAGTCTGGCAATTAATTATATATTCTCACAGGAAAAAAATAATAAAGATAGGAAAAAAATCCATTTAAAAAGAAAAAATCGCCAGGACCAGAGATCCCAGCAAGGAACTAGATCCTTACTCCTGACTAGGCAGAAAAAAATTTCAGGGGTGTCTGGTACAAATTCATTTGGACAAAGCCATGGCCGTGGTCTATGTCAATCACCAAGGGGGCACAAGTAGTGTCCTGGCGGCTCAGAAAGTAGCCAGCATTCTAAGGTGGGCTGACCGATTCGTTCCAGCCCTCTCACATTTCTGCCACGATTCCTGTGCAGGATCCAAGCAGAAGGGATTCCGTCCAGACCGACCTCGGTCTTGGAGCGCTGATCGAGAACGGCTGGTCGTCGATGCTCCTTTGGAACGTCCTCTCAGAGAGGATCTGCTGTCCCTAGGACCGATCTTCTGTCCTGCTTTACAGTCGCTGGCTTTGACGGCTTGGCTGTTGAACGCCAGGTGCTGAAGGATGGAGGTTTGTCTGAGTCAGTGGTGTATTTAGGTTTTCTGCTGCCCTAGGCCTGATTAAACTTGGGCACCCCGGCCCCTAATTTAAATATGACCCACCCCTTTCCGTAAAGGCCACACCCCTTCCTGTTTTATGACCCGCTTTGTCATCTGTAAACCAAAACCACAGACTATCAGTGCCCAACAGTGCAGCCTCCTCAGTTCCCATAAGTTCAGCCTCATCAGTGCCCATGCGGTCTGTCCGAATGTCCTCACCGGTATTATCATACCTACTGGTAGCAGTGTGACCGCTTTATGGGGGTGCCAGACTGATTTTCCTCCTGGACCCTGCCCTCCAGCCCAATTCACCCCTTAAGACTGGCACTATACTTCAAGTGTAGCGCAAGCCGGTGAGGACCTTTTTCGTACAGGGCCGGAGAAGGCTATTTTTTTTTTTACATTTTTTTTCGGGGTGCTGCTTTTTTGCTGCCCCCCTGCAAAGTGCCGCCCTAGGCCTGGGCCTTGTTGGCCTAGGCCAAGATACCGCACTGGTCTGAGTCAGTGATTCCTATGCAGTTGAAAGCTAGGAAATCTACTTCTAGCAAGATCTACCACTGTACGTGGAAGACGTACATTGTGTGGTGTGAGTCTCTTGGGGTTCATCCTCCCTCCTTCTCAGTGGATCAGATCTTAACCTTCCTTCAAAGGGGGGGTTGAACAGAAATTGGCCTTGAATACCATCAAGGGCCAGGAATCGGCTTTGGTGGTCTTTTTTCAACGACCTTTGTTTTTTATACAATTCATTTGGAAATACTAGAGAAATTTTTAAAAAATGCATTACAATTAGCCTAAACCTATGCAATTTGTAGTTGACTAAAATGTATGAATTTTAGTAGACTAAAATGTACTGGAGATTTTAATCAACTAAAATATGACTAAAACTAAAACAATTCAGATGACTAAAATACGACTAAAGCTAAAATTGCATTTCAGTCAAAAGACTAAAATACGACTAAAACTAAAATGGCATTTTAGTCAAAAGACTATAACTAAAACTAAATCAAAATTTGCTGCCAAAATTAACACTGCTTGTAACAAAACTGAGTACCTATAGCTGAGAGTGGGTGTATACCTCCTGGGACTGCCCATAGGTGTAGTCAAGCTTTTTCCTGCCTAGTGTAATAATCAAGAGCTGTGTCCATCAATGAACAAAAGAGAAATAGGATTTTTCTGCACCTGTATGACAAGTACATGCAATTTCAATTTTGTATCAAATTTTTAAAAGCAGGGCCCGACAAAACATTACAGCCGCGAGCAAGTTTAAATTACATTTTTTCCTTTAGAAATGTCGGTATTGTTGCAGCAGGCTGCATACATCGTACAAATGCGCCACTCTTCAGGCACATTAAGAGGACCCCCTAAGCACGATATTGAAAGGAATTGTTCATTTTTATTGTTTCACTTTAAGCATCATTAAAATCACTGCTCCTGTAAAAAGGATCATTTTAAAATACATTTTTTGCATTGGTACATGTCCGCCAGGGCAGTACCCGGACCGCCATACACTCTATTTGGCCAATAACTTGCATTTAAGTCTTTAAAATTAGGACTTTTGATTTTGTAGGTTTGATTCCCATAGACTTCAATGGAGTTTGAATGTTCGAACAAACTTTTCCCCGTTCGTGGTGTTCTGGTGCGAACCGAAAAGGGGGGTGTTCAGGCCATCCATACTGTTGACTTAATATACACAGCAATGGCTGGAACTCTACTTTAATGACATTGGCTGTATGTTTGGGGTTGTTGTCCTTCTTCAGAATAAATGTGGGGCCAATCACACACCCCTCTGATAGTATGGCATGATGGTTATGTATCTGCTTGTATTTCTCAGAATTGAGGACACCATTGATTAGGCAATGTTGACCACCGTAGACACAGTGGTCAGCCAAGGAAATTTATTTCAGCAAATGAAAGACACACCATGCCACTTTTCCTTTGACATCGGTAGATGCCCAGCAGTGCCATCAGCACAGAACTGGTGGAAACCAGTGGGACCCAGGCACAACTATCTACACCCATCTACCGGTCAAAGAAGTCTGGCCAGAAGTGGTCATGAAAAAACTGAATTTTTGTAGAATCTTACCGTAAAATTCCTTTCTCTGAGTCCTCTGACAGTCGCCGCCCACTCATACAGTCTTCACTTATGGGTATTGACCTCTTATTCATAGGAGCAAGCTAGGCATAAGACTTGTTAAAACACAAACAATTTGCATAGACACACCTGTAGGGGGCTGTCCCTCTGGTCCAATACCCCCCTGCTATCAGCATTCCCAACTCAGTTTGGTAGCAAGCAGTAAATAGTCCAAGAACCCCACAAAAGAGGGGCGGCGACTGTCAGAGGACTCAGAGAAAGGAATTTTACAGTAAGATTTAACAAAAATTCAGATTTCTCTTACGTCCTCTGAAAGTCGCCGCCCACTCATACAGTCTTCACTTATGGGATGTCCCAAAGCAGTGTAGACATGAGGGGTGGGAAGCGCAACCGTCACAAAGGCAACGCAGCACCCAGGTCAGAGAAAGGAACCTTATCTGAATCAGAAAGGTAAAAACGCTGGGTAACAGAAAAGCTCAGCAGAAGCAAACAAACCCAGGAAAGCAAATCAACAAAGGGGAAACGACCCCAACAGACGGGGACAGGCTAACGCCATGTCCCCCTCAAGGCACTGCCTCGCACAGAACTTTGCGGCCAAAGGAGGCGTCTGCCGATGCCAAAACATCAAGTTCGTAAAATTTGGAAAAAGTGTGCACGGGCGACCAAGTCGCTGCCTTGCACACCTAGGCCACCGAAGCTTGATGTCGGAAAGGCCCATGATGCACTCACCGCTCTGGTAGAGTGCGCCTTGACAGGGAAGTGCGGAACCCATTCCCTAATTGAATAGGCCTGTACAATCGTCTGTTAGATCCATTTCAAAATGGTTGCCGCAGACACAGCCATACCCTTCCGAGGGCCCTCGGGAAGGACAAAAAGAGAATCCGACTTTCTGAAGGATTCAGTAGACGACAGGTACACCCTGATCGCCCGGACCACATCCAAGGAATGCAAGGCAAACTCCTTAGGATGCTTAGGATTTGCACACAGCTAAGGCAAAACAATGTCCTCATTAAGATGAAAATAAGATACCACCTTAGGAAGGAAAGATTAATGAGGTCGCAAGACCACCTTATCCGTATGAACAGCCAGGTAAGGGGAGCGGCAAGACAGGGCCGCCAACTCCGACA
Source organism: Pelophylax lessonae (assembly GCF_965119305.1). NCBI lineage: Eukaryota > Metazoa > Chordata > Amphibia > Anura > Ranidae > Pelophylax > Pelophylax lessonae. The sequence goes on from NC_138769.1 coordinate 319,186,744, forward strand.
CTCTGCGGGCAGATGTGATCGCCACCAGAAAGGCAACCTTCCGTGACAGTGCAGGCAGAGGAATCTCCCTGATGTTCTCAAATGAAGGACGTTGCAAAATGGACAGGACCAAATTCAGGTCCCAAGGAGGTAAAGGCACTCTCCTAGGGGAAGCCAGATGACGCACCCCTTGAATAAAGGTGCGTATCAAAGAGTTTGACGCCAAAAGGTGCTGGAAAAGGATTGCCAGCGCAGACAACTGACCCTTAATAGTGGTCAGCGCAAGACGCTGGTCCACACCAGATTGCAGGAAGGCTAACACCCTCGCCACCGAAAAGGAGCGAGGATGGAAACCCCGCGATTCACACCAGGCAAAATAAGCCTTCCAAGTACGGTAATAGATCTTACCGGACGAGGCCTTCTTAGCCTTGAGTAGGGTAGGAATGACCGCCGACGAAAGACCCAGATCTCTCAGGACCTGGCTTTCAACAGCCACGCCGTTAAAGCCAGCGACTGTAAAGCAGGATGGAAGATCGGCCCCTGAGACAGCATATTGTCTCGTAACGGGAGCCGCCAGGGAGACTCGACGACCAGTTGCATGATGTCCGCGTACCAAGACCGGCGCGGCCAGTCTGGAGCCACCAGAATCACCAACTTCGGTTCCGAGACCAACCTTCGAAGGAACCTGGACAACAACTGAATCGGAGGGAAGGCATAAATCAGTCGATACCGATTCCAGGGCACCGCTAGCACATCCGAGGCGTCTGCCAGAGGATCGTGCGTTCTTGCCACGAACCTTCCCACCTTGTTGTTTAGATGAGACGTGAACAGATCCACATTCGGGGATCCCCAACGCACACACAACATCTGAAACACCTCCGGGTGTAAGGACCATTCCCCCTGGTCCAGGGTCTGGCGGCTCAGGTAATCGGCCTGCCAGTTCTCCACACCTGGAATGTGAACTGCCGAAATCGCCGGGACCTGCGTCTCGGCCCAAGACAGAATTTTGGTCACTTCCTGGGCCGCCCGGGCACTCCTGGTGCCCCCTTGGTGATTGATGTAAGCCACCACAGTTGCGTTGTCCGTCTGCACACGCACAGGGCGGCCCCGAAGATGATCCGACCAATGGAGCAAGCATAGTCTGATCGCTCGCAGTTCCAAGATATTTATCGGCAGGGAGGACTCCTCCTCCGACCAAATGCCCTGGGCAGACAGAGTGCCTAGAACGCCACCCCAGCCCGACAGGCTGGCGTCCGTGGTGATCACTGTCCACAACAACGGCCAGAAGGATTTCCCCTCCGTCAGAGCCGGAGACTGGAGCCACCACAGAAGATCCTCTCTGGCTAGGCGACTCAAAGATATCCTCCTTTCCAATGACTGAGGATGCCTGTCCCACTTGGCCAGGATCTCCGCTTGGAGAGATCGTGTGTGGAACTGTGCAAACGGTATCGCCGCGAAGGCTGACACCATCAATCCCAGGGACCGCATGCAGGTCCTGAGTGATGAGGATTCGTTGTCCCTGAGGGACCTGACCTCGTTCTGTAGAGTCCGGAGCTTGTCCTCTGGCAGAAAAACGTTGGTATGAGCGGAGTCCAGGACCATCCCCAAGTCAGGGAGACGAACAGAAGGGGACAATTTCGACTTCTGAAAGTTGATGGTCCACCCGACCTCCTGGAGCGTCTGAACCGTGGTTGATAGATCGCGCGACAGAATTGGACTAGAACTCGATCTTAACAGGAGATCGTCCAGTTAACCCAGGATCGCAATCCCCTGAGCCTGCAACAGGGCCAGGACAGGAGCCAACACTTTGGTAAACACCCTTGGAGCCGAAGCGAGACCGAAGGGTAACGCCACAAACTGATAGTGCTCCTCCGCGATTGCGAACCGGAGATACCTCTGATGATCCTCGAATATGGGGATGTGTAGATACGCATCCTTGAGGTCGATCGAAGCCAGGAAATCTCCCGGGCTCAGAGAGGCTATTACTGAACGAAGGGATTCAATACGGAATCTTTGAACCCGCACGAAGCGGTTCAGAGATTTCAAGTCCAGAATCGGACGCACCTTGCCCTCCTTTCTGGGCACTGTGAACAGATTTGAGTAAAAACCCCGAAATCTGTCCCGATGAGGCACCCGGACGGTCACCCCCTGGGCGGTGAGATCCTGAGCCGCCCGTTGGAGATCCTGTAAACGATCTGGGGTCAAATGAAGATTTGAGGGAAAGAACCTGTCCGCTGGACGCGATAGGAATTCAATCTTGTACCCTGATCGAATTATTTCCTGAACCCACCTGTCCTGAATCCGGGACATCCAAGGTTTGGGAAAACCGTGCAGACGTCTCCCCACCCCTGAAACGGGTGAGGGCGCCCCTTCAGGTCGAGGCAGACTGGGCCGCCGTGCCAGTGTGGGCGGCTTTTGGCTTGCCCGCCCAAGGCTTCTTCTGGCCACCAGCGCCTTTGAAGGATTTGCCCTTGTCCTGTGCCTTGAAGGCACGAAAGGACCCCTGATTTGGTTTAAAGGAAGGGCCCCGCTTACCGCGGAAAAACTTACCCTTGGGTGCTTGAGACAGCAGAGTGCTTTTGCCCCCAGTGACCCCCTTAACCAACTCGTCCAGGGAGTCCCCAAAAAGGCGATTCCCTGCATAAGGGATGTCAGACACCGTCTTCATGGAAGTCTGGTCAGCCGACCAGCTCTTCAGCCACACCATACGACGGATTATCACTGCGACAGCAGATAGTCGTGAGACTAAAGGGGCCTCATCCAAGGCCGCGTCACAGGTATAAAACATCCTTAATAATTTGGTCCACCATCTCCAAAGTAGTAGGAGCAGAATCAGCCACAAGGGTGGGTCTGAGCACCTTGGCCCACTCTACCACAGCCTGAGAGACCATCACGGAGGTGAAAATAGGTTTCATCAAAGAACCCGCCACCATATAGGAGTGACGAGTAAGAGACTCCACCCGCCTATCCGTAGGGTCCCTAAACACCGGGGAATCCTCCGCGGGCATTAGAGTGGCTTTGTTCAACCTGGACACTGTGTGATCCACCTTAGGGGCCACAATCCAGCGCAAATCTGTAGGAGACACAAAGGGATAACGGTACTGAAACCGCTTTGGCACCACAAAATTGCGCTTTAAATTGCGCCACTGTTCGTTCACCGTTTCGTGAAACTTAGCGGGACAAGGGAACACTTGTGCCGTTTTCTGGGTTCTGCGGGTCCCAAAAGAAGACCGCTTACCCGGCGGGTGGGGCTCATCCTCTAAATGTTGTGTTTCCTTAACAGAACTAATAAGCGCAGACATAGCCGTGCGTTCCCTGGCCGTCCCGGGGAGGGGGGGGGGGGGTGGTCCCCCTACTCATCCTCCGCCTCCCCGTCCCACTGAGAGGACTGAGACCCTTCAGGGGGTACACTGTCCGTGGCAACCATATCTATCTCTGAATCAGAAGAATGAGAAAGCCTAGGCCTTTTCTTAGAAGCCCGCTCAGACATCAACAGGTCCACTTTGGACGCTAAAGTCGCAAGTGCCGCAATAAGGGAGCCCATCACAGAGGATTCAGGCGTACCTGAACCCTCCACCAGAGCTGGGGGGAATTTGCTGCCCTGGGACTCCATGAAAAGTTTTTGATGCTGGCCCTTTAGCCACTTGCCTACTGGGCACTTATACCCCCTTCCTATCCAGGCCAATTTGTAGCTTTCAGCGCTGTCACGCTTTGAATGAAAATTGCGCGGTCATGCTACACTGTACCCATATGAAATTTTTATAATTTTTTCACACAAATAGAGCTTTCTTTGGTGGTATTTAATAACCTCTGGCTTTTTTATTTCTTACAAAAAAAAAGAAAAAAGACAGAAAATTTAAAAAAAAAAAAAGTTTTTTTTATTTTCTGTGAGTAAATTTTGAAAATAAATATATTTTTCTCCTTCACTGATGTGCGCTGATGAGGCGGCACTGATGGGCACTGATAGGCTGCACTGATGGGCACTGATGAGGTGGTACTTATGGGCACTGATGAGGTGGCACTGATGAGGAGGTACTAATATGCCGCACTGATGAGCACTGATAGGCGGCACTGATGCGCACTGATAGGCGGCACTGATGAGCACTGATAGGTGGCACTGCTGGGCACTGAGAGGTGGCACTGCTGGGCACTGAGAGGCAGCACTGAGAGACGGCACTGATGGATACTGATGGGTGGCACTGATGAGCACTGAGAGGTGGCACTGCTGGGCACTGAGAGGTGGCACTGCTGGGCACTGAGAGGCGGCACTGAGAGACGGCACTGATGGGTGACACTGATGGATACTGATGGGTGGCACTGATCAGCACTGATGGGCAGCACCATCAGTACCCACACTCAGTGCCCATAGTGCTGCTAGTCAGTGCCCATAAGTGCCTAGATGAGCAGGCACTGATGGGCACTGACTGGCAGCACTATGGGCACTGACTGTGGGCACTGACTGTGGGCACTTGTGCCATTTTTTCCCCTCTTCTGTAATCAGGGCATTTGGGTGATTGGCCATTTACCACTATCTGTGATTGGCTGTGTCCAAGGGACACGGCCAACACAGATTTTCCCCGATGCGCGCTCGCGGGAGCGCGCGGGGAGCCTGTTTCTGGGAGGCCGTACAAAGACGGCCTCCCGGAAATTCGAGTCCGCGCTGTAGCCGTACTTCGGCTATAGCGCGGATAGGAAGAAGTTAAATCTGCAACAGCGGCGAATCCCACCGCAATGCACCGCATTGAATATCCCCTGAAAAACAGCAGAAAAAGACCCCCAGAAGTGTAGCTGTACAATTACCACGCTTGCAGCATGATCCGACTGTCTGAAGAAAGGAAATGATGTCACACCGCTAGAGGCCAAAATAGGGCTAGAGCCAAGGAAAAATGGTTGCCAATGTAAAGTAATAGGGAGGCTCAGGGAAAATGGCCGCCAAGCACATGTATAACTACATTGCCACACACAAGATGGCGCCCGAAGGGCACGAACACACTACAGGGAAAATGGCTGCTGAATGCCCATAGTGAAGCCAGAGCAGCCTGCCCACACCCAAAATGGCGGCCCCGGGATTTTGTACCGCAGCGGCTCCCACAAGCATGCCTGCACCCCCAAAGGTACACCAAACACTACCGAGGGGTTCAGGGACCCCCACAAAACCCCCCACAGTGCGGTCTGGCCGCAACAGCGCCCCCACAGGGACCGGGAGGAACAGCGGGACCCGGACACACAGACATGAGGGGGATAACACAGACTCCATGCAGACTGCCATCCCCTAAACAGAGGCCCCACAAACACCCCCGGACATACAATGTCACAGACAGAGGTGGTAGCATGGTACTTACCGATCCAGTGAAGGCGTGGGTGCCTCTCTGCGACGGGAAGCCTCCCACCCCTGGTGGTGGGGGTGCCGTCAGCCAAACAGGACTCTAGCAACACGCGGCGTACCGCAGTTGAGACATCCTTGTGAAGTGGCCACTTCGCTGGCTTTGTCCCTGAGGACAGGGATAGGTCGTTTACGAGGCCAGGGCGTACGCATAGCCTGCTAAACGCTCAATGGCGGGCTGGGATTCCGTAAGGCTCTATTACAACCAGTCCGATTCCCAGCTCCGCAAACGCTGTAGTCTTCTGAGTCCGACTAACTAAGTGAAGGATCAAATAAAAAGCTATCAGTGTAAAGAAAAAAACACTTAGCAGAAATAAAATTAAGAAAAGGCTGAGACTGTAGCCCCAGCCAAGGAAAGCCTATCTTACTCCTAACTAGGCAAAAGACAAACTGAGTTGGGAATGCTGATAGCAGGGGGGTATTGGACCAGAGGGACAGCCCCCTACAGGTGTGTATATGCAAATTGTTTGTGTTTTAACAAGTCTTATGCCTAGCTTGCTCCTATGGATAAGAGGTCAATACCCATAAGTGAAGACTGTATGAGTGGGCAGCGACTGTCAGAGGACGTAAGAGAAAAAACATAGGAAATGGGGTGCAAAAAAAAAAAAAAAAAAAAAAGCAGGTGCTCTGGACTGACGAGTCAAAATCTGAAATATTTGGCTGTGGCAGGGACAGTTTATTCGCCAAAGGACTAGAGAGCAGTATGATAATGAGTGTCTGCAGGTAACAGTAAAGCATGGTGGAGATTCCTTGCAAGTTTGGGTCTACATTTTTGTAAATGGAGTTGGAGATTTGATCAGGATCAATGGTGCCCTCAATGCTAAAAAATTCTGTCAGGTAATTATACATCATGCCATGCCATCAGGGAAGCGTGTGATTGGCCACAATTTTTTTCTGCAGCAGGACAATGACCCCAAACATACAGCCAATGTCATTGAGAGCTATCTTCAGTGTAAAGAAGAATGAGTCCTGGAAGTGATGGTTGGCCCCAACAGAGCCCTGAATCTCAACATCGAGTCTGTTTGAGATTACATGAAGAGACAGAAGGATTTGAGGCAGCCTACATCCACAGAAGATCTGTGGTCAGTTCTCCAGGATGTTTAAAACAACCTACCTGCCGAGTTTCTTCAAAAACTGTGTGCAAGTGTACCTAGAAGAATTGATGCTGTTTTAAAGGAAAAATGTGGCCATGCCAAATATTAATTTGATTTGGATTTTTCTTCTGTTCATTTACTTTCCATGTTCTTAATTGATAAAATAAATTAACACTTCTATTCCTGAAAGCATTCCTAAATTATTGCATTTGTTCCACTCTTCCTAATAATATATATTTTTCCTGCATTCACACTTGAGCACAGTAAATTACTGGGGAGTCTGAAGTGTTTGAGCATTTTACAAGCTTTGTGCAACTGTTTTTGCACTTGTACGTTGGGCATTTGTTTCCTGGGCTGGCCAAAGGGGAGGGCAGCTCTAAAGGTGTTTTTCAGGTGTTGAAATGCGCATTTACAGGAACTCCCATTGAAGACTATGGGGCCAAAAATACTTGATTATTGTAGGGTGTCAAACAAACAAGTAACTAAGCATTGAAATGTGAAGAGGCGCATTACAATGAAATTCTGCATACTGAGCATAGTTAGGCGTGGGGAATCACACTACAAAATGCTCTACAAAATGCTCGGGTGTGAATGGGGGCTTACTAAGATGAGTTAAATAATAAATGGGAGTGTTGCTGCCATCAGTCAACAAAGCTAAAGTAAAAGAAAATGTTTTTCCCAAAGCCAAATATGCATTACAAATGACGCTAGCTTAGAAAAAGCGGTTTTGTAAAGTCTCATCCACACTAGGAAGTAACAATGCATACCCTGTGCAAAGGCTGTGTTTACTTGCCCAGGAATGTACAGGTAGTCCCACTGATGTCAATTGGGATGCAGTGGCTGCACAGACACTCCAGATAGGACATCTGTGTGGGCATATCCCTGAATGCAGACCATGTGGGTTTGGGGACATACACCCATACAGATATTGTCATATTGGGAGCAATGGTTGTGTCTGTACAGCCCCTACGTTCCAATTGACATAAATGGGCCTGCACACACAGGGATTTAAGGAACACCTGTGCATCCTTATGTGGGTAAATGGGGTCTAACATTAAATACAGCTTTAGGGCATCCCCCAAACCTGTAAAGTTAAGCCGGCCATAAATGGTTCAAATTTTGGCCAGTTCAGCAGGGACTGGCCGAGATTCCATCTATCTATGGGTAGGCTGATTTTACCATTGATTGACTTCAGTACAGCCAGCATGTTAGATTTCTAGCATGTGATTATTGCTAGCAGCTATAGCCACTAGCTATAAACATTGTGCCCCCCCCCCCCCCGCCAGAACACAATAGCCCCATGGCAGGGCCTCCCCCTTTAACACTGACTATGTTGATGGAAAAATTGGGGTTGCAGGAATGAAAATTGAATAATCTATGGCCTGTCTTAAGTTGGCCATAGACAGAGGAGCGAATTTGTTTCCTGCAATCATGGAAAGAAAAGAAAATTGCCCAATCAATACAGCCAGCCCGGGTTCACACTGATGTGGTGCAGGACACCACATGTAATTCGCACAGAAATTGCAGCACATTCCTCTTCGAATTATGTGGTGTCTCTGGGGTGCGATTTTAACCATGGATTTGTATGGCTCAAATCGCACTACATTAGCACCAAACTTGTGCGGGACCCTTTTTTTTTTTTATCCACACCAGAATCAGATCGCATGGGTGTGAACACCCATGAGATCTGATTCTGTAAATCGCACTGCGTTATGCAAACTGATTTGGGGGTGTTGTTAACTTAACATACACTCCGCATTAACAGGTTGTGATTTTGATGTGGTGTGGAATCCGCAGCAAATTCGCACCGCATCTAGTGTGAACTGAGGCTCAGTGTTGATGGGAGAATCCCTCCCGTAGAGCCACTGTGTCCTCCCAGCAGGAGGAGCACACAGGGATTACTGCTAGCGGCTATAATAGTCGCCAGTAAAAATTGCATGTAAAATTTGACAGGCTGGTTGTACCAAAGATGATCGATCAATTTGGGTACATTCATCCTGCCCATATATGATTTAAATCTCAGCCATTCCCTACTTAACTGGCCAAGATTTAAACCGTCTATGGCCAGCTTTAAGGCCTCATGCACACTGGACGTTATAAAAACGCCAGTAGCTTTAGCTGTAGAATGGCAAGTAAAAAAACGTGAGTTTTGCAGCAATTTTAAATTGGCTTTTTTTGGGGGTTTTTTTTTAGCAAAACTATACTCCCACAATAGCTTATGGCTTGAAAACACCCTTAAACGCTGAATAGCCAAGTTTTTCAGCATTTTGGAGCATTTTTCAGAGATAGAGCGTTTTTACAGCTGAAAAAAATAACTCCTCTTCAAACCCACTAGTTCTGGGTTTTTTTTTCCAGCCACAAAAAGTCCCTGTTGATAAAAGCCTATGTGTATATGGACACATAGGATAACATGTTGGGGAGTTTACTGGCTGTAGAAAAAACATCTGAAGCCAAAAATAGTACAGTAAAACCTTGCATTGAGAGCATTTGCAAGACAAGCAAATTATTTTTATAAATTTTGATTTGATAAATGAGTGATGTCTTGATATACAAGTAGCGTCATGTCACAACTTGAGTATTAGGCTCCATGTACACGGGACGCTGGAAATGGACGTTTAGGAGCAGTTGGGCGTTTTTTTCAGAAGTCCCTGAACGCAGCTCCATGTTATCTTATCTGTCCATGTACACATGGTAGTTTACAGTCATTTGCAGGCAGTTGCGTTCAGGGACTTTTTTTAGAACGCAATTATATTGCGTTTGAACGTGTGTTTCCCGACGTTTCAAACGCAGAAACGCGGCCGAACGTGACTAAACGTGACTGAACGTGATGAACCTACGTTCAGCCACGTTATACGTTTTTTTTCTTCCATTCAAAATCAATGGTTCCCTATGGGAGCCTATTGATTTGAATGGAAGTCGCACCGCAAGTCGGATCCGACTTGCGGCGCGACCTGCACTGTGAGAATCTTGAGGGGGAACTCCACGCCAAAAATGGGAAAAAAAACTGCGTGGGGTTCCCCCCCAGGTTCCAAACCAGGCCCTTCGGGTCCGGCATGGAATTTGAGGGTAGCCCCACGCCGAAAAAACGGCGTGGGGTCCCCCCCAAAATCCATACCAGACCCTTATCCGAGCATGCAGCCCGGCAGGCCAGGAAAGGGGAGGGGACGAGCGAGCGGCCCCACCCCCCCTGGACCACACCAGGCCACATGCCCTCAACATGGGGGGGTGTTGGTGCTTTGGGGCAGGGGGAGCTCTGCACCCCCCACCTCAAAGCACCCTGCCCCCATGTTGATGAGGACAAGGGCCTCATCCCCACAACCCTGGCCGGTGGTTGTGGGGGTCTGCGGGCAGGGGGCTGATCGGAATCTGGAAGCCCCCTTTAACAAGAGGGCCCCCCAGATCCCGGACCCCCTCCCTGTGTGAATGGGTATTGAGGTACACTGTACCCCTACCCATTCACCCCATAAAAGATAGTGTATGTAAATAAGGACAGGAGACGTTTTGGAAAGTTTATTAAAAATCTTCATCCGGCTCTTCGGGGTCTTCTCCCCTCCGGGGGTCTTCTGCTCTTTTGCTGTCCGCCCTTCTGCTGTCCTCTCTTCTTGTCTTCTCCTCTCCGGGGGTCTTCTGCTGTCTTCTCTCCGTGGGGTCTTCTGCTCTTTTGCTGTCCGCCCTTCTGCTGTCCTCTCCTCTCCGGGGGTCTTCTGCTGTCTTCTCTCCGTGGGGTCTCCTGCTCTTTTGCTGTCCGCCTTTCTGATGTCCGCCCTTCTGATGTCCTCTCTTCTTGTCTTCTCCTCTCCGGTCTTCTGCTCTTGTGCTGTCGGCTGTCGGCTCTCCTTCTTCCTCCGGTCCTCCTCCGACGACGTCTCCAGCGATTATGCCGGCCTCTGGTCTCTGCAGCTTATTATATAGCCATTAGGGGCGTGGCCGCCAGATGACATCATCGGGAGACCACGCCCCTTGTGTCACATGTGACGTCACATGTGACACAAGGGGCGTGGTCTCCCGATGACGTCATCTGGCGGCCACGCCCCTAATGGCTATATAATAAGCTGCAGAGACCAGAGGCCGGCATAATCGCTGGAGACGTCGTCGGAGGAGGACCGGAGGAAGAAGGAGAGCCGACAGCCGACAGCCGACAGCCGACAGCACAAGAGCAGAAGACCGGAGAGGAGAAGACAAGAAGAGAGGACATCAGAAGGGCGGACAGCAAAAGAGCAGAAGACCCCACGGAGAGAAGACAGCAGAAGACCCCCGGAGAGGAGAAGACAAGAAGAGAGGACAGCAGAAGGGCGGACAGCAAAAGAGCAGAAGACCCCCGGAGAGGAGAAGACCCCGAAGAGCCGGATGAAGATTTTTAATAAACTTTCCAAAACGTCTCCTGTCATTATTTACATACACTATCTTTTATGGGGTGAATGGGTAGGGGTACAGTGTACCCCAATACCCATTCACACAGGGAGGGGGTCCGGGATCTGGGGGGCCCCCTTGTTAAAGGGGGCTTCCAGATTCCGATCAGCCCCCTGCCCGCAGACCCCCACAACCACCGGCCAGGGTTGTGGGGATGAGGCCCTTGTCCTCATCAACATGGGGGCAGGGTGCTTTGAGGTGGGGGGTGCAGAGCTCCCCCTGCCCCAAAGCACCAACACCCCCCCATGTTGAGGGCATGTGGCCTGGTGTGGTCCAGGGGGGGTGGGGCCGCTCGCTCGTCCCCTCCCCTTTCCTGGCCTGCCGGGCTGCATGCTCGGATAAGGGTCTGGTATGGATTTTGGGGGGGACCCCACGCCGTTTTTTCGGCGTGGGGCTACCCTCAAATTCCATACCGGACCCGAAGGGCCTGGTTTGGAACCTGGGGGGGGAACCCCACGCAATTTTTTTCCCATTTTTGGGTGGAGTTCCCCCTTAAGATTCTCACAGTGCAGGTCGCGCCGCAAGTCGGATCATCCTGATCTGACTTGCGGTGCGCCTTCCATTCAAATCAATAGGCTCCCATAGGGAGCCATTGATTTTGAATGGAGGCAGAAAAACGCTGCTAAAAGCAACGTGGCCAAACGTGCAATAACGCAAATGGAAAAAGCTACTGAAAGCACGTTTAACAGCTGCTTTTTCCCGGCGTCAGAAATAGCTTTGCAGGACGTTTTTTCTAACGTCCCGTGTACATGGAGCCTTAAAGAGAAGAGAGGTGCCTCTGTACGCTGCTGCTGATAAAGTGACGTTTAGGAGCAGTTGGGCATTTTTTTTCCCCAGCCCCTGAACTCTCCTTCTCTATGTTATTTCATCTGTTCGTTTAGAGGCATTTTTTTTTAAGGAAAAAAAAATTGCGTTCAGGATGGATGTTTATAGGCATTTTAAATGCAAAATGCTTCTAAAAGCTTGAAAATATGTCTAAATGGTTATAAGCACGTTCATAGGCTTTTGTAATAGGGAAACATTGCTGACCATTTGTTTTAGGGAAAAACAGAGAGAGAGAGAGATCTGTTTTCTGCAAAAACGCTTTCAAACTAAAACGCTGATGAACGCCGGTAAACGTGGTCAAACTGACATATTTAACTTTGTTTACTGTCAAGTTCCAGTGTTCGGAAGAGGTTTTCAAATGTCCAGTGTACATGACGCCTAAGTCTGGCAATATGGTTACATTTAAAGCGGAGTTCCGGGCACAAAAACAATATTTTTTTTTTGTGCCCCTCCGCTAGGTATGCCTCACCTGAAAAGGAATTGGATAGTTTTTTTTTTTTTTTGTTTACTTACCTTGCAATTGAAGATCGAAGATACTCACCACAGAGTACTTCCTCCCTCGGAGCCGCGGCTCACCCCGTCACTTCCTGCCTCGCTATGATTCCTGGGAGCTGAACGTCACAGCTCCCAGGAATCAATGCGACGGCACCGGCCCCGCTCGTCATTTCCGGGCGACGCTAAACAGCTTCTGGGCATGCCCAGAAGCTGTGGAGGAATGCGGCGCCGCGCCGGAAGTGACGAGAGGGGCCGGTGCGGCGCATTCTGGGACAAGAAGACGCGGAAGAAGACACAGAAGAGGACCGCGCCGGCTTCAGCTGCCCACAAGAGAGATGGAAACGCTGTGGAAGAAATTTTATAAGTAAGTATTTCTTCTAAAAGTTAACTGCGAACCGGGACAGATCAGAGACTAGCCATTGTGGAATGTGCTAGCCCTGACTGTCCCGGGGGTATGTTTATTAAAAAATGACATCTGTGCCCGGAACTCCGCTTTAATGAAGGTACAACATTTACTAACTCACATGGTTGATGATTAAAACATGCATATTTAAGTATAGACTGTCCTCCGCACCGCCATCAACGTCACCCATCCACGCTGCACTCAATGATCACTTCAAGCCTTGCTTTCAGATCACTCAACCGCAGGGAAAGTCTTCCCAGTCACAATTGCAGACTGACAGCGGTGAGAGCTGGTGGTGCTGAGGATGGTCTATGTGAGGGGTCTCCAAACCGCGGCCCGAGGGCCGGATGTGGCCCTTTGCTAGCCTTTATTCGGCTCTTGGAGCACTATTCTTGCCAATGATATGAGGCAATATTCCTCCAACTGATACAAAACAATGGGGTACTATATCTTCCACTGATACCAATGATGGCTTACTGTTATTCCCACTAATACTAATGATGGGGTACTTTTACTCCCACTAATACCAATAATGGGGCACTAATCCTCCTACTGATTACAAACCCTGAGGCCATGTTTATTTTCACTGATGCTGGGCCCGAGACATTTTCCACCCTCACTGACCACAACATGGACCCCCCTAAAGTCTGAAGGATAGTAAACTGGCCCTTTGAAAAGTTTGGAGACCCCTGGTCTATGTGGACAGCTTTACCCCCGATGTGCCTCTTTTAATCATCAACCATGTGAGTTGCTAAATGTTGTACCTTCATTAAATGTAACCATATTGCTACACTTAAGGCCCGTACACACGAGTCGAAATTCGGGAATTTTTGTCCGACGACCGATCTGCCGATTTTCGGTTTGTTAGTATGATGCTTCCGACAACCGACTCCGACTTTTCGGCCGAAAAAAAATCTGGTGTGCAGGCTATAAAATTTTTGTCCTGTCAAAACACATCTGATTTTCGTGCAGTCAGTACAGATTTCGACAGGGAAAAATCTTATGAGCAAGACTGGGCATGCTCAGAGAAGAAAGAACACAAAGAAAGCAAACCAACACATGACATCACTTCTGAAGTAGAATTTTGTCGTGCGGGAAAATTTGTGTGCAGTCTAGGCACATTCCAACCAACAAAACACCACTCTAGACAAAAGATGGACGACCGGTCGGCGGAAATTCGTTGCGTGTATACTAGGCTTTAGGCTCTGTTCACATATTGGTGTCCCGAATCGCACGCAGTTTTTGTACTTCTTTTGGGCGACAGGCGTCTTGCAATTCTGTTTGTGCGATTTTACTGCAGTCGACAATTGTGGCAAAATTTTGCCATGTTTAGGGTGCCATTGGGAGTAACAGGAATCGCACGATTTGCTGCGATTCGGGATCGTGGGCAAAATCCCCGTGATCCGGGACGCCAATATGTGAACGGAGCCCTAGAGGCGCATCTCTTCTCTTTCATACTCTGTAGCTTCTTCTGGATTTTGCTCGTAATCCCCTTATGGAAGCTGCTATATGTGGATGGACATTTTATGGTTACACAAAAATCTTTTTATATGGACTATAAACTGAAAGACTTATGAATAAATGGTTATGGAACGAATCATCTGAGTTTTCATTATTTATTATTGGGAAATTTACTTTGATATACAAATGCTTTGGATTACAAGCATGTTTCCGGAACAAAATATGCACGCAATCCAAGGTTTTGCTGTAGCTGTTAAAAAGTCCAGTGTGCATGCAGTGCCATCTTAAGAATATTAAAGGGCCCCGGGCAATGCAGTGCACTGGGGCCCTGCCTACACAATCACCCACGAGAATAAAAATGCTAATTATCGATAAGGCTATATTTATTGGTACAGCAGTGCCAGGCTAATGACAGCTTCCAAGTTCAGCAGCTGGGTCTGGTGAACACACACACAGACGGGAGTCAGACTCGACTGTCCTGTGTGCGCGCCTGTTCCCGTGGAGGCAGACAGGCATTCCTGCAGTTGTGGGCTCCCCCTCCACGGCCCAAGTGGCCTGACAGCAGCGCAGGGCCGACAGGCATTTTCCACCTGCCAAGTTCGGCGGCGGGATGCACACAAGAGTCGGGACTAATGCTTGGCTGGGGCTGGGCAGGTGGGGCCCCGGGCAACTGCCCAGCGTGCCCATTCGGCAAGATGGCCCTGTGTGCATGAGGCCTAAAGGTTTTATATATTTTCAGTGTCAATGTCAAGGCTATATGAAAGACACCTTCATGTTTTGCTTTTTACTCTCTTTAAGCCATCCACAGATATAGCAAAATTTGGCTGGTTCTGCAGTTCACTGATGATTGAAAGAAAGAAAACTGCATAATGTATGGCCTTATTGCCAAAGGGCACCTTTAGGCCTCATGCCCACGCCAGTAGAAAGCTGTAGCTTTAGAAGGAGTTTTTCAGGTTTTTTTTGCAGTAGCTTTTTTTCAATTTTTTTTTAGCAAAGCTATACGCCCACTAAGGCCCCTTTGACACATGCTGTCCGTTCATCCGTTTTTGCATTGGTAGTGGATGTAAAAAAAGACTGATGAAAAATTTATGAAAAACAGATGAAAAAGGAAGGAAAACTGATACATTTTGACATGACTGAACTGAACGGACAGTATGTGTGAAAGGGGCCAAAAGCTCATGGCACAAAAAGGTTGATAAACGCCTAATAGCCACGTTTTTCAGCTTTTATCAGTTAGAGCGGTTTTACAGCTGAAAAATGCCTCTTAAAAACCACTAGTTCTGGGGGGTTTTTTTCCAGCCAGAAATGACCCCTGCCTAAAACTGCTGATAACAGCCTATGTTTACATGGACAAATAGGATAAGATGCTGGGGAGTTTACTGGCTGCAGAAACAAAAATGTCTAACGCCAAAAGCAGCAGCTGTAAAAACGTCCAGTGTGCATGAGGCCTTAGTAATAAGGCAGGCCATATATTATGCATCCTCCCATGCCATCTGACAAAGCAGCCCAACAAAGGGCCACAATTGAGCACCAAAATCCTCAACATCAATGCAATTTGCTGCAAAGTTTACATTTGCCAATTTTATGGTCTGCGCTAATCAAATTTTGGATAATTCACTCAGTACTACTTAGGGGCTAAAGCAATTACCTCGATTACAAAACGGTTTGACTACTATTGTTTCCTTTCCCAATAAACCTGTGTCAGGTGAAACCACCCCCCCCCCCTTATTTCTTCCTCCTAAACAGAACCCCTCCTATGACCCGAGAGGATCCGTTTAGTGCTAAATCCAGGCCATATTATCCTTGCACATGTGCCCTTGTCTGATGTACACGACCAGCTGGAAGCGCTCTATGTTATACAAAGAACAATAGTTCTTTATGCTACCCCACTAGTCTCTCCACCCATCTCACACTTATGCTGCACGCTACCCCCCCCCCCCCCCCTCAAAAAAAAAAAAAAAAAAAGATGGGGGCACAAAACAACCGTCTGCAGAAAGCTGGGTACTGCATGCTGACAAAAACAATATGAATACCTACATTACACTAATGGTTCAGTTTAAAGTTCCTAAAGCCACTGAGCACTGCAGCACCTGTCTTAAATCACATTTAACTGAATGTAAAGCTACTTTTTATATCATTTAGATTATTTTTGTAGCTACATAAACACGGTGTGCAGGCTTAAGTGCATTGTCTGTAACAGGAAGCACAACTAGCAGCACTCACTGTGCAAAAATGGAGGCTGTATAGGCTGTGGTGCTTTCTATGTAGAGCCTCCAGCAGCCATGTCAGGCTCAGTGAGCTCCCTCTGTGCTGAGGGGCCCATACCACACACGCTGCGAGCGCTTCCATCCGCACGTACTGCAGTCTATGGACACCATTAATACACGTGCAGTTCCAACAGGCAGGAGCCCGAGCTGACGAGATAATACCGGCCATAAACACAACACTGACCAGCAAAGCACTGCGCGCACTTTTTTTTTTTTATTATTCTTATCGGCTGAGCCGAATGCACATATATATATTTTATTTCGGGAAAGGGATATCACTGCGGCGGCCGTTCGACGTACGCATCTGCATTTTTTATTCAACAGGTACGTTATGCGCTTTAGTCGGCGTGGGGTAGGCTCAGTAATGGTGGTTTTGCCACCATGGGCACCCTTCACTACAAAAAAAAATCCCCGAGAGGGCACACAAACACACACCTTCTTCCCCTGTCAGGCTGCACTGCGCGCCCTTTCTCTACCTCACCCCCCCTCACTCGCCCACGCAGGCTCTTCTTCCTGTTGGCGCGCACCCTGTCTCCTCCCAGCTCCCGCCCAGACTGACCAGCCCACGTGTCACCGCTCAGCCAATCCCCGCCGGCACAGGGCGCAATCCGGATTTGACCGGTCGTATTCCGGACCGGGTATAAAAGGGGCGAGCACAGCCGGCGCTTGTTTCATTCGCTAGGAAATAACGGCTTTGAAGTTTCTGTCTTTGCTTGCTGCCGTCCGAACTCAACAACATGCCAAAACGAAAGGTAAGGCTTATGCACGGGGTTGTAGGAATAGGAAAGTCGTGCAGAGGGAATTTGTGGCCGCCACCATAATGGCGGAGACGAGGAGGGGGAGGGAAGGATTGGCTTGTGTAAGCTAGAGACCATTCCTGTTATTTATGAGGGGGATTGTGTTAATAACGAATACGTTGTCCGGTATTGTGTGTGAGAGGAGCCGTGCGTTAATTAACTGGCCGTTTAAACTGTGTAACGCGGGAAAGAGTGAGGAGGGGCGGGGCTTCCGCCAAAACAAGGAGCGCGAACACGAAAGGGGGCGGGATCTAGTACCCCTTACGGCTTTTCTTGTCAGGGTGGGGTGATCGGGTGTTGCCTGGGGGATGCTGTGCCTTCATTCTGGCAATGGTGGATCGTGTTGCTTAGAAAGGCGCCTTTAGTTTTATGGAATTGTACTGAGGACACGAGTCTTGTTTTATTGGTTGCATCATACATTTAGTGTAGTATCGTGGATCAACGTAAAAAAAATGCCTTTGCGGTTAATATTAAAGCATGTCTTTGGTTGTTCGTCCTTAGATCCTTATTAAAGTACAGGTTCATGTTCTGTAAACAATGCCAGGAGGAGATGATTTATGATCACGTGATACCCCCTCCCCCCAGCCATGTAGTCACTTTTTGTATTTTTTTTTCCCTGGGGATTGCTAGACTAGTAATGTCTGCAAGAGGTTTTCTTAACCAGAATATCCAGATTGTCTAGTGTGCCCTGCTCTGAGGATATTGGGAGTGCTTGCTTTCTCAGGGTCTGTCAGTGCTGTGCTGTATCGAGTGGCCATTTTCTAGTATTACATGACCTCTTTGGATAAAGTGTTCAGCAGGGCTCAGACTTATCCAGCGTACTTGTGTAATCCAGTCCTTAAGATAAACTGGCTTCTCCATAGATTTCTGATCCCACAAAACAAGGATCGTCAGTTGTATTTTTATATTTTTCAGTTTAAAGGAATCTGATTTTTGTACGTTCAAGTGTGCATGACTTCAAGATGCACACAAAGCTAGTGGAGGTCACTATAGTCCATTTTGTTTTACTTCTGTTTGCTGTGTTGCTGCCCTTAGTAGAAATCCTATTCCAATCCAATCACTACTGTGGTTTTGATAACTCGCAAAACAAAATGGCCTTGTGATGTGCTGAAATGGCTTTTAAAGCTGTAAAAGCATTTGTATATCAGCTGAAGATTGGGATGAGTCCAAACCTAGTGATGATGCAGCCTGACACCTACAAAGTGGAGACTGTGTAGTCTAATAAATTGGTGTGTTCTGCATAGGATAATCACCTTTTAGCTTAATTTGGTTCTTCTAGTGATATCACACTGCTAGCTTGAAACCATATTTGTGATGTATACTAAACTGGTTGTATTGTTACAGGCTGAAGGAGACTCAAAGGTTGAGAAGTCCAAAGGAAAGGATGAGGTGAGTTAATGAGTCTACTCTAGTCTGCCTTTTTCTGTGAATTATAATTGTGCTTGGTTTTAATTTTTCTTGTGCTTTTTGTTGTAGCCACAAAGGAGATCTGCCCGGCTATCTGCTGTGAGTATCCAAACTGACTTTTTTAAACTACAGTGTTAAAAAAGTGGCCAAGTGCATGCTTTAAAGCAGTGCTTAGAACCCTTCTATACTGAATGCATGCATAAAGTGTTGGCACGTGGTTCATTTTTTTTCTCCCTCCCCTCTTGTATCTTTACAGAAACCAGCCCCACCTAAACCAGAGCCAAAAGCGAAGAAGGCAGCTGCTCCAAAGGCAAGTATAAAATGCTGCTACAAAGTTTGTGAGCACATTTATGAGGCGGTTTTTTTTCCCTCCCATGGATTGTTTTTCACTTAAACTTTGTTTTAGGGAAAAAAAATTAAGTGGAATTGCTCAAAGCTTAACGATTAAGTACATGGCATAACTAACTAAATGGTTTATTTCTAATAGAAAATATAACACAGATTAAAATAAAGCCTGCTTTTTAGGTAGAATACCAGTAATCAAACTCATGTCATGCCACATTTTGTGGTATTTTAGTGCAGCATTCAGGTACTGTCTGAAGGGGGTGGCCGGGGATATCAATGAAACCAAAGACCCTTAGAATAAGTCAGGCTCTAGCCTCTTATCACTAGTGCACATATTGGGTGTTTGTCTGCCATAATGTCCTTCCTGCATGATGATTTCATTGCCCTCTATAAAACAGAAAAAATAGCGAGTCAGACCCCATCATAAAGGCCTTATGCAACAACTAATCTTGGGACAGACCAAACCTATAACCGTAAGTGTGCAGATATTTACTCTTAATAATTCAGTAATGGCATTTTACAGGTTTTCTGGAGTTGTAAAGCCTAAACCTGGACGTATGCTGTTAGCCTTTTGCACCTGAATCCTACTGTAGCTGTTTTAGTCTGACAGCTTGCCCTGCTCTTGCTGACCCAATTTTGTTTTGGGTGAGGGTGCCCACAGCCACAAACTGGGCAAATCTCAGACCCTGTACCATAGTGCCTGGTTTACTGTTTGTAGAAATTGACATTTGCATTTAAGGTGGTTCTTAATACATAAGGTTCCCATCTCAATACAGCAATGTTGCTTGATACTTGGCTGTCCTGGGCTTTCTCCCTCTTTCCTGATTGGTTGAGACAACAGCAGGCGCAATTGGGTCCCGCTGTTATCAGTGAGCTAATGAGCAGAGGGGGTGGGGGATGAGCCACTGCTATGTGTCTAAATGGACACCTAAAAGCAGTGGCTCAAATGCACCCATAGCAAGCTGTTTATAGGGCAGAGGCCAGGAGCGCACACCGGGACCTGAGAAAAGGAGGATCTGGGCTGCTGTGCTAAACCACTGCGCAGATCATGTAAGTATAACAGGGTTTTTAAACAAACTTGAATATTACTGTAATGTCAAGTTTTGTTTATGAAGCAGCCTGTACTCATGTCCACACATCTGCCATCATGACTAGTAATGGTACACTGTAAAAAACCATATGAGGTTTTGGCCCCCTGTGTCAGTTTGGGTTGGATAATGGCTGCTTTAGTAAAATGTTCTGTTTCTTGCTGTTGGTGTGGATATTAAATTTTTTGTTTTCTCACAGAAAGCTGACAAAGCTCCCAAAGGCAAGAAAGGAAAGGGAGACTCTGGAAAAGATGCCACCAATGCTGCAGAGAACGGAGAAGCAAAGTCCGACCAGGTTGGTATTGCATAATCGTGCTCCCTTTCCATGTATTGAAAGTATTGAAACTAATTTTATTTTCTTATTTTACAGGCACAGAAAGCAGAGGCATCCGCTGATGCCAAGTGAACTGTGTGAATTTTGATAATTGTGTACTTCTGGTGACTGTACAGTTTGAAATACTATTTTTTATCAAGTTTTATAACAATGCAGAACTTTGTTTTACTTTTTATTTTAAGCTGTGTTTGGCAAATGCTTTGTGGGTTTTAATGGGCAGGGTGTGACGTGACGGTGTGATCTTCACTCATTTTAACAGCTACATTGAGCCCCTGTGTTTTTACTCCCTCCATGAAATTGGCATAATTTACTTTACGGTTTCCTCTATTCTGTGGGGAAAATAGGCAGCTATTCAAGCCTTTACCGTGCCCCGGGGTCCTTGGTTTGAAGAAGATGGTAAAGCCAAAGTACACAGGTGCCTGTCTGAGGCAATCTCGATCCTCCTAATGTGAAGCATCTATCCTGTTACTGATAAATGTTAATGGTTTTTATAGTGAACTGTATTCTCGGGGCTGGGAATTGAAGTATCATGCTTTAGTGTCCTGCCTGATTTGCAATGCCTATAATGACATTTTAAATAAATTTCGGAGTTTGCTCATTAAGAATCTGAGTCTTCTATTGGAAAATATAACTGTTTTTGTATCTAAAGCATAGGCAAAATATGGAATTTAAAAAAAAAGCGTGAAGTACAGTTAAAGCTGGGCTCCATGTAGATATAGCATACATTTTGCAGCTCTGTAAAGTTGAAGCTGAACTTAAGCAAAAAATGAGACGTGTTCAATTTTTAAATGTGAGTGATATTAACCTGTTGCCGACCACCCGCTGCCTTTTTACTGCGGCAGGGCGGCTCCTGCGTGAACCGACGTTGACCTACGTCAGTCGCGCGCCTGCAGCTTAGGGGCAGTCGTGCGGCGTGCTGCCGCCCCCCTCGGCAGCAGGGAAGCCGATGCACGGGTCAGACGGCTCCAATTGCTGTATGACACCCGTGATTGTTACCACCTGAGAGAACGGTCAGCTTTTGTAAACACAGCTGTCCGTTCTCCCTGGAATGATCCAAGTCCCTGTGATCCTTCTAGATGGGATCACAGGTCTCTATGATTTGAAAAGCCTCACTCCCCTAAGCTCACATTTAACCCCTTGATCACCCACAGTTAAACCCTTCCCTGCCAGTGTCATTATTGCAGTAATGGTGCATATTTTTAGCACTGATTACTGTAGTAACGTCACTGGTCTCCCCCCCCCCCCCCCCCCCCAAAAGTGTCAGGGGGTCTGATCACAATGTCGCAGTCCTGCTAAAGATCGCAGCCATTACTAGTAAAAATGA
The DNA here is from genome assembly GCF_965119305.1 of Pelophylax lessonae. NCBI lineage: Eukaryota > Metazoa > Chordata > Amphibia > Anura > Ranidae > Pelophylax > Pelophylax lessonae. Next base: position 319,208,356 of record NC_138769.1, read on the forward strand.
AATCTTTCCTGTACTTAGTAGATGCGATAACCTGTGCAAACCAATCAAAATATGCTTATTGCGTTTCTTTTTTTCCCCAAAAAATATGTAGCAGAAAACAAATTGGCCTAAAATGTTTTTTTTTTTCTTGTTGGCGCAAATAAAAAATCACACAGGTGATCAAATGCCACCAAAAGAGCTCTATTTGTGGGAAAAAAATACATCAATTTTATTTAGGTACATCGTCGCATGACTGCGCAATTGTGCCAAATCGCAAAATATGGCCTGGTCATTAAGAGGGAAAATCTTCTGGTCCAGGAGTGTTTAAGTGCCGGTGTTTAAACCGGTCATTTATTGCAGAGCCAAAATGGGGAGGAACAAATAACAAGGAGCAAGTAAAGCTTTCTACTGTGCAAGGAGCATGTTTAATTTAACCACTTGCTGCCAAATGTACATCATTTGGCTTCAAGTGGTTGTACCGGAGTGAGAGCTGCAGGCATCACCCCAGTACCTTATTTAAGAGCTGAGAATCGGTTATTTTGTAATTTGTGGCTAAGCAGCTTGGCTGTAACAAGTAGTGGGAGGGGAACGTCTGCCTCCCCTTCCACTGCTCTCCCGTCCTGGAGACTGACTGACTGGCTGGAGACCCCAATAAAGCCAGAATGCTTTTGATTGGGTCTCTGATATGGTAACCCAGAAGCAACGTTATGACCTCTTGCTTATGCCTATTGCTGTCACAAGTATGTTTACATTCCTTGTGACAGCAATAAAAGTGATGAGAAAAATTTAAGGGACAGCGAAAATGGAAGAAAATTTAAAGCGCCCCATCCCTCTGTGCTTGTGCATAGAAACAAACATGCATAAGTCATGCCCGCACATGTAAACTGCTCAAACCACAAAAATGAGATACTGCTGTGAGAGCAATAATACTTTTGTGCAAGACCTCTGTAACTAAACAGATAAACTTCATGAGCAATGGCTTTATACAGGTTAAGTACTGTAGTTTGTCACAATTTCAAGAGTGTGCTCAGGTTTAAGCATGATGTAACATGGCATAACATTTTTCACATAAACAAATTGGGTTAACTTTGTTTTTTTATTCGTTTTTCCAAAAAGTTGTGTTTGCAATACCACTGTGGAAAAACTATTGCGGCGACCACAATTTTATTCTCTAGGGCCTGTGCTAAAAATTGTTTGGGACCTTGAAGTAATTTTCTAGTAAATGCGGATTTTTAAGTAACAAATGTAGGTTCCTAGTATTCAAGTGCTTAACCACTTAAGCCCCGGAGGATTTTCCTGCTAAACGACCAGGGGGTATTTTGCGATTCGGCACTGCGTGACTAACGGACAATTGCGCGATCGTGCGACGCTGTACCTAAACGAATTTAACATCCTTTTTTTCCCACAAACAGAGCTTTCTTTTGGTGGTATTTGATCACCCGTGCGATTTTTACCATTTGTGCTATAAACAAAAAAGAGCATACATTTTGCAAAAATATTTTTCACATTTTTTTTATATGAAATTCCCCAAAAAAAATGTAAAAATCAAAATTTTTTTAAATTTTCAGCCAATTTGTTTTATGCTACCTATGTTTGGTAAAAAAAAATCGCAAAAAGTATATTTTGATTGGTTTGCGCAAAAGTTATCGCGTTTACTAACACAGGGAAAGATTTTTGTTTTTTTTTTTAACGTGGAATGATGGTGATCTGCGACTTTTTTTTTTTTTTTTTTTTTTTTGCGGTACTGTGACATTGGGGCGGACAGATCGGACCCTTGACTGACATTTTTGACACTTTTGGGGTTACCAGTGACATTTCTACAGTAATCAGTGCTATATATATATATATGCACTGTTACTGTAAAAATACACTGGTAGTGAAGGGGTTAACTTTATTTGGGAGGGAGGGGCTGTGTGTGTCCCTAGGGGCGTGCTTTCTACTGTGATTGGCTGTGGCTTGAGCTGTAAGGACACTGATCAACGGATTTAAATAGTAGATCCGTGTGATCAGTGTCTTTACACCGAGGAGAATGACAGGTGGCTTGTTTACACAAGCTGCCTGACCATCTCCCTCTCCCCCGCCAATCGCCGAGTGACCGGCGGACATCCGGGTCTGCTGGTCACACGCGCGGGGGGGGGGGACACGTGACCGAGCGGGAGCGCGCTCGCTCCCCAGAGCCTCACAGGCGAGCGACGTAGACCTACGTCACTCTGCCTGTGAGGGGCTGACTGCCGCAGTAAATATACTGTGAGCAGTCGGCAAGCGGTTAAGACCGGTTCTTTTCTGGAACTTTTGGCAAAAAATACTAATTTAAATGTTAATTACTTAGAACCCCCAAGTGTGTTTTTATGTGTTATTTTTAGCAGAGACACTATACAATAAAATGGTGATTGTAATAAAATGGTGATGTCATATTTTACACTATTTGCGAAGTGGGGTCTTTACACAACACTTGAATTAAAAAAAAAAAAAGTTAGCCACATTTTAAGATGCTACGCCAACTAAATGGGGATACCTAACATGTCTGCTTTAAAATTGTGCACGCTCATGGAATGGCGACACTACCGTACTTAAAAAAAATAATAAATAAATAAAATCCTAAAGCAGCTCTTTTAAAATGTTTACAGGTTACCCGTTTATATTAATTCTAGCACAAGACCACCTCCGTAAATCTAAAGGTAACCAATGCGTTTCCACACTAGACAGAGTATGGAGAAAACGGGGTGGAAAAAATGTACCACACTAAATGAGGTGAAGAAATATTAAGTGCGAATCACAGCAGATAACCTTTAGTGTCGGTTCACTCTTCTGCGATGCGGGAACGCTGCGTGTTCTGCATCGCATCTGCACATCTGGCAGTTCACACTGCCACATGCGATACGCTGGGGGTGTCAATTAAAAGTTAACGACACCCCCAGTTGCTATCGCAGATCGTAGTGCGATCTGCAAGTACGCACAGAATCGGATCGCGCAAGTGTGAACCACTGCGATCCGATTCTACTGCGGCTCAAAAAAGCCTCCTGTGCGTGTTTGGTGCGAATTCAGCCATACAAAGTGTGTGGCTGCACTTGCATCCGCACATCAGATTGCATGTAATAAGGAGCAGTGCGCTCCGAATTACATGCGATCTCCGCAAACGCGGAAGTGTGAACCGGCACTTAAATAGAAACCACTTCCGATCCTAAATGTTTCCACATGTATCTGAATAGTAGATAGAATGAATGGATAGGTGCTTGTTTGAAAGGGTATCTTAAAGGTAAGTTATGATTTAAATATATTCTAGCATCATACATGGACGCATTGAAAAGTGCAGTGACTTAAAGTGTTACTAATGTGCCTCAATTGATGAGGAATAATGTATAAAGTGACTTGGTGCTAAAGCAAAGAGATAATGCATTAAGTGTATCAAATGTGGGATAAATGCACATATCAAGATAATACCAAATAACTGTGCTCATATAACCTAAATAATAACAAATCCAGTAGATCCTAAGGTACATAAAGTGTAAAAGGGATACTTTATGTATCAAGATCTACTGGATTTATTATTTCATGAGCACAGTTATTTGGTATTATGCGCATTTATCCCACATTTTGTGATATTTAATGCATGATCTCCTTGCTTTAGCACCTAGTCACTTTACACATTCCTCATCAATTGATGCACATCGGTCACTTCAGATATTTATGGTCTGTTTGACATACATTTGGTTACCTTTGATCCGATTCCTATTACATATCCAAATCATGTGGTTATTTTTATGCACATAAATTAAATATTTATTGGCATACACTCGGAGCATTTTGATTCACTTCAGCATCTACTAGTGCTAGAAATATTGCTCACGAACTATTGCTGCAATACCCAATGTGGGCATAACTTGTGTATGCGCTTGCTTCTGAGCACGGAAGGACAGGGCCTTTTAAATTTTCATTTTTACTGTCCCTTTTATTTTTTTGAACACTTGTTAATGTAAACATGCCTTGTAAAAAGCATACCAGGTCCTCTTTGAGAGGTTTTGTTTCAAAGACCCCAGATTGCAAATTTACCTTTATAAAAGAAAAAAAACTCCCGCCGCCTTAAGTCATTCTGTGGTGAATTCCCTGCCGGGACCACTTATCAGACGCAGAACCGCCCACCATACAAAAAAATGCTAGGGTAATGGCAGCTAGCTGCTGCCATAATGATATTTAATGTCCAAGTAATGACTTAATACTAATTTAAATGTACAGTTGGCAAGTAGTTAAGGAAGCAGAAAGGTGCTGATTGGTGTGCTGCTTCTTTACATGCAAGTCACTTCCCCACCCCGTGACGGTGCATAAAGTGCAATAGAAAAAACTTTGGACCTCATTCCTTGTTGAACTGTTTTTTGAGCCAAAGCTATGTAAATCTAGAAATAGTCTTCTGATAGGCAAAACAGATATTAAGAGGGTAGACAGCACCAGCAGGTAAGAATGGGTATATGATATAGGATTTATACAGTGCTGACAGTTTACGCAGTGCTTTACAACTTGAGTGTAGACATTACAAATACAATACACTTTAACACAGTAGGAATCGGGGCCCTGCTTGTTTGGAGTTTACAATCTAAGAGTACAGGCATACCCCACTTTTATGTACACAATGGGGACCAGAGCATGTATGTAAAACGAAAATGTGCTTAAAGTGAGGCAATACCTTTTTTCCCACTTCTTAATGCATGTAAATATATTAGTTCTAAAGGAAACTTTGGACAGCTTGACATGGCACTACTCCCAAAACATTAAGTGACAACATGCTCTCCAAGTTTGGTGTGCTTAAGGGGACCGAGGACTATGACATGGTAGATTACCTAGGCAATCTGGCTGGCCACAAAATGTAGTCCTGGGTCCCCTCTAGGTGCTCCCTAAGTTGGTACTATATCCTTGTCACTTATAGTTTGGAAGCAGTGCCATGTCGAGCTGACCAAAATTTCCCATAGACGCCAATGTTGGACATGGAGTGGTGCCATGTTAAACTGACCAAGATTTCCTTTAGACGCCAATGTTAAAAACCGGGAGTAGTGCCATGCCAAGCTGTGTCCGTACTCGCGAGTGTACGTAAACTGGGTGGACTACACCAAACCAAAAAATATACAATACAAAGGGGTTACAGCACAGTAAGCAAACTTCTGGCCAGCAACTCCATACGGTACTATAGGTTTATGCTTACTGTGCTGTACCCCCCCCCCCCCCCTCTCAGATTGTAATGGCTACATACCAATAGCTATTGATGAGGCATAACGCCAACCCATTGAGGCATGGTCTCCCCTAGACCTTAGAAGGTATGCTGTGGTGGCACCAAGCTGCTGCCTGTAGCTTATCTGGAAAAGTTAATCTCTGCCAACATCTTCCACCTGTTTTTAGGGTGGAACATGTTCCCACTGCTGCAGCCTCTCCCTAATATGCCACTGCTAGTGACCACAAGCTGGGGATCTTCTCACTTGGCCACATCAGAGGGGAGAATTTTAAATGACAGCCTTTGCAGTTGACTGTTTATAGTTCTCAATGAACTACTAGAGCACTGTTGAGCACTTTAGGTAGTTCATTGTTCCTGTCGGAGTGTAACTGCCTGTCTTTCTACAAGGTACAAGCAGACAGCTTACACTGAGAGTCTTCAGGAGTCCTGCAGTCTGCTGATTGTGGGTGCAATGCTTTGCAGGCTCCTAGTAATTTTTTAACCTGCAAACAAAGGTGAAATTAAATGTAAGTCTGTGAGGTAGAGACCATCATGGATTGGATTTGTTTTCAGCACAAACACCTCAAACGTGGTGTCCCCCCCAGATCAGGTCCCTGGTTTCCATTACTATGGTCCAGTTTTGAGGTTTGTGTGTCCATTCTAGGTACAATTGGCTGTGGAAACAGCCTGTGGCAATTCAGCTGTTTGGCCTTGGTTACCGTACAATCTGTTTTTTTTTTTTTTTTTCCCCTCTAACTCCGCACATCAGTTTGTTTCTGCCTAGAGAAGGAGTAGGACCTAGGTTTCCTGCTGGGACCCTGGTCTCAGTTTTTTTTTTATATTCTTTTCAGAATATTTTTTTCTCCAGTCTGTCCAGGACAGCACAGGAGATATAGGCTCTACCTCCGGAGACAGGAAACACAAAGGATCAGGTGAATAAAGGGGCGGACACTCACCGTCTTCCCCAGTCTTTTGTGTTTCCTCCCTGGAGGAGGAGGCAGGTGTAGGAACTCTATTGGTACCTGTCTGGGTCAGAGGACCATGGAGGCGATCGGCAGTGGGGGCCCCCGGTGCCCGGTGAGGCTGTGACCGGCGCTTCTCCTCCTTGAGCCCGGGGAGGGCTAGGTCCGCTGCCCGCAATGGCGAGGAATGACCCGGGTACAGGGCAGCGGGCGCATGCGCAGGCCTTGAGTTCCGGCCTCTGAAGTGCATAGGAGGAGGGCGGGGCTCCTGGCGCATCACTTCCGGTTCCGGCTCTCACGGCGGTGATGACGCCTGAGCCATGGCGGTTTATTTAAACTGCTGAAACCGCTTAAAGTCTGCTGGGCTTCTCTGCAAAACGCAGCGGCACAATGCTTCAGGATGAAGAGGCCTTTCTTATGGAGACTGCAGGACACAGCGGTGGTGGCGCCATCCCAGCTCAGGTAGGTGTCACAGGGTTAGGCTACCTAATGGGAGGGGGGGGGGTGAGTACAGGAGCTCCTCAGAATGCTGTGGATCTTCCTGTTTGTTTTTTCTCTCCCCCCCTCAAAGCGGAGTCCGGGCTAAAGAGCCTAGGAACTCTGGCTTCGCTTCTCTGGCAGGGGGAGGGGGTGGCTGTTAAAGTTTTTTTTCCCCCTCCTTGTTTTTTCAGTTAGGAACTAACTTTTATCGCTAGAGGAGGTCAATGCTTTTACTAGGAGTGATTTATGAGACCCTAGAAATTAAAGAAGAGCAGGTCTCTCTGTCCCTACATGACAAGACGTACCAAACCCTTAAAGAAAAGTCGGGTTTTTCCGGTACATGGTACTTTGTCGGACTCCATTAAAAAGGAGTGGGTGGAACCTGAAAAGAAACTGTTTTTTCCAAAAAGCTTAAAAAGGAGGTTCCCCTTTGACGAGGATCCCTTTTGCATCTGGAGCAAGGTTCCAAAACTGGATGCGGCCTTCTCGCAATGCGCCAAGTCTACAGACCTGGCCTTTGAGGACATGGGTGTCCTTAAAGGGCCCATGGACAAGAGAATTGAGAATCTCCTTAAAAGGTCATGGGAGGCAGTTATGACTAACCTAAAACCAGCCAAACTGGTGGCCAGGAATTTGGAGGTTTGGCTGGACCAACTTAAAGCCCATCTGGAAGGAGGGCCCAGACCTGGAAAAGGTCTTAGACCGAACAGCTGATAGGAAGAAAGCTTTTCTATCAAAGGTCAAAAAAGCTCCAGAACCACATTTTTTTTCGTCCCCAAAGACCACAAGGGCAGGCTTCCAAGATGCCAACCACTAAAAAACAGTGGGGGAGAGGGCAACAAAAGAGGGGTATTCTCTTTTCCTCTCCTAAAAAAAAAAAAACCCCAACACCCAAGTGATGGGGTCCCAGTGGGGAGAAGGTTGGGTCAATTCCTCCCACAGTGGGAAAAAGTGACCCAAAACGGGTTCATATGGAGGATCATCAGGGAGGGTTATCAGATTCAGTTCCAGGACACTCGTCCTGCAGGAACGTTTCTGACCTCCCCTCCCAGGGATCCCCAAAAGGCGTCGGCACTACTGTCGCAAATCGGGGACCTTATGGACCAGAAGGTTCTCGTTCCAGTGCCCCAAGAGGAAACAAATTTGGGTTTCTACTCGCACGTCTTTGTAGTGAAAAAGCCGTCGGGGAAGTTTTGGCTTATCCTGAACCTAAAGCCTCTGAACAGATGGGTTACCTACAAAAGATTCCGGATGGAAACCATCTTTATGGTGAAGGCGATGCTCCCCCCAAATTGCTTTATGGTCTCCCTGGATCTAAGGGATGCCTATCTGCATATCCCGATTCACAAGGAGTCTCAAAGTCTCTTGAATAGCCATAAGCTGGGGGAGTGCTGTTCGTCATCTGCAATTCAGCGCCCTGCCGTTTGGGCTGACCATCTCCCAGGATTTTTGCCAAAGTTCTGGCAGAAGCACTGGCTCCCTTAAGACTAAGGGGGATCTCGGTCATCCCTTATCTGAACGACCTTTTATTTTTTGCCCACTCCTTTCCCCAGTTGCAGGAAGACTTACGGGTAGCTATTCTATTCTTGGAAGACCTGGGTTGGTTAATCAACCAGGACAAATCCAACCTTATCCCAACACAAGATTTGTGCTATCTGGGATACAGGATAAATTCGTTGGAGAAAAAAGTTTTCCTCACTCCAGAAAAGAGGGAAAAAGTAAAAGCGACAGCAGTCGCCCTACAAACCAACCTGCCACTGTCCATCAGGACAGCCATGTCAGGCCTAGGGTTCCTGGCGGCAACGATCCCAGCCGTTCCGTTAGCAAGGACCCACTTTCGGTGTCTCCAGGCCAACATCTTGAGAGTTTGGGAGGGGAGACAACAATCCTTGGACAAGACCATCCACTTATCCCCAAAAACCAAGCAATCGCTCTGGTGGTGGAGGAAAGAAGAGAACCTCTGGGTGGGCCTTCATTGGTCCTTCCCAATATCCATCCGGATAACTACGGACGCCAGTACCTGGGGCTGGGGAGCCCACTGGGGATCAAGGATGGCCCAAGGAGCATGGTCCAGGACCGAATCCCTGAAGTCAGCAAATTGGAGAGAGCTGCGGGCAATCTGGGAAGCCCTAAAGGTTTTTTCCAAGGACCTGAACGGCCACCATATACAAGTCCTCTTGGACAGTGTGGTGGCGGTCGCTTATGTCAACAAACAAGGAGGGACACGGTGCCCGTCCCTGATGCAGCTGACAGCGAACCTTTTTTCTTGGGCGGAGGCGAACCTGAGCTCTATTTCCTCAGTCCACCTCAAGGGAGTGGACAACGAGATGGCAGATTTTTTAAGTCGCCATCGGGTGTTGGAATCGGAGTGGTCCCTAAACAGTGAAGTCTTCCAGTTAGTGACCCAGAGATGGGGCATTCCAGACATAGATCTGTTTTCCGGCAGAACGAACAACAAAGTCCAAAGGTACTTTTCCTTGGAGAGAGGCGGAGGAGCCATAGGGGTGGATGCCCTGGCTCAGGAGTGGACCTTTCAGCTCAGTTATGCCTTTCCCCCATTCAATCTGATTCTTCTCGTTCTAAAGAAATTCATCCAGGAGGATACCACCTTAATCCTGGTAGTCCCGTTTTGGCCAAACAGGCCTTGGTTTTCATCCCTGTGGCGTCTAGCAGTAGACCCTCCCCTCATGTTCCCAGAGAGGGAAGACCTGCTGTCCCAGGGGCTGATTCAACTGCCAAAAATTCAGTGAATGAAGTTGGCGGCCTGGTATCTGAAGAAGGTCTTTTGAAGTCAAAAAGACTTTCACATAACGTGATCTGCACAATTCTTTCCAGTAGAAAGGTCACCCAGGCAATTTATTTTAAGTATTGGAAAATTTTTTCTACAGGAAGGGGCAGACAAGGGACTGGCCGTTAGCACCTTAAAGGTGCAAGTAGCGGCATTATCGGTGCTTCTGGAGAAATCCCTGGCTTTAGAACCTTTAGTGATGAGGTTCTTCAAGGGATTATCCAGAATGAGACCATTTCCATTTAGGGTTCTACCTAAATGGGACTTATCAATAGTACTGCAGGGTTGGATACAACGTAGACCTGTCGTTTAAGTATATTACCCTTAAGACAGCCTTTCTGGTGGCAATTTCTACAGCCAGGTGCATCAGTGAGTTACAGGCGCTTTCAGTTAAGGAACCTTTTCTCCAAATTTTTGAAGACAGGTTGGTGGTACGTACAGATCCAGGATTCCTACCTAAAGTGGCTTCTAGGTTCCACAGGGCCAAAGAAATAATGTGACCTTTCTTCTGTTCCTCGCCTACCAATCCAAAGGAAGCAGAATTTCATCTTCTAGATGTCAGGGCCTGCGTGTTACACTATCAAGAGTTGTCTCTAAGAGCTTTAGAAAATCCAATGCACTATTTGTAGTGCATTCAGGGAAAAATAGGGGGCAGCAAGCTTCAAAGAACACTATTGCCAGGTGGATTAAACAGGCGATAGTGGAAGCCTATAAAAGTTTAGACAAAGAATGCCCTTTTTCTCTGTTGGCTCACTCTACGAGGGCGTTATCTGCCTCTTGGGCGGAGCTAGCAGGGGCGGCACCAGAACAAATTTGCAAAGCAGCCATCTGGTCTAGCTTCTCAACATTTATCAAGCACTACAGGCTGGACCTTCTCTCTGCGCAGGACCAAGCGTTTGGAAGGAAGGTCCTTAAGGCAGTAGTCCCACCCTAAATGTGGTAAGTTCTCGTTGAGCTCTCCTGTGCTGTCCTGGACAGACGACTGGAGAAAAACCAGAGTTAGACTTACCGTTAACTCTGTTTCTAGGAGTCGTCCAGGACAGCAGGGATTCCCTCCCTATATGCTGTTATAATTATGGGCGATTGTTTTTGTCTAGTTTCAGATGCCATGTCCAGGGAGTTCTCGGATAAAGACTGGGGAAGACGGTTGGTGTCCCGCCTCTTTATTCACCTGATCCCCTTTGTGTTTCCTGTCTCCGGAGGTGGAGCCTATATCTCCTGTGCTGTCCTGGACAACTCCTAGAAACGAAGTTACCGGTAAGTCTAACTGTTTTTTTTTTTTATTTCTCTTTACTCACTTGCTAGCTCAAGAATTTTCCTGGTGATCTACAAGCAACAATGCCGGCTGGGGCTTCATACTGGATAATCTAGATCCTTATGGTCCCCCCAGTCTGTCCTACGAGCTTGAGCAGGTTATAGTTCCAACCTAGGCCTAGCCATGACGGTGCCCCTTGGTCTGGAGGGAGGTGAGCCAGCGAGCAAATGCCTCGCCGGGACGCTTCGACCTGGAACGCCCTGAGTCGCAGCGTACACATCGGCTAGCAGCACCCCCACTTCGGGTGGGAGGCAGTCTGCCAGGAGCGGAGCCTATCCGGGCCATGGTATCGTGACTAAATGTACCCCCCTTGCCCCTGCTTGCCTTGGGGGGGATGTGGGCCCTCCCCTGGGGATAATGGGATTTGTGCCTCCCAAGAGATCCGCCTGGTGCCCAGTTTTGTGTGTCCTTCCCTGTCCCTGCAGGGACTGTGTGTCTGGAGTGCTCTGGCACTCTTGGGGGGGGGGGGGGGGGTGTGATATGGTACCTTGGGCTTGCTGGTCCCTGTTGTTCATGAGGTCTGCATGTGCCAGTCCCTAGCCGCATGGTAAGCCGTGGGCGCCGCCATCTTAAGTGTGGGCAATGTACTTTTTCCATATAGACTTGTATGGGGCAGTCATTTTCCCTGCAGCTTTCTATTACTTTGTATGGGCGTCCATCTTTGTGTAGCCCTGGTGCTATACTCGGCAGCACTTCCTATCAGGCGACATCACTTCCGGTGTGGTCATTTCCTGCTGCAGTGCAGAGGTCACTTCCTGCTTTTCTCTCATGCTGGGATGGATTCAGGAGGAAGAGTGTTTGAGGTAATGTAATTGGGGGTCCCTGCAGGCATATCCCTACATTTTTGATATCAGTTTGGGTTAAAGGGGTCCCCTGCACAACGCTGTGCTTGGCGGTGGATACCATGATTGGCGCTCTTAAAGGGACAGTACTCCATTTTTTGCGATTTGCATAATGGAGTCCCAAGCTGGAAAATCACCCTCAGACCCACTTTGTGCGACTGTCCGGATCGCAGTCGCTGGCCTCGATTTCAGCTGCACTGGAAAGCCTGGTGACTAAAGTTTAATCATGAAAAAGGTTCATAGCCGTGAACGACCGCCGCCTTTTTCTTCTAGGGAGTTGTCCTCTGATTCAGATGCTAATGGGTTGCCCTGGATGCCACCCTACCTGAGGGGTTGCTGTCCTAGCAGTCAGATGGTGAAGAGGACCTGTCTTTTGCTGCAGCCCAGGAAAGCGCTTTAGTGGAAGCCCTGATTATTTCAGTGAGGGATACTTTAAAATTGGCTGATGAGCCCACGCGGGCAGGGATGCAGTTTGCTTTTGGCTTCCAAAAGTCCCATAAATCTGACAAGGTTTTCCCTTGTCCCGACACCTTTCACGATATCGTGAATGACCAATGGCGGTGCATTAAGTAGGGATGCACCGATCTGACTTTTCTAGTCCCGATACCGATGCCTGGCTTTGTGTATCTGTGGATACCGATCCAGAAGTATTGTTTTGTTATAACAATTGTGCATTCAAAATCTAAAATATGTAATCAAACTCAAAATAAAAAAGAATAAAATGTAACCACAAGAAAAAAAAACTGTTTTTCTCTTACATCCTCTGACAGTCGCCGCCCCTCATATAGTCTTCACCAATGGGTATTGACCTCTTATCCACAGGAGTAAGCTAGACAGAAGATTTTGTTAAAAACACAAAACTTTGCATAGACACACCTACAGGGGGCTGTCCCTCTGGTCCAATACCACCGGCTAGCTTCATTCCCAAGTCAGTTTGTCTTTTGCCTAGATAGGAGTAGGCAGGCTTCCCTGTGCTGGGTCTACAGTCTCAGCCTTTTCTCTGTTTTATTACATTTTATTTTCTGCTAAGTGTGTTTTTTCTTTGCACTAATAGCTTTTTATTTGTTCCTGCGCTTAGTCAGACTTCTGAAGACTACAGCGTTGCGGAGCTGGGAATCGGACTGGTTGTCCTGGTGTCCCAGGACAGAGAACCTTATGGAATCCCAGCCTGCCATCGAGCGTTTAGCAGGCTATGCGTACGCCCAGGCCTCGCAAATGACCTGTCCCTGTCCTCAGGGACAAAGCCTGCGAAGTTGCCACTTCGCTAGGATGTCTCTACTGTGGTACGCCGCGTGTAGCTAGCGTCCTGTTCGGCTGACGGTACCCCCACCCGGGGTGGGAGGCTCCCCGTCTCACGGCGGCACCCATGCTATCGCTGGTCGGTGAGTACCATGTTCCCCTCTGACTGTGGCATTGTCTGTCGGAGGGTGTCTGTGGGGCCTCTGTGCTGGGAATGGCAGTCTCTTTTGGTGTCTGTGTTATTCCCTCATGTCTGTCGGTGTTCCTTCCGTGTGTCCCTCCCGGTACCTGTGGGGGCGCTGTAGCGGTTATGCCGCGCTGGGAGGGGGGGGGGGGGTTGCGGGGGTCCCTCTCTCCTGTGGGTATTTGGACTACTTTGGGGTGTCAGACGTGTGTGTGGGGCCTGCTGCGGGTGAAAAACCGCGGGGCCACCATTTTTAGTGTGGGCAGCTTGCTTGGCTTCATGTATGGGCAATAGCACTCCTCTCTGTAGCAAATCGCGCCCTTTTCGGCGCCATCTTTGTTGTGGCAAGGTCTTTTCTCACATGTGCTCGGCAGACATTTTCCCTGGAGCCTCCCCATAGACTTTCATTGGCAACCATTTTTCCTTAGTCTAGTCCTCTAGCAGAGTGAAATCACTTCCTCTCCTCAGACTCTCTGATCGATCCTGCGGCGTGGGTAACTGTATGCACATACTTCTGGGGGTTTTTAAGCTTCTTCTGGGTACTTTTCATGCTGGCTACTTTTTTCCTGCAGTTTTTCAAACTTGTGCTATTTCATCCACTATTGCGGTAGTGGTGTGATCCGCGGCTGTCACAATTTAAAGGGCCAGCGCCATAGAAGTTTTTAAGTGTGTTCTTAATGGATTCCCAGGACAGCGAATTCCCCCCAGCTCTGGTGGAGGGTTCAGGTACTCCTGAATCCTCTGTGCACGGCTCCCTTACTGCTACACTTGCGATTTTCGCATCAAAGGTGGATCTTCTGATGTCTGAGCGCACTTATAGAATAAGGTCCAGGCCTTCACCTTCCTCTGATTCAGGTTCTGTCATGGTTGCCACGGACAGTGTACCCCCTGTAGGGTCTCAGCCCTCTCAGTTGGAGGGGGAGGGGGAAGTGGAGGAGGGGGAAGTTTCCCCTGCCAGGTCGGCCAGTGATCGCGCTGCTATGGCTGCGCTCATAGTTCTGTAAAAGAACCGCTGCATTTGGAGGATGAGCACCACCAGCAGGGTAAGCGGTTGTCTTTTGGGACCCGCAGAACCCAGAAATCGGTTCAGGTTTTTTCCTGTCACGCCGAATTTCATGAAATGGTAAAAGAACAGTGGCGCAATCTTAAGCGCAACTTTGTGGTACTTAAGTGGTTTCCGTACCGTTGTCCCTTTGCGTCTCCAACGGATTCGCACTGGATTGTGGCCCCTAAGGTGGACCACACGGTATCCAGATTACACAAGGCCACTCTGATGCCCATGGAGGCTTATCTGGTGCTTAGAGACCCGGCGGGTGGTATCTCTTGCCCGCTACTCCTGTGTGGGGGAAGGTTCCTTGATGAAGCCCGTGTTCGCCTCACTAAGGGTCTCTCAGGCTGTGGTGGAGTGGACTAAGGTGCTCAGACGCACCCTTGTGGCTGTTTTCGTCCCTTCTGCTAGTTTGGAGATGGTGGACCAAATTGTTCAGGCGGTCTTATGCCTGTGTGATGCGGCCTTGGATGAGGCCCCTTTAGTTTTACGCTTATCTGCTGTCGCAGTGATAATCCGTCGCCTTGTGTGGCCGTAGAGCTGATCGGCCAACCAGGCTTCCAGGAAGACGGTGTCTGACATCCCTTATGCAGGAAATCGCCTTTTTTGGGGGCTCCCTGGACGAGTTGGTGAAGGGGGTCACCGGGGGTAAAAGCATTCTGCTGCCCCATGTGTCCAAGGGTAAGTTTTTTTCCGCGGTAAGTGGGACCCTTCCTTTAAACCTAACCAGGGGTCTTTTCGTGCCTTTAAAGAGGAAGTAAACCCTCCTCTGACACTTGTACCTATAGGTAAGCCTATGATAAGGCTTACCTATAGGTACTGTAAATATCTCCTAAACATGTACCGTTTAGGAGATATTTTACCTTACATGCAGCCAGTGACGTCACTGGCGCATGCGCTCTGAAGGAACGGCCGCTGGTGCCGTTTCTTCAGAGACCCGTGCCATGACTGTCGGCTCCCGTGCGCGCAGCAGGAGTGACGTCACCGCGGCTCCGGCCAATCAGATGGCCGGATGCCGCGATCCCGGAAGACGGGCGACTGGACATGTCGCCCGTCATAGAGGTGAGCGGACGGCATGGCGGGGGCTCGTTCTAAGTTAAGTATTTCATAATGAGCTAGTATGCGATACATACTAGCTCATGTCTTTCTCTTTCAGCTTGTAAAAAAAAAAAAAATTAACGGAGTTTACAACCTCTTTAAGGCACATGACAAGCGCGAATCCTTCAAGGCCTCTGGTGGCCAGAAGAAGCCTTGGGCGGGCAAGTATATAGCCGCCCACTCTGGCACGGCAGCCCCGTCCGGCATTCCGGACAGATGGGTCCAGGAATTCATTCGGTCGGGGTACAAGATCGAATTTCGATCGCGCCCAGCAGACAGATTCTTTCCCTCAAATCTTCATTGACCCCAGATCATTTCCAAGATCTCCAACGGCGGTTCAGGTTCTCCTCGCCCAGGGGGCGATCGTCCCTGTGTCACATCGGGACAGGTTTTCGGGGGTTTTTACTCGAATCTGTTCACGGTGCTCTGTAAAGAGGGCAAGGTGTGTCGGCTTCTGGACCTGAAGTTTCTAAACTGCTTTGTGCGGGTTCAAGAATTTTGTATGGAATCCCTCTGATCGGTGGTGGCCTCTCTGAGCCCAGGAGATGGCTTCCTGGCTTTAATCGACCTCAAGGATGCGTTTCTACACATCCTTGTATTCAAGGGTCATCAGAGGTAGGGGATCGCTATCCTTGCATATCTGGACGATCTTCTATTAAGGTCGAGTTCCAGTTCAACTCTGTTGCGCGGTCTATCAACCACGGTTCAGATGCTCCAGGAGTTCGGGGGGGCCATCAACTTTCAGAAGTCGACATTGCTCCCTTCTGTTCGTCTCCCTTATCTGGGAATGGTCCTGGACTCTGCCCATACAAGAAGTTTTCCTGCCGGAGGACATACTCCGGACTCTGCTGAACGAGGTCAGGTCCCTCAGGGACAACGAATCCTCATCACTCGGGACCCGCATGCGGTCCCTAGGATTGATGGTGTCGGCCTTCGAGGCGATCCCATTTGCACAGTTCCACGCGCGATCTCTGCAATCGGAGATCCTAGCCAGGTGGGACAGGCATCCTCAGTCCTTGGACAGGATATCTTTGAGTCACTGAGTCAGAGCGGACCTTGTGGTGGCTCCAGTCTCCGGCTCTGACGGAAGGGAAATCCTTCCGGCCATTGTTTTAAAAGTTGCTCACCACGGACGCCATCCTGTCGGGGTGGCGTTTTGGGCAAATTGTCTGCCCAGGGCACTTGGTTGGAGGAGGAATCCTCCCTACCGATACATGCCTGGGAACTGAGAACGATCAGACTCTGTTTACTCCGTTGGAGGGATCGTCTTCAGGGCCACCCTGTGCGGGTTCAGGCGAACTACACCCCTGCGGTGGCGTACATCAATCATCAAAGGGGCACCAGGAGTGCCCGGGCAGCCATGGAAGTGGCCGAGATTTTGCCTTGGGCCGAGACGCGGGTCTCGGCGCTTTCGGCAGTTCACATTCCGGGTATGGAACGCTGGCAGGCCGACTATCGGAGTCGCCAGACCCCAGACCAGGGGGTCCCTATACCCGGAGGTGTTTCAGATACTGTGTGCGCGATGGCGCGCCTCCTCTAAACAGCAAGGTGGGAAGGCTCGTGGCAAGAACACGCGATCCTCTGGCAGCCGCCTCGGACGCGCTGGTGGTGCCTTGGAATCAGTATCGCCTGATTTATGCCTTCCCCACGATCCAGTTGTTGTCACGGTTCCTTCGCAGGTTGGTCTCGGAACCGAGGTTGGTGGTCCTGGGGGCCCGGACTGGCCGCGCCGGTCTTGATACGCGGACGTCATGCAAATAGTCGTCGAGCCTCCCTGGTGGCTCCCCTTATGAGACGATCTGCTGTCTCAGGGGCTGTTCTTCCATCCTGCTTTACAGTCGCTGGCCTTGACGGCGGGACTGTTAAAAGCCAGATCTTGAGAGATCGGGGTCTCTCGTCGGAGGTCACTCCTACCTTGCTTAGAGCTAGGGAGGCCTCGTCCGGTAAGTTTTCTTATCGTACCTGGAAGGCTTGCTTCGTCTGGTGCGAATCGCAGGGTTTCAATCCGTGCTACTTTTCGGTGGCAAGGGTGTTAGCCTTCCTGCAATCCGGGTGGCCATTCTTTCCAGCGCCCCTTGGCGTCAAGTTCCTTGATCCGCACCTTTATTCAAGGGGTGCGTCATTTGGCCCCCTCGGTGGGCGCCCTTAACCCTTTGGGATTTGAATTTGGTTCTGTCGTTTTGCGACATCCTCCCTTTGAGAACATCCGGGAGATTCCTCTGCTTGCTCTGTCACGGAAAGTTGCCTTTCTGGTGGCGATCACATCTGCTTGCAGTGTGTCGGAGTTGGCGGTTTTATCTTGCCACTCCCCCTACCTGGTGGTTCATAGGGATAAGGTGGTCTTGCGACCTCATCAGTCCTTCCTTCCGAAAGACCCGTGGGGTCTGATGTCCATCTCCATGAGGACATTTTTTTGCTTTCGCTGTGTGCGCATACTACGCACCCTACGGAGTTTTGCCTTGCATTCCTTGGATGTTGTCGGAGCGATCAGGGTTACCTGTCGTCTACTGAATCCTTCAGAAGGTCGAATTCCCTTTTTTGTCCTTCCTGAGGGCCTCGGAAGGGTATGGCTGCGTCTGCGGCTACCATTCCTGTCTGATTCAGACGGACAATTGTACAGGCTTATTAGCCTAGGGATCGGGTTCTGCCCTTCCCTGTCACGCCGCACTCTTCTGAGTGGAGGGTGCGTTTTGGGCCTTTCGCCATCAGGCGTTGGTGTCCCAGATGTGCAATGCGGCGACCTGGTCGTCCCTGCACACCTTTACAGAGTTTACTAACTTGATGTTTTCGGCATCGGCAGATGCCTCCTTTGGCCGCAAAGTTCTGAGTGCAGCAGTACTTTGGGGGAGACATGGCATTTTTAGCCTGTCCCCTCCTGTGGGGGGGTTTTTCCCCCTTGGTTATTTTGCCTTCCTGGGTTTGTTCGCTCCTGTTGAGCTTTCCTGTTACCCGGTGGGTTACCTTTCTGGTTCAGATAAGGTTTGTTTATCTGACCTAAGTGCTGTGTTGCCTTTGTGACAGTTGCACTTCCCACCCCTCATGTCTACACTGCTTTGGGACATCCCATTGGTGAAGACTGGGACATCCCATTGGTGGAGACTATATGAGGGGCGGCGACTGTCAGAGGACGTAAGAGAAAACTGAATTTTTGTAAAATCTTACCGTAAAATTCCTTTCTCTGAGTCCTCTAACAGTCGTCGCCCCTGCCCCTCTTTTGGGGACTATCTACTGCTTGCTACAAAACTGAATTGGGAATGAGGCTAGCCGGGGGTATTGGACCAGAGGGACAGCCCCCTGTAGGTGTGTCTATGCAAAGTTTTGTGTTTTTAACAAAATCTTCTGCCTAGCTTACTCCTGTGGATTAGAGGTCAATACCCATTGGTGAAGACTATATGAGGGGCGGCGACTGTCAGAGGACTCAGAGAAAGGAATTTTACGGTAAGATTTTACAAAAATTCCATTATTGCTTGAACATACAATAGCAATCAAACAGTAAACAAACAGGTATTTAAAATGCAACATACTACATAGCAGCTGAACCTGAGAAATTCTCAGTGAGAATAAACTAAAAAGTTGGTTGAATAACTTGATCACACATACAAATAGCATGTCATTTGGAAACATGTAGTCCTGTGTCTCACACCACAATCACAATTTGGTGGCGGCGTGTGACAGTGACACTGGACTACCTGTTTAGATTACAAATGCTATTTCTTTGTGTGATGAAGTTGATTCACACATGACACAAACATGACCTGTCAATGGTCACTTAATCAGCAATGGCAAATTCTTATGAAGACAAGCATTTCTACTCTCTTTTCTCAGAAGTCTAGTCTATTTCTCTTCTCATCCACAATGTTGGAAACTGTGCTGAACACTCTCTCACTTTCTGCACTAGTGCAGGGGGCAATACAACATAGCAACAACAGCATAGCAGCCTGAACCTGACTAAAATGTTGGTCGAACAACAACTTGATCACACATACAAATAACATTGTTTGTAAATATGTAGTCCAGTGTCACACCACCATCACACAATTTGATGGTGGCGTGTGACAATGACACTGGACTACCTGTTTACAATACAAATGCTATTTTTTTGTGTGATGAAGTTGATTCACATGACCCACATGACCCAAACAAACATGACCTGTGAATGGTCACTTAATAAGCAATGGCAAATTCTTTCTCAAGAAGATTGAAGACAAGCATTTCTGCTCTCTCTGCTATAAGTCTATTTCTCTTCTCATCCACAAACTGCGCTGAACACTCTCTCACTTTCTGCACTACTAGTGCAGGGGGCAATAAAACATAGCAGCATGAACCTGACTAAAAGGTTGGTCAAACAACAACTTGATCACACATAGAAATAGCATTGTAAACACGTAGTCCAGTGTCACACCACCATCACAATTTGATGGTGGCGTGTGACAGTGACACTGGACTACCTGTTTCCATTACAAATGCTGATTCTTTGTATGATCAAGTTGATTTTTCACACATGACACAAACATGTCCTGAATGGTCACTTAATCAGCAATGGCAAATTCTTTCTTATGAAGACAAGCATTTCTGCTCTCTCTGCTGTTAGTCTATTTCTCTTCTCATCCACAATGCTGGAAACTGTGCTGAACACTCTCTCACTTTCTACACTAGTGCAGGGGGCACAGAGGTATTTTATGGCAGTGGCAGCAAGACAAGGTAATCTGTATTTGTTGACTCCCCAGAACTTGTATGGGTTGTCTGAGGCAGCGATGGTTTTCTCTGCAAAATATCCATGCAGTTGGACTGCAGGGCTTGAGCTGCTTGCTGCACTGGGATCGAGTTCAAACTCCTCCACAATTATATTCTTAGAATATAAATTAATAGGTTTACATTCTTTATATAATTTATTAATTATTATACAAATTATATATATATATATATATATATATATACACACAGTGGGTATGGAAAGTATTCAGACCCCCTTACATTTTTCACTCTTTGTTATATTGCAGCCATTTGCTAAAATCATTTAAGTTCATTCTTCTTCCTCATGAATGTACACATAGCACCCCATACTGACAGAAAAACACAGAATTGTTGCAGATTTATTAAAAAAGAAAAACTGAAATATCACATGGTCCTAAGTATTCAGACCCTTTGCTGTGACACTCATATATTTAACTCAGGTGCTTTCCATTTCTTCTGATCATCCTTGAGATGGTTCTACACCTTCATTTGAGTCCAGCTGTGTTTGATTATACTGATTGGACTTGATTAGGAAAGCCACACACCTGTCTATATAAGACCTTCCTGATCACAATGCATGTCAGAGCAAATGAGAATCATGAGGTCAAAGGAACTGCCTGAAGAGCTCAGAGAGAGAATTGTGGCAAGGCACAGATCTGGCCAAGGTTACAAAAAGATTTCTGCTGCACTTAAGGTTCCTAAGAGCACAGTGGCCTCCATAATCCTCAAATGGAAGACGTTTGGGACGACCAGAACCCTTCCTAGAGCTGGCCGTCTGGCCAAACTGAGCTATCGGGGGAGAAGAGCCTTGGTGAGAGAGGTAAAGAAGAACCCAAAGATCACTGTGGCTGAGCTCCAGAGATGCAGTCAGAAGATGGGAGAAGGTTGTAGAAAGTCAACCATCACTGCAGCCCTCCACCAGTCGGGGCTTTATGGCAGAGTGGCCCGACGGAAGCCTCTCCTCAGTGTAAGACACATGAAAGCCCGCATGGAGTTTGCTAAAAAACACCTGAAGGACTCCCAAGATGGTGAGAAATAAGATTCTCTGGTCTGATGAGACCAAAATAGAACTTTTTGGCCTTAATTCTAAGCGGTATGTGTGGAGAAAACCAGGCACTGCTCATCACCTGTCCAATACAGTCCCAACAGTGAAGCATGGTGGTGGCAGCATCATGCTGTGGGGGTGTTTTTCAGCTGCAGGGACAGGACGACTGGTTGCAATCGAGGGAAAGATGAATGCGGCCAAGTACAGGGATATCCTGGACAAAAACCTTCTCCAGAGTGCTCTGGACCTCAGACTGGGCCGAAGGTTTACCTTCCAACAAGACAATGACCCTAAGCACACAGCTAAAATAACGAAGGAGTGGCTTCACAACAACTCCGTGACTGTTCTTGAATGGCCCAGCCAGAGCCCTGACTTAAACCCAATTGAGCATCCCTGGAGAGACCTAAAAATGGCTGTCCACCAATGTTTACCATCCAACCTGACAGAACTGGAGAGGATCTGCAAGGAGGAATGGCAGAGGATCCAAAAATCCAGGTATGAAAGACTTGTTGCATCTTTCCCAAAAAGACTCCTGGCTGTATTAGATCAAAAGGGGGCTTCTACTAAATACTGAGCAAAGGGTCTGAATACTTAGGACCATGTGATATTTCAGTTTTTCTTTTTTAATAAATCTGCAACAATGTCAACAATTCTGTGTTTTTCTGTCAGTATGGGGTGCTATGTGTACATTCATGAGGAAGAAGAATGAACTTAAATGATTTTAGCAAATGGCTGCAATATAACAAAGAGTGAAAAATTTAAGGGGGTCTGAATACTTTCCGTACCCACTGTGTATATATATATATATATATATATATATATGTATATATATAATCAGCCTCAGTTTTTTTAGTGTCATCGAGTGTTAGAATTTCAAAATGTCTAAATTTACAGCATGGCATCTCATCAAATACAGTTGAAGTGTTATTGTAGAGAGTAAAAAATCTATAATATAGATAATGACAATGAAATTATTAGGTCTATATATTATAGATAGATTTTTTTATTCTCCTCTCCACAATAACACTGTCTTCTACTGTATTTGATGAGATGCCATGCTGTAAATTTAAACATTTAGAAATTCTAACACTTGATGGGCTAATGTAATAGGTTACACAATCTTACCTGTCTTTATATCTTGGGTCCAGCAGGGTGGCAAGTGCATATAGGGGTTCATCTTCCACAGTGTCACACCATTTGTTGACAGCTTAAAGCAGGGTTGTTTTCATTGTTTTGATGCCAGTATCCGCATTGCCTTCTTTAGCAAGGATGCGTTTGAGGACGGTGACAGCTGGAATGACATCAGCGGTGGAGGCAGTCAATGAGCTTACTTTTTTACTTACTGTTAGCTCTTCAAATGGTGCTAGAACAATGCTCTTTTTTTCTAGCAAAGCCCACTGGTTAGTGGTCAGTGTACTGGGCAGGTCATCATGGCCAGCAATGTAAGCACAGAGGACTCGCTTCTGTTCCAGTAGACTCTGTATCATCAAGTACGTAGAATTCCACCTTGTTTTGACGTCTTGTTGCAGGCGTTTAGGTTGCATTTGCATCTGGAGCTGGATATCTTGCAGCCTTGAATACGCAAGTGTTTAAAATGCCCCACAACTGGTCTACCGATTGCAATGGCATCGCTCACACTCCGTTGTGACAGTAGTCCCTCATTGACTACAAGCTGTGAGCAAAGCAACCTAAGGCTCTAAGTGTTCCAGTAGGCGACGGAAGCCCTCATCTTCAACAACTGACATTGGTTGAGCATCTAAAACAATGAATTCCAAAGCTTTCTGTTTTATTGCTAATGGTTTCATACCTTCCATCGGAATCTTTTTGCGTTGTTGAAATGCATCCTGCAAAGTTAGTTGCTGCTGGGCTGTATTGTCCGCTCCTTTTGTTTTGTTGAGCTGCAGGAATTCAGCGTGCTCCTTAGCGTGGTGTTTCTGGATGTGCTTGATTAAATTGGTAGTATTGAACTTTGCTTTAATACCACCTCCCCTCGAAACATTTACTTTGCAGACATTGCAAACAGCTGTGGAACTAGTTGGAGTGGCAAGCTTGTAATATCTCCACACAGCCGACTCTGGCACGCTCCATGTCCGACACACACGTGAGGCTGATGAATGACTTCTGATGATGGTTCTGCTGAGACTAAACCAGACCAGCCCGTGGATCTGTTAATTTTACCGATCCCAGATCCAGCTATTTTGCCAGTATCGAGGCCGATATCCGATCCTGATATCGGATCGGTGCACCGCTAGCATTAAGCACGTGTGCACAAAAAGCTTTTAACGCCGGTATCCTTTTGCTGAAAAGGTCTCCAATCGTTGGACGGTGCCACCTAGAGTGGACCATCCTGTTTCCAGATTGAACAAATCTACCCTTGTGCCTGTGGAGGATTCCCCAGTTTTTAGGGATCCAGTGGACAGGCGGGTGGAATCCTTTTCCCGCCATCTTCACATGCTGGTGGGTTCCATTTTGAAACCGGTTTCACAGACTGACGGAATGGATTAGGGGGTTGCGAGAGTCTTTGGACCCGAGACTGTTCCTCCAGAACAGCTGGAACTGTTGGACCAGGTGATGCAGGCTCTGGTGTTCCAGTGTGATGCGTCTATGGATGCGGCTCCCCCGGTGGCCAGGATTTCGGCCATGGGTATTGTTTTAAGACGCATGGTTTGATTGAAGAACTAGTTGGCTGACCAAGCTTCTAAAAAAAGAAAAAGCCTTAGCTGATCTCCCCTTTTTGGGAGACAGGTTGTTTGGCAACTCATTGGATGAGTTGATCAAAGGACTGACTGGCAGGAAGATGACTCTTCTTCCTCAATCCTCCAAGGGTAAGACACCCGTGCTAAGCGGGGTCCCTCCTTTTCTGCTCACAAACGTTTTTTTCGTACCTTCAGGCGCAAGAAAAAGTTAAGCCATTCAGAACTTCTGGAGGTGCTAAGAAACCCTGGGGCAAGACGAAGGCCGGTCAGTTCGGTGCTGCAAGTCCTCTTTAGCATGAAGAGGCACTCTCACCCGTCTCAGGGGTGGGGGGACGTCTGCGCTTCTTTCAGGAACCCTGGACTTCCTTCATTCGGGACGATTGGGTTCGCAACGGATCTGCGGGAGGCTGTGCGAGATCTTCTGGCTCAGGGGGTGATTGTGCCAGTATCCCCGCAGGACCACTCTCAAGGTTTCTATTCAAACCTCTTCACTGTGCCCAGAAAAGAGGGCAAAGTGCGTCCAATCCCGGACCTCAAGGCTCTGAACCGCTTTGTGCGGGTGCAAAAGTTTCAAATGGAGTCCATTCGGTCGGTAGTGGCATCTTTGAATCGGGGATTTTCTTGCCTCCATCGATCTCAAAGATGCATATCTCCACCTCCCCATATTCAAGGGAGACCAGCGATTCCTCCGCTTTGCGGTGGCAGAGAAACATTTTCAATTTGTGGCGTTACCCTTTGGTCTCACCTCGGCTCCCAGAGTTTTTACCAAGATCCTGTCCCCTGTGCTGGCCTTGTTGCGTCGCCGAGGTATCTCCATTGTGGGATACCTGGACGATCTCCTGTTGCGAGCAGGTTCTCATTCGGACCTGCTGGACAACGTCTCTATCACCATCCGGACCCTGCAGGAATTCGAGTGGACGATCAATGTCGCCAAATCTGCCCTGACTCCGTCTGTGTGGGTCATCTATTTGGGGCTGATCCTCGACTCTGCGATGGCGAGGGTCTTCCTTTACTTTGGACAAGCTTCAGAAGTTGCAAGGGGCGGTCAGGTTGCTGATGGGAGACGAGCAATCTTCCTTGCGGGTTTGCATGAGGGCCCTGGGTCTGGTGGTCTCCACCTTCGAAGCAGTCTCGTTTGCTCAATCTCACATGAGACAGCTGCAGAAGGAGATTCTGTCCAGATGGAACAGAGATCCTCTGTCATTGGATCGGAAGATTCAGTTGAGCCATCTCACAAAGTCGGCTCTTGATGGCTCCAGTCACCTGTCCTATGCCGAGGCAAGTCCTTCCTGCCAGTGTCTTCGACGGTGATTACCACCCCAGCCTATCGAGCTGGGGGTGGAGTGCTGGGGAAGCTCTGTGCCCAGGCAATTTGGGCGACAGAAGAGTCTTCCTTGCTGATCAATATTCTGGAACTGAGAGCGATCAAGCTCTGCCTGCTTCACTGGACGAGTCGGTTACACGGCTCTCTGGTTCAGGTCCAGTCGGACAATGCCACGGCCGTGGCTTACATCAATCAAGGGGGCACCAGGAGTGCCCTGGCCGCCAAAGAGGTGGCCGAGATTCTGGTGTGGGCGGAACACAATGTTCCGGCTCTCTCGGCAATCCATATCACGGGTGTGGAGAATTGGCAGGCAGATTACCTGAGTCATAAGGTGTTGGATCAGGGGGAGTGGTCCCTGTATCCGGAGGTGTTTCATCTCCTGTGTGCCCGGTGCAGGACTCTGGAGGTGGATCTGTTTGCGTCTCGCCTCTACAGGAAAGTTCAGAGGTTTGTGGCCAGGTCTCGGGATCCTCTGGCCGACGCCATAGATGCTCTGGTTGCTCCTTGGAGTCAGTATCGTCTGATCTATGCCTTCCCTCCGCTCGTTCTCCTGCCAAGGTTTCTTCGCAGAAGGCATTCCGGTTGTTCTGATGGCACCAGATTGGCCTCGGCGGTCTTGGTACGCAGAGCTGGTTAAAATGGTCGTGGATCTTCCTCTGCGGGAAGATCTGCTATCTCAAGGACTAATCTTCCATCCCACTTTACGGTCACTGGCTTTAACGGCTTGGCTGTTGAAAGCAAAGTGTTGAGGGATAGAGGTCTCTGATTCAGTGATTCCTACCCTTTCAAGGCCAGGAAGTCGAAAACTAGGAAGATCTATCATCGTACGTGGAAATCGTACATTTCTTGGTGTGAATCGCTGCAGCTGCACCCTCGCTTGTTTTCTATAGCTAGGGTTTTGGCCTTTTTACAAAAAGGGGTTAAACAGCGCTTGGTGTTGGGTAATATCAAGGGCCAGGTGTCGGCCTTGGCTATTTACTTTTAATGTCCATTGGCTACTCATAGTTTGATTCGCACCTTCATTCAGTGGGTGTGTCATCTGGCCCCTCCGAGGAGATCCCAGTTACTGCCGTAGGATCTTAATCTGGTTTTGTCTGTTTTTCAAAAGCCTCCTTTTGAGAATATTAGGGAGATTTCTCTGCTTTCCTTGTCGCAGAAGGTTGCCTTTCTAGTGGCTATCCTGCCTGCAGAATCTTGGAGTTGGCGGCGCTGTCCTGTCGTTCGCCTTATTTGGTGGTCCACAGGGATAAAGTGGTCCTCCGACCTATTCCATCCTTTCTTCCTAAGGTGGTGTCGGATTTTCACCTGAATGAAGACGTGTTGCCTTCCTTATGTCCTAAGCCTAAACATCACAAAGAAGTTGCCTTGCACTCTCTGGATGTGGCTCGGGCGATAAAGGTTTATCTAATGGTTGGTCGGACTCTCTTTGTCCTTCTGGACGGCCCTCGCAAAGGTTTGGCTGCGTCTGCTGCTACCATTTCGAGATGGATCAGGCAGAGGGTTGTTCAGGTTATTCAATCAAGGGTCAGGTTCCTCCTTTCCCTGTGAAGGTGCATTCTAGTAGAGTGCTGAGTGCCTCTTGGGCTTTTCACCATCAGGCCTCTGTAGTACAAGTTTGTAAGGCAGCGACTTAGTCGTCTGTGCACACCTTTACCAAATTTTACAAGGTGGATTGTTGGCATCTTCGGATGCCTCTTTTGGCCGCAAGGTTTTGCAGGCTGCTGTTTTATAAGAGAATGTTTTTTTTTTATTCTCTTAGGGGTCTTTATCTGGGTGAGTTCCTGTTGTTTGGTTGAGCTCCTTGTTGCCCGGTTGGCTAGGTTTAGCCTTTTGGGGTTGACGTTACTGTCTGGTTGCGTTTTCCCATCCCTAAAGCCTTTTACTGCTTTGGGACATCCCGCTCAGCTCATGGAAATGAGGCTGCGTCTATCGACGGACAATAGAGAAAATAAGACTTTTGTAAGATCTTACCGTACAATCTTTTTCTCTGATGTCCGTTGACAGACGCAGCACCCGCCCCTCTGTTTGGGGTTGGTTTTTGGTTCTAAACTGATGTGCAAACTAAACTGATGTGCTGAGTCATGCAATGGGGGTTTATGCCGAGGGGGACAGCCCCCTGGGCGTGTGTATTCAAATTTTTTTATGCCTAGACTACTGATGGGAGGAGCATAAACCCACTGAGCTGCGTCTGTCGACGGACATCAGAGAAAAATTTTACGGTAAGAGCTTACAAAAATCTTTTTTCTGCATAAAAAAAAAAACTTTCTAAGCAGTGCGGTTCCGATTGACCCCTTATAGTCATGGAGCCTCTGGAGCGCTTTTCACCACTTGATCCACTACTGGAAGCTGCGGGACCCTCCCGGTTTCAGTCTGCCCTGGAGGCCATGACGGCAGCCCTGCAGTCGCTAGTAGCCAAAGTGGATCTAGCCTTGCAAAGGGGGCCTGGCAAGAAGCGCCCCCACCCGCCTTTACCTGTATCCTCTGCTTCCTCAGAATCGGAGGTGGATTTGGCTGCAACGGTTGATATTCAGCCACTGGGTCTGCGTCCATGCACGCTGAGTGCAGCCACGCATGAAAAAGCAATGGTGAAGGTGCTGATTGTGTTAGTGCGGGAAACTTTAAAGTTGAAGGACGAAGCTGAGTCAGCGACGCCTGTGCAGTTTGGCACCCGCAGATCCTCCAAGGTGTTTCCCTATCCTGCCCATTTTGACAAGATTGTCACTAGTCAGTGTGGGGCTCCCCGAAACGCATGGTTGGAATACCTAAGTGTTTTGCTAGTAGATATCTTATGAAGAAACTAACAGGTCCACCGTCAGACTCTCTGGTTTCCAGGCTAAATAAGGCCACACTTTTGCCAGTGGAGGCTCCTTTAAGGACCCCATGGACAAAAGAGCTGAGGCTTTGGTCCGGTACCTCTTCACCGTGGCTGGTTAAATTTTGAGACCGATGTTTACTATCACCTTTGTATCCCAGACTTTAATTGAATGGGCTAAGATTTTAAGCCAGGATCTGGAGGGGAGTCAACACCCTCTTTAGCTGGGAGGGGTTACAGTATATTTGTGATGCATCCCTGGATGGGGCCCCCTCGGCCAGCAGGGTTTCGGTGACGGCGGTGATCCTTCTCCGCATGATCTGGTTAAAGAATTGGTTGGCCAACCAGGCTTTTAAAAAGGTGCTGAATGATCTTTCTTTTGTAGGTGACCGTTCTTTCTGTGCCTCTATGGAAGTGATGATTAGGGCCTTATGGGAGGCAAGAGTACATTGCTTCTGCAGGCTGCTAAGGGCAAGGAACCTCGCTGTAAGCGTGGTCCTTTATTTTCGGCTCACAAGTGGCCCTTTTTTCCGTCTGGATCGCAGGAAAAGGGCTTGAGATCCAACCGTAACTTTGCGGGAGGCTCAAAGAGAATGGCAGACAAGCCTTCCCCAGCCTGAAGGGGTGCCCTCACTCGTGTCTGGGGTGGGGGGATGCCTTCGTTTTTTTCCGAATCCGTGGACCTTGCTCATTCAGGACCAAAGGGTCCACGAACTGGTTTGGTTACAAGATCGAGTTCATGTCCTGGCCTCTGGCAAGGTTCTTTCCTTCCAACTTACACCTGTCTCCCGAGTGGCTACAGGGTCTCTACGGAGCAGTGCAGGACCTGTTAGCACAAGGAGTTATTATGCTGGTTCCAGAGTCGGAAAGTTTCCAAGGTTTTTATTCAAAGGCAGGCAAGGTTCGTCCGATCTTGGATCTCAAGACTTTGTGCGGGTTCAGAAATGTTGGATCCGCACGGTAGTAGCTTTCCTTCATCAAGGAGACCTGCTGGCCTGGCCTCTATCGATCTCAAGGACGCTTAACTTCATGTTCCAATATATGTCAGACATCATTCTGCATGCAGAGTCTTCATCGGCTCTAAATGCGGACTTGGACATTACGGTGAGTTCATGTGGAATTTTCCGAAATCGGTACTGTCTCCGTCCACAAAACTGGACTACTTGGGTCTGATGCTAGAGTCAGCTTCAGCCCAGGTGTTTCTTCCTCAGACAAAACTTCTGAAGCTACAGGATGCGGTTCAGCTCCTGTTGTCCAACCATCGAGCATCACTCAGGACTTGCATGCAAGTGCTGGGTCTGATGGTCTCCACCGTTGAGGTGATTCCGTTTGCGCAGTTCCACATCAGAACTTCGCAAAGGGAGATTCTGATCAAATGGAACAAGGATCTGCTGTCTTTGAACAATCTGATCCTCTTGAGTCGGGGTTCGAGGGAGTCTCCTATGGTGGCTCTGCTCCCCGGCCCTACGTCTGGGAAAATCCTTTCTTTCCCTGTAATCACCACGGATGGCAGTCTGTCCGGATGGGGAGGTGTCTTGGGAGTGTGTTCGGCCCAAGGTGTCTGGACTCTGAAGGAATCCAGGTTGCCGATCAACATCCTGGAAATTCGGGCGATCACACTGTCTCAATGGACGGATCATCTGCAGGGATGCCCTGTGCAGATACTATCGGACAATGCTACAGCTGTGGCATGTCAATCATCAAGGGGGCACAAAGAGGCCTAGAAAGTGACCGGCATCTTGAGGTGGGCAGAACGATCTGCTCTGGCCCTCTCTGCTGTGCACGTTTCTGGGGTAGGAAAGGATTGGCAAGCGGACTATCTCAGTTGGCAGAAGCTGGATTAGGGAGAATGGTCTCTTCACCCGGAGGTATTTCATCAACTATGTCTTCGTGGGGGACCCTTGATGTGGACCTGCTTGCATCCTGTCTTAACAGGAAGGTGCAGAGGTTCGTGTCAAGGTCTCGGGGACCCTCTGGCCGACGCCACAGATGCCCTGGTGCCCCCCTTGGGGTCAGTATCGTCTGATTTTCGCCTTTCCTACAATACAATTTCTGTCGAGGCTGCTACGCAGAATCGAGGTAGCAGGAATTCCAGTCATTCTGGTAGCACCAGACTGATCTCGCCGGTCTTGGTACGCAGGCCTGGTAAGGCTGGTAGCTGACATCCCTTGGAAAATTCCTCTCGGAGAAGATCTTCTGTCTCAGGGGCCAATCTTCCATCCTGCTTTACGGGTGATAGCTTTAACTGCCAGGCTATTGAAAGGTGCTGAAAGACAGAGATCTTTTGGAGTCCTACGTTGTTAAAAGCAAGGAAATCTACCTCTAGGAAGGTTTATAGAGTCTGGAAGGCGTACATTACTTGTTGTGAGTCTCGGGGGGAGGGTTTCTCCCCATTCCTTTTCTGTGTCTCGCCTGTTGGAGTTTCTACAACTAGGTGTAGATTAACGTTTGGCTCTGGGCATCATCAAAGGCCAGATTTCTGCTTTGGCCATATTTTTCCAAAGGCCGTTGGCGAAATCCTTGGTTCACTTTTGTGTGAGGAGTTCGCCATCTGGCTCCGCCGGTGAGTTCCCTAGTGCCTCCGTGGGACCTCAATTTGGTATTGTTGGTGCTTCAAAAGCCTCCTTTTGAAAATATTGGAGAACTTCCTCTGCTCACTCTTTCGCAGAAGGTGTCCTTCTCAGTCGCTATTACTTCTGCACGTAGGGTATCGGAGTTGCCTGCGTTGTCCTGTGGGTCACCTTACCTGGTGATTCATAGGGACAAAGTGGTGTTGCGACCCTGTCAGGCGTTCCTTCCTAAGGTTGTCTCGGGGTTTAATTTGGATGAAGATATTGTGTTACTGTCCCTATGTCCTAAGCCAAAACATCCTAAGGAAATTGCCCTACATTCATTCCTTAGATGTAGTAAGAGCAGTTTGGGTGTACCTGGCGGTGACTGAACTGATTTGAAACTCAGATTATTTTTGTTCTTACGGATGGACCTCATAAGGGGCAGGCCACATCTGCTGCGACCATTTCCAAGTGGATCAGGCAGATGGTGGTGTGAGCCTATTCCATTTATGGGTCAAGTTCCTCCTTTCCTTGTTAAAGCGCATTCTACGAAGGCGTTTAGTGCTTCCTGGGCCTTCCCTCAGCAGGCATCAGTGGTTCAGGTGTGCAGGGCGGCTACATGGTCGTCTGTACACACATTCACAAAGTTTTATAAGATATATGTACTTGCATCTTCGGATGCAGCGTTTGGCCGCAAAGTTTTGCAGACTGTGGTTGCAGAGGCTTCTGCTTCTTAAGGGTGTAATTTTGTCCTGGTGGTGAGCTCCAGTTGTTACTAGTTGAGCTCCTGTTGTCACCTGGTTGACTATGTTTAGCCTTGTTGGGAATTCTACGTTTGTGTTTTTCCCACCCCTCATATTGTCACTGCTTTGGGACATCCCAATGGTCTGAAGACTTGAAGCTGTGTCTGTCAGTGAACGAAAGAGAAAACTGTATTTTTGTCTTACCGTAAAATCCTTTTCTCTTACATCCGCTGACAGTCGCCGCCCACTCATACAGTCTTCACTTATGGGTATTGACCTCTTATCCACAGGAGTAAGCTAGGCAGAAGATTTTGTTAGAAACATTCACAAAAAGCTTTGCATAGACAAACCTATAGGGGGCTGTCCCTCTGGTCCAATACCCCCCTGCTAGCAGCATTCCCTATTCAGTTTGTCTTTTGCCAAGTTAGGAGTAGGCAGGCTCCCTTAGCTGGGGCTACAGTCTCAGCCCTTTTCTTCTGCTTTCTTCATTTTTTTATTTCTGCCAAGTGTTTTCTTTACACTGATAGCTTTTTATTTGCTCCTGCGCTTAGTTAGTCAGTCTTCGGAAGACTATAGGGTTTGCAGAGCTGGGAATCGGACTGGTTATCCTAGAGCCTTACGGAATCCCAGCCCGCCATTGAGCGTTTAGCAGGCTATATGTACGCCCAGGCCTCGCAAACGACCTGTCCCTGTCCTCAGGGACAAAGCCCGCGGAATGGCTACTTCGCTAGGATGTCTCAACTGCGGTACGCCGTGTATTGCTAGCGTCCTGTTCAGCTGACGGCACCCCCATCCGGGGTGGGAGGCTTCCCGTCCCACAGCAGCTCCCACGCTTTTCCTGGATCGGTGAGTACCTTGCTGCCCCTCTGTCTATATATGTCAGGGGGTGTATCTGGGGCCTCTGTATGGGGTTGGTAGTCTGTTTGGAGTCTGTGGTATCCCCCTCATGTCTGTAAGTATGGTTCCCATGTGTCCCTCACAGTCCTTGCGGGGGCGCTATTGCGGTTATGTCGCGATGTGGGGGGTTTGCGGGGGTCCCTGAGTCCCTCGGTAGTGCTTGTGGGGTTACAGACGTGTGTGGGGGCCGCAGCGGTGTAAAAACCGTGGGGCCACCATTTTGGGTGTGGGCAGGCTGTTCGGCTTCATGTGAGGGCAGCAGCCTTTTTCCCTGTAGTAAATTGGCGCCCTTTTTTATGGTGCCATCTTTAGTGTGGGCAATGTAGTTTCCCATGTGCTCGGCGGCCATTTTCACGAAGCCTCCCCCATAGACTTACATGGGCAACCATTTTCTTTTTTGCTCAGTCCCATGTTCGGCCTCTAGCAGCGTGAAATCAGTTCCTTTCTGCAAGCATTCTGATCGAGCTGGCAGCGTGGTTTGTATGGATACACTTCTGGGGGGGCTTTTCTGCTATTTTTCTGGGATAATATCTTTGCTGGCTGTTATATTCTTTTCAGTATTTAGTAGCACAGGCTGCCCCTTTGCGGTGGGAACCGCCGCTATCGCTGATTTAAAGGGCCAGCGCCATAAAATTTCTAAGTGTGTTTTTTTTGGAGTCCCAGGACTGCAAATTCCCCCCAGCTCTGGTGGAGGGTTCAGGTACTACTTACTGCTGCACTTGCGACTTTAGCGTCCAAAGTGGATCTGTTGATGTCTGAGCGGGCTTCTAAGAAAAGACCCAGGCCTTCTCATTCTTCTGATTCAGAGCTAGATATGGTTGCCATGGACAGTGTACCCCCTGAGGGGTCTCAGTTGGAAGGGGAGGTGGAGGAGGGGGAGGACTCCCCCTCCAGGTCAGCCAGGGAACACGCTGCGATGTCTGCGCTCATTAGTTCTGTTAAAGATATGCTACATTTGGAGGATGAGCCCCACCCGCCGGGTAGGCGGTCTTCCTTTGGGACCCGCAGAACCCAGAAGTCGGTTCAGGTATTTCCCTGTCCTGCTGAGTTTCACGAAAAACAATGAATGAGCAATGGCGCAATTTAAATCGCAATTTTGTGGTGCCTAAGCGGTTTCAGTACCGTTATCCGTCTCAGACGGATTTGTGCTGGACTATAGCCCCTAAGGTTGACCACACGGTATCCAGGTTAAACAAGGCCATTCTGATGCCCACGGAGGATTCTATGGTGTTTAGGATCCCCGGCGGATAGACGGGTGGAATCTCTTACCCGCCACTCCTATATGGTGGCGGGTTCCTTGCTGAAACCCGTGTTTGCCTCAGTTATGGTCTCTTAGGCTGTGGTGGAGTGGACTAAGGTGCTCAGACGCACCCTTGTGGCTGATTCCGCCCCTCCTGCTACTCTGGAGATGGTGGATCAAATTATTCAGGCTGTTTTATACTTTTGTGGCTTGGCCTTGGATGAGGCCCCTTTAGTCTCACGCTTATCTGCAGTCGCAATGATAATCCGTCGCATTGTGTGGTTGAAAAGCTGGTCGGCTCACCAGACTTCCAGGAAGACGGTATCTGACATCCCTTATGCAGGGAATCGCCTTTTTGGGGACTCCCTGGACGAGTTGATTAAGGGGGTCACTGGGGGTAAAAAAACACTGCTGCCCCAGGTGTCCAAGGGTAAGTTTTTCCGCGTTAAGCGGGGCCCTTCCTTTAAACCTAACCAGGGGTCCTTTCGTGCCTTTAAGGCACAAGACAAGGGCAAATCCTTCAAGGCCTCTGGTGGCCAGAAGAAGCCTTGGGCGGGCAAGTCAAAAGCCACCCACTCTAACACGGCGACCCAGTCCGCCTCAACCCGATGGGGCACCCTCACCCGTTTCAGGGGTGGGGGGGATGTCTGCGCTGTTTTCCCGAACCTTGGCCGGCCAAAATTCAGGACAGGTGGGTTTAGGAACTCATTCGGTCGGGGTACAAGATCGAATTTCGATCACTCCCAGCAGACAGATTCTTTCCCTCAAATCTTCATTTGACCCCAGATCGTTTACAAGATCACCAACGGGCGGTTCAGGATCTCCTCGCCCAGGGGGTGATCGTCCCGGTGCCACATTGGGACAGGTTTCAGGGTTTTTACTCAAATCTGTTCACGGTGCCCAGAAAGGAGGGCAATTCTGGACTTAAAGTTTCTGAACCACTTTGTGCGGGTTTAAAAGTTCCGCATGGAATCCCTTGGATCGGTGGTGGCCTCCCTGAGCCCGGGAGATTTCCTGGCTTCCATCGACTTCAAGGATGCGTATTTACACATCCCCATTTACGAAGGTCATCTGAGGTACCTCTGATTCGCAATAGCGGATGAGCACTATCAGTTCGTGGCGTTGCCTTTCGGTCTCGCTTCGGCTCCAAGGGTGTTTACCAAAGTATTGGCTCCTGTCCTGGCCCTGTTGCGGGCGCAGGGGATCACGATCCTTGAATATCTGGACAATCTCCTGTTAAGGTCGAGCTCCAGTGCCACTCTGTTGCACGATCTGTCAACCACGGTTCAGATGCTCCTGGAGTTCGGGTGGACCATCAATTTTCAGAAGTCGACATTGTCTCCTCCTGCCCGCCTCCCTTACCTGGGGATGGTTCTGGACTCTGCCCAGGCGAAAGTCTTCCTGCCGGAGGACAATCTCCAGACTCTACAGAACGAGGTTAGGTCCCTCAGGGACAAGAAATCCTCGCTCAGGACCGGCATACGGTCCCTGGGGTTGACGGTGTCAGCCTTCGAGGCGATACCGTTTGCACAGTTACACACACGATCTCTGCAAGCGGAGATTCTGGCCAGGTGGGACAGGCATCCTCAGTCCTTGGACAGGAGGATATCTTTGAGCCACCAAGTCAGAGCGGATCTTCTGTGGTGGCTCCAGTCTCCGGCTCTGACGGAAGGGAAATCCTTCCGGCCATTGTTATGGACGGTGATCACCATGGACGCCAGCCTGTCGGGCTGGGGTGGCGTTCTGGGCAATTTGTCTGCCCAGGGCACTTGGTCGGAGGAGGAATCCTCTCTGCCGATAAATGTGTTGGAACTGAGAGCAATCAAACTATGTTTGCTACATTGGTCGGATCGTCTTCAGGGCCGCCCTGTGCGGGTGCAGACGGACAACGCAACTGCGGTGGCGTACATCAATCACCAAGGGGGCACCAGGAGTGCCCGGGCGGCCAAGGAAGTGGCCGAGATTCTGTCTTGGGCCGAGACTCGGGTCTCGGTGCTTTTGGCAGTTCACATTCTGGGTGTGGAAAACTGGCAGGCCGACTATTTGAGTCGCCAGACCCTGGACCAGGGGCAGGGCCGCCATAGGGGGTACAGCCCATACACTTGTAAGGGGCCCTAGCCTCTGGACGGGCCCGGTGAGGATGGGAAAAGGTGGGGGTGGGTGCAGCGGTGCTCCGTGACTGCCCTGGCTTTGAATGTGAGTTGGAAGCTGCTGCATCTGTGTCATTGACCTCACATCGGGCTCTTTGCTGCCACCTCTGGCTACTTCCTGTATTTGCACTCCTCGTTAGTGCTGCCTGTACTGTATCCTGGACTGCAGCTCCTCTCTGTCACAGACACATGGGGGAAACAAGAGCAGGGGATGGGAAGACCACCTTACAAGTAAGGGCTGTTGTACAACTGAAGGGGGGTGGTTGTGTACATGTGTGTCTGTGTGTCTCTGTATGTACCTGTGTGTCTGTGTGTCTCTGTATGTACCTGTGTGTGTGTGTGTGTACATGTCTGTGTGTGTACATGGGGGTGGGTGGGTGTGTGTCTGTGAGTATGTGTGTTTGCATGTCTGTGTGTGTTCATGTCTGAGTGTGAGGTGGGCTGAGTGCGTACACGTGTGAGGGGGGCTGAGTGCGTATACGTGTGAGGGGGGCTGAGTGCGTAAGCGTGTGAGGGGGGCTGAGTGCGTACACGTGTGAGGGGGGCTGAGTGCGTACACGTGTGAGGGGGGCTGAGTGCGTACACGTGGGGGGGGGGGGGCTCAGTGTGTACAGCTGCTGAATTTGGATTTTTTTGGACAAAATATAATTACTTACTGTTAAATCTTGATAGCACTGATAACTTGGAATAGAATTTTCATTTTCATATATTACGTTGTAAGTGTTAAAATAAAAATGTACACTGAAGGACTCACTGTTATGGCTAGTGGGTGGATTTGGTGGGATAGCCCATGGGCAGGCCCTGCTGAATGTTGGTGGTCAGGCCGGGGGGGGGGGGGGGGGGGGGGCCCAGGCCTAAAGCTGTGTAAGGGGCCCCACAATTTCTGATGGCTGCCCTGACCAGGGGGAATGGTACCTACACCAGGAGGTGTTTCAGATGCTGTGTGCGCGATGGGGATCCCTGGACGTGGATCTGTTCGCGTCTCGTCTAAACAACAAGGTGGGAAGGTTCGTGGCAAGAACACGTGACCCTCTGGCAGACGCCTTGGATGCGTTGGTAGTGCCTTGGAATCGGTATCACCTGATTTATGCCTCCCCCCCCCCGATTCAGTTGTTGTCCAGGTTCCTTTGCAGGTTGGTCTCGGAACCGAAGTTGGTGATTATAGTGGCCCCGGACTGGCCGCGCCGGTCTTGGTATGCAGACATCATGCAACTGGTCGTTGAGCCTCCCTGGCGAGACGATCTGCTGTCTCAGGGGCCAATCTTCCATCCTTCTTTACAGTCGCTGGCTTTAACGGCGTAGAGGTTGAGAGCCAAGTCTTGAGAGATCGGGGTCTCTCGTCGGCGGTCATTCCTACCCTGCTCAAGGCTAGGAAGGCCTCGTCCGGTAAAATTTATTACCGTACCTGGAAGGCTTATTTCGCCTGGTGTGAATTGCAGGGTTTCCATCCTCGCTCCTTTTCGGTGGCGAGGGTGTTATCCTTCCTGCAATCTGGTGTGGACCAGCATCTTGCGCTGACCACTATTAAGGGCCAGTTGTCTGCGCTGGAAATTTCTTTCCAGCATCCTTTGGCGTCAAATTCCTTGATCCACACCTTTATTCAAGGGGTGCGTCATCTGGCTCCCCCTAGGAGGGTGCCCTTGCCTCCTTGGGACCTGAATTTGGTTCTTTCCGTTTTGCAACGTCCTCTATTTGAGAACATCAGGGAGATCCCTCTGCCTGCGCTGTCACGAAAAGTCGCTTTTCCGGTGGCAATCACATTTGCTCGCAGAGTGTCTGTGTTGGCGGCTCTGTCATGCCGCTCTCCCTACCTGGTTGTTCATAGGGATAAGGTGGTCTTGCAACCTCACCAATCTTTCCTTCCAAAGGTGGTGTCAGATTTTCATCTTAACGAGGACATTGTCTTGCCTTCGCTGTGTGCGAATCCTAAGCATCCTAAGGAGTTTGCTTTGCATTCCTTGGATGTAGTCCGGCGATCAGGGTTTACCTGTCGTCTACCGAATCCTTCAGAAAGTCGGATTCTCTTTTTGTCCTTCCTGAGGGAACTCGGAAGGGTATGGCTGCGTCTGCGGCAACCATTTCTAAATGGATCAGACAGACGATTGTACAGGCCTATTTGCTTAGGGACCGGGTTCCGCCCTTCCCTGTCACGGCGCACTCTACCAGAGCGGTGAGTGCGTCTTGGGCCTTCCACCATCAGGTGTTGGTGGGCCAGGTGTGCAAAGCGGCGACCTGGTCATCAGTGCACACCTTTACCAAACTTGATGTTTTGGCATCAGCAGATGCCTCCTTTTGGCCGCAAAGTTCTGTGTGCGGCAGTGCCTTAGGGGTGACATGGTGGTTTAGCCTGTCCCCACCTGTTGGGGTTGTTTTCCCCCTTGGTTATTTTGCTTTCCTGGGTTTGTTCGCTCCTGTTGAGCTTTCCTGTTACCCAGTGTGTTACCTTTATGGTTCAGATAAGGTTCTTTTCTCTGACCTGGGTGCTGCGTTGCCTTTGAGACAGTTGCGTTTCCCACCCCTCATGTCTACACTGCTTTGGGACATCCCATAAATGAAGACTGTATGAGTGGAGCGGCGACTGTCAGAGGACGTAAGAGAAAATAGAATTTTTGTAAGAAATTGCCGTAAAATTATTTTCTCTGAGTCCTCTGACAGTCGCCGCCCCCCACCCCTCTTTTTGGGGTTCATGGACTATCTACTGCTTGCTACCAAACTGAATTGGGAATGCTGCTAGCAGGGGGGTATTGGACCAGAGGGACAGCCCCCCTACAGGTGTGTCTATGCAAAGCTTTTTGTGAATGTTTCTAACAAAATCTTCTGCCTAGCTTACTCCTGTGGATAAGAGGTCAATATCTATAAGTGAAGACTGTATGAGTGGGCGGCAACTGTCAGAGGACTCAGAGAAAATAATTTTACGGTAAGTTCTTACAAAAGTTCTATTTTCTTTGAGGTTCACTGACTGACACAGCACCCGCCCCTCTGTTGGGGTTGAGTTCTATGTTCTTCTGACACTGCTTGTTACAAACTGGAGTCCTACAGCAGGAAGTGATGGTATATATACCCTCTGTGTTCGTCTGCGAACCTCAGAGAGAAGGATTTTACGGTAAGTTCTTACAAAAATCCAATTTTTTTTTTTCAATAGGAGCTGATATCTAGTGTTAAAATAAAGTTACATTTAGAGTTTACTGGCTGTGAGAATTATTTGCTCTGCAGGAAACCCCTACTCATTTATGTTCTTGTGGGCATATATACTGGAGAGTTCAATTCATGAATGCTTGACTTTTGTTTCAGAAATAATATAATCTTAATTGCTCAACATTTGATGGAATTTTTGTTGTGGCTATGCCATGCTAAGAGAACAGTGTTTTTCAAAATACATTTTTAGCTAGTTATGTTCCTGAGAGAACTGCAATCAACAGCGGGACTGGGTTTCGAACTGGATATCCTACATCCTTAAGGTCTCCCAGCCTGGCCAACGAGCGTGTGCAGGTTATTGCCCAGCACTAGGCCACGACAGAGCCCCAATGGACGGGGGCTGGCCCGCGAGTAAAGCACCTCGCCGGGACGCACACGACCTGGTTTGGCCTGGGTAGCAGCATACCCCTTGGGCCATCAGCACCCCTACCCCGAATGGAGAGGTAGTTTGTCCGGAGTGGCGCCCACCCGATGTCTTTGATATGGTGAGTAGTGTCCCCTCATAGCTCTGACAGTCTCGGGGCGGACGTGGGCCCCTCCCAGGGAAGGTTGGACCCTCGGGTACCCCTCATTCCCCCTGGCCTTTCGGTATGTACCAGGCTCCCCCAAGGCCTCCCTCCCCACCATCATAGAGGTCCCTACCTCAGTCAGCGACGGGGGTCCTCGGGTTTGGCGCACAGATGCCGTTATAGCAGATCCGCTCGGGGGGGGGGTTAATCCTGGTGGGGTGCCTGCCGGGGACCCTCTGATGCCATTAATTATTTGGACCTCTTAGGGGTCCTGGAGACCGCATGGCGCATCGAGGGGGCCGCCATTTTACAATAGAATTGTTCGGCCTCATTTTGCAGAAGTTCCCATTGAAATGCATTGGCGGCCATGTTTTTGTGGTTTCCCCATAGCAATGCATTAAGCGGTCATTTTCTCGGAGTCCGCAAACGCTGGACAGCAGAGAGCAGCTAGATCTTTACTCTAGTGATAGCCCAGGTACTTCCTCTTCCTGCAAAGATCGTTTTCTCTGCACAGCAGACCAATCCTGTTCTCCTCCATATCGAATGGAGGTATGTCTCTATTGGGGTCCCTGTAGGTCTCTCTCTCACCCTGCTATCTGCAATGCTAGTTGCTGGGACTTGTAATACCGCTGGTGTAGCGGTGTGGGTCCATTTTTCGCAGCTTTCTTAAAGTGACACTGCACTATTCCAGGGATCATATGGAGTCCCAGGAACAAATGTCACCTACAGATCCCCTCCTTGCGGTTGCGGGGACCTCTGGGTCTGATCCTCCGGGTGGATTTGGGTGTGAAAAATACCACTAGTAAAAAAGCGCCCTATGCCCTCCCCTGCCTTCCTGTATCCTCAGATTCTGAGGTAGATATGGCCGCTGCAGACGCATGTCACCCTGAGGCTTCTGCGTCATAGCACCCAGATGGCAAGGACGACATATCCTCGCTGGTGAAAGGCACTTAGAGAGCGCGCTGGTGGAGGCACTTAGTGTCAGTGCGGAAACTATAAAAATGGTGGATGATTCTGCAGCGTCAGGGACGCAGGTGTCATTTGGAACTCGCAAATCACAGAAGTCGGGCAAGGTTTTCCGTTGTCCAGAACTTTTGACAAAATTGTCTCTGACCAATGGGGGCGCCTTAGATGTTAGTGGTACCGAAGTGTTTTAAGAGGCGCTATCCATTCGTGGACGCGGTCTCCGCAAAATGGACCATCCGGTCTCCAGACTGAACAAATCTACTGTGGTCCCGGTGGAGGAGTCCCCGGTCTTTATAGACCCTGTGGGTAGACGGATTGAGTCTCTGTCCCGCCACTTACATGTGATAGTGGGCTCAATACTTAAACCAATCTTCGTGATCACTCTGGTGTCCCAGACCATAACGGAATGGACAAAGTTACTAAAAAGTGACCTAGAAACAGAACAGCTCCTACTGGGCCTGGCAGAGCTAACGGACCAAATGGTCTAAGCCTTACTATTTATATGTGATGCGTCTCTAGAAGCGGCCCCTCTTGTAGCCAGAGTATCCAGGATGGGGGTAGCTATTAGATGCGTGATGTGGCAAAAAAGCTGGTCTGCGGATCAGGCTAAAAAAAAAAAAG
Organism: Pelophylax lessonae; assembly: GCF_965119305.1. NCBI lineage: Eukaryota > Metazoa > Chordata > Amphibia > Anura > Ranidae > Pelophylax > Pelophylax lessonae. The sequence goes on from NC_138769.1 coordinate 319,248,972, forward strand.
GCTCTATCAGAGCTTTCCTTTACGGGGGACCGTTTGGATCCTCATTGGATGAACTGATCAAGGGTCTTACAGGTGCCAAGAGTACTCTTCTTCCTCACTCCTCCAAGGGCAAGTCACCATGTAATAGACGGGGGCCATATTTTACAGCCCACAGACAGCCTTTTCGTGCCTCCGGCTCCCAGGAGAAAGGATCTAAGCTATTTGGGTCTTCTGGGGGTTTCAAAAAGACATGGCAGGGTAAGCACGAAGTTAAGAGGAGACATTGCAGGAAGTGACAACAGAGGAGTAACATTGGAATTCTTATGCTCTCTGGATATCCGTTTGAATTAGTATTTCTGATGTCTCCACATGCCTCGGATACCTACCTGTCATAGCGTTTTTTGGCTTTTCCATTGATTTGGAGGCCATCTGACTTTAATAAGCGGCCACTCTCCCACTATTTCAGTGTCAGTGTTTGCACTTATTAAAGATTGGGGAGGAGCATCCTTTTAAGTATGCTGGGAATTGTGGTGCTTCTCTTCTTGGACTTTTTGTTTTTTCCCAAATGTATATTTTTGCACGATTTTTATGGACACTTCACGGAACTATTCCATATGAATTTTGCACAATATGATTATGATATATTAATTGCTTTTTATGGACACTTATGAATTTTTCTCATGGATTACCTGAGTCGTCAGGTGTTGGATCAGGGGGAATGGTCCCTACACCCGGACGTGTTTCACATACTGTGTGTCTGGTGGGGGACACCCGACGTCGTCCTGTTAGCCTCTCGACTCAACAAGACAAAGGTTTGTAGCCAGGTCTCGGGATCCCCTGGCTGACACCACAGACGCACTGGTGGCTCCTTGGGGTCAGTATCGGCTGATATATGCGTTCCCTCCTGCTGAGGCTTCTGCGCAGAGTAGAGGGGGAAGGGATTCCGGTCAGTTTGGTGGCACCAGACTGGACTCACCGGTCTTGGTACGAAGATCTGGTAAAGTTGGTCGCTGATGCTCCTTGGAGACTTCCTCTCAGGGAAGATCTGCTGTCTCAAGGGCCGATCTCCCATCCTGCTTCACAGTCGCTGGCTTTAACCGCGTGGCTGTTGAAAGCCAGGTATTGAAGGACAGGGGTCTTTCTGACTTTGATTTCTACACTGTTGAAGGCCAGAAACTCTACCTCCAGGAAGATCTATCATTGTACATGCAAATTGTACATCTCATGGTGTGAATCGCTGAAGGTGTATCCTCGCCTTTTTTCCGTGGCTAGGATTTTGACCTTTCTCCAAAGAGGGAATGAACAGCAGTTGGCCTTGGGTGCTACGAAAGGCCAAGTGTCGGCTTTGGCTGTGTTTTTTCCAACGCCCTTTAGCTACGCATGCTTTCTTTCGCACTTTTATTTAAGGGGTTCACAATATGGCTCCTCCGGGACGATCCCCATTACCCCTGTGGGATCTTAACTTGGTACTGTCTGTTCTTCAAAAACCTCCCTTTGAGAACATTAGGGAGATTCCTCTACATACACTGTCACAGAAGGTAGCCTTTTTGGTGGCTATTTCCTCTGCTCGCAGAGTATCTGAATTGGCGGTGCTCTCCTGCCGTTCACGTTATCTGGTGGTCCACAGGTGGTTTCTGATTTCCATTTGAATGAAGACATTGTGCTGCCTTCACTCTGTCCTCATCCCAAGCATCCCTAGGAAATTGCCTTGCATTCTCTGGATGTAGTTCGGGCGAATAGGGTTTACCTGGCAGCTACTGAACCTTTCAGGAAATCAATACTCTCTTTTTGTCCTCATGGAAGGACCTCGAAAGGGATTGGCTGCGACTGCCGTAATCATATTTATGATCCATTATGGATCAGGCAGACGGTGGTACAGGCTTATTCAATGAAGGTTCAGGTTCCACCTTTCCCTGTAAAGGCGAATTCTACTAAGGCACTGAGTGCCTCCTGGGCCTTTTGCCATCAGGCGTCAGTAATACAAGTTTGCAAGGCGGCAACTTGCACATGTTCACAAAATTCTACAAAGTAGATGTGTTGGCATCCTCGGATGCTTCTTTTGCCTGCAAGATTTTGCAGGCTACTGTTTAAAAGAGAACATTCTCTTTGAGGGTGTATGTTTTCTAGGTGAGCTCCAGTTGTTCCTGGTTGAGCTCCACATTACCTCGTTGACTAAGTTTAGCCTTTGGGGAATTGCGTTCTTTTCAGCATTGTTTTCCCACTCCTCATGCAAATACTGCTTTGGGATGTCCAAATGGTCAAGAAGAATATGGAGCTGGGTCTGTCAATGAACGATAGAGAACTGGATTTTTGACTTATCGTAAAATCCTTTTCTCTGAAGTTCATTGACAGACACAGCACCCGCCCCTCTATTTCTGAGTGGGATTGGGTTTTTCTTCTAAACACTGCTTGCAACAAAACTGAATCCTATAGCAGAGTGAGTGGGTGTATGCCTGCAGGGACTGCCCCATAAGCGTGGTAAGGATTTTTCCTGCCTAGTGTCCAACTCCTGTAGGGGGCAGCATAACCCAATGGTCACGAAGAATATGGAGCTGTGTCTGTCAATGAACTTCAGAGAAAAGGATTTTACTGTAAATCCAAAAATCCAGATTTTGTATAAAACTCAATGATCAAAATTAGAGAACAGAAATGACTATCACGGAGAAAGATTACAACTAACATTTCTAAAGGTTACAATTAGTAGGAAGTGTACAGGCCCTTGCTTTGAACGACTTCTGCAGCCAAATGACATCACCGGATCTCACACTGCTCTGGTTTGATCTTCCACTCCTCTTCTTCAACTCCTCTTCTACTGTTCAGTGCCATAGCTTTGTCACCAAGGTGTGATGGGGGGCATTGTTGTGCATGAAAATTGCTGGCTGATTGGGTGATGAATGCAGAAAAGGAACCACGTTGTCAAAGAAGGTTCTGATAAACATTTGCATTCACTCTGTAGCTGTATAAAACCCCAAACTCCTGCTGCAGAAAACATCCCCAAACCATGATGCTTCCCCCTCCACCTTTCACTGACTTCTTTACACACTTTGGGTTTTTTCTTTCCCCAGTTTGATGACCATCATAATGTTTCCCATTGGACCCAATTTATAAATTAAACTTGCTTTCATCGCTTAAGTGAACTTTAGACCATTTCTGTCTACACAACATGCTCCTCAGCAAAGGTTAGTCTAGCCTTAATGAGAGGTTTGGTCACTGCAGAGTGAGCTTTCAGTCCAAATTTAAATGGCAAGATACTGACGAGACCAGTCCCTGCTTTTTTCAGCGCTGAACTGGCAAGCAATCGCAGCTGCAGTGTTGAACCGATTGTCCATTGAGATTCTCTGCATTATCCTGTCCTCTCTTGCCTTTGTTTTTCGTGGATGACCAGCCTTCTTGGGGGACTTGAAGAGTTTGTGACGAAGTAAAGATGCAATATTCTAATAATCACAATACGGCAAACTTCTCTTGCTATGGCTGAAAGGGCCAGCCTTCATCTGGACAGCCTGCTGCCGGAGGGTTTCATAAAATATAAGAAAAACCAGTGTGGCGCTAAAATGAAAAAGTTAGTATAAGCAAAATTGAACATGATTAAGTACAACCAATGAATTGTAAATAAATACATCCATAAAAACAAATATTAAAATGTAAATAAAAAAGTATACAGTAAACCCCCCTCCATTGCGGGGGTTACGTTCCGGACCCAGCCGCGAAATAGAAAAACCGTATTAAAATGCATTGTAGGCATGTTTTTTTTACTGTCACTGTACGTGTAAAAGCATTTTAAGGTCTTTAAACACACTTTTAAAACAATAGAAACTCATTTAAACACATAAAAGATACTGAGAGACATAGCAAGAGCTATGGAAAACATATTTCATTTTTAATGATTTATATAGTAAAATAACATTACAAAAAAAAAAACGCAATTTACCGGGACTGCAAAAACTGAACCGCGATGGAGCGGGGGTTTACTGTATAGGCCAAAAGAGAAATGTCCATAGGAGCAGATAAGCAGACAAGTCCTTCTCATTGATCCATACGGGAAACCACAACAGGTGAGGGAAGCAGGGCCGTCTTTACCATAGGGCAAAAAGGGGAATTTGCCCAGGGCCCTGTCATTGTTGGGGGCCCAAAAAGCTGCTACCCCTGGAGCTTTGAATAGTTCTGTAGCGGTCAATTAAGCTGTCCCGTCCTCCCCCGTTTGCTGTTGCACAAGAAAGGCACTGAGAGAGGAGAAGGACAGTTGCGGGCTCTATGTGTAAGAGCTGGCTCAGCTGACAGGGAGTGAGGCAGAGCGTCTCTCCGTGCTTCTCCCTCCTCCTCTTTTCAGACTTCAATAGCACAGAAAGTGAAGTGTTGTGGCTGCTCTGATAGGCGGAGACTGCACTGTGTGTGTGATGGGAAAAGAGCACGAGCACACACATAACAGAACTGTGCAGGCACTGGCAGCATCTCTGCACTGACTGTGAGGAGAACTGTGAGTGGAATGGGGTGAATTTGTGAAAAGAGGTGAGAACTGTAAAAGGGGGGGGGGGTGGTGCAGAGGTGGCTGTAGACATGGGGGGAAGGGATACAGAGGTGGCTGTAGACATGGGGGGAAGGGATACAGAGGTGGCTGTGGACATTTGGGGTACTAAAATCTTTTCCTGCTGTGAATATTTCCCCAGATCTAGCTGCCTGCATGACATGGGACATCCTTCAGAACAGACAGGTTAGCTAACTAAAGTGAGAGAGAGTTTTATAATGGTTAAACTTCAGCTTTAAAACCATGTTGCCTCATATTAAAGGTTTAAAACTGCCATTTATTTTCCTGTAATCATTTATTCTCCTGAATATTTCCACGCAGAACTGTCTTGAGAAAGCCACACAATTTAGGAACCCATAAAAACATGATTTGGCTTTGTAGCATTCTATGTAAAATGGATAAACGTTCATGTGTATTTATTCAAATTAGAAAAAAAAAGTGCAGATCTGTTTGATTTCCAATCCAATTCAACCCTGTGACACACTAAACTAGTTCAATGGTTTTCATTTTCAGTGGCTGTGGACATGGGGGGTACAGAGGTGGCTGTGGACAGGGGGGGTACAGAGGTGGCTGTGAACAGGGGGGTACAGAGGTGGCTGTGGACGGGGGGGGGGTGTAGAGGCAGCTTTGGATGGGGGGGGGGGGGTACAGAGGTGGCTGTGGACGGGGGGGGGTGTAGAGGCAGCTTTGGACGGGGGGGGGGTACAGAGGTGGCTGTGGACAGGGGAGGGATACAGAGGTGGACAGGGGAGGGATACAGAGGTGGCTGTGGACAGGGGAGGGATACAGAGGTGGACAGGGACGGGATACAGAGGTGGCTGTAGACGGGGGGGGGGGGGGGTGTAGAGGCAGCTTTGGACGGGGGGGGGGGGTACAGAGGTGGCTGTGGACAGGGGAGAGATACAGAGGTGGACAGGGGAGGGATACAGAGGTGGCTATGGACAGAGGAGGGATACAGAGGTGGACAGGGGAGGGATACAGAGGTGGCTGTGGACAGGGGAGGGATACAGAGGTTGGCAGGGGAGGGATAAAGAGGTGGCTGTGGACAGGGGAGGGATACAGAGGTGGCTGTGGACAGGGGAGGGATACAGAGGTGGCTGTGGACAGGGGAGGGATACAGAGGTGGACAGGGGAGGGATACAGAGGTGGCTGTGGCCAGGGGAGGGATACAGAGGTGGCTGTGGACAGGGGAGGGATACAGAGGTGGACATGGCAGGGATACAGAGGTGGCTGTGGACAGGGGAGGGATACAGAGGTGGACAGGGGAGGGATACAGAGGTGGCTGTGGACAGGGGAGGGATACAGAGGTGGCTGTGGACAGGGGATGGATACAGAGGTGGACAGGGGAGGGATACAGAGGTGGCTGTGGACAGGGGAGGGATACAGAGGTGGCTGTGGACAGGTGGGTGAACAGAGGTGGCTGTAGACAGGGGAGGTACAGTGGAGGCTGTGGAAAGGGGAGGGGGTGAACAGAGGTGGCTGTGGACAGGGGGATACAGAGGTGGATGTGGACTGGGGGTGGGGTACAGTGGTGGTGGCTGTGGAAAGGGGGGGGTGGCAGTGGTGGCTGTGGGAGTACAGAGGTGGCTGTGGAAGGGAGGGTACAGAGGTGGCTGTGGAAGGGAGGGTACAGAGGTGGCTGTAGATGGGGGGGGGGTACAGAGGTGGCTGTGGACAGGGGAGGGATACAGAGGTGGCTGTGGACAGGTGGGTACAGAGTATGTGGTTGTTTTTTGGGGTAGACAGCGAAAATTGCATGGTCAGGGGGGCCCAAGAAAATGCTTGCCCAGGGTCTGAACAATATTAAAGACGGCCCTGAAGGGAAGAAGTAAGTGATGTAAACAGAAGGTGACCAAGGTGTTCCTACTCTGCACCCAAAATGAGTAACAGGCTGCCTACCAACTATTTTCATTTTCGCACTGAACTGGTTTTCCTTTTATTGATTTGGAGTGTGTATCTGTACTCTGAGTGCTGGCAGCTCTTTTCACTCTAGTGCAGTGTCTTTTGTTTTTGATTGAACTCATGAAATATGCTTAACAAAACTGCTCTTTTACTTTTTATTTCAAATATGACTAAGCAGTGACCTTGAAATTTAGGTAATTTGTGGGTTGTTCTCTAATTTTGGTCTCCAGTGTAGGCAGTGGTGGGATTCAAAAATTTTAGTAACCAGTTACGACTTTCCCAGCAGAATGACCAGCGTGCCCCCTTTCAATGCACAGTGACCAGCGTGCCCCCTTTCAATGCACAGTGACCAGCGCAGCGTGCCCCCCTTTCAATGCAGAGAGACCAGCGTGCCCCCTTTCAATGCACAGTGCCCACAGCATTGCCCCCAACCATTGCAGAGTGCCACGGTATTGCCCACAATCATTGCAGAGCGCCACAGTATTGCCCACAATCATTGCAGAGCGCCCACAGCATTGCCCCAATCACTGCAGAGTGAACACAGCATTGCCCCCAATCATTGCAGAGTGCCCACAGCATTACCCCCAATCATTGCAGAGTGCCACAGCATTGCCCCAATCACTGCAGAGTGCCCACAGCATTGCCCCATACCATTGCAGAGTGACACAGTATTGCCCGCAATCATTGCAGAGTGCCCACAGCATTGCCCCCAATCACTGCAGAGTGCCCACAGCATGCCCACAATCATTGCAGAGTGCCCACAGCATTGCCCCCAATCATTGCAGAGTGCCACAACATTGCCCGCAATCATTGCAGAGTGCCCGCAGCATTGCCCGCAATCATTGCAGAGTGCCCACAGCATTGCCCGCAATCATTGCAGAGTGCCACAGTATTGCCCGCAATCATTGCAGAGTGCCCACAGCATTGCCCCCAATAATTGCAGAGTGCCCACAGCATTGCCCCCAATAATTGCAGAGCGCCACAGCATTGCCCTCAATCATTGCAGAGTGCCCACAGCATTGCCCCCAATCTTTTTTCTAGACCTTTTTTTTTTTTTTAATACATCCATTAATTTGTACTTACTTTTGTACTACTAGTCACTGTCACTCTGTGTCACAGATCACAGTCACTGACTGCTCACTGCTCAGATTCTTCTCCTTGGACCTTGTTTGGTGCTGGCTGCTTGGAGAGAAGCTGCTGGAGCCTGGAGGGAGGAGGTAGATGGAGCCAGGCAGCGCGCGAGGAAGGACTCGGAGGTTCCGCTGTGGATGCTGGGGCATCGCTCTCCTCCACTCTTTAGACCGGCGACGTCACTGGTTGCTAGACGCCAATCGGCGGTTGGCATAGCAACCAGTGCACTCACTGCGGGCGGGCCGCGGCTGCTGTACAGGCCAGCGGCGCGGCAGCGGGACTACAAGAGAAGCTTTCAGCTCCGCCGCGCTGCTGGCCTGTTCCTGCTGGGGAGAAAGGACCATGGACTGGAGAGTTACACAGTAAGTGCCATGGGTAATATTTTTTTCGGGGGGTGCAATTGACCCGATGCCCCCCCCTGGATTCGCCCCTGGTGGAGGCGGGGACTGGGAGGCGGCCTGGCTGGAGGAGAAGAGGCTCAGAGTCAGAAGGCCTGGTGACGTCACTGGTTGCTAGATGCTAGGCGGCCTCTAGCCTAGCAACCAGTGCTCCCGGCAGAGAGAGAGAGAGCGCCGCCTCAGCCACAGACAGGACAGTCACGATTCACACAGAGGCAGAGAGAGCAGCACCGCAGCCAGGACACAGAGGACTGATCACAGATGGTCAGTAGCAGTAAGCCGGTTCTGCGAACTGCCACATGTTTAGTAACCGGTTCTGTAGATCCGGTGAGAACCGGCTGAATCCCACCACTGAGTGTAGGTAATATTTCTACATTCATTTCTGTACCAGTACTGTTTCATGAGTCATTGATGTATTCTCACCAAAGATATATGAAACTTAAGGATCAGTAAAATATAGTCTCACCTTCTAATGCATCAAAAAGATCTTTTGTTCTGAGTGATATTGCTGGTGCAGAAGTGAAATATAAGAGTCTTCATCCAGATTGTGATCTCATGCCTAACAAAGAACAGTGTTACACCAGAAGTAACAGCTCGGTCACTTCTCACTGTTGCATGCAAATATTTGTATATAGAAAACCTGGGGGCTCATTTCAACATTACCTTCTTTCTGTGTTTTTGCACGAATAGTGTTGAAATGCATATAAATGGCTTGGTGATTTTTAATGTATCTGCGTAACATGCTTTCCTGGCCCTACCTCATATCAGCACACAATGGTTTAATGCCTCTGGAACCCACAGGACCACCTCTGTGTTTTTTATTTTTTGGTCATGCTCCAGGCCACCTTTTGATTTCAGTTGGTAAGTACTTTGGGTGCTGCAAGTATATGCCCCCTACCGCACCGCCCCTCCAGGTTCAGCCTCTCTTGGAGCTGGAAGACCCTGAAGCTGGTTGCAATGTTGCTTAAACAGCACAAATATTTTACAGGCGTTTATTACCAAGCTCTGCAATGTCATCATTGGCCTCTCCCTTGGGGTTTTCCTGTCTTGTATAGGCAGCGTGCCGCATTGCTTTCCTGGCTTTGTTTTCGGTCTGAGAGTGGCGGTGGATGATGTCACAGAGGACAGGGAGATGGGGCAGTGCAGCGTGGTGACTGCCAGTCACCAAACAGCAGCCTAAACAGTTGGCAGAAAACTGGTTTCTCTCCCTTTCTATCTGCAGTCCTGCCCGTTTTCTCTTGTGAGATATAGACGTGTTGCTGTTTGCTCCCCTCCTGTGCTGAGTGTTCCTGGGGGTTAGGCAGTCTGGTTTTGTCTCAGATTCTGTGTCTCCTGTCTGCTTCTGAAAGGGCTGCCTGGGCTTATCTGCTGCTGTTTCTGAAGTAAGTGGATGAAAGCAGATGGGTCTTAAAGGGACTGTGTACCTGTTTTTCTTGGTGACAGCATTATGATTTTTTTTTTCTCCCAACGTGGGACATGTTTATAAAAGTGTGCTCAAGGAATGCAAAGTATGGTGCTTTGCATTATTTTAGGAGCAGAAGCCTTAAATGCAAACACTCCAGAAAACATTAGACCCACCACTGGTCATCTCCTGACCAGGACAATCTGCATTCCTCCGATTCCTGAACAGGGCAGCTTTCATGCTCCTCAAGCAGCTTACGTGGCAATGGCTCATATGCGTTTAAATCAGGGCAATAGAAAATGCCTTGTCCAGCCCTGGGTGCATGTTGGTGCTGCATGCAGTCTACAGTGATGGAAAATTAATTTGCCTGGATTGCCTCAAATTACAATGGATAAAAAAAGCACATGCACACATTTCAAAGCCTAGAGGCTGTAATGGAAAGTATGCGGAAAATATCCATGTCACAAGCAAGATACAGGCCCAACCATTGCAAAAAGCATGCAGATATTTCAAAATGTGAAAAAGTAAGGGCCTTCTTTTCCCATAATGACAGAGTTAAAAGCTCCTTGATGAAGAATGGGAGAGATCTGATAAGAAGACCAATTTACAGTAAAAGGACTCCAAGCTTTATCCAATGAAGCTGACTGATGCATGTTTAAGCAAAGCACTTCCAGGAGTGGATGGGGCCTGCCAGCGTCTGGTGCCCATGTGTCTTTGCCTTTCAATACCTTTAGGGATCCTACGGAAAAGTGAACTTAAGGCTGGTTCACACTAGATGCAGTCCAATGCATTTTTTATTTGAGTCAAAAATGCATGAACAGTGTTTACCATGGATTCCAATGGCCTACGTCACACCAGTGTACAGTCAACTAAAAGTAGAACATGTTGCAATTTTTTTCTGTATGGACAGGTTTTTGCCTGTTGACTAGAAACAGCCTTACCTGTGATGTTTAAAGCATTGTGAAATGGCCTTTAATTCAAGTGGAACTTGCTGGAGTGGGCATGTTTCTGGAGGACTTGAACCTTGCTGCTAGCTTTTGGCAGAGGCTTCAATAGACCTAGTTCTAGGGCTGGCACATTCAGTCACAGCCATGAGAGCTTTGTGGTTGCGCCACTGGAGGGTAGATGAAGGTTCCACACAAGCCCTTTTTAACATTGTCCATAATGGGAGGTTGTTTGCGCTGGCTATTGAGCCACTAGCGGAGGCAATTCAGCAATCTAAGGATATCCACGGCTTCCAATGGAGGGACAGAGTTGAGAAAATGTCTCTCTATGCGGATGACAAACTTCTGTTTTTGGGAGACACAGAAGGCTCACTGACTTCTTTTATGAATCTTATCCAGACCTTTGGCTCTTATTCCGGGTTTGTTATTAATTGGGACAAATCGGTTTTCTTTCCCCTAGCTATCTATGCTGTATTATTGCCACCAGAAACTTGGTGTATTAGGATAGAACATAGGTTTAAGTACCTTGGAATATGGATTCACCCTCAGTTAAAGGATTATCTGAAATATAATTTATCCCCTCTCCTCCATAGATTTAAACTTAAAAGTAAAATATGGTCTAAACTACCCTTATCTGTTGGCCGAGCTAATCAAATTTAAAATGTTTTGGACTCACCAATTGCTCTATGTATTTCACAATTCTCCTAGTTGGAATAAGAATCTTTGTTTCAAGAGCGGATTTGGAAGGGGGTGTGTCTAGAATAGGACTAGCTCTCCTTCAAAGACCAAGGGAGGCAGGAGGTTTGGTGATTCCTTATCCAAAAGTGCATTTCATTGCCTCCCAGCTACAGCATTTTGCGGGGTGAGGCACAATAAACTTGAGGGACCCTATACATGCCTTATTAATGGTTGTGAATACTCGGTATCATTTTTGGCACGACTGGAGGCTGGACTGTTTACTCGAGATAGAACATTTCCCACTTATGCAGAAAAGCTGGGGGGCAATGAAGGACATGATGGGTTACAACAGGCTATTCACCTATTGGGGGAAATATAAATTATCCTGAATTGGATAAATGAATAGGCTTTGACAAATGGATTTTGGTGGGGCTTCATTTTGTCTCACAGTTGTATACAGATGGTATCCTAAAGATATTTGAGAAATTGCAGGAAAGTTACCAGATCCCTCGTCAGGATTTTTTTAAATATTTGCAGCTACGTCATGCACTTCAAATTCAATTTATAAATACAGAGGTGACTATGAGACCCATGCTGATAATGTCATTACTCGAGCGGATTAATAAGAAAAAATGTCTTTTCTCTTACGTCCTCCGACAGTCGCCGCCCTCTTCATATTCGTCACAATGGGGTATTAGACTTTGCTCCGAAGGAGTAGCTAGGCAACAGAATATGTTAATATAAAAGTTTTAACACATCCCACCCCCAGGGGGTGGTCCCCTCAGTCAATACCCTCCTACTTCCTGTATCCATACTCCAGTTTCAATGTCTAGCTTGTCAGGAGTAGCTGGATGTCTCTATGCTGGGGCATTTGTCTCAGCCTTTTCTCTTTTCTTTTTTGATTTTGTTTGAGTTTTTTCTCTCTGTTTGCTTAGCTGTTCATTTTGTCAGCGTTAGTTAGTTCTTCTGATGAAGAGGATTCGTGCGGACTGGGACTCGGGCTGATCCCCCTGGTCGCAGGTTGTGGGTCAGTGGTTTTCCCGGCCTGCCATCGAGCGTTCAGCCAGGTATTGCTCCTGGCACAGTGAACGACCCATCCCTGTTCGGTGCAGGGATGCTTGGTGAGGTGGCTACCTCACTGGATGCTGTGTGGTTTCTTAACCCCGGTTTCGTGCGTCCTGGTTGCGACTCTCCCTGCCTCATGTGCTGCGGTTTGTTCGCCAGTGCGGGTCCCCCACGCCATTAGCAGGTAAGTGAACTTATGTGGGGACCTGTCTGTCGGGGGGGGTGTCAGTCTGGGACTGTGTAACCTGCCTCTATTCACACTATTGGGCTCCCTGTCATTCTGCCTGCACGCTGTGGGCTGCAGGAGGGGGGGCTGTGTGGCACTGTGTGTCTGCCTGTTACTGTGTGAAGCGCTGTGTGCTGTGGGGCATGCCTGTGGTCATGTTGGGGGCGCTGTACATCGGTCGCTGCGGGGACCTGCCATGTTCATTTTTACATGGGCGATGTGTTACATTGCAGAGCGGGGGAGCGGCGTTTTTGGCGCCAAGCGCCGCCATTTTGCCTGCATCGCCCCGGCAATGTTTTCAATGTGGGCGGCCATTTTCTTGTAGCCTCTCATAGGCTTTACAAGAGCGCCCTGATTGCATCACTTCCTCTTTCCTGATGTGCACCGATCGCAGCAGCAGCAGCTACTACAGGGGTCCCCTCAGGTTTTTTAACTTTCCTATCTGCCTGTATCCATTGCCTGTTTTCTGTGCTCTCCCTGTGGGGGTCTCATTAGGCTTGTGTGTGTGGCGGTGGGCTGCGCTCGCCGCGCTTGTTAAGGGGGCAGTGACCCTTTCTTGTCAGCATAAGTTTTGTGGGGCAATGGATTCTCAGGAGGGCAAATTTCCTGCCACATTGGTGGGTAGCCAGGGGACTGCTGTTTCTCCCCCAGGGGGGGATTTGGCTGTGATTGTGCCTAATCTTGCTGCCCAGGTGTAAATGTTGGTGGCTGCTCAGTCCACAAAAAGGTCCAGAGTTTCAATTTCCTCTGGTTCAGAGGGTGATGGTGCGGGGGCTGATATGGCCGGGGTCTCCTTGTCGGGGTCCCGTTCCTCCCTGGATCTTGTGGGGTCCGAGGTGGAGGCTGAGGTTGAAGGGGTGGATAATTCTCCCCCTGGCTCGTCTGAAGAGCTTGCGCTCATGGATGACTTGGTTGCTTCCATCAAACAAACGCTGCGCTTGCAAGATGAACCGTGTCCGCCGGCTGCTTTGGCAGCTTATGGGACAAAGATAAGGCGCAAAACATCGCAGGTTTTTCCCTGCACTGATGATTTTCAGTGCGCCGTTAAGGAACAATGGCGTAATATTCGCAAACCTTTTGCGGTACCCAGTAGGTTTAAACTGCGTTATCCTTTCACGCCCGCTACTGACGAGCGTTGGTGTGTACCACCTCCTGTGGATCACGCGATCGCGGTTCTGAATAAGTCCACTGCGATTCCTGCTGAGGATACCCCGGTATTCCGGGATGCCACGGACAAGAGGCTGGAGTCTCTTGCCCGTCATACCTATTCTATTATGGGTTCTATGCTAAAAGCTCTGTTTGCTTCCCTTATGGCGGCCCAGGCGGTCGCGAGTTGGACGCAGGTGCTTAGACGCGTTTTGGTGGCTGACTCAGCCCCGCAGGCGACATTGGACATGGTGGATCAAATCCATCAGGGTGTCATGTATTTGTGCGATGCGGACTTGGATATGGTCCCGTTGGCCGCACGTGTACACGGTGTGGCGGTGTTGTCTCGCCGTTTGGTTTGGTTGAAGTGTTGGTCGGTGGACCAATCTTCTCGCAAGACTTTAGCCAATCTTCCTTATGACGGTTCTCGCCTTTTTGGCGAATCCTTGGATACACTGATAAAGGGGATCACGGGTGGTAAGAGCACGCTTTTGCCCCAATCCCAGAAGGCTAAGTCGGCTCCTGGTAAGAAGCATGCTTCCTTTCGGCCCTCTCAGGGGTCCTTTCGTGCCTTTCGGCCGCACTTTAAGGGCAAACCGTTCAAAGGTCAGGGCTCTCAAAAGAAGCCGTGGACAGGTAAGCAGAAGTCCGGCCAATCCGGATCCGCTGCCCACAACAGTGCGGCCTGAAGGGGCGCCCTCACCCGGTTCTGGGGTGGGGGGACGCTTGCTCGGTTTTCTACAACCTTGGCTGGCCCGTGTTCGGGACAGGTGGGTTCAGGAAATCGTTCGATCTGGTTACAGGATCGAGTTTCTCTCTCGGCCGGAGAGCAGATTTTTTCCCTCAAATCTTCAACTGTCTCCGGAGCGTTGCGGGATCTGCACCTGGCGGTGCGGGACCTGAGAGCTCAGGGAGTGGTGGTCCCGGTGCCTCATCGGGACAGATTTCGGGGGTTCTATTCAAATCTGTTCACTGTACCCAGGAAGGAGGGCAAGGTTCGTCCAATTCTGGACCTGAAGGCTCTAAACCACTTTGTGCGGGTTCGCAAGTTCCGCATGGAATCTCTGCGGTCGGTGGTGGCTGCCCTGGTTCCGGGGGAATTCATGGCCTCCATCGATCTGAAGGATGCGTACCTACACATTCCCATTTTCGAGGGTCACCAGAGGTACCTTCGATTCGCCATTGCGGAGGATCACTACCAATTTGTGGCGTTGCCTTTTGGCCTCGCTTCGGCTCCGCGGGTTTTCACCAAGGTGCTTGCGCCACTGCTGGCCTTGTTGAGGGCCCAGGGCATCTCTGTCCTGGGGTATCTGGACGACATTCTGGTTCGGTCTGCAACCAGCCAGGGTCTGGAGAAGGATCTGTCCGTCACGGTGCAGACTCTGCAGGAGTTTGGTTGGACGATAAATTATCCAAAATCGACACTGTGCCCGGCGGTTCGTCTTCCCTATTTGGGAATGATCCTGGACTCGGTCCAAGCGAAGGTCTTCCTACCGGACGACAAACTCAAGGTTCTTCAGGGAGAAGTCCAGTCCCTCAGAGACGTTCCGTGCTCATCCCTGCGGAAGTGCATGCGGTGTCTGGGTCTGATGGTCTCGGCTTTCGAGGCAATTCCCTTTGCCCAGTTTCACACGAGGGGTCTCCAAGCGGAGATTCTGTCCAAGTGGGACGGGCGTCCGCAGTCTCTGGATGTCAAGGTTTCGTTGAGCCGTTGCACCAGAAGGGGTCTTCTGTGGTGGCTCCAGTCCCCGGCGGTGTCGGGGGAAAAGTCTTTTCGTCCTCTTTCATGGACGGTGATCACCACGGACGCCAGCCTGTCGGGCTGGGGTGGTGTTCTGGGCGTTCTGTCCGCCCAGGGGACTTGGTCGGAGGAGGAATCCTCCCTTCCGATCAACATTCTGGAGTTGCGTGCGATAAATCTCTGCCTTCACCGTTGGACGGACAGGCTGCGCGGCTGTCCGGTTCGGGTGCAGACGGACAATGCCACGGCGGTGGCTTACGTCAATCACCAAGGGGGCACCAGGAGTGCCCGAGCGGCTCGGGAAGTGGCCGGCATTCTTTCTTGGGCCGAGACTCATGTCCCGGCGATATCGGCGGTACACATTCCGGGGGTGGAGAACTGGCAGGCGGATAATCTGAGTCGCCAGACCCTGGATCAGGGGGAATGGTCTCTCCACCCGGCTGTCTTCCAGATGTTGTGCGCGAAGTGGGGTCTTCCGGAAGTGGACCTGTTCGCGTCTCGTCTGAACAACAAGGTAAAAAGGTTCGTGGCAAGGACGCGCGATCCTCGGGCAGACGCGTCCGACGCGTTGGTGGCCCCGTGGCACCAGTATCGGCTGCTGTATGCGTTCCCGCCGATTCAATTGCTGCCCAGGTTCCTTCGCAGGTTGAACTCGGAACCACACACGGTGATTCTTGTGGCACCGGACTGGCCTCGCCGGTCCTGGTACGCGGATCTCGTGAACCTGGCGGTCGACGCTCCTTGGCGTCTGCCTCTTCGAGAAGATCTCTTGTCTCAAGGGCCGATATTCCATCCTGCTTTACAGTCGCTGGCTTTGACGGCCTGGCTGTTGAAACCGAGGTCCTGAAGGATAGGGGTCTCTCTCCGGAGGTCATTCACACTTTGATTAATGCGAGGAAGTCTTCCTCGGGGAAGGTCTATCACCGTACTTGGAAGGCCTATTTTGCCTGGTGGGAGTCCAGGGGGTTTTCACCTCGCACTTACTCGGTGTCTAGGGTGTTGTCCTTCCTTCAGACGGGTGTCGACCAGCGTTTGGCGCTGGCTACGGTCAAGGGTCAGGTGTCTGCGCTGGCCGTTCTTTTTCAACGTCCTGTGGCGTCTAACTCTTTGGTTAGTACCTTTGTTCAAGGGGTGCGACATCTGGTCCCTCCTAGGAGGGAACCTTTACCTCCTTGGGACTTGAATCTTGTTCTGTCCGTGCTGCAACATGCTCCCTTTGAACAGATCAGGAAGATCTCGTTGTCCATGTTGTCCAAAAAAGTCGCTTTTTTGGTGGCGATCACTTCGGCTCGCAGGGTTTCGGAGCTGGCAGCTTTGTCATGCAAGTCTCCGTATCTGGTCCTTCATCTAGATAAGGTGGTCTTACGACCTAACCCTTCTTTTCTTCCGAAGAGGGTTTCGGATTTTCACATCAATGAGGATGTTGTCCTGCCTTAGCTCTGCGCGAAGCCCAAGCATCCGAAGGAGGTGGAGCTGCATTCCTTGGATGTTGTTCAGGCGATCAGGGTTTACCTGAAATCGACTGAATCTTTCCGCAAGTCGGATTCCTTGTTTGTCCTTCCTGA
Source organism: Pelophylax lessonae (assembly GCF_965119305.1). Classification (NCBI taxonomy): domain Eukaryota; kingdom Metazoa; phylum Chordata; class Amphibia; order Anura; family Ranidae; genus Pelophylax; species Pelophylax lessonae. The sequence goes on from NC_138769.1 coordinate 319,265,671, forward strand.
GGGACCTCGGAAGGGCTTGGCTGCATCGGCCTCTACCATTGCCAAATGGATCAGACAGACTGTGGAACAGACCTATGCTTTGAAGGGGAAAGTTCCCCCTGTGCCTGTGAAGGCGCACTCTACAAGATCTCTGAGTACGTCTTGGGCCTGTCGTCATGGGGCTTCTGTGGCCCAGGTGTGTAAGGCGGCGACTTGGTCGTCCGTTCACACCTTCACAAAATTCTACAGAGTGGATGTTCAGGCATCGGCAGATGCTTCCTTTGGCCGCAAGGTTCTTAGTGCGGCAGTTCCTTAGAGCCTCTTGTATGGGCTCCTTGGCTGTTTGGGATACATGTTGTTATCCCTGGGTTATTTGTTTTCCTGGGATTTTTGCTTCTGTTGAGCAAGTTTTTTCTTCTGTTGCCCAGGAGGGTTTCCTTCCTTTGGTAAGGTTCCTTTCTCTGCTGTGGAGACGGCGTTGCCTTGGGCGCGGCTGCGTTTCCCACCCCTCATGTTTGCACTGCTTTGGGACGTCCCCATTGTGACGAATATGAAGAGGGCGGCGACTGTCGGAGGACCTAAGAGAAAACGGAATTTTTGTAAAATCTTACCTGTAAAATTCCTTTCTCTGAGTCCTCCGACAGTCGCCGCCCCCGCCCCTCTTTTGGGGTTGAATGTACTCTCTACTGCTATTCCACTGAAACTGGAGTATGGATACAGTAAGTAGGAGGGTATTGACTGAGGGGACCACCCCCTGGGGGTGGGATGTGTTAAAACTTTTATATTAACATATTCTGTTGCCTAGCTACTCCTTCGGAGCAAAGTCTAATACCCCATTGTGACGAATATGAAGAGGGCGGCGACTGTCGGAGGACTCAGAGAAAGGAATTTTACAGGTAAGATTTTACAAAAATTCCATTATCTCTTCTTTATATGCTGAATTACAATATAGGACACAAGATACTAAGATGGAACAGGGGAGGTGAGGTGGGAGGGGGATTATCTGACGAGGCATGTCAAAATCTTCTACGAAAAATATTGACAGTTTCTTTAATACCAACACAGCAATTGACACAGATGTTCATAATATATAGAACATATCATACACCTATCAAGTTGTTTCGATGGGGCAGACGGGAATCCCCGGAATGCCCAAGATGCCGACAAACATCTGCCGATCTTCTACATATTTTACATAGTTAGTGAGGTTGCAAAAAGACACAAGTCCATCCTGTTCAACCATAAAAAAAAAAAAAACAGTATTGAAAACCCTACCATACAATCCCATATACACAATCCTATACCTGCTGTTGATCCAGAGGAAGGCGAAAATAAACCCCAGTAAAGCGTGATCCAATTTGCTACAGCAGGGGAAAAAATTCCTTCCTGATCCCCGAGAGGCAATCAGATATCCCTGAATAAACTTTACCTAAGAAAAATTATAGTACCCATTTATATTATGTACACCTAGGAAAGAATCCAGGCCTTTTTTAAAGCAATCTAGTGAGCTAGCCAGAACCACCTCTGGAGAGAGTCTATTCCACATTTTCACAGCTTTTATGGTGAAGAAACCTTTCCGTATTTGTAGACTAAATCTGTTTTCCTCTAGACGTAAAGAGTGCCCCCTTGTCCTCTGTGTTGACCTTAAAGTGAACAACTCAAGCCCAAGTTCACTATATGGACCCCTTATGTATTTATACATGTTGATCATATCCCCCCTTAATCTCCTCTTCTCAAGAGAGAATACATTCAGTTCCTCTAATCTTTTCTCATAGCTGAGGTCCTCCATGCCTCTTATCAGTTTGGTTGCCCTTCTCTGCACTTTCTCCATTTCCCCAATATCCTTTTTAAAAACTGGTGCCCAAAACTGAACTGCATATTCCAGATGCGGTCTTACTAATGATTTGTACAGGGGAAACATTATATCTCTCTCTCTGGAGTCCATGCCTCTGTTAATACAAGAAAGGACTTTGCTTGCTTTGGAAACAGCGGCTTGGCATTGCATGCTATTATTAAGCTTATGATCTACCAGAACACCCAGATCCTTCTCTGCTATGGATTCCCCCAGTTCTACTCCACCTAGTATGTATGATACATGCATATTCTTAGCCCCCAAGTGCATAACTTTACATTTATCAACATTAAACCTCATTTGCCACATAGTTGCCCAATGAAACAGTGCATTGAGGTCAGATTGTAAATTGGAGACATCCTGTAAAGATGTTATTCCACTGCAAAGCTTGGTGTCATCTGCAAAGACTGAAATGGTACTTTTAATCAAAGATATTAAAAAGTAAGGGTCCCAACACTGAACCTTGGGGTACACCACTGATAACTTTAGACCATTCAGAGTAAGAATCATTAACCACTACTCTCTGAATTCTATCTTTTAGCCAATTTTCTATCCAATTACAAACCGATCTTTCCAAGCCTGTAGACTTTACCTTACACATTAGCCGTGTGTGGGGAACTGTGTCAAACGCTTTTGCAAAATCCAAGTATACTACGTCCACAGCCACCCCTCTGTCCAAGGTTTTGCTTACCTCCTCATAAAAAGAAATCAGGTTTGTTTGACAACTTCTGTCTCTGATGAATCCATGCTGTCTGTTGCCTAAAATATTTTTTTCTAGCAAGAACTCATCTATGTGGTCTTTTATTAAACTCTCCAAAATCTTCCCGACTATAGAAGTTAAACTAACAGGTCTATAGTTACTTGGCAAAGACTTTGATCCTTTTTAACCGCTTGCCGACTGCTCACAGTATATTTACTGCGGCAGTCAGCCCCTCACAGGCAGAGCGACGTAGGTCTACGTCGCTAGCCTGTGAGGCTCTGGGGCTCCCGCGCGGTCACGGACCCCCCCCCCCCCCCCGTGTGACCGGACCCGATGTCCGCCGGTCACTCGGTGATCGTCGGGGGAGAGGGAGAAAGTCAGGCGGCTTGTGTAAACAAGCTGCCTGTCATTCTCCTCGGTGTAAAAACACTGATCGCACGGTTCTACAATGTAGAACCGTTGATCAGTGTCCCTACAGCTAAAGCCACAGCCAATCACAGTAAGAATCACGCCCCTAGGGACACACACAGCCCCTCCCTCTCAAATAAAGTTAACCCCTTCACTACCAGTGTATTTTTACAGTAACAGTGCATATGTATAGCACTGATTACTGTAGAAATGTCACTGGTAACCCCAAAAGTGTCAAAAATGTCAGTCAAGGGTCCGATCTGTCCGCCAAAATGTCACAGTACCGCAAAAAAAAAAACGCAGATTGCCGCCATTACGCGTTACAAAAAAAAAACAACAAAAATGACATAAATCTTTCCCTTTGTTAGTAAACGCGATAACTTTTGCGCAAAACAATCAAAATACGCTTTTTGCAATTTTTTTTACCAAACATAGGTAGCATAAAACAAATTGGCTGAAAATGTTAAAAAATTTTGATTTTTACATTTTTTTTTGGGGGAATTTCATATAAAAAAATGTAAAAAATATTGTTATTTTTGCAAAATTGACGCTCTTTTTTTGTTTATAGCGCGTGATCAAAAAATCGCACAGGTGATCAAATGCCACCAAAAGAAAGCTGTTTGTGGGAAAAAAAAGGACGTTAAATTCATTTAGGTACAGCGTCGCACGACCGCGCGATTGTCCGTTAAAGTCATGCAGTGCCGAATCGCAAAATACCCCCTGGTAGTTTAGCAGCCAAATCCTCCGGGGCTTAAGTGGTTAAATATAGGCACCACATTGGCCCTACGCCAATCCAGTGGTACTATTCCAGTCCTTAACGAGTCCCTAAAAATTAGAAACAAAGGCTTAGAAATTACAGCGCTCAATTCTTTTAGGATGCATGGGTGGATGCCATCTGGTCCAGGCACTTTATCCACCCTTATTCTGTCTAAATATTTATGGACCATATCACTTCTGAGCCATTGTGGATCATTTGGGGCTGTGTCAAAACCGTCCTCGTTATGGTTTTGAGCTCCCCCATGCTCCTTTGTATATACAGAGCTGAAGAAAGTATTTAATAAATTTGCCTTCTCTTTGTCCCCAGTCACCCACTCCTGGTTATTTTGTAAAGGGCCTACATGCTCAGACCTAACCTTTTTACTGTTAATATATTTGAAGAATTTTTTGGGGTTTGTCCTACTATCTTTTGCAATCTGTCGTTCATTTTGAATTTTTGCATCCCTGATTTCCTTTTTACATATTCTGTTATATTCTTTGTAACAATTAAACAATGATAGTGTTCCCTCATTTTTATATTTTTTAAAGGCTCTTTTCTTTTTATCTATAGTTTTTTTAACTTTTGCTATGAGCCACATAGGTTTTATTTTTAGCCTTTTAAACTTATTACCCATGGGAATATACTTTGCAGTGAGTTTGCATAAAGTCTTTTTGAAAAATTCCCATTTCTGTTCTGTGCTTAACGATGCCAATATTCCCTGCCAGTCTAAATCCTGGAGAGCAGCCCTCATCCTTGGAAAATTTGCTCTCTTAAAGTTACGTGTTTTTGTACTTCCTGTATGCGTTTTTTGCTTACAGCTAACATTAAATGAAATCATATTATGGTCACTGCTACCCAGATGTTCTTTTATATGAACATTGTTAATAAGCTCTGCATTGTTTGAGATTACCAGATCCAACAGAGCATCATTTCTAGTGGGGACCTCAATAAACTGCACCATAAAATTGTCTTGTAATAGGTTTATAAATTTGTGCCCTTTAACTGTTCCAGCAGTGCCATTACTCCAGTCAATGTCTGGGTAGTTAAAATCCCCCTTTATTAACACTGTCCCAGTCCTTGCAGCCCTTTCTATCTGTGCCAGGAGCGGAGTCTCCACCTCCTCATTAATACTGGGAGGTCTATAACAAACTCCAATGATAATCTTTGTTTTACAAATGTTGTGGAGATGTCCTAAATTATTTAGATATTGGAGCGATTTGGTGAACACAATAAATAGCGTTATAAAATAGAAATAATTAAGTTGCGCTTAGTATTAAATAGACTAAATAAATGTCCATACACCTCGTGATAGGTAAAAACCTAAAATCAATATTAAACCAAATGAATGTCCATAGTAGTAACAACCTATTAAGCATTTATTTGGACTACTATGGACATTCATTTGGTTTAATATAATTTTTGAATATTGATTTTAGGTTTTTACCTATCACTGGGTGTATGGACATTTATTTAGTCTATTTAATGCTAAGTGCAACTTATTTATATTTCTGTAAGGGTGTGGTCACACTTGAAGTTGCAGCTGTTTTTGATTTCCATTAGCGCAGTTACTACTCCAATAAATAGCGTACTTGGAACCCAGCTTCCGCTGGACCCCAAAATGGGTCTTTTGAGCGTCTTTCCAGACAACTTATCACCTATGATCGAAACATTACTTAATAGGTTGTTATTTATTGCACGAAAGAATATAGCGGCTAAATGGTTATCCCCTATCCCGCCTTCTAAGGAGGATTGGAGATTTCAAGTAAATGATGCTTTACTTAGAGAACAACAAATCTATAAGAATAGAAATAATTTGAAGAATTTTTTGAAAATTTGGGAGCCCTGCTTAAATTACCCTGATATGATCCCATCTTTTTCCTATTATCGGTTAGATAGGGCTAATTGAGATTTTTGCTAATGGAAGATGAAAATAATGTCATTATATACGATGTGCTTATACTGACCGGGGGAGGGAAATGGAGTACTATTAAATTTTTTTTTTTTCTCTGGGTTTTGTGTGAGGTTTTTACTGCTCTTTATTTGTATGTTTGTTATGAAAAATTCTAATAAAGATTATTGTAAAAAAAATAAAATAATGGGAGGTTGTTGTTTGGACATATCTTGTCACTCGCTTCGTCCAGCGTTTTGCCAGACTGTGGCCACAGTCTAATAAGAGGAAACAGCCGTCTTTTTGCTCAAGTCGGTCAATCTTCAGGAGGCCAAATCTTATAGGCCAGGCTGAAATGTGCCAGATCACAGTGAAGGGGGCATAAACTTCCTTTTCATATGGAATCAAATCGAGAGCAGGCTGCTAGACATCTGGAAAGTCTTTTGAAGGTGGGCTCAACCAGTGTCTTCCAGAAGGAGCCAGGATAGGCTCCTTTTGGAGGGTTTTGGCGACAAAACATCAAAGACAGGTGGGAGTACAATCACCAAATCCCTTAATTCATGACCAACCGAACCTAAAAAGAAAGAATTATACTGCAACATAGTGCTGATGCCACCGAAAGAACAAAATCTGTGAGTCGTCCCCCCCCCCCCCATTCTTTCTAGTACCCAAGGCATCAGAAGCTTTCCCTACTGTCTGGGTTTGATGAAATCGAATGGGTACAGACACACCAAAAGGTTCAAGATGGAGTCCGTGCAAGCAGTCATGGCAGAAGTTCAGCATGAAGAGCTCAGTGTCAATCAACCTGACTGATGTATACTTCCATGTAACAATCAGTGTGTAACACCAGAGACATCTGAGATTTGCAGTTACTGGCTGTCACTTCTAGTTCAGGTGTTTGCCATTTTTAGGCACAGCACTAAGAATCTTTTCCAACATTTTGTTGGCAGTGGTGGCAGTAATTCTTCTTTGGGGCTAAAGCTCTACCACTACTTGGTCAACATTTTTATTGTCACACGTGTAAGCCAGGAGCTGGCAAAGCATTGCCTTGTCCTAGAAGTCCTTTTCCAAGTTCAGCCGACTAGTGAACAAACAGGGAAAGCAGTTACCTCCTTGATCAATGAAGGATCTTGGAGTAGTATTTCATGCCTGAATAAGTCAAGTGGTTTTTCAAAAATGCTAAATTTTCAAAATGAAAATCTGCGTACAAAGAGTTATGGACACAGCATTTATGTCAGCGAGAGATTACATTGTCCCCATTGGGGCATTTTACAGCAGCCATTACAGTGTTGCCTTGGGCCAGGTGGCACATGGGAGCTTTTCAATTTGCCTTCCTCAGTGAATGGGATGCACTGTCTATGGATCAGAAGGTCTTTGTGTCTGCACAAATGAGCAAGAACTGGAGTTTTTTTTTTTTTTTTAAATAATCTTTATTTAACAAGTTCAAAATAATATACAGAAATATAAAATAGCAAAGGTATTTTATGCATGTAGAAAAAGAAACACAGAAAAGGCACATTCGGTATTAAGTTCAGTCCGGACACCATAAGTGAAACAGAAATGTCCATAGGGGTCAATCAATCAGGCATTGTGAAGGCGTGTGCCAATATCGGCCAAACAGCAAATACATCCATGGACCCCCAGGATGCGCTGTGTCTGTCAGTGCCGCCCAAAAAAGGGATCCCCGCAGAGGAGGCCGAAGAGCCCGACAGACACCACACATAGTTCCAGCATCATTACACAGTAGCATCCGTGTTACAGTATATACTTCCGCAGAAGCAACCACTGGCCTCAGAGAAGAGACGGTGGGAGAGAGAGAAAGGCAAGAAAAAAGAAGGGAGAGACAGTAGAGGGGAAAAGAGAAACAGGAAGGATAAAACAGGTAGGGGAAGGGAGGTCCGGGTAGGGGGCGTGGGCCCCAGGCTGGAGAAGACCAGGTTGGAGTCCTAGAGTTCAGTCGCTAACATTAGGTGTGTGCTCATCTAAGATCTCATCAGAGTAATACATCCACCCCGTCCAAGTGTCCTTAAAGCATTCCTCCCTGCCCTGTGATGTGAGAACTCGCCTTTCCGCTTCCATCACCAGGTTGACCTCCTGTTTCCACTCAGAAAGCGTGGGGCAGGTGGAACTCCGCCAATGCCTCGGTATGAGGCACTTGGCGGCGTTCAGCAGGAAAGGAACTATACTACGTTTGTAGCGTTTGATTGAGGAGCGTGCATCATGGAATAGGTACTGAAGGGGAGTACGGGAAGGCGGGGTGAGCGACAGCTTGGATACCCAAAGATGTACAGCATCCCAGAAGGGCTGCAGCAGGGGGCACTCCCACCAAATGTGGAGGAAAGTGCCCACCTGGCCACAGCCCCTCCAGCAATGGGGGTCCGAGCCCTGAAAGATCCGGGCTAACTTGGCAGGGGTCCTGTACCATCGGGCCACAAATTTATAGGCCGACTCCTGTATCCTGGTGCTAATGGAGGAGACATGGGTCAATCGCAGAATTGACTCAATAACAATTTGTACATGTGCGACAGTAGATGGCGGGATTCCGGAGGGTCAACAAACCACTTCTCGAATTTCGAGAGGCCAGTAATCGGGCGCAGAACAGTCGGGAGTGTGGCGAAGAAGTCAGTCAGTTGCCTATACCGCCAGTCAGACATCGGGAAATCGCCGAAGCGGTCGCGCAAAGTCGCTAGGGGCAGCAAAGTGCCTGCAGGGGCAAACTTCCCGCAGTACAGTTTGCCATCAGCGTTCCAGGAGCGAAAAAAGTGTACATCCTCCCCCGGGGGGAACCAGGGAAACCCACCCAGGGGGGCCAAAGGGACACGCCGGAAGACATGGCGCCAGACGCGTTAAGGCCATCCCAGATGCGGAGTGTGGCTATAGTCAGGGGTGACGTCCAGGCCGACAGTCCACGATCGCCCGGCGGAATCCACGGGGCACCCGCAAGATTCCGTCCCGCCAGCGTTTTCTCCAAGGGGACCCAAGGTTTAGACTGACCGTCGTGCGCCCAGTTCAGCAGACGAACTAATGCCATAGCTTTATAGTATAAGGTAACATCCGGAAGCCCGACGCCACCGTCGGCTTTCGTCCGCCTGAGGACAGCATAGGCCAGGCGGGGGCTCTTGTCCCTCCAGACGAATTTTAGAAAAGCCAGTCGCAAACGTTTAAAAAAGGATACAGGTAAATGCATGGGGACCGTGTTAAACAAATAAATCAGTTGGGGAAGGATGGTCATTTTAAGCACGTTAATGCTGCCAAACCACGTTACCGAGTGGGACGCCCACGATTCCAGATCAAGATGGATACGCGCCAACAGGTCGCCGAAGTTCCTATCATATAGAGTTTTCAAGTCAGGGGAGATGTTCACGCCGAGGTATGGGAGGTGGTCCTCCCGCAATCTAAAGCCAAAGGATCGCCGTAGAGTCGAAGCCAGATCGGGGGGTACATGAATAGGTAGCAATTCAGATTTATCATAATTGACCTTGAAATTGGAAAGTCGCCCGAACAGGTCTAGCTCTCGTACCAGTACAGGGAGGGAGAGCTGAGGTCTGGTAAGATAGAACAGCAGGTCATCGGCATATGCCGACACCTTATGTTCCGTAGTACCCACCGTAACACCAGCAATGTCAGACAGTGCCCTCACTCTCCTCAAAAAGGGTTCCAGGGCCAGGGCGAAGAGGAGGGGTGACAGGGGACACCCCTGCTGGGTGCCATTATAAATGGGAAAGGGATCCAATAGCAACCCGTTCACCCTGACCCTGGCACTCGGGCCGTGATATAGGGCCAAGATCCACCCCAACATACAGGACCCGAGCCCCAGAGCTCGAAGAACCTCCGACAGGTATGGCCAGGCCACCCTGTCGAAGGCCTTCTCCGCATCCAGGGATAGAGCCAGACAGGGAAGTCTGTCCGGACCATGCTGAGCCCAGTGGAGCACATGGAGAGCCCTGACAGTATTGTCCCGGGCTTCTCGAAGGGGCATGAATCCCGCCTGGTCAGGGTGGATCAAGGACGCGATATGGTCTTGGAGGCGAAGCGCCATCATTTTGGCCAAAATCTTGGTGTCCGCGTTGAGGAGAGAGATGGGCCTAAAGCTGGCACAGTGATGGGGGTCCTTACCCGGTTTCAGGAGTACCACAATGTGGGCCAACAGTGCCTCAGGTGGGAGGGGCCGTTCATCCGACACCTCGTTAAAGTAGGTACACATATGGGTGCCAAGAATGGGGAGCAGGGACTTATAATAGTGGTTCGTGAAGCCATCCGGTCCTGGGCTCTTGCCTGCAGGCAAACCAGATACCACCCTGCCCACCTCCGTCTCGGTAATGGGAGCCTCCAGCTCCTCCAGGACCCCGTCCGGGAGCCTGGGGAGTCCGGAGTCTGCCATGTAGTCTTGAATGTCGGACGCCCCCCCCCCCCCCAACCCGAGGGAGATGGTACAGGGACTCGTAAAAGCGTTGGAAGCAAGTGGCTATGCGAGGGGAACTGACAACTTTCCCCTCTGGAGTCTCCAAGGCGTGGACATGACGGGCTTCCGACCTTTTATGTAGCATACGGGCCAGCAGGCGGCCACACTTGTTCCCATGCTCATAAAAACGGTGTGCCCAGAAGCGCAGCTTGTCCCGGGCCTGTCTGTCCAGGCAGGATGACAAGGTGTTCCTGAGCTCTTCTAGGGAACGAGCATCCTCAGGAGCCCTGTCACGCTTATGTTTGATTTCTAAATCGTGGATCCGATCCAACGAATCAGAAATCTCCTGCTGTCGCTGCCGCTTCAATCGGGCACTGTGCGAAATGAGGATCCCCCTGATCACAGCCTTATGGCCCTCCCAGACAGCGGATGGGGAGACATCAGGCGAAGAGTTAAGCTCAAAATAGGAGCGTACCACTTCAGTGACCTGACCCAAAATGGAGGGGTCATCCAGGAGGTTTTCATTGAGGTGCCACGTCCGGGTCACACGGTGAGCACCGGGGGGCGCGAACGTCAGGGAGACCGGGGAGTGATGAGAGAGAGTAATGGACCCAATCGAAGCGGCACGGACAGAGTCCAGGTGGTATTGGTCCACCATGAGCAAATCCAGTTTGGAGTACATGTCGTGAACCTTGGAGTAGTAACTGTAGTCCCTACCCCCAGGGTTGAGGGTCCGCCAGCAGTCCACCAAATGCAGGGCCCTGAACTGCCTCCGAAGGTGCTTCTGAGCTCGGAAAGAGAGAGGAGAGCACCCTGAGGAGGAGTCCAGGGAGGGATCAAGAACCACCTTAAAATCCCCCCCTAAGACAACAATGCCCTCCCGAAACCCCTGGAGCTTGGCAAGGGCTGAGGACAAAAAGGAGACTGTTCTAGAGTTAGGTGCATACACATTAGCAAGAGTGTACGTGTGGCTGTGAATCAAACCTTTCAGAAATAGGAAACGCCTCTCAGGATCCGTTAGGGAGTCCATGAGTACAAAGGGACATTGCTTGTGGATAGCTATGGCAACCCCCCTGGCTTTGGCAATTGGGGATACCCTATGATACCACTGGGAAAACATCTGGGTAGGTTGTAAAGAAGGAAAGACCCCCAAAAAGGGTAACTAGTAAGGATCTCTCTTGAGAGGGATAGAATTAAGTAAAATATGCAGTTTATTGAAACAAGTGTGATTGTAAAAGGATCAAACAGATTAATTGTGATACATCCTGAATATTGGTACAATACAGTTACATATACAGAGCAGAATCCAACGCGTTTCGAAATTGTGTAGTACAAGGATCTTCCTCAGGGAATCTGCATGTCTTCCTGGAAAGCACAATCATATGCCACAAATAAATCCAAGAAAACAAAACAAAATATAATAACATACATTTTGTATATCAAATCATCCATATCAAAATTTCTTGCAATTGCGACAACATATTATTTCACCTTATAAGAATATGCCACTTAATTGGTTGGATGTAAATATACCAAAAATAACATTTTCCACCCCATGGAAAGTGCTGAAATCAGGAAGAAAAGGAGAAGAAAAAGAAAAAGGCAAAAGAAAAAGAAATTAAATTAAAATAAAATAAATTAAACAGATAAATAAATAAACAAATAAATAATTAGAAGTGAATAAAAAGAGAGAGAACACAGGATACCACTCGGCAAGGGTTCACATACCCGCAGATATTCAGAGCCACTAATATTGTCCAAAGGGGGATATACTGAAATCCCGCACGGTAGGAGCTAGAGTCAGGTATTTTTATTAGTTAAGTATCTTCTTTACCTGCAAATAACAATTCAATATCAGGGAGACCCGTTCAATGGATTAAATTCCCTATATATCTGAGATTTCAGATCACTTCACCTGTTGTGATGATCCAAATAAGGATAAATTGTGTGTAGGGACGGGGAGGAAAAAAGTCCTCAAATGGGGGAAAGGATTCCAAACACCTTTCCAATAATCGTCCTCAAGTGGGGGTGCCAATTGGAACTTAGTAAGTAGTGACCCCTAAAAGCGAATGAAAGAACAAAAATAGAAAAGTACTAAAGAAAAGAGGGGCTCAGGAGATAGATTGTCCTCAAATGGGATATGTAATAAAACCTTGTCATTTGGGATATCTTACCTCCGTATTGGAGTGGGACATCCATGATTCTTCAGGCGATTTAGATGGATAAAATGTCCACGAGGGTGTACATAACAAAGACTATATATAATATATTCCAAAGCTTCAGATTGAGGTCATTTGTCTGGAATACATATATAGAGATATTACATATATATATATATCTGTACTCCATGTGTATATTAATGGAGTGAAGGCATATCCCCACTAAGTAGTGAGTATTTCTATTTAATTGCCTTACCTCCGTATTAAGGTGAATTAGCTACCATATCCAGACCAATCCAGAAGATGCAATGTCCACCACGGAATGCACTTCTATTCCAGAGTGGTTCAAATGTCAATATTTTGCTTTGCCTAAAACATAAAGAAATATAATGTATCCATCTAATTGCCCATCCATGATATTATATCAGCAAAGGGTGTCCCCAATATAGCAAAGTATATATATAGGTACCGTTTGATGGAAGAAAGGCGACAGACCTCCAGTAGCACTATCCGCCAGCATGAGCAGTTTAAGGTCCTAAGACTGATAATACATCCAATAGTGTCCACCCTCTATCTTGTAAATATGTAAGGAAAAGAGACAAAGTTCTCCTTAGTTAAGATGCAATAGGCGTTTTGGCAATTAGAGTCCCCCGAGAAGTACTTACTGGATTGTAGAAAGGGCTTAGAGGAACATCAGTCCCATCCTGTCACGGAGAGATCACTCACCGGACTGGCTCTCGGCGTTCCCTTAAATATCAAAGCACGGCCCGTGATTTCCCATTAAGTATCGCGAGATTTCATGGAATTAGATGATCGACCTTAGGTGATGTCGTCATTTCCGTCTGTTTCATATCGCGGGAAATGCCGCGAGTTTTGACGGTGACATCACATCCGGTTAAGGTATATCATACAGCGCTCCACGGAGCAAGACATCGGTGATGGACTTCCGCCCTGACTCACCGATGGGCGTGATAGCTTATCCACCCATAGTTCTAGTAGTCCGTGGGTATCATAGAGAAGAAGCGTAAAGCAATGGGGCTATTAAGCATTTCTAAATAAACAGTCAAATCCAGCTATATATATATATATATATATATATAGGCTGAAGGTTCAGAAATGTAAGAGTTTAGAAAAAAATCTAAAGAATATGCTAATTCCCTATTGTAGGGGAAATACTGATGCCGGTTGACAGAAAGGGGAAATCCTATCAGATATCGCCCCGGCACGGGTGGTAGCGTTTGACCCCCTAAATATTCAGGGGTTCAGACATGGAAATCCCACAATTTGAGTATGGGATTTATCCAGCTGTACAACGCATATTTCTCCAGATGAAACATGGGACATCCAAAAATAAATCTGGGGTCCCAGGGAGAAATGTCTCACCCGTGCCGGGCTCCTAACCTGCGGGTGATCTCCCCATGAAAAAATATAGTGCATTCATGCAGACTTGCATGATTGTGACTTCAGGACTGCTGGCTGGTGGACCCACTAAGTGGGAAAAAAAAAAAAGGGGGGGGGGGAAGAGAGTGGCAAGTCTTCACTGGTAATGATATTGTGTTCCCACTCCCCCAGGTACAGGTTTGCGTAGGATGGGGCACAGCAAGTCCCCATCGCTACTCCCTGTACCTGGAGGTAGTGGGAACCTTGGAAAGAGAACACATTATGTTCCAAAATAAATCTCAAAATTTCCAGAATAAAGTTATTATAATTTAGTTCCTGAGGGCCTCGCTGTTTCAGAATGTTAGTTATGGCCAAAAGACCTTTCTCATGTGGTATAGAATTGTATAGACATTCAGCGTCTATAGTTGCAAGGAAAGCATTGGATGGTATAGTCACATCTTCTAGAATTTGAAGCATGTGGATGGTATCCTTGGTGTACGAGGTTAAGCCAGTGACATGGGGTCTTAGATTGGCATCCACCACACGGCTTGCTGTTTCAGTGATACTGCTATTACCCGATACTATGGGACGGCCCTGTGGATTCTTTAGGTCTTTATGGACCTTTGGTAGACAGTAAAAAGTGGGGGTACGGGGATATGGTGTCCTCATGTACTCCCACAATTCTGTCGTTATTGTACCTGTTTCCCTGGCTCTATCAATGATAGTGTAATATTCATCGTTAAATGTTGAAATTGTTTGGGCTGATATTTTTTGATAACATGTTTTGTTATTTAAAAGTTGATAACACATTTTTTCATAATCTGCATTGTCCATAAGGACAATATTCCCTCCCTTATCACTAGGTTTGATAGTAATATTATTTTTTTGGAGGGTTTTTAAGGCTTTACGTTGGTCAGGGAGAAGGTTATCCCTAGTAGAGTGGATATTGAGTTTATCAATGTCCTTCGAGACTTGCCTAACGAAGAGGGCTATTGTTGGATTCTGATTAAGTTGGGGAAATTTTGGAGATTTTCTCCTAAATCGTTTAATAGGAACTTTATCCTTACTCTGTGTTAGTGTAGATTCCTCATCTGAGGAGCTATTCAAGTTCTCCCAAATTTCTTCATTATCATACCCACTTTCCTGCAAAAGCAGATTCAAGTCCCGAAGGGCTCGATATTCCGCTGCTTTTAATTGAGTGTCTGGTTTTTGCATTTTGTCTGTCTGTTTAAAGTATTTGCTCTTAAAGAAAATGTCCCTTGCAAATAGATTTATGTCTTTAATGACACTAAATCTATCTGTAGGTTGACTTACCTACATCTGGGTAGGTAAGCGGGGAGTGGAGGCAGTGAAGTGCGTCTCTTGTAAATAAAGCAGATCAGGGCGCAAGTGACGCAGTTCCTGCCACATCCTTCCCCTCTTATTGGGAGAGCAAAGCCCTCGTACATTGTACGAGGTCACTCGCAGTACATCAGCCATAAGACAGCGAGGGGCAGTCGGTAAGACCCGGTAAATAACATGCAGTCAAAAGCCTCACCCCAATCAGCAAGGGAAGCAAAAAGAACTCCAAGACGCATTGCTCCACACATCCACCGTGGGCCTCAGGCCCCCCCCCCCCAGACCACCCAGGAAAAGGGAGAGAGAGAGAAGGGAATGTGGAAAGGGGGAGAGGGGAGAGTATAGTGGGGAGACAGACAGAAAGACTGGACAGCTGAAACGAGGAGTAGAAAAGAAAGAGCAGGAGACAAAAGCCGACCCCAGCACGGAGAGCCATCCCGAAGGGACACGCCCCCGTAGCCTCAAAAAAGAGGGGGCAGCTCCAACTAACCATGACCAAAAAGAAGGGAGGAAAAAAACCCTCGAGGACTCGGGATTACCCAGACCCACGGGGGCCACCTACTGTGGGGTAGTGACTGAACCACCAGTGAGGGGAGCAATGCATCTCCGAGCCATTGAACAACAACAATGAAGTAAACATGACCTGCAGCCAGGCTGGGGGGAGACCCACGGCCCCTGAGGGCCCCGGGTCAGCCCCAGTCCGCAGGGGGGAAAATCCCACCCTGAAACCATCACTATATAAGTCAAACATATTTAACAACGTAGTGCAAATACCACCATAACAATAGAGGGACCCAGTCAGGCCCCCCATAGCAGCAGAAGTGAGTTGAGCCCGCCGTCCGGCAAGTCTCTAATGAGAGTGGGCAGCGTTCATTCGTGCTGGGAGGCCCGGGCGGAGCCTCATCGCGAGCCTCTGCGATGTTTCCCACCTTGCGGGGCGACCTGTTGCCACCTCTCAGGGCGTTGCGGCAAGGGGAGAGCACTCTGCAGTCTCCAGTCAGGAAAGTCTGTCAAGGGGACATCCAGGGCAGCACAGAAGCGTTGCAAGTCATCCTTTGTGTGGAGAACGGCCGACTTGCCATTCCTGGAGGCAGTAAGACGGAAGGGGAATCCCCAGCGATACACCACCTGATGAGAGCGTAAGGCATCCAGTAGGGGGCGCAGGGAGCGCCGTTGCATGAGTGTCTGCCTAGACAGGTCGGGGAACAGAGAGAGTTGTGCGCCATCAAAGTCAATCACAGCCTTAGACCGCGCAGCCTTCATAATGTCCTCTTTCACAGCATACTTATGAAGTTTACATATGACATCCCGGGGTGGCTCTCCCTCTTTTGGTGGGGGAAGCAAGGCCCTGTGCGCTCGGTCAATGTCTATGATATCAGGGGCTCCGTTTTCCAAAATCTGGCGAAAAATACCCTGGACAGAGGGGACCAGATCGGGAGCTCTGGTGGCTTCAGGGAGTCCCCTAATGCGGATGTTCTGGCGTCTGTCTCTGTTCTCATAATCATCAAGCTGATCCATAAGTGTATTAAGGACAGTGTCGCGCGTGCTAGCAGACTCCTGAAAGGAGGACAGGGAGTGCAGTATATCATCCTGGCCGGATTCTAGGGAAGCCACTGTTGGTGATTTCTCTTTATATTCACCCTATATACCTTAAATGTATATTCAAAGGTTAAGTCCCTGACTTAACTAGCAGAGTCTAGTCTGTTCTATGCAAATAAGGCAGAGCTCTGGAGAATGTTTTATCCTGCTAAAGAAAACACATGCAACCAGTGATCAGTCTAAAACATTCTAGTTTTATTTGCAAAGCGGGGTAACTATTATACACAGTATTGAACAGGAAATACAGTTGGGAGGGGGTAATGAGTGCTCTCAGGAAGAGTCATGTCTCACAAAAGTTTAACAATGGGTTAATACAGAATGTTCGTTAGAAATTGCAAAATATGCCTTGTCTAGACCCTAAGACTTAGTATAACTAAAGAGGAAGTTAATGTGCGATAAAGAATGTATCTTTAGCTAAGGTGTGAAAACACTGAAAAAACATATCGGATGATTTACTTAGGTCATTGTTCGTGTTTAACTAAAGACTTAAAGTAACCTTAACTGAAACAAGTCATTACAAGTCAGAGTTGTAAGAAAGAAAATGGTGTTACACAGGTCAAGCTAGAAAATGGTTGCCAGCAACTAGAAAGAGGTCCTGTCATTCTCCTTCAATCCCCTCTAAAAAAATCATAATTTCATATGCATGATTTTTCTCCTTATCATTTATACGGTGTCATCAGAGGACATGAGGCCTCTCTGGAAAGGAATAGCAGGTTAGGCGACAATGTCCTTGGCATCCTTAGTATCATCAAATAAGGACCTAAACCTGCCCACCTAAATGGTAGACTTAGATTTCTTGGCTTTATAAAACTTTACATATTCCTGGTAATCAAAAGGGGTTTGGGTTTGTTGGATCAGCACACCTTGTCTAGCTGTTAGAACTGTGTCAACATTTTCCACATCTCTGTTAAAGTACAAACTTACATGAGATCCCCCTCTATTAGCTGAGTCTGGGTTCTTTGTGGTTTTAGCAATTAGGCACATAATAAGCTTAAAGCATGCATATAAAAATAATAGAAAAAGTAAAATCATAATAATCATCATAGCAATGTCTTTTAACCAGGAAAACACTCCTCCAAAACCAAACCCTCCCATACCTACAAAGGGATCCCAGCTTTTAGCAATGTTACGGGCCTCTTCTTGCAACTTATTGACCTCCTTTCTGTGTTGGGCAATTATGTCATAATAATTTGGCACTTCCAAAGTGGTATTGTATATCCAAGTGCAACATTCATAGTCCTCAGTATGCTCACAGAGGCCAGTCAGGGCAGCACTCATACTTTCTATAGCTAGCTCATGTAATTCTAACTTCTTCCTAATGGCCCTTTGTTCAAGATTCAGCAACTTAATATCATCTGAATTCTTTTCCATTATCTCATCAATGATTCCAGAATAATTATTTAATCCCGGGGATAGCATTCCTTCCCACAACATATATATATACTTTGTCCCCGTGAAAACGGTCTTTGGGCAATATATTCTTGTAGGCGTCTATTCTGTACTGCGGTCACAAGGTGGTCCAGTACTTTTTGTATGTCTCTAGAGAAATTCTGGTAATTACTCATTATGGTCTTATTTAAACTAGGACTTGATATATCAAACAGGGAACATGATTTTTCCAATGGGGCCTGGCAGGAAGTAATATTAAGAATTGACTTTTTGCAAATGGAAGGGTTAACACGTGTGTTATTTCCCAGGCTGAAACACCAGTCTGGGAAATGGCTTCTACCATCTACTGGGAAGGTGATATTATTATTACTTGGCACATTAGTTAAAGTAGCAGAGGTCTCATTAAGGAACTGTGTAATATTCAAAGGGACAGCAATAAGAGGGATGCGGGCTGTTTCTGGATGGAGTTTGCTACATATCCAACATTTCTCAAAACCGGACTTCCTAGCATAAGCATATTTAAATTTTGTTAGCAACATTTCACTATGAAAAGTGGGTGGATTCTCATCTACACCATGCTCAATACTCAATTCTCTCTTTGTTCTGTTATGTGTCTCATGTGCAGGGTATGGTCCGCATATACTTCTCATGACACCCAAATCTTCTGGGTGATAGATGCAGTTAGTAACAGTCCATACAAGGGAAAACACTGAAAATGGAATCAGGATTATCAGCAGCCACAGTTTGCCTGAGTCCGGTGCAACTGGAAAAGTCATTTTCTACAGGGTCTGGGCGGTCTGCCCCTGTCAGTACCCCCTTTTCTTGACTCTCCTGTTCAAGGTCAGGGCAATCTGCCCCCGTTAGTACCTCTCTTGCTTCTGGATCCTCCTGTTCAAGGTCAGGGCGGTCTGCCCCCGTTAGTACCTTCTTGCTTGCTTCTGGATCCTCTGGCTCAGGTCCTGTCTGCACCAACTTCACTCTAGTGGCATGGATCCAAGTAGGGCTGTGTTCGGTCAAAACAGCGGTCCTGGTAACTGCTACCACAGTGGTCTCTGGGCCGTAGGCGAAATCCTTTTGCTTCTTTGCTTTGGGCAACAGCTTCACTACTACCACGTCTCCTTCCTGAAGGGATGGGTATTTTCCTGTAAAAAGAAAAGAAAAGGTGCGAGCAACTTTTCGTTCCGTTCCACTTGATTCTTAAGTTTCAATTACTCTTTATTTGTGCTATTCATTCTTTCCATTATACCTGAACTCTGCGGATAATAATCTATTTTCAAGATTTTAACTAGTTCCTGGCATATTTTTGATATGAAAATTGGAGCATAATTAAGCCTAATTCAAGGCAGGCACCCCCATCCAGGAATAATCTCCTGATTGAGAATGCGTGCCACCGTGTGGGCATCTCCCTTTTTGTGGTCCTAAAAGCTTCCACTCATCTGCTAAACACGTCCACTATTTGACTAAAAAGAACTCTTATTTCTTCCCTGCTTTGGGCCTATATGTGAAATCTATTTGTAGATGTGTCGATGGGTTTGATGGGTATTGGAGATGCTCATGTTTGGCCTGTTTGTTTCTAATACAGGTGAGGCATCTAGCAACATATGATTGCACTAAACTGTCAGTAATACTTCATATGTTCTTTCCCACCCCCTGTGTCCTATTCCATAATACTAGGCAATAAACAGTGGGGCGCTAGCTGCGGGGATACACACAAGAGCTCCCCTCTTTTAGAAAAAAGGCGATTCTCAACTTTTTCTAA
Organism: Pelophylax lessonae; assembly: GCF_965119305.1. Lineage (NCBI taxonomy): Eukaryota > Metazoa > Chordata > Amphibia > Anura > Ranidae > Pelophylax > Pelophylax lessonae. The sequence continues at coordinate 319,285,281 of NC_138769.1, forward strand.
AACATCACCTAAGTCCTTAAAACCTGTTCTGTAGTATGTGTTTGTAGCTTCAATAATGTGTGATCTTTTGGCTTGGAGCAGGAAATTAACTACAAAAACATCCTCTGCTCCCTCTATGGCTGCCTATATATTATGTTGTGGTGTAACACAACCTTTAATACCAGTAGCCCATTTAAAACTGGGGCCTACCTAGGGTAAATGATGTGGCCATCCCCATTACCATCTCACAAGATGCTATGTGCTATGTTCGGAGTCACTTCAGGCATGCCTTTAGGCCTGGACTGCGACCATCTTTGGACAAAAACTATAGGGCAAAGTTTACCACCATACTCCTGGGCAAGTACACCTGTCATGGTCTTACAATTGTCCCTTGCATAAACACAAAACATTTTTCCATGATTTGGGAGGCCCAGTGCAGACGCTACAACCATAGCATTTTTCAGATATATAAACGCATTTAACATTTCTGGTGACATTTCTGGACCTGTGGTTTGTCTCAAAATGTTATTATAGATAGGAGTAGTCTGGATCTATAACAATGATCCTGTGGGCGGGCAAGACCCACTGTGGGCTGGCAAGACCCACTTCTTATATGACTGACTCTACTATCACCTGTGAGAACAAAACCAAGGTAAACAACTCTTTCCTGACACCATTGTCATTATTCCTGTGACACTTTGTTTCCACATACATGTACATTTCTTCAATAAACTCACTCGCTCTGACTGGCCTCCACAGAGTGACTACATATGTCATATACATATTGTAGCGGGACTGACCCATGAGCAGGTGTCCATCCCCTCTTGCATGGTCTGGAGAACTATAGAGCGGACAATTGAATTGTCTGCTTGGCCCTAAGGCATTTCTACACCAGGTAAGTTACCTGGACTGAAAAATAAGAAACAAAGATGGCTGTGTCTCCTCGTCCAATAGGACGCTTTAAAAAAAACACACTACTTAAACCAATCACTATACAGTGGGTAGCATCGGATGGTATGGCTGTCAGTAGAGATGGCATATCAGATACCACTTGCATGCTATGATCAGATTAAGAACTAAAAAACTTTTTGGCTTAGTGCCAATTTTCCAAAAAACTTTTTTTTTTCTTTTTCTTTTTTTTCAGATTCTAACAAAAATCTGGCCAGAGGTTCCCCTCTTTTAATAGAGGATACACATAAAACATAATTTAAAAACTATAATCAGATAAAAAGTTAATCTGATTTGAAACTTTTGGCTCTGTGCCAACAGGGTCCAATGGTCACACTAATTGCGGTAACTCTTTCTGTCCAAAAATAAATTCCATAATTATAACAGGAATAAAGATATGACATTTGAACGCTTTCTTGGCAAATAGCCAATTTTCAAAATTTTGCAGGAAGGCTCCCCTTCACATAGGGGATCATTTGCAAAATATAATTTTTCATTATCTATAATTCTATAAAAAATAACTTTAAAATATCCTGCCGACAACGGCAATTTATATTTTTTTTTTCTAATAAAATAGTGTTTTTATTCATTATTACTACGCTCATACAAGATGGGCACAAATGTATAAATGGAAAAACTTCTAAAAAATTCTATAAAAATAATTGCATATGTATAGGAATGCTGAGACCGTTCATTTGCAGAAGTGACCCCCCTCTTTTCCCCTCGTGTAAGGAAATGTACCAGTTTTAAATGTATCTGACACATAAACATTTTCTGCTCGTCTGACATTACGAAGAAAACTACACCTGCCTTGGAGAATGAAACCGTGGGGTGCAGGTGTGGTCAGGGGTGTTTGTAAGGTAATATTATTATTATTGTAGGGGGGCCTATGTTGAAAATGTCCTACTCTTTTATTTGCCTCTTCTGATAAGGTCCTTGGAAATGCGCGCTGACAGGCTGCTTTTCTTTAGACAGATCAAAAGAGCCAGTTGCATTGCTCTGTTATGGCTTTTTGAAAACCTTACAAAGTTTTCGTAGCCCAATCAGAAACTTGCTGTTTTACAATTAACATGTACTGTGACTTTAAATTAACGGCAAATGTTTGAATTCTAAGACTGTGCTACTCAGCAATGACACTTCACTGCCCAAAAACGCCAAATTCTCACCCGTCTTCTGTCTATAGGCAATCGCTGTGGTCTATATCTACGTATTTAAAGACTTTCACTTTCACTTCTAGTAGCTCTACGTAGCTTTTTTTTTTTTATTCTATTGTACTAATACGGGGCATAAATAAACCAATTCTCCCCACTTTTTCCATGTACTTTACATTACAACTAAACATTTACTAAAAGAGTTACTTGTATCCTAATATCTCTAAGGCTGGCCACACATGTCCGGACAACTCTTTATCATACAATTTTCTGTTAGATCCACCACAAACCACATAAGAGGTCAAAATTAAACACATTCATTTGTATTCAATTAGGCAGACGTTTGTACTACATAGCTGAAGGTAAATTTCAAGAAAACCGCACTGAAAATTATAAGAAAATTGTATCATGTATGGCCAGCATCAGACCTAAACCTTCAGTATAATTTCACAAAAGCATAAACAAAACATGTCTCTAAGATTTACACATTCACAAAATCACTTAAATGTATCTGGGTCCTTAGACCCTCTTTATGGTTAAAAACCCTCCTGAAAAGCCATTTGGTGTATGTATATTACACCTTATACTCCCAGGTATAGTGGCTATCAAGAAGGCTTTCCTACCATTATAGACAAATAAACAATACACATAATAAACATTTATCTTGATTTGTCTGATAACCTACGATCGGTCAGTCAATTTTTACAGTAATAATGAAACTGTCGTTATCAGTGTTATATTAACAGTCAGCAGGCGCAATTTTTACAAGTCATATATAATTATAGACACAGTTTCCATATATGTCAAACCAGCAATATAATACTCCAATACAATATGACAATATTTTCAAATGAAATAACAAAATAATCACGTGATGAACGAACTTATCTACTTACTAAATAAGCTTTTTTAGATCACACAAACAAATTATCTTATACTCTAAATCTTACAGTTTCTATGCGATAGAAAGATAGAAGCAAGAAAAGGAAAGTATTTGTTTTCTACACAGAACAGACTGACATCTATTTATTATTCACTAAAGAAACGGGGTTTTCCTAAAACCCCCTTGGGCTTCCCTGAAACCCAAAGAAAAAAAACTGTCGTCGTTGAAGACAGCTTCAACGCCTCCCAGAGACGTTTTATTTGTCCCTCCCAGAGGAACGGGATTCTTCTCGAGAAAAAATCCCCTGGGCTTCCCAGAAGCCCCGGATATTGTCTTTCCTTATAAATGACAAATCCTGTGTCTCCCAGAGACACTGTCTCGATACGTTCCCGGAACGTATTCAGGTTCAACAACCTAACATATAATATCTTTCCCTGAAAAATATTATTCTGGCTTCCCTGAAGCCTCTATATATATATATATATATATATATATATATATATATATATATATATATATATTATCCAACACGCTCCCTGAGCGTTTGGTGTCTATGGCTCAAAGAACGGAACCAGGGCCAAACGGCCAAGTCCCACCGGACAGGCAAACAGATAAAATAAAATATCTCCTTACCCAGACCGGTGAATCCTTGGACCCGTGATGGCCGCTCTCTCTCCGATCCCGGACGAGCCCCCAATCTGTTGGTGATTTCTCTTTATATTCACCCTATATACCTTAAATGTATATTCAAAGGTTAAGTCCCTGAATTAACTAGCAGAGTCTAGTCTGTTCTATGCAAATAAGGCAGAGCTCTGGAGAATGTTTTATCCTGCTAAAGAAAACACATGCAACCAGTGATCAGTCTAAAACATTCTAGTTTTATTTGCAAAGCGGGGTAACTATTATACACAGTATTGAACAGGAAATACAGTTGGGAGGGGGTAATGAGTGCTCTCAGGAAGAGTCATGTCTCACAAAAGTTTAACAATGGGTTAATACAGAATGTTCGTTAGAAATTGCAAAATATGCCTTGTCTAGACCCTAAGACTTAGTATAACTAAAGAGGAAGTTAATGTGCGATAAAGAATGTATCTTTAGCTAAGGTGTGAAAACACTGAAAAAACATATCGGATGATTTACTTAGGTCATTGTTCGTGTTTAACTAAAGACTTAAAGTAACCTTAACTGAAACAAGTCATTACAAGTCAGAGTTGTAAGAAAGAAAATGGTGTTACACAGGTCAAGCTAGAAAATGGTTGCCAGCAACTAGAAAGAGGTCCTGTCATTCTCCTTCAGCCACCAGTGGTGGGATTCAAAAATTTTAGTAACCAGTTCCGACTTTCCCAGCAGAATGACCAGCGTGCCCCCTTTCAATGCACAGTGACCAGCGCAGCGTGCCCCCCTTTCAATGCAGAGAGACCAGCGTGCCCCCTTTCAATGCACAGTGCCCACAGCATTGCCCCCAACCATTGCAGAGTGCCACGGTATTGCCCACAATCATTGCAGAGCGCCACAGTATTGCCCGCAATCATTGCAGAGTGCCCACAGCATTGCCCCAATCACTGCAGAGTGAACACAGCATTGCCCCCAATCATTGCAGAGTGCCCACAGCATTACCCCCAATCATTGCAGAGTGCCACAGCATTGCCCCAATCACTGCAGAGTGCCCACAGCATTGCCCCATACCATTGCAGAGTGACACAGTATTGCCCGCAATCATTGCAGAGTGCCCACAGCATTGCCCCCAATCACTGCAGAGTGCCCACAGCATGCCCGCAATCATTGCAGAGTGCCCACAGCATTGCCCCCAATCATTGCAGAGTGCCACAACATTGCCCGCAATCATTGCAGAGTGCCCGCAGCATTGCCCGCAATCATTGCAGAGTGCCACAGTATTGCCCGCAATCATTGCAGAGTGCCCACAGCATTGCCCCCAATAATTGCAGAGTGCCACAGCATTGCCCCCAATCACTGCAGAGTGCCCACAGCATTGCCCGCAATCATTGCAGAGTGCCACAGTATTGCCCGCAATCATTGCAGAGTGCCACAACATTGCCCGCAATCATTGCAGAGTGCCCGCAGCATTGCCCGCAATCATTGCAGAGTGCCACAGTATTGCCCGCAATCATTGCAGAGTGCCCACAGCATTGCCCCCAATAATTGCAGAGTGCCACAGCATTGCCCCCAATCACTGCAGAGTGCCCACAGCATTGCCCGCAATCATTGCAGAGTGCCACAGTATTGCCCGCAATCATTGCAGAGTGCCCACAGCATTGCCCCATACCATTGCAGAGTGACACAGTATTGCCCGCAATCATTGCAGAGTGCCCACAGCATTGCCCCCAATCACTGCAGAGTGCCCACAGCATGCCCGCAATCATTGCAGAGTGCCCACAGCATTGCCCCCAATCATTGCAGAGTGCCACAACATTGCCCGCAATCATTGCAGAGTGCCCGCAGCATTGCCCGCAATCATTGCAGAGTGCCACAGTATTGCCCGCAATCATTGCAGAGTGCCCACAGCATTGCCCCCAATAATTGCAGAGTGCCACAGCATTGCCCCCAATCACTGCAGAGTGCCCACAGCATTGCCCGCAATCATTGCAGAGTGCCACAGTATTGCCCCCAATCATTGCAGAGTGCCACAACATTGCCCGCAATCATTGCAGAGTGCCCGCAGCATTGCCCGCAATCATTGCAGAGTGCCACAGTATTGCCCCCAATAATTGCAGAGTGCCACAGCATTGCCCCCAATCACTGCAGAGTGCCCACAGCATTGCCCGCAATCATTGCAGAGTGCCACAGTATTGCCCGCAATCATTGCAGAGTGCCCACAGCATTGCCCCCAATAATTGCAGAGTGCCACAGCATTGCCCTCAATCATTGCAGAGTGCCCACAGCATTGCCCCCAATCATTTTTCTAGAGCTTTTTTTTTTTTTAATACATCCATTAATTTGTACTTACTTTTGTACTACTAGTCACTGTCACTCTGTGTCACAGATCACAGTCACTGACTGCTCACTGCTCAGATTCTTCTCCTTGGACCTTGTTCGGTGCTGGCTGCTTGGAGAGAAGCTGCTGGAGCCTGGAGGGAGGAGGTAGATGGAGCCAGGCAGCACGCGAGGAAGGACTCGGAGGTTCCGCTGTGGATGCTGGGGCATCGCTCTCCTCCACTCTTTAGACCGGCGACGTCACTGGTTGCTAGATGCCAATCGGCGGTTAGCATAGCAACCAGTGCACTCACTGCGGGCGGGCCGCGGCTGCTGTACAGGCCAGCGGCGCGGCGGCGGGACTACAAGAGAAGCTTTCAGCTCCGCCGCGCTGCTGGCCTGTTCCTGCTGGGGAGAAAGGACCATGGACTGGAGAGTTACACAGTAAGTGCCATGGGTAATATTTTTTTCGGGGGGTGCAATTGACCCGATGCCCCCCCCCTGGATTCGCCCCTGGTGGAGGCGGGGACTGGGAGGCGGCCTGGCTGGAGGAGAAGAGGCTCAGAGTCAGAAGGCCTGGTGACGTCACTGGTTGCTAGATGCTAGGCGGCCTCTAGCCTAGCAACCAGTGCTCCCGGCAGAGAGAGAGAGAGCGCCGCCTCAGCCACAGACAGGACAGTCACGATTCACACAGAGGCAGAGAGAGCAGCACCGCAGCCAGGACACAGAGGACTGATCACAGATGGTCAGTAGCAGTAAGCCGGTTCTGCGAACTGCCACATGTTTAGTAACCGGTTCTGTAGAACCGGTGAGAACCGGCTGAATCCCACCACTGGAAGCCACCCTGTGTCCCAGAGCCTCAGTGTCCGCCCTTAGCCCCTCCAAGGCCTGAGTGACCGATTGCTCCACCGTAGTGGTAATCAGGTGTACGATCTCCGTCCTGGTCGGCAAGGCCTTAATGTGGGCCTTCCAGTCCCAGTCCTCCGTGTCCACAGAGTCTGTGGAGTGAGGAGACACCGCAGTATATGGCAAGAAGGGATTGGGGCTGCGCCCCTGTACCTGAGAAAGCTGTGTTCCGGAGGAGGAAGGTGGTCCCGGGAGCAGCGTGGAGGCCGGAGAGGATCGGGGCGCCGCCATCTTGGCCGCCTCGCGGCGGCTCCGAGGGGGGTCGCTGAAAAGAGATCGCGGAGGTCCGAGGAGCTTGCAGAGATCCCTCCGGGAGGCTGGGAGGACGGTCGCTTCTTCGGTGGCATCGCCAGCGGGTAAGTAGATGATCGGTGGTCGCTACAGGTCAAGCGGCAGGCTCAGGGAAGCAGGAGCTCACACGAGATGCGTCCTCACACCATCACGGTCATGCCACGCCCCCCAAGAACTGGAGTTTTGGCCATTACCACTGTGCCTCTTTTGTGGCGTGTCTCGCAGCCCAGGATATGGAATAATTCTGACGTCAGATGCCAGTCTGTCTCCAGTCTAACAAGACAAGTGCAAGGCCATTGAAGCCTGGTGGAATGCAGCTGATCTGACGGCCCTTTCAGGATCTTTCTCCAAGGGCCTGAGTGAAGTTGATGATTGACAACAAGACAGCAGTAGCCTAAATTGCCCACCAAGGAGGCACCAAATGTCTTTTCCTGTTTCCTTTATACAACAAACTTTTCGCTGGGCGTAGAGCCGCTTACAGGCAGGTAGCAGCAGCCTACTTCCTGGAAGAGGCTCTGAGGAAGAGGCACGGCCTCGAAACGCGTCAGCCCTCTGCTCCCAGTAAAGGACGTTGATCTTCTGGCAAGAGGCAGATTTATGGAATTGATGTGCCTGAATTTCACGATTGTTTGTGAGTAGCTGATTTTAATTTTTATCTAAATAAACTCGCTGAGGATAATGCGCTAGGCTGGTGCGCCCTTTTCTTTGCTTTGTTTTTTCAGTGTTTGGTCGACCGCCCTGGTCGTAAGGGGCAGCAAAGCCTAGCCATCATGGATGCCTAATATTAGCACGAGTTCCGGGATTGAGGCAGCCTGAGGACCAGGTTCCGAGCGCAGGAAAAAAGGGGGTGCTATATAGCACTTATCTTCTTTTGGAATACTTCCTGGAAAAGCAGGATGCACTAACGGATCAGTTTGGCAAATTATTTTCCATCAAAATGTACCTCAACTAGTATTGGCTCTATAGGCATTCCAGCGGTAGTTTTCATAGAGAGTCCACTGAACATGAAGTTTCCTGTATTTGAAACAAAGTACAAAGGTAAAATGATAGAAGATGGATTCACAGAGCCTTGGGTTTTTCCATGTGTTTTTGTCTTCCTCCAGTGTCCTTGATTATGAAGATTCTTCGGATAATTTGGACAGAACACGTTTATGCCATACAGGTGCTTTCCACCTGAGGGACACTTGAGGGAGGAAGTGGCGCACATAGCTTAAAGCTGAGTTCCGCCTGGAGAAAAAAAATGAAAAAAAGTCACCAGATTCAAATACTCTAATTGGCCCAGCAGCGGGGGAAAGAGGAGGGAGGCTGAACTTCCGAGGGATGGCGCTGCGGCGCTGTTTCGCAGAAGTGGGGAAGGGTACCTGTCAAAAAAAGGTATCAATTCCCCCCTGAAAGGTGCCACTAGAGGAAGGGGAGCAAACAGATCAGAAGTTCTACTTTTGGGTGGAACTTCTGCTTTAGGAGTGTGGTTAAACAAAAGTTGGGTTTACTTGTAACTATAAAATATTCTTTCACTGCTAAGCTACACGCAAGAATCTCATGTATACATATAAACCCCAGCAGAATCATCACACAAAAAAAACAAATGCAAAGCTTTCATTGCATATGGTTTTCTCTACCCCAAATCCCCCTACCCAGCACAAATCTTTTTCCACCCCCTAAATAACCCTCCCCAATACAAATTCTCATCCCTGCACAAAACTCCTCCCAGCACAAATCCTCTCCCAGGCCAGCACCAGTCCAATGCCTAGTTCTCTCATAAATCCTCCCACCTAAATCACCCTTCCCAGTACAAATCCTCCCCCCTTTTAAATACAAATCAATCAAAAATACTTCCCAACTCTGTTTTTTCTGGGACCTTCCTGAGATTAGAATAAAAGCCCACATACCCAGTTAAGTGCAGGAAATCCAGGTTGTGTGCATTTCCTGTACCACATTCTTCAAAAACACACAGCAGTTGCAGTCTGCCCTGGGTGTCAATGTCAACTTAATGACACCCCAAATGCAGGTCCCAATTGTAATGTGTTTGCCTGCACTGGATCGTATAGTACAGTAGCACCATGTAATCTGGTTCCTGTGTGTCCTAGAACTCTTTGTGTGGTCTGGCATGATTTCAGCCCATTCAAACAAATGAACTGAAATTGCACTGCACCGGGAAAGCATGTGAATCGCACAGGAACGCAGTGTGTTACTGTGCGATTCATGGTGTGAACTGGTCCTGAGTCCTGGAGCCTTGTGTCGAAAAAACTTCCACCACCTGGCTCCACTTACTTGCCTGGCAGGGAGGCACTAATATGGGCACCTGGGGTGATTGACGCACATCTCTAGCGGGGTGCCAAGGGTCCCAGATGCCTTGTTTGGCCCCTTTGTAAAAGCCAGCATCTCTTTGATTTGGGGGGAGCTAAGTGAATACTGAATGTACTAGGGGACGCTTTGGAGGAGAGAGGCTTTGTGCTGAGAGGGGGGGTGGTGGTCAGATTTAATATTCATCCCCCCTCCTAGCACAAGTCCTCTCTTCTCTCAAAACGCCCCCTAGGACATACAGTATCCACTTAGCACCCCCACAAATCACTGCAAGTATTTATTTACAACTTGTCTCCCTCACCCTCCTGCTATGTTAACCTTTTCCAACCCCCCCCCCCCCCAAGTGTCATCTATATTGTATTGTGTGTATTAATCACAGACCTCAGATCAGCGTGGAGCATGCTTAAATATTTGAGTTTGTGTGGAGAAAAGTCAGCTGAATAAATACAATGGCACTGTCCCAATTAATATTAAAAAATAAACAGGGCCCAGGTGTGCAAGTGAAATTAATGGGGTAAGGGGATATAGGAGGTGGGGAGGAAAAGTGATCAAGCACACCTGGGCAGCAGGGGATTTAATTGTGCCATCTAGTCACTAAAGAAAAAAGATATTTTTTTCCATAAAAGATAACAATGTTTTATTTATACATAGAAATTCACATACAAATATTAAAAATAGAGATAATCCGAAAATGGTACAAAATATACACATGTATAGAAGAGTTATACACTAATGTTCACTGGTGGATCAATGCGTTTCGCTGAACAGCTTCTTCAGGACCCAACAGTTATATCTAAAAGCACTGTGTACAATATCACATTAGCCATTGTTTAAAATCAAACTCGAAGATATTAAGGCAATACATCATCCATGAAGTGTCGTGGCCAGAGCTGTTTTACCATATATCCCAAAAATACCTCAGATATAGAAAAAGATGGGCAGCTAATACAGCCTACTAGTGCATATACCACACTTTTCAGGATATCCCATAGGTGACCCAAAAGGTGAGAAAAAGTCCCCTCCAAACAGGACCAAAAAGTAAGACAGCCAAAGAAGTAAATATCCGATATGGACCAGAGACCTTCTTATAGTCAGGAAAGAAATGATGATCCACATCCACAACTATGCCAATGGGCGCAAACAAGGACTACCTCCTATATGGACCAGATATCGTATGTATCCTGGGGGAACGTGCCTCATTCTTTTTTTTTCTTTCCCTTTTTTTTTTTCCCCTTTTTTTTTTCCAAGATACACGGGACAATGATCCAGTGCATCTGAGTCCTTGCAACCAAAAAAAAAAAAAGGGGTAACAAGGGGGAAGGGAAAAAATGTTAAACATCAAATAATAATACATTAATTTTATCTTATATCTATATCGTTTTGCAAGTTTGTATTCATTTAATAGTCAACAAAACATATATATATGTATAATGATATACCTGCATATATAAGATAAAGATAATGTGCGAGATGATTAGTCCATTTTTTAACATCTTAATATCACTTACATAATCGCTTACTGAGTTAAAAAGAAAAAAAAAAACAAATTGAGGAGGGGAAGGGGGAGGGGAGGAAGGCAGCATAGGATGAAAGATAAATAATCGCTTACTGAGAAAGAAAGGAAAAAAAAACAAATAGAGAAGGGGGAGGGGAGGAAGGCAGCATAGGATGGAAGATAAATATCTAACAGGGCAAAACAAAACATCCCCAAAGGCTAAGATAGTCGATAGGGATGATAGACCCATCCCCTGATTAAGTCCTAACTATCCACAAATGGAGCAAAACTAAGTTGCTCATTCAGTCCTGGTGGGGTACATGCATTCAGGTTGAAAATCCAACGTGACTCATGCTGAAGGATGATTTTATCAAAGAGTCCACCTCAAGGGTCGGGGTGGATCCTTTCGAGTGCAAAGAATTTTAGGTTTTGGAATTTGTATCCATGGACTTGGGCAACATGTCTTGCTATTGGGCTTTCAAGGTCACCCCCTCTAGTGTATGTCACGTGATCACGAATCCTTTCCCAAAAATGTTGTTTCGCATGGTCGATATAAAATGCCGGACAAGTACACTTCAATAGATAAACAATCTTAATAGTTTGGCACGCTACGAAATGTCTTGCAACAAATTTTTACCCATTGGGGAGGGTTTGCTGCCGCTTGTCTGCGATTAAATGTACAATATCTGCAGTGGCCACATGAAAAGGTTCCACGAGGGAGCCTTTCACATGGGTCTCTCCTGTTACCTCTTTGATAGTGACTGGATGCAACCATGTCTTTGATCGATCGGTTTCTCTTAAATGTAATATTTGGTCTCTGACCTACAAACTCATTGAGGATATTATCCTCAGTGAGTAGATGCCAGTGTGTCAGGGAATCCCCGTGAGTAGGGTTGAGCGAACACCTAGATGTCCGTGTTCGACGGGTTCGGCCGAACTTTAAAAAAAAGTCCGGGTCCGTGTCCCGGACTTTTACCGAACTTTTCCCGGACACCGAACCCCATTGAAGTCAATGGGGACCCGAACTTTAAGGCACTAAAATGGCTCTAAAACACCAAAGGAAAGGGCTAGAGTGCTGCAAATGGCAGCAAAACGTAATTAAGAGCATGGCAAGTGCTCTGCAAACAAATGTGGATAGGGAAATAACTTAAAACAACAAAAAAAAACAGAAAAATAAAACAATGTTCTTCTTCATCTCTGAAGGACGAGGCCCATATGGAGTAGGAGGGAGGTTAAGGTGGTGGTGGATGTGGCGGTGACATAGGCGTGCGCACAGGGTGTGCTGGGTGTGCCTGGGCACACCCTAATCACCTAGGGCACATAGCATTGCCAGTGAGGAGATGGGAAAGATCTCCCTGGGACCTGCTCTGCTCTATTTCTCCTTGCCTACAGGTACATGGCCCCGATACATTACTCTCCCTGCTGGCAAACACATGCATGTGTATTTCAACTTTGGGGTGCACACCTTAATGCAATAGGCTGCGCACACCTATGGGCGGTGTAGGTGGAAGCGGCGGTGGAGGAGGACCAGGGCCGGATTAACAGCATCATGGGCTTGGTGCTGAGGATTTTGAAGGGCCTTAGGGCCGTGCCTTGCCATGCACCCAGAGGAGGAAGGGTGCAGCCATGCATGCCTAATTCAACATGGGATGCTGTCTCTGAAGCCCATAAACACATCCATGCATCGCCAACTGTCCCTCCTTGTCCGGCCTTCACGCTGTGTGGGGAGGTTCTGAGGGTGCTGCCTGGGGAAGCGAGCATAGAAGCCAGACTTCTGTGTTTACAAGTGACAGAAGAGCGGTAACAGTGAATATGGCCAACCCGGGGCCTATATAAAAGGTAGGGGCCTGGAGCTGCAGCTCCAATAGCCCCTACATTAATCTGGCCCTGAGGAGGAGGACGAGGTAGCCAACACTGCTTCTTTTCACAAATTTTAAATGAGGGTACACCCCAAAAGAGTGAGAAAGAGCAAAAATGGAACAATGGGTGGGTAAGGTCGGTATCCATTGCTATTCTGCATAAGGTACGGAAAAGTCCCGTGGGATCCATGCCTGGTTCATTTTAATGAACGTGAGCTTGTCCACATTGTCTCTGGACAGGCGGCTGCGCTTGTCTGTTATAACGCCCCCAGCCGTGCTAAATACCCGTTCAGATAATACACTGGCTGCAGGGCACGCCAGCACCTCCAAGGCGTAAAGGGCAAGCTCAGGCCATGTGCCCAATTTGGAGACCCAGAAGTTGAAGGGGGCAGACCCGTCATTCACTACATGTAGGCGTGTGCACACATACTGCTCCACCATGTTGGTAAAATGCTGCCTCCTGCTAAGACGTTCCATCTGAGCTGCTGGTGCTGCTGTTTGTTGTGGCGTGCTGACAAAGCTTTTCCACATTTCGGCCATGCTAACCCTGCCTTCTGAGGTGCTGGCGGTGCCCTGGTTGCGTTGGCGACCTCCTCCTCCTCCTCCTCTGCCTTGTGCTTCCACTGTGGCCCCGCTGTCAGATGGGAATGCCAGCAGCATGGCGTCTACCAGCGTGCGCTTGTACTCGCGCATCTTGCGATCGCGCTCCAGTGAGTGAATTAAGGACGGTACGTTGTCCTTGTAACGGGGATCCAGCAGCGTGGCCACCCAGTAATCAGCACAAGTTAGAATGTGGGCAACTCGGCGGTCGTTGTGGAGACACTGCAGCATGTAATCGCTCATGTGTGCCAGGCTGCCCAGAGGCAACGAAAGGCTGTCCTCTGTGGGAGGTGTATGGTCCGTGTCCTCTGTATCCCCCCAGCCACGCACCAGTGATGGCCATGAGCTGGCCTGGGTGCCACCCTGCTGTGAACATGGTTCCATCTCCTCCTCCAGCTCCTCCTCCTCCTCATCCTCCTCATCCTCCAGAACTGTGCCCCTGCTGGACAATTGCGTCCCTGGCGTTTGCGTGTGCAGGAACCCACCCTCGGAGCCCCTTGCGAATGACTGCCCTGAAAGCCTTGGAAATGTTACCTCTTCATCCTCCTCCTCCTCCTCATCCTGTGCCACATCCTCTTCCATCATCGCCCGAATTGTTTTTTCAAGGAGGCATAGAAGTGGGATAGTTAAGCTGAGAACGGCGTCATTGCCACTGGCCATGTTGGTGGAGTACTCAAAACAGCGCAACAAGGCACACAGGTCTCGCATGGAGGCCCAGTTAAATTAAATAGCGGAATAGAAAATATGATCCAAAAAAAGTGTATGTATATCACACGTACACAACCACACTAGGCCCCAATTACTATTGTTTGTACCCCTAAAAGGCTAGATGAGGAGTAGGGGGAGTATGGAACAGGCAGCACCCTCAAACCTTCAGAAGTATGAGATGAACCCCAACAACTTGGAAAGGTGGATCTCTCTCACACGTACCAACACAGACTATCCCCCAATTTAACTGATCCCCAGAGGTTTTTGATTAAATAGCGGAATAGAAAATATGATCCCAAAAAAGTGTATGTATATCACACGTACACAACCACACTAGGCCCCAATTACTATTGTTTGTACCCCTAAAAGGCTAGGAGTAGGGGGAGTATGGAACAGGCAGCACCCTCAAACCTTCAGAAGTATGAGATGAACCCCAACAACTTGGAAAGGTGGATCTCTCTCACACGTACCAACACAGACTATCCCCCAATTTAACTGATCCCCAAAGGTTTTTGATTAAATAGCGGAATAGAAAATATGATCCCAAAAAAGTGTATGTATATCACACGTACACAACCACACTAGGCCCCAATTACTATTGTTTGTACCCCTAAAAGGCTAGGAGTAGGGGGAGTATGGAACAGGCAGCACCCTCAAACCTTCAGAAGTATGAGATGAACCTCAACAACTTGGAAAGGTGGATCTCTCTCACACGTACCAACACAGACTATCCCCCAATTTAACTGATCCCCAAAGGTTTTTGATTAAATAGCGGAATAGAAAATATGATCCCAAAAAAGTGTATGTATATCACAGGTACACAACCACACTAGGCCCCAATTACTATTGTTTGTACCCCTAAAAGGCTAGGAGTAGGGGGAGTATGTAACAGGCAGCACCCTCAAACCTTCAGAAGTATGAGATGAACCCCAACAACTTGGAAAGGTGGATCTCTCTCACACGTACCAACACAGACTATCCCCCAATTTAACTGATCCCCAAAGGTTTTTGATTAAATAGCGGAATAGAAAATATGATCCCAAAAAAGTGTATGTATATCACACGTACACAACCACACTAGGCCCCAATTACTATTGTTTGTACCCCTAAAAGGCTAGGAGTAGGGGGAGTATGGAACAGGCAGCACCCTCAAACCTTCAGAAGTATGACATGAACCTCAACAACTTGGAAAGGTGGATCTCTCTCACACGTACCAACACAGACTATCCCCCAATTTAACTGATCCCCAAAGGTTTTTGATTAAATAGCGGAATAGAAAATATGATCCCAAAAAAGTGTATGTATATCACACGTACACAACCACACTAGGCCCCAATTACTATTGTTTGTACCCCTAAAAGGCTAGGAGTAGGGGGAGTATGGAACAGGCAGCACCCTCAAACCTTCAGAAGTATGAGATGAACCTCAACAACTTGGAAAGGTGGATCTCTCTCACACGTACCAACACAGACTATCCCCCAATTTAACTGATCCCCAAAGGTTTTTGATTAAATAGCGGAATAGAAAATATGATCCCAAAAAAGTGTATGTATATCACACGTACACAACCACACTAGGCCCCAATTACTATTGTTTGTACCCCTAAAAGGCTAGGAGTAGGGGGAGTATGGAACAGGCAGCACCCTCAAACCTTCAGAAGTATGAGATGAACCCCAACAACTTGGAAAGGTGGATCTCTCTCACACGTACCAACACAGACTATCCCCCAATTTAACTGATCCCCAGAGGTTTTTGATTAAATAGCGGAATAGAAAATATGATCCCAAAAAAGTGTATGTATATCACACGTACACAACCACACTAGGCCCCAATTACTATTGTTTGTACCCCTAAAAGGCTAGGAGTAGGGGGAGTATGGAACAGGCAGCACCCTCAAACCTTCAGAAGTATGAGATGAACCCCAACAACTTGGAAAGGTGGATCTCTCTCACACGTACCAACACAGACTATCCCCCAATTTAACTGATCCCCAGAGGTTTTTGATTAAATAGCGGAATAGAAAATATGATCCCAAAAAAGTGTATGTATATCACACGTACACAACCACACTAGGCCCCAATTACTATTGTTTGTACCCCTAAAAGGCTAGGAGTAGGGGGAGTATGGAACAGGCAGCACCCTCAAACCTTCAGAAGTATGAGATGAACCCCAACAACTTGGAAAGGTGGATCTCTCTCACACGTACCAACACAGACTATCCCCCAATTTAACTGATCCCCAGAGGTTTTTGATTAAATAGCGGAATAGAAAATATGATCCCAAAAAAGTGTATGTATATCACACGTACACAACCACACTAGGCCCCAATTACTATTGTTTGTACCCCTAAAAGGCTAGGAGTAGGGGGGAGTATGGAACAGGCAGCACCCTCAAACCTTCAGAAGTATGAGATGAACCCCAACAACTTGGAAAGGTGGATCTCTCTCACACGTACCAACACAGACTATCCCCCAATTTAACTGATCCCCAAAGGTTTTTGATTAAATAGCGGAATAGAAAATATGATCCCAAAAAAGTGTATGTATATCACACGTACACAACCACACTAGGCCCCAATTACTATTGTTTGTACCCCTAAAAGGCTAGATGAGGAGTAGGGGGAGTATGGAACAGGCAGCACCCTCAAACCTTCAGTATGAGATTGTGTTCACTGTACCCCACAAAGATTGAGTTCACTGCACCCCACAATGATTGTGTTCACTGCACCCCACAAAGATTGTGTTCACTGCACCTCACAAAGATTGTGTTCACTGTACCCCCCAAAGATTGTGTTCACTGCACCCCACAAAGATTCTGTTCACTGTACCCCACAAAGATTGTGTTCACTGCACCCCAAAAAGATTGTGTTCACTGCACCCCAAAAAGATTGTGTTCACTGCACCCCAAAAAGGATGTTGTTCACTGCACCCCAAAAAGGATGTTGTTCACTCCACCCCAAAAAGATTGTGTTCACTGCACCCCACAAAGATTGTGTTCACTGCACCCCAAAAAGATTGTGTTCACTGCACCCCAAAAATGATTTTGTTCACTGCACCCCAAAAAGGATTTTGTTCACTGCACCCCAAAAAGGATGTTGTTCACTCCACCCCAAAAAGATTGTGTTCACTGCACCCCAAAAAGATTGTGTTCACTGCACCCCACAAAGGATTTTGTTCACTGCACCCCAAAAAGATTGTGTTCACTGCACCCCAAAAAGGATGTTGTTCACTGCACCCCAAAAAGGATTTTGTTCACTGCACCCCAAAAAGATTGTGTTCACTGCACCCCACAAAGGATTTTGTTCACTGCACCCCACAAAGATTGTGTTCACTGCACACCAAAAAGGATTGTGTTCACTGCACACCAAAAAGATTTTGTTCACTGCACCCCAAAAAGATTGTGTTCACTGCAGCCCAAAAAGATTGTGTTCACTGCAGCCCAAAAAGATTGTGTTCACTGCAGCCCAAAAAGATTGTGTTCACTGCAGCCCAAAAAGATTGTGTTCACTGCAGCCCAAAAAGATTGTGTTCACTGCAGCTCACACACAGAAAAATGGATGTGGATCACTGACACCTGCCTATCTCCAATCCCACACCACACAGCAATATCGATTGTAGTTTGTAGAACACAGTTTCCCTAAAATTCAGCAGACTCTGTCCCTAACAGGATTGAGAAGAGATCGTAGATCAGGATTGAGTGCAGACCCCACCCCCCACACAGCAATATCGATTGTAGTTTGTAGAAGACACTGACCCTATATAATTCAGCAGACTCTATCCCTAAAATGCCTACAACTCGCCCTGCCTAAACACTCCGACCTGTCCCTCAATTCTATCCGGACACAAATGGTTTTTTCCTGCCTATCTTTCCCTAATCAGCAGCCAGCACGTTGATGTGTGCTCTGTCCCTGAATCTAAGCAGCATAATGACGCCGCTGCGGCTGCCTCGAACTTATAAAGACTTGGTCACATGCTTCAGACGGCCAATCACAGCTACTGAGACATTTGCAGGCATGGCTGGGATGGCTTAAGGCACACCAGTTAAACGATTGTTGATTGGCTGTTGAAAGCCCGCCATGAAAAGAGCGCCAAAGCATGCAAAACCCGGAAATAAAACGACCGAACACGGATTTTTACCCGAACATACAGTAAAGTGTCCGTGTCCGTGTTCGGGTACAAAAAATCCAATTATTCGGTACGAACACGAATAATACAGTCCGTGTTCGCTCAACACTACCCGTGAGATGTCTGGGGCATGGCCGTGCGCATGCGCAGGCTATTCCCAGAAGAATAGCTAATGGGCATTTGTGCGAACGCGCAAACGCGAGTGCGCACACGCAGAACGGCGCTTGGCGCCAGACGGGCTATTTAAAAGGAAGTGCAGTCCGGTTTCCTTTGCTGACTGATCTTCAGCTGTACCCTGTGTCCTGATGATACCTGTATGCTTCCCTGTTGCTGACCTGGCGTGTTCTGGACTTGACTTTGTATTCTGCTACTGCCTCTCTGCTAAACCTGACCCGGCTCTGTCCCCGACTTTGGCTCTGCTTATGATTTGGTACCCTGCTGCACCGCCTGTTGATGACCCTGGCTTTCCTGCAACTCTGACTGTCTCTAACTTTGGCTCTCAGAGCTACCCCAGTGCTTGCCTGGCTGTCTGCTGCACCTGTTCCATACATCGCTGCATGTTCAAGTTTCCAGGATCCGAACAAGCTGCCTATCCTGACCCATCAACAACTACAGGCACTCGTCTCCTCCCAGGTACGTGATGGTATCAATCAGCCAACTATGGAGTCTGAAAGGGAGGTCTCTCCACTGGAGGACGTTTGCCGATCGATCTCTGCACTATCCCACATTGTACAAAGCCTGCAAGGAAAATTGGATTGCATCGAAGACCAATTATCGGCCCGCAAAAATGACTTTTCTCCGACGGAGTCCAGCACATCCTGTGCGGTGGTTTTCCACCCTGAACCTCGGGTTCCCATTCCTGAACGTTTTCCTGGAAATCGAAGAAAATTTCGGACTTTTCGTAATTCTTGTGACCTATACTTCTCTCTGTTGCCTCGAACCTTCTCTTCAAGATACCAAGGTGGGGTTCATCATCTCGCTCCTTCAGGATGAGCCTCAATCCTGGGCTTTCTATCTTCGGGAACAACACGATCCAGCCCTGACAACCATGGACTCTTTTTTCTCTGCCATGTCTCAGCTGTACGCAGATCCTTTTTGTCATCAGACTGCTGAATCAAGGCTTAGCAAGCTACAGAAAGGCCTAAGGCGTGTGGAGGATTATGTAACGGATTTCCGTGTATGGAGTGCCGATATTCTGTGGAACCATTCGGCCCTCCGTCATCAGTTCCGTCTTGGTTTGTCTGATGCCCTAAAAGATGAACCTCCCAGGTTGGGGGTACCAACGGCCTTAGAAAACCTGGTGAATCTTGTCATCCAGATTAATCGGAGGCTTCGAGAGAGGCAAGCCGAAAGAACTGACAAGGGTCCTTTGGTCCGCCCGGAGTCTGGGGCTATTACTCCCTTTATTACCGTTAATCCCCCAGAGGTACCTTACCACTCTTCACATAAGAGTTTCCGGAGATCCCCTCTGTCCACGACGGAACGTCTTCGATGGTATCGCTCCAATCTCTGCCTCTACTGTGGCGAAGCCAGTCACCACATTCAGACTTGTCCAGTGAGGCCTTGCAGAACCTCCTCTAACTGGATTTCTACGATGCATCCACCCGGGACCAAGCAAACACATCTCACCTTGCTATGCCACCTGAAACTTCTTGAAAAGACTGTCTCTGTTCCTGCTATTATAGACTCTGGGGCCTGCAGCTGCTTTGTGGATGTGACATTTGCAGCCCAACATAATCTACCTCTCTGTACCAAGAAACAAGGGTTTGTTGTTCACCTGGCTGATGGCTCTGGTATCAAGTCTGGTCCAGTGACAAGAGACTGTGCCAATTTTCTGCTTTTCCTCCTCTGGTCATCAAGAATTCCTTTGCATAGACGTTATAACGTCACCCATGTTTCCTGTCATTCTTGGTATGCCCTAGCTGAAGGCTCATAACCCTAGCATCAATTGGCTTATGGGTGAGATTTTCTTCTCTTTTCCCTACTGCCAGGCACACTATGCTCCTGAGGAGTCTTACTGTTACCTCTCTCCTTGGGATCCATCCGGACCCCGAAGTTTTTAAACTGGTACCCACAGTTTACCACGAATACCTGGATGATTTCAATAAAAAGAGCGCTGATTCTCTTCCTCCCCATCATACATAGGATTGCCCCATTGAACTGTTGCCAGGGGCTGAAATACCTTTTGGCCGGATCTACCCTCTCTCTGAGCTCGAATTAGAGACTCTCCGTAACTACATTAACGAAAGTTTGGAAAAAGGATTCATCCGACCCTCCACTTCACCCGCAGAAGCTGGTATATTCTTTGTTGAGAAAAAGGACCATACCCTTAGGCCCTGTGTGGATTACCGCAATCTCAATAAGATAACTGTCAAGAATCGTTATCCTCTTCCCCTAATTCCCTAACTTTTACAGAGGTTACGAGGGGCACAGGTTTTCTCCAAACTCGATATGAGGGGTGCCTACAACCAATTTAGAATTAGTGAAGGAGACGAACGGAAAACAGCGTTTCGAACCGGCTTTGGGCATTTTGAATATCTGGTCATGCCATTCGGTCTTTGTAATGCCCCAGCCTCATTTCAACATCTTGTTAATGATATATTTCGGGACTATCTTGATTTGATTATCACCATATACTTTGATGATATTCTTGTATTTTCCAGTTCTCTTGACCTACACAGAAACCATGTAAAAAAGGTACTGGACAGACTTCGCCAACATCATCTTTACACAAAGGCTGAGAAATGTGAGTTTGAAAAACAGATCATTCAATTTCTGGGACTCATTATCTCTGCGGATGGCATTGCTATGGACCCGCAAAAGGTATCTGCCATACTGGAATGGCCTGCCCCCGAGGACAAGAATTTCCAATATACCCCACACACGAGGCATTGACATTATTGAAACCTTCAACGAAAGAAGTTTGGAACAAAGAAATCTCAACAAATTTGTACTCAATCTGCTTTTTTTCATTCTGACGCATAATTTTTTTGTCTTCGATGGTTCCCACTACCTCCAGGTACAGGGGGTGGCGATGGGGACTAAGTGTGCCCCATTGTACGCTAACCTGTACCGGGGGGGGGGGGGGAACGCTGGATCTTTTCCTCAGAGTCTTTGTCTCATTGCATGCCCCACATCGAGCTATATAGACGACATCTTTGTCCTCTGGTCAGGCCCACTAGAGGTGCTGAAAGTTTGTTTCATCTTTAAACATCAATACCTTTAATTTACACTTTACCTACGTATTTGATTGCTCTAAAATTTCATTTCTTGATCTTGAAATTTATAGAGACCCAAACAATATTCTGGCGACAACTCTATTTAGAAAACCTACTTCCACTAACTCGCTGCTTCGTGCGAACAGTGGACATCCAAAGCATGTCATTCAAGGAATTCCAGTAGGTCAATACTGTAGGATTAGGAGAAACTGTTTAGAGGATAGTATGTTTGAAACTCAGGCACAGGATTTACGGCAGAGATTTCTGCGGAGAGGGTACAGTAAAAAGTGTACTAAAAGAGCATACAAACGAGCCAAAGAGAGTCAGCGTGATTTACTTTTGGTTCAGGGTGAAGCTGACACATCCTTTAACAAAACTAGACTTATCACCAAATACTGTGCACAATCTGATCAGATCATAAAATTCTGACAAAACACTGTCACGTACCTGGGAGGAGACTGAGTTGATGAGGTCGGCCTCTCTTATATCTCCCGCCCAGACCTCACTAAAGGTGAGACAGAGGGTGTCAAGGGACAGGAGGGACACGAGTGCCTGTAGTTGTTGATGGGTCAGGATAGGCAGCTTGTCCAGATCCTGGAAGCTGGAACATGCAGCGATGTATGGAACAGGTGCAGCGGACAGCCAGGCAAGCACTCGGGTAGCTCTGAGAGCCAAAGTTAGAGACAGAGTCAGAGTTGCAGGAAAGCCAGGGTCATCAACAGGCGGTGCAGCAGGGTACCAAATCATAAGCAGAGCCAAAGTCGGGGACGGAGCCGGGTCAGGTTTAGCAGAGAGGCAGAAGCAGAATCCAAAGTTTGTTGACGATCTCCAAAATTTCTTTATCTAGAACGAGAGCTTCTGTTTCATTATATTCTCTTTCAAGATCTACATCATACCGATTGCACATTGTGTCAAATTAGTTTCCCATTTGTTCTTTAAATCAGATGATACATCATAAATCGTGGGAAAACTTTGGATCCAAAGTCCAATCGGTATAACCCTAGAATCAATGTATTGTTGGAAATACATAGCATGCCAAAAGAAATTGGTGTTACGAATCAAAAGTTGTTTGAGTCTAGTGGCTAACTGTGAGACTTCTGAATCCTCTCTATTCGATCCTCTTACATCTGTCTGAATTTGAAGCATATAGTTGGTCCATAAGATTCCTAAATAATCAGCCATCCTGCCTAGAAAAAAAAAAAGGGGGAGGGGTAATGGGGGGATAAATCCACGCAATACTAAAACAGTCCTCAATATGTAGCTGGAGGGAGGGAAAAGGGGGTGGGGAAAAAGGAAAGGAAACATTTCATTAGATAATAAACCCTTTTTGAATTAGTACAGAACAATCCGCCTTCTCCAAAGGGGAAATAGTGATGGTAATCCCAAAATGGCAAATAGAGTTTGTGTGGAGAAAGGTCGGCTGAATAAATACAACGGCACCGTCCCCAATTAATATTGAAAAATAAACAGGATCCAGGTGTGCACGTGAAATGAGGTAAGGGGATATAGGAGGTGGGGAGGAAAAGTGATCAAGCACACCTGGGCAGCAGGGGATTTAATTGTGCCATCTAGTACTAAAGAAAAAATATATTTTTTTCCATAAAAAAGATAACAATGTTTTATTTATACATAGGAATTCACATACAAATCTTAAAAATAGAGATAATCAGAAAATGGTAAAAAATACACATGCATAGAAGAGGTATACACTAATGTTCACTGGCAGATCAACGCGTTTTGCTGAACAGCTTCTTCAGGACCCAACAGTTGTATCTCAAAGCACTGTGTACAGTATCACATTATCCGTTGTTTAAAATCAAACTCGAAGATATTAAGGCAATAAATCATCAATCAAGTGTCATGGCCAGAGCTGTCTTACCATATATCCCAAAAATACCTCAGATATAGAAAAAGATGGGCAGCTAATACAGCCTACTAGTGCATATACCACACTTTTCAGGATATCCCATAGGTGACCCAAAAGGTAAGAAAAGGTCCCCTCCAAACAGGACCAAAAAGTAAGGCAGTCAAAGAAGTAAATATCCGATACGAACCAGAGACCTCCTTATAGTCAGGAAAGAGATGATCCACATCCACAAGTATGCCAATGGCCTCAAACAAGGACTACCTCCTATATGGACCAGATATCGTGTGTATCCTGGGGGCAGTGGGAAGAAGGACACACTGAAGGAGCTCTCTCTGAGAAAACAGCGTTTTTAAAGCCTTGGCCTTGCCTGCTAGCTTGGCCCAGGAACAATGCCTGATCCTGGGGAGGCCCTGGGAGGCATCCCCCTGATGACACAGGGCCTAGTGAAGAGGAGGTGGAGGACCTGTCTGTGGGTCCAGGCCCTGGTGAGAATGCGGATGTGTTCAGCTAGAAGATTACCAATCATTTTAGGGCGATTGGAATTGCTGAAGAAAAACATAGTTTTGAAGGCAGAACACAAATCCTTCAGAGCCAAGTATTGACAGGCTTGGAGTAAAAATCGCACAGCCATGAAGCCTGAGCTACAGGAATTGGAAGAAAAGGTAAAGAAACAATCTTTATTATTGGAAAAACTTTGACAGAAGTGGAGTGTTTAAGGAAAAGTTTGACAATGAGAGGCAATTTGCCAGCCAGCCATCAGCAAGTTCTGTGGATCAGCAGCCTCAGGTAATGGATGACCCGGCTCCATCTGCCTCTGCACCTCTCCCCCCATTTCAGGCCTGGGAATCGCCAGCGGCAACCAGCCAGGGGGTTAAGAGTGAACATGGCACCCTGACCTTCATCCAGGAGATTGGGGTCTCCCCTGAGAGCAGACAAGTTTGTCTTTTTTGATGATCCATCAGAAGTCCCTGAGGATGAGCAGAAGGAGATTCAAGCCAGCAAAGCCAGTACCAGTGTAGAAATCACAGTACACCATGCTGCTATCCAACATGCCTGCCCCACCTGCTGTGGTGGATGGTGTCCCAGGTGAGAAGAAGCTCTGCAAATGGCTGCATATTGGAGTTATTGCTGTAGAGAAACCCAGTGCAGACCTGCAGGGAAAATCCCTGACAGAGGAGTCACCAGATCATCAGAGAAATGTGGATGGACCTGCATCTAACACCCCAGGCATGGATTTTTCTGCTCCTGCTGACACCAGTAGTCCCTCTGCAAGCAAAATTGCTGCAAACTCCAAAGAGTTTGCTTCAGCTAAGTTTCCCAGTGTTCCAGGGCTGATTGTCCAGCTGATTGCTGGTGGGGGAGGGGATCTGCATGGTTCTGCAATTGGAGTAAAAGCAGCCATGAATGTATCCTGCAATGCTTTACCTGTTGCTGTGTTAAAACAGAATTCCATTTCCAGCTGAAAACCCTGTCCCAGTGGAAGAGAAGATGACAGCTGAAACTTACCACCAGTGCAGCAGCAACTATGGATTCTGCTGTGAAGACAACAAAAAATATGAATGTACCAGCAAGTATTAAAAATGACAATAATGATAAAGCAATAAATGTGGTGGTGGTGAAGGGGTTAATATTGTTTGGAAAAGTAAAAATTACATTTCTCCCCCTGCTCAGCAGAGGAAGGATTCATTTTTGTCCAGACCAACCCCGAATCTGTACAATCCTTATCTGCCAAGTGTGTGTCAGATGGTTTAAAGCAAACTGACGCAAGGAATATAGGAAGCTATGCTTCAGTTTTGGGGAGTCGCACCATGGTGGGTGGTGGGAATTCTGTTAATAGTCACAATTCAGGGAGGTTTGGTGGGGGGGCTGGTTAGTGGGTACAGGGGGAAGAATGTGGTTCAGTTGAGGTGGGAGGGGGAGGGAACCCCACCAGTAAGGGGGAGGGTGGCTGAGTTGGTTTTGGAAATGGGGTTTAAAGCTTGCAATATTTTTGCTTTGATTTGCCCAGTGGGAAGTTATGAATTAGATCTACAGTGCATTGCGAAAGTATTCGGCCCCCTTGAACTTTTCAACCTTTTGCCACATTTCAGGCTTCAAACATAAAGATATAAAACTTAAATTTTTTGTGAAGAATCAACAACAATGGGACACAATCATGAAGTGGAACGAAATTTATTGGATATTTCAAACTTTTTTAACAAATAAAAAACTGAAAAATTGGGCATGCAAAATTATTCAGCCCCCTTCAGTTAATACTTTGTAGGGCCACCTTTTGCTGCGATTACAGCTGTAAGTCGCTTGGGGTATGTCTCTATCAGTTTTGCACATCGAGAGGCTGAAATTTTGCCCATTCCTCCTTGCAAAACAGCTCGAGCTCAGTGAGGTTGGATGGAGAGCGTTTGTGAACAGCAGTTTTCAGTTCTTTCCACAGATTCTCGATTGGATTCAGGTCTGGACTTTGTTTATTCAGGTTTGGACTATTTGTGAACCATTCCATTGTAGAATTTGCTTTAGGTTTTGGATCATTGACTTGTTGGAAGACAAATCTCCGTCCCAGTCTCAGGTCTTTTGCAGACTCCATCAGGTTTTCTTCCAGAATGGTCCTGTATTTGGCTCCATCCATCTTCCCATCAATTTTAACCATCTTCCCTGTCCCTGCTAAAGAAAAGCAGGCCCAAACCATGATGCTGCCACCACCATGTTTGACAGTGGGGATGGTGTGTTCAGGGTGATGAGCTGTTTTGCTTTTACGCCAAACATAAGAAATGGCTTTCTTCTTGCCACTCTTCCATAAAGGCCAGATTTGTGCAGTATACGACTGATTGTTGTCCTATGGACAGAGTCTTCCACCTCAGCTGTAGATCTCTGCAGTTCATCCAGAGTGATCATGGGCCTCTTGGCTGCATCTCTGATCAGTCCTCTCCTTGTATGAGCTGAAAGTTTAGAGGGACGGCCAGGTCTTCGTGGATTTGCAGTGGTCTGATACTCCTTCCATTTCAATATTATCGCTTGCACAGTGCTCCTTGGGATGTTTAAAGCTAGGGAAATCTTTTTGTATCCAAATCCGGATTTAAACTTCTCCACAACAGTATCTCGAACCTGCTTGGTTTGTTCCTTGTTCTTCATGATGCTCTCTGAGCTTTAAACTGACCTCTGAGACTATCAGAGTGCAGGTGCATTTATACGGAGACTTGATTACACACAGGTGGATTCTATTTATCATCATTAGTCATTTAGGTCAACATTGGATCATTCAGAGATCCTCACTGAACTTCTGGAGAGAGTTTGCTGCACTGAAAGTAAAGGGGCTGAATAATTTTGCACGCCCAATTTTTCAATTTTTTATTTGTTAACAAAGTTTGAAATATCCAAAAAATGTTGTTACACTTCATGATTGTGTCCCACTTGTTGATTCTTCACAAAAAATTACAGGTTTTATATCTTTATGTTTGAAGCCTGAAATGTGGCAAAAGGTTGCAAAGTTCAAGGGGGCCGAATACTTTCGCAAGGTACTGTATCTTTTGTGAAACCTGAGAGTTTGGATCTCTTTTGGGAGAGATTTAGGAGGTGCAAGGGCCTTCAGCAGTGGAGTGGTTTGGTGCCAAAGGTGATTTCAAGGCAGACTTTGATAAAGTCGGTGACAATCTTGGTGCGTAATAGGTCCATACCAGAGGCTGATTTAATAGTATGGCTACGCCAATATTGCGAGGTCCTCACTTCACTGCGGAAGGTCCTTGATGAGCATGGGATATGGACAGGGGCCTGGACAGTGTCACTAAAATTGGGGGTGCTGGGCAATGTAGTTCAGCACCTTGCCTGTTCAGCCTTTCTGGGAAGGGATAGGCTTACCATTTTCTACCAAGGTCAGCCTAAGATGTGCAATAAATGTGGTGATAAAGGCCACTTTGTATCGCCCTGCACCCTCAAGAAGTGCTCACTGTGCCAGCATTTAGTCCATTTGGCCAGAGAATGCACCCAGATTCGGTGCAATTTGTGCCAGCAGCTGGGTCATCCATATAGCCAGTGCCCAGAGGCACTACATAACTTGCCAGGATTGGAGACTGAGCTGCAGAGGCTTGATAAAGAAGATGACGCAGCTGAAGTTAGGGGGGAAACTGTTGCCCCTCCTGTGTCTGTTGTGTCAGATTCTGTTTCCCCTAGTGATGTGGTCCCGGAGTCTGTCCCTCCTGTTGTTCCTACATCTACTGTGCGTAGATCCTCCAGGCTAGCGGAAGCTGCTGGGGGGACGGGTTTAGTGGATCTTCCCCCTCGGCCTACTCCACCTCTAGTCCCTGTCCCTCGGCACCGCAAACGTGGCCATGAGAGTGCAGGGGTGCTGGAGTCGATGGGGTTGAGGGAGGCGTGTTCATGTCCCATATCTCACCCTCTCTATTGGAGGATTCAGATGACGAGGGGTGGGAGAGGATAAGGAGGAAGAAAAAGAGGAAGACCAGTAAAGCGGTAATTTCCTCCTTACAGTCAGACCCAGGAGAGGTTCCTCTTGGCAACACATTTTCTATTTTATCAGGGGAGGAGTTGGTGTCAGATTTATCTATTTCTTTATCATCTATGGATGAGGGGGGGGGGGGGGTCACATAGTGTAAAAAGAGCTGTTTCGGGTGATAGATAGAGTGTGGTAGAGGTTAATCATCCTGATGGCAGTTCCCGCTCTGATAAAGGTGAAACAAAGGGCGATTGGACTTTTCAAGGCCATAAGTAAGAAGAAGCAGCTTGGTATATTTATTGCCTACCAGCAATTGCGGAGGAAGCTTGATCATCTTGTCTCGTATGGAGGAGATCCAGGGGAGATCTGAGGTGAAGCTTCTTCTTACGAAGTGTCATGCCTCCTTGGTTCTGGAGAGAGATTACGGGGAAATATCACTCGCTTGATCCTTACCAGAACTTTAAGCAAGGCATAGCAGTTAAGATGCCAGCGTTGCGAATTAATACATGGCAAAATGGGAGGAGGGATGGTGACACTCCATACGATCACCACATATTATAATGTACAACAGATTCATAGACGATTTGATCTTAATGGCGAAAGGTGAATTTTCTGATGTAGAGCAACTGTTCCAGAGTCTCAACATCAATGACCAAAATATATCCCTCACTTGGTCTTTTAATAAAAAACGGATTATATACGGTCAATATACACGCCTAAGACGAAATTGTACGCAAATGGAGGATTTTGCAACACAGGCTAGTCATCTTACAGAGATGTTTGTGAATAAGGGTTACCAGAAGGATTTTTTATTAAAAGAAAGTAATAAAGTTAAGGATATGGATAGGACGAATTTAATATATAGTGATAAAACATCAGACCCAAGTGATCAAAAAGATATGAAATTTGTCCTCGATTACAACGTGCAATATAAGAAGGTGGAGCAGATCATTACGAAATATTGGTCAGTGCTGAAACAGGATAAGATTCTGGGCCCAACACTAAAGGAGAGGCCTGACTTTGATTACAGGCGTGCACCCGAGATAGAATAGTAAAAAACGTGGTGGAACCACCCAAGAAATTATCTATGTTTAGGTGGAATATGAAAGGTTTTCATGCCTGTGGACGATGTTATGGATGTATGGGGGTACCGAATAATATAAAGAAAGTATTTCGTTTTGAGAATCCTGCTAATAATAGGACATACGAAATAAAGGACCTGATTACCTGCAATATGGAAGGGGTGGTTTATGTCATTAGATGTCCCTGTAACAAATTTTACGTTGGCCGCACCAAGCGATGTTTAAAAGAAAGCATAAGCGCCCATTCAGACTGGCGCGACACAACATGCTGGGGCGACCTCGGCGCGACTTGCAGGGACTTCATATAATTGAAGTCAATGCAAGTCGCCTCCAGGTCGCCCCAAAGTAGTACAGGACCCTTTTTCTAAGTCGGAGCGACTTGTGTCGCTCCTATTAGAACGGGTCCTGTACTATTCAATGGCGAGCGACCGACCGTGACTTGTCAGGCGACCAAGTTGCCTGACAAGTCGCACTAGTGTGAATGGACCCTAAAAGAGCATGTTTACAATATAAATAAGGGCTCAGATAAACATTATCTCCCCCTGCATTTTAAGGAAAAGCATAATAAAAGCTGTAAAGGCATGCGTTTTTGGGGGATTGAAGCACCCAAAAAACATTGGAGGGGAGGGAATTTTGTCCGTGAGCTAAGTAAAAGGGAATCATGGTAGATTCACCAGTTGGGCTCTCTGTATCCAGGGGGTATCAACAAGAAATTCGACCTTGGGTGTTTTATTAGCAATTATTAAAAATTCACTGTTCATTTCTTGTCCTTTTAATTCCATATGGTGAGAGACACCTACAACAGTCGGCTTTTGCCTGTCCTTTTAGACAATTGTTTTTTATTCAATTTTTATATCTATGTTTTATGCTGAGCGATATTTATAAATCTTATACATTTTACGGATACACATGCTAAATTATGTCCAGACGTTCCGCGGTTTATTCTCATTATGGGGAAATGCTGAATGTTCATGCTGTTTTTTGAAAATTTGTTTTTATTGAAGTTTTGCACACATAAACAGACAATACACTGCCACGCAGGGCAACATTTACAACCAAGGACAACAGGTCAACCCCCCCCATCCCACCCCCCCCCTCCAGGCTCCACCCAGCGCGTCCATCACAAAAACAAAGCTTCTAGCAGCAATAAAATACCCCCCAAGTCCGCTCCATCTACCAAGGAGCAAGGTCATCAAACACAGACATTAGCACAGTACAGTACCCGCATTCAGTAACCCCATGCCGTATTCAAAAACCTGAGAGACCTCAACACATGCAGCTAGCACCCAGCGAGTTGGAGAGCATCATCAACTGGCACGACCACCCCCCCCCCCTAGATAACCCCGAACAGGATCCCATAAAACCTCAAAGCTGAGCCACGGAGGTCGAGGCTGGGGAGTCTAGCCATATTTTCCACACTTTACCAAACTTGCGAGGACATCCCCTACTGAGATACGTAGCCTTGTAGAGCGGAGTCACTTTATTAACTAAGCCTTTCCAAAAGAGGATCGTGGGAGCCAAGGGACTTTTCCAGTGTAAGAGCAGAGCCTTGCGAGCATAGAAAAGAAGTAGACTGATCAGAGTACGAACTGCCCTCGCGGGGGCCACGCCATCCACCAACCCCAAAAGACAGACCTCCACGGAGCAGGGGACCGGAATCTTAACCACCTCCACGATGCAATCCAAGACGGCTGCCCAATAGTCCTTGACCACCGGGCACCCCCAGAAGATGTGGCTGAAGTCCGCCGGAGAATGCGAACAACGCCAGCACTCCGCCGAGGTCGGATAAATACGTGCCAACCTCGCCGGCGTGTAATAGATCCGATGTAGAAATTTAAAGTGAATAAGGCGGTCCCTTGCAGAGACCAGGTAAGCAAAGGGAGAACTCCACATATCATCCCAGTCATCACCATCCAGGTCAGGCACCTCCCCCACCCAGCGTTCCCGACACCTACGCACCGCCGGCGGAGTGGTGGCGAACAATTCCCTGTACAACTCCGAGAGGGGCTTCCGCATATCCGTCGCCTGTAACGCCACTTCAAGAGCTGAAGTTTTAAGCACAACCCGGGGGGACCCAAACTGTGCCACAAATGCATGGCGGAGCTGAAGATAACGAAAAAAATATTTATTGGGTAGATCGTAACGCACCTTCAAGGCATCGAAGGTGCACAACTCCCCACCAGAGACAATGTCCCCCAACAACTTAACCCCCTTGACGGCCCAGATGGCGGGATCAGGGATCGAAGCAAAATGAGGAAACTTGGGGTTCCACCACAATGGGGAGGCCGGGGATACACTAGTAACCCCCGGCTCCACCAGCATCAGCATATGGTCCCAGGCCTTGATGGTAGAGCGCATAGTCCCTGTCAGCTGAAATTTAGCCCTGGACCCCCGATGCAGCAGAAGCCGAAGACTCTCGTAGGAGCCCAAAACAGCCGCCTCCAGCACCGTGGCGGAATCCCCATCGTCCCCCATAAGCCAGCGCCGCGCCACCACTCCCTGCCCGGCCAGGAAATATTTATAAAGATCAGGCAAAGCCAATCCCCCCTGACCCCAGGGCTCCTGTAACACTTGCATGCCAATTCTAGGAGGGGAGTTACCCCAAATAAAGGAACCTATCAGGCCATGAACGCGACGGAAGAACGACCGTGGAACCCACACCGGCGAGTTCCTAAGGAAATACAGAAAGACAGGGAGGAGTTTCATCTTTACCAAATTAATGCGCCCCAGAACCGACAAAGGTAAGTCGCGCCACACCTCCGCCCTGCGTTTAAAGACCTCCAGCAATGGGAGAAGATTCAGACTGAGATAGTCAGCCACTCTCGCCGACACCCTGACTCCCAGGTATGTGAACTCAGTCACCCATTTCAAAGGCAACGCCCCATCCGCTGCAGCAATAGCACCAGGATCAATGGGGAGCATGGTGGATTTATCCCAACTAACCCGTAGGCCAGAAAACTTAGCAAAAGTGTCAAGGATATGGAAGACCGCCCGCAGGGAAACATTAGGATCTTTCAAAAACAAAAGCATATCATCCGCATAGAGCGCCAGGCACTCCTTAATGGAGCCCACTTCCAGCGCCCCCACCTCTGGAGATGCTCGCAACGCAATAGCCAGGGGTTCGATCATCAGGGAGAACAGAAAGGGCGAAAGAGGGCAGCCCTGTCTAGTCCCCCTACCCACCCCAAAAAAGGGAGATAGGGTGGAACCGATCTTCAACGCCATACGCGGGGAAGAATACAGGAGGGAAATCCACTTACAAAATTTAGGACCAAATCCCATACTCCGCAGCACCACCCCCATGTAGACCCAATCCACCGTGTCGAAGGCCTTGGCAATGTCCAGCGACACCACCACTCTAGTGCCAACAGAGGCATGCGACACCTGCAAATGTGTAAACAGGCGTCTAAGGTTGGTGTCCGTGGACTTGCCCGGCATGAATCCGGTCTGATCAATGTCCACCAGGGAGGGCAGGACCACAGCCAGCCTAGTAGCCAAGACCTTCGTGAGTATCTTGAGATCCACATTGAGCAGGGCAATGGGGCGATAGGAGGAACACAGGGTGTGGTCCTTACCCGGCTTGGGCAGAAGAACAACATATGCCTCGAGCATAGAGTCCGGCAGGGCCCCCTGATCGAAACACGCAGCATACAGAGCCTGGAGCCTGGGAGCCAAGGAGTCCGAATACTGCCGATACCACTCCGCCGGGAATCCATCAGGGCCCGGCGACTTATTGGGGGGGAAGGACGAGATGGCTTTTTCAATTTCCTTCAACGTTATGTCATTATCCAACCATGCACTGTCCTCGCCCTCCAAGACCGGAATCGGCAACCCAGATAAAAGGCGCTCCAACTCCCCCAGATCGTAGGCAGGCAGAGGCAAATAGGTGTCAGAGTAGTAATCCACAAAGACCCGGGAGATCTCCCCCGGGTCCCTAACCAGTTCTCCCGAACCAGACCTGATACATGGAACACTTACCGAAGCCCTCTGGTCTGCCACCAAAAAAGCCAACAGCTTACCATTTTTGTCCCCCTTCTCAAAAAGTGACTCCGCTCTATGTTTAAGATTGGCATGCGCAAAATCAGTATCCAATAAGGCCAAACGCCTTCTGGCCTCCTCCAGGGCCGCATAGGCCGCCGGTCCCGGAGAAGCCGAGTATTCCTCCTCCAACCTACGGACCTCCAGCAGAACAGCCTCTCTATGGGACGTCTTAATCGCAGAGATGTAATGACCCCGCATGACCGCCTTGAAAGCATCCCACAGGACCACCCCAGCCGTGGACGAGGCATGATCCTCCCAATATGCAGGCATTTGGGGCTCCACCTGCTGCATCACCTTTTCAGTCTGCAGCCACCCCGGCGATAGGCGCCAAGCACCCCTGGTCCCACCTGCCCCCACCCGCAGAGTCAGTAGCAGTGGGTTGTGATCTGAAAGACCCCCCGCCAAATAGGTGGCATCCTGGACCAAGGGAAGACAAGACCCATTAGCAAAAGCCAGATCTATTCTGGACGCCGTTCTGTGCACCCCAGACCAGCAGGAGTAGCCACGCACCCCAGGATTTTTCCAGCGCCACAGCTCCGTAAGCTGAGCCGCGGAAGACCATGACACAAGTTCAGGGGATGACAGTCTACCCGGGTTAGAGGAGTCCAGTCCACCGTCCAGAACAGCATTGAAATCCCCGGCCATGATAAGAGGAAGGTGCATATAAGGGGCCAGGGTCACCAGGAGATCCACCAGAACCTGGGAGTGGAACGGGGGAGGTAAGTATACACTCACCAGAACCACCTGCCGGTGAAATAACTCGAGGAGAACAATAACATATCGTCCGCCAGGATCCGTAATCACCTTTTGAATCGAGCAGGGTGCATTCCTACCAAGCAAAATGGATACCCCACGGGCATACGTGGAGTATGTGGCGTTGAAGATCCTCTGA
Organism: Pelophylax lessonae; assembly: GCF_965119305.1. Classification (NCBI taxonomy): domain Eukaryota; kingdom Metazoa; phylum Chordata; class Amphibia; order Anura; family Ranidae; genus Pelophylax; species Pelophylax lessonae. The sequence goes on from NC_138769.1 coordinate 319,319,004, forward strand.
ATCCAAGGCCTCTTCAAGGCAAGCACCCTGCTGCCATCCAAATGTGTCTCCTGGAGGAGGATAACATGGGGTTGTACAATTTTAATATACCGAAATATAGCCGTGCGTTTCACCTTGTCATTGAGACCTCGCACATTCTTAAGCAGCTCAGCCATAGAACAGCAGAGGGGCACATAGCAGGAGGAAGCCAGAGGACCAAGCACAGCCCGAGGACCAACCCGATCCTCCAGCTCCATCCAGACATGCAGCAATACATATACATAAGAAAAATAGACAATGACCACCGGATGGAGCCTGGAGCCTAAAACAACAACATCCCTGCTGTGATACCCAAACCTGAAACAAAAAAAAGTGCAACAGGGTATCCAGCCTATTCCCAAAACCCGGCAAAAAATTTAAAGGCATGGCTGCAACATAGAACCGCAGCCGGCGTTACTCGAGTCCGCCAGAGGTAGCCCCAAAAAAGGGAGCTGGCAGATCGTCAGTCCCAAAAAAGGGAAAAGAAAAAAGCAAAAACAAAAATTGTAAAAAGCAAGAAAATAAGCTGAAAAAAGAAAAGTCAAGTTCAACGACGTGTAGTACACAGAGCTCCAATAAACTGTAGCCCACTCCACAACCCCAGGGACAGAAACAAGGATCCAGCCCAGGGCAATCCAGGAAGCTTCATGGCAGGATCATCAATGCAGGTACTGTAAATGCCCCCCCATTAGCCATGGAGGAGCCAGAGTGTGTGAAGACAGGATCCTCAAAAAAAGGGGGGCACAGAGAAGCAGGGCCCCAAAAGTCTCATGCCATCCTGGAGAGCGGGTGCACAATAGGAGATTAAATAGATTCCAACCAGTCTGCAGCCTCTCCAGCCGAATTGAAGAACAGGACAGTTCCTTTGTAATCCACACGCAGGCGGCTCGGGTACATCATGCCATACTTCAGGCCCTTGTTCCTCAGGATTTTGCGCACTTCAGTAAACGATCTGCGCTTTTTCTGCGTTTCCACAGAGAAATCAGGAAATAGCATTATCTTACTGTTCTCAAACAGCAACTCCTCCTGTCTCCTGGCTTCAGAGAGAATGCGGTCCCTGTCACGGAAGTTCAAAAAACGGACCAAAAAGGGGCGCGGGGGGGCCCCGGGCGGCCTGGGCCCTGTGGGAACCCTATGGGCCCTTTCCACCACGTAGGTCGGGGGAGGGGGAGGCAACTTGAGTAAATCACAAAAGAATTTCTCAGCAAACAGTGTAGAATTAGACCCCTCAGCCTTCTCCGGCAAGCCAACCACCCTGATATTGTTGCGACGCTGCCGATTCTCAGCATCCTCCATTTTGTCTGCCATAGCATTCACCTGGGCCTGCAAAGCAATGAGTTGTGCCGAATGGGAAGCGGTGACATCCTCCACCTCAGATACACGGCCTTCAGCCTCTGTCAGGCGCCCCCTGAATTTATCCAAATCATGGCGGATCAGGGTGCATTCAGAGGCCAGGTGATCAATCCGGAGCATTAGGGCAGTTTTAGAAGCGTCTATAGCCGCCAGGATGGGAGCGGTGATATCCCCCCCTCCAGGTGACCCCCCAGCCTGTCCAGCGGTCCCCCGCGATGACCCCTCAGTACCTGCGTCCAGCGGATGTTCCAGAAGAGGGTTCCCAGCCCCCGCAGACATCGTCCCCGACTGTGAGGAGGCTCGGGTGCCTGTGGCTGCAGATGGAGAAGAAGAGGCCTGCACTTTCAAGATGGCGGCGGCCGTTTCACGCCTCGCAGCGGTACCGATCGTTGAGGCCGCGGGGTCGGTGTAGAAACCCCGGATTTTCTCCCCGGCATTCGTGCCCCTCCTTTGCCCGATGTGGAGCAGGGCAAAACCGCCGTGATCCGAGGCACAGGGGCCGTGGATGGAGCCGGATAATGTCAGGATGGTGAGGAGCTCTGAGAAGACACGTCCGGCGCCGTCTACATCCCGGCCACGCCCTAATGTTCATGCTGTTTATCCATAGAGTAATGTGGCTACAATAAGATGGCGCTGACCGATCATATATAAGTCTATGTACAATCCACCGTCCAATCATATCCCCCTGAGGAAGACACGTGGTCCCTGTGTCGTCACAAATTGGCCAAAAATGTTAAAAAATGCTGATTTTTACTTTTTTTTTTGGGGGAATTTCATAAAAAAAATGTGAAAAATATTGTTATTTTTGCAAAATTGACGCTATTTTTTTGTTTATAGCGCAAAAAGTAAAAAAATCGCACATTTGATCAAATACCACCAAAAGAAAGCTCTGTTTGTAGGAAAAAAAAAGAACGTCAAATTTGTTAAGGTACAGCGTCGTATGACCGCGCAATTGTCCGTTAAAGTCACGCAGTGCCGAATCGCAAAAAAAACCCTGGTCGGAATGGGGGTAAAATCTTCCGGGGCTTAAGTGGTTAATAATTTATTGGCACTTTAATGTTATATACCATTCACTGTTTTTTTGGATTTTAATACTTTGATGCACATAGTGCAGTATATGATAATTTATATATTTGCGCAGCACTGTTTATTTATTTCAAGTATGCACACTTTTATGAGAAGTGGAGTGTCTGCAGCAGATAGCCCATTAATCTAGAGCCTCAAGGTTGCTCACAGGACCTATTTTTTTTATAGCAGTTAAGATGGTCAAAGGTCTGAGGGATAGTACGGGTTCCCTGGTGAAGTCCAGATCAGGGATCCTGGAGATCTTTAGGTCATATTACACAGACCTTCTGGGAAGAAAGGACCTTAGTCGGGACAGGATGGAAAGCTTTCTGGATTCTACTCCAAGATTGGGAAATGGTACATTGCCTTTGATGGATTTGACAGAACCAATTTCAGCAGATGAGGTAGTTTGTGCTATAGAGAAGCTGACTACCATAAAAAAAAAAAAAAAAAAAAAAAATCGCCTGGGCCAGATGGGTTGACAGCTGAATTTTACAAGTGTTTTAAGTCCATTCTGGCTCCCTTTTTAGCGGAGGTTTATAACAGCTGTTTAGAAGAGGGTTATCTCCCTCCCTCCATGAGGCAATCCGCTGTGATTCTTCTGTCAAAAGGTAAAGACCCCTCAATAATTGAGAACTGGCGCCCCATCAGTCTTCTCAATGTTGATAGAAAGATCTTGGCGAAGATTCTTTTTTGGCGCTTGTCGTCAGTAGCAGGGGATTTGTTGTCCAATCATTAGCACTGCTTGGTCCAAGGCAGAAGTACCTTTTCAGCAGTTTTAACTGTCCGGGAGGCTTTTTAGCGATGCAGGGCTGCTGGATGGAGAAAGTACTTGCTGGCATTGGATCAGGCAAAGGCTTTTGATCGAGTCAATCATGAGTACCTGTATTTGCTACTTGGTAGATACGGCCTGCAGGGGGAGGTTTATAGATTGGCTGAAACATTATATAAAGGGGCTGAGAGCTTCCCACTTGTTAATGGTTGGGTTGGATGGCCTTTTGAGGTTGGCTCTGGTGTGCGCCAGGGGCGTCCTTTGAGCCCCCTGCTATATGTATTCGCAATCGACCCCTTCATAAGAAGGTTAGAGGGTGGATCGTTGTGCGGGGTGCCTTTGGGCATTTCTGGTGTGCCACCTTTGAAGGTCGTGGCCTATGCCGATGATGTGTCTGTCATTATCTCTGGGATGGAGGAGGCGCAGGAGGTGGTCTCTGTGATAGAGCAGTACACGGAGGCTTCTGGCTGTAAAATCAATCATGAAAAGAGTGAAGTTTTCTGGATGGGTGAGGAGGGTGAAAGCTTCGAACTTCCGGATGCCTTCCCAGAGCCCCAGCAGGAAATTAAAGTGTTGGGCATCAAATTTGGCCCTGGTGACTATGGTCATCGAAATTGGGAAAGCAGGTTGTTGAATGCCAATGCCAAGGTGGCAAGCTGGAAGAAATGGAAACTTTCCTTGAGGGAAAGGGTTTATTAAAACTTACCTTATCCCAATCTTTTTATATGTCAGCTTTGTCTGTATCTTGCCGGTATCTCTCTATGCAAGGGTGTACAGCTGCTTTTTCCAACTGTTATGGGGAAATAGGCTGAACCTGATCAAACGCAATGTAACTTACCTGTCCAGGCGGGAGGGTGGTCTAGGAATGGTCAACCCTATAGTTTTCTTTTCTCTGCTCTTTTTAAAGTATAATCTTTGTAATATGTTCGCAGAGACCCCGCCGGGATGGGTGGGTATTTTTCCATCTTGGTTTAGGCCTTTTCTGCGATGCTGGGAAGATGGCGGGCCAGTGAAAAGTCTGAGAGTCCGACATAGCAAGCTTCCGGCTTATGTTGCCCCGTGTCTGAAAATACTTAGGCAGTGGCAGGTGACAGTGGGGGATATCAAGTCCCTCCCCAGAAAGCTTCTGGAGAAGAGGATTTTGGGCTCTGCTTTCAGTGTGTCGCTGACCTTAAAGCGGAGTTCCGGGCACAAAATTGACCTAATCGATTTTGTGCCCATCCGCTTGCTTTGCTTCACCTGAAAAGGAATTGGATAGTTAGGGTTATTTTTTTTTACTTACCTCATAATTGTAGAAAGAAATACTCACCTTTTTTCACTTCCTCCCTCTGTGGCCTCGGCCCGCGCCGTCACTTACGGTTTGCAATGATTCCTGGGAGCTGAACGTCATCGCTCCCAGGAATCAATGCGACGGCCCCCGGCCCCGCTCGTCACTTCCGGCGTGACGCCGCATTCCCTGCTAAACAGCTTCTGGGCATGCCCAGAAGCTGTGTAGGAATGCGGCGCCGCAGCGGTAGTGACAAGAGGGGCCGGTGAAGGCGCATTCTGGGTGAAGAAGACGCGGAAGAGGACACAAGAGGATCGCGCTGGCTTCAGCTGCCCACAACAGAGATGGCAACGCTGTGGAAGAAATTTTACAAGTGAGTATTTCTTCTTGCAGGTAAGTGCGAACCGGGGCAGATCAGAGGCTAGCCATTGTGGAATGTACTAGCCCTGACTGTCCCGGGGGGAATGTTCACTGAAAAAATGTTTCTGTGCCCGGAACTCCGCTTTAAGGGATTGCCCAGGCCCCGTAATGAGGCAGGGGTTGCGTTTAATTAACTTGGGAAGAATCCCTTCGAAGTTTAGGGATCAAGCCTGGCTCGCTTTCCATGGAAGGCTCTATGTGAGAGGGAACCTGAAGCATCGCCCTGTGGATGATCGGGATTGTCCTAGAGCGGAGTGTGTTAGTAAAGTGGAGTCTATGGACCACTTTTTGCTCCAGTGTCCCTTTAACATAGAGGTGTATAAAAGGGTGGGGAGGGCTCTAGGCATCCCCTTTCTCTATCACATGAGTTATGCGGAGTGGGTGTACAGGGCATTCCCGACTCGCTGGGATTTTGATACATTTTTTCTAGTTAGTATAGTTGTCCGTTACTTCACGTGGAATGCACGGTGCCAGATTACCCTGCGGAAGAAAGTCCTCCCTGTCGAGGTGGTGGTGTACGATATTCTGGGTGAGGTTGGGAAGATTCGGGGTCTTGAGAAGGGCAGGGAGCCTCGAGCGATCTGGATAAGTTCGTGGAGGAATATCAGACCTGCTTTTGGTGAACTGTCCATCTCTGGGTGAGGAGCTCTTTTCCTATGCTATTTCTTTCACGCCCTTAGCTTTTGTTGGTTAATATCTTTTTTGAAGAAGGGCTGCATGCATAATGGGAGTGGTTTTGTTTCTTGACCTCGCAGGTTGGATGTCTGGTGTGGTGGTGTGAGTCTTACTAAGATTATTTTCCCCGGTAATGACTTGTTCATGATGTGAGTTATGTTTTTGCTGTAAAGGCAGTCTTTGAGAGCAGAATTTGCTATGTATTTTTTTCCCCTTTTCATGTAAATATGTATATATTTATTTATGTATATTGATTTTATGCTTATTGATTGCAAGACTTTTAATAAACAAAAATTGGGAGAGGATAGCACCACTGCTGCCACTAATCCTACCCCCCTCACCACCACCGCTGTCACTGATCCCACCCCCCTCAATACCACTGGTGTCACCCATCCCAGCCCCCTCACCGTCACCGCTGTCACCCATCCCAGCACCCTCACCACCGCTGTCACCCATCCCAGCCCCCTCACCACCGCCGCTGTCACCGATCCCCACCCCCCTCACCACCGCCACCGATCCCACCCCCTCACCACCACCGCTGTCACCGAGCCCACCCCCCTCACCACCGCTGCTGTCACCGATCCCACCCCTTCTCACCACCACTGCTGCCACTGATCTCACCACCACCGCTGTCACTGATCCCACCCCCCCTCAGCACCACCACCGCTGCCACTGATCCCACCCCCACTCAGCACCACCACCGCTGCTACTGATCCCACCCCACCTCACCAACTCCTCCGCTGCCACTGATCCCACCCCACCACCACCGCCGCCACTTATCCCATCCCTTTACCCCACCACTGCCCCATATGCCATCCCCCACTACTGCCACTCATCTTATCCCATTTACCCCACTACTGCTGCCACTGATCCCATCCTAACCCCCCCACCACTACCACCACTGCCACTCATCCCATCTACCCCACCACTACTGCTGCCACTCATCCCATCCCCCCACCACTATCACCACCGCTGCCACTGATTCCATCCCTCCATCATTACCACCACCACTTATTTTAACCTCATGCTCCAGGAGGCCCATGCCTCACCCCTGTATACCTGGATAGGAGGGGCTGCATATAGAGGAACCAGTACCCTCTCTGCTGCAGGAAGAAAAAGAAAGGAGATCAGTTCCTCTATATGGCGGCACCCCTACTATCCAGGTGTACAGTGGTGACTCTCAGGGCTGGGTCACCCTGGGGGTCAGGGGGGCCCTTCATGTTTTTTTGCATTCGGGCCCTGAAGGTTCTAGTTACGCCTCTAACTCAATGTACATTTTTTACTATATGTGGAACATGAAAACTTTTAAAACCATTCTATGTTTAAATATTATGTTCTTTGATTTGGCAGCAAACACCTCGGCTCTGTTCTGCATCAATTAACAAAAAAAAAAAAAAAAATAACCTGCGCCTCTAGGTATGCCTCACACAGAATGGCAGTGCCGAGTAAGCAGTAGTGCTTTGACAGGAGGGAAGTCCCAAACCCTGCATGAATTACAACTAAAAAATTGTGTCTTCCTCTTCTTTTAACTGCCAAGTTACAGATCAGTTCTAGAGGGAAAGAAAGCATACTACTGGAAAGGGGGAATTCAAGTGAACCTGTTATCATGCCTTGCATGGTAGACTGAAGCATGAGGATGGCCTGTTATACCTGAAGGGTTCCACATGTACTGTCACTTTAAGGCTGGCTCCACCCAGGAGTGATGACAAGGGTCAAGGGGTGGAGCAGCCATTTCAGAGCACATGTAATAGAAGCACAAGAGATACTGTAGCTGTAAAAGATACAGAGGAATTGAACCCCCAGGGCCAAAGGGAAGAGGTTAAAGAGGAAGTTTTCACAACAGCAGTCAAGCCAACTGCAGCAAACTGGAAATATAGACCCTCACCAATCAGGCAGTCAACTTGCTACCGTTGTGGGAATACAGACCATGATCACAAAGTCTGCCGGTTTAAGGATCAGACCTGTCATAATTGTGATAAGGCAGGCCATCTTAAATGAGTGTGCCGTAGTAAGAAGGTGCGAGATAAACAACCTCTGAACCCCAAGACAGAGACATATATGGTGGGAAGATATACATCATCATCTGAATCAGAGGATGAGGAAGTGCTCCACAGACTAGACATACATCATATGCATTCAGCACCCTCTGTAATGACTGTAGAGGTAACCATTGAAGGAAAGAAACTCAAGATGGATGTAGACACAGGAGTTGCAGTTTCAGTTGACCCAGAAACAATGGAGACAACTTCAGATCTGAACAACTGTCCGTCCAACACCAATCAAACTGCAGACATACTCAAAGCAGATGCTCCACCCACTGGGTTACGTCAAAATACAGGTATTCTACAAGGGTCAGATGAAGAGACTGCCATTGTATATCCTAGAACATGGGGGGCCCCCTCTCTTTGGGAGAGACTGGATTGCTCACTTTGATATGCCAGACATCGCCATAAACGCCTGTAACACTGTTACAATTCCCTTAGGAGATAATGAGGGATGGGTGGTGTCCCTGAAGCAGCGGTTCCCAAAGGACTTTGATAACCAGTTGGGGAAAATAAAGCATGACTTTGTGAGACTCAGGCTGAAACCCAACGCTCAGGCAAAGTTCTTCAAAGCTTGGACAGTACCTTTCGCACTACGAGCAGGAGTGGAAGCTGAACTAAGTTGGCTGGAGAAACAAGGTGTAATCTCAAAGGTAGAGCACAGCGAGTGGGCATTACCGGTTGTACCAGTAAAGAAAGCGAATGGGGACTTTACGCATTTGTGGTGATTTCTGCATGGCACTGAACTCTCAACTGGAGATAGACCAATATCAGAGTAGACATTTTTTGCCTCTCTTGCTGGAGGTCAAAAGTTCACCAAGCTAGATCTCAGGCAAGCATATTTACAGTTTCGGGTCCATCCTTCCTCCCGCAAGTTTCTAACCGTCAACACCCACAAGGGGCTGTATGAATACAATTGGATGGTGTTTGGTGTAGCCTCCGCCCCAGCCATTTGGCAATGAAAGATGGACGAGATTTTGGTGGATATTCCTTTCACGCAGTGCCTGCTAGATGATATGCTCATCACGGGACTGACGGACCAGGAACACAAGCGGAACGTGGAGCTTGTGTTGACGAGACAACAACAACATGGTCTAAAAGTGAACTGCCAATTCATGGTGCCTAAATTGGAGATTTGTGGCCAGCTTTTGGATGTGGATACACCACGGAAGCCAAGGGTGATGCTTTAGTCAAAGCTCCAGCCCCAACAGCTGCGATCATACCTTGGCTTGCTGAACCATTACCACAAAATCCTGCCAGATCTGGCAAACACCTTGTTTCCGTTTAACAAGCTTTTGGAGAAACAATCCAGATGGGACGGGTCGGCTGCATGCCAACGTGCTTTTGAAGTTTCTAAGCAGAAGCTGTTGGCGTCACACATGCTCGTGCACTATGACCTACAGAGGCCCCTCACCTTGGCTTGTGATCCCTCACCCTATGGTCTGGGGGCTGTACTATCTCACATCTTACCAGATGGGTCAGAAAAACCAGTGGCATTCGCTTCCATGTCCTTGACAAAAGCAGAAAGCAATTACTCTTACATTGACAAAGAGGCTCTTGCGCTGATATGGGCAATTAAGAGATTTCATCTTTACCTGTATGGTAGGGAATTAACCATACTGACAGACCATAAACCACTTATTCAGATCTTTAGCCCTGACAAAGGCATTTCTCAGATGACTGTGGCCCGCCTTCATCACTATGCCCTATTCTTGGGAGCATACAGCTACAAAATCCAATATCGCTGTCATGATGCCAATGCTAATACGTACGCTATGTCCCGACTGACAGGGATGTCAACGGCCTCTTCTCCACCAGTTAAGAGTTGTTGTTACACCAGTCTGTCCTTGTCTTCTGGGGAGATAGCAGCCCATACAGCCAAGGATACCTTTCTGAAAACAATACTCTCCTGGGTACAGTACGGTTGGCCTGCAACCGTCACACAGGATTATGAACCTTACCTCCGTAGGCGTATGGAATTAACTGTGGCTGGCAACTGTGTTTTAGGGGGAGACCGAGTGATCATTTCACAGACCCTCCGGAGACATATTCTGGACTTGCTACATACTGGTCATCCCGGAGGCACACATATGAAACAAAAGGCCCGAGGCTATGTGTGGTGGCCAAACCTAGATTCAGATATCACGACATATGTTATTGCTTGTGCTGGATGTGCACAAACTGCAAGAGACCCTCCTCGAGGGTGCATACAGCCCTGGACTTGGCCCACGGCTCCCTGTCAGAGGACACACCTTCTTGATCATTGTTGATGTCCATTCAAAGTGGCCTGAGGTCAATTAAATTTTATAGTGCTCATGCTGCTCTGCTTTCCACTAGGATAGCGGAATTATTCAAAAAGTTGTCTGCTTTTAGGTTCCTTACCCCCCTCCATGAAAGGGGGTTAAATTATAATCATACTTAAACCTAATAGGGACCCTAAGTTGTGTGCCTCTTACAGAACAATTGCACTCCTTAATTGTGACCTTAAAATACTTACAAAACGTATTGCCATCAGGCTTAATAAAGTCATTAGATCCCTGATAGACTGACCAGACCGGTTTTATGCCAGGTAGTCCACTGATGTCAATATTCACAGATTATTCTCCAACATACACGCCCCCATCTAAACCAAGACACTAGAACAATAGCTACTTTAGATATGGAGAAGGCATTTGATAACATGGATCCAGACACTCTATACTGGTCCTCTGGCTAGCATTCGGATCAATGGCCTTGTCTCTGCTCCCTTCCAATTGCAGAGGGGCAGCAGGCAGGGTTGCCCTCTCTGCCCAGCCCTCTTCGCCCTGGCCATGGAACCCATGGCTGAAGCCATCAGAATATCTTTTAAAATCCATGGTCTTAGGGTGGCGGGGCTGGAGGAGAGAGTGGCATTATATGCTGATGACCTCTTATTGTTTCCCAATGAGGCAGGGGCCTCATTGCAAGGAGCTCTACAAGTCATGAATGACTTCTCCGCCTTTATGGGCTTACAGGTTAACTGGCATAAATCGATTTTGTTTCCAGTGGATGACAGGGCCCGTTCCTTCCCCTAAACTGCTCTCCCTCTTCAGTGGGTTGAGAGGTTTACTTATTTGGGAATTGTGGTCTCTAGATAGTCGAGATTTCATGAGATATAACCTGGACCCAGTGTTGGTCCACATTAAGTCTAAACTGAGGGTATGGGATAACCTCCCACTTTCATTAATTGGGCGTATTAATCGCATCAAAATGAAGGTACTTCCCAAACTCACATATATTTTTAGGAACTTACTGCAGTGTCTCCCACATACCTTCTTTGAGTCACTTAAATGGCTTCTTTTATCATTTGTATGGAGATCCAAGCCGCCCAGATTTAACTATACTATGCTCACCAGACCAATAGACAGAGGGACACTGGCTATGCCAGACTGCTTTAAGTACTTCCTAACACAGCTGGTGACGGTCCACTGGTGGCTACGGCCTGATCTTACTCCGCTGTGGCGCTGGAGGCGGCGATGCTTGGCTTCCGGGAAGCCTTAAAGCAGTGGTTCTCAACTCCTGTCCTCAGGACCCACTAACAGGCCAGATTTTCCATATTACCATGGGGAGATGCAGACTAGATAGCTGCAATCACTGAACAGCAAATTATATCACCTGTTGTACCTGATGTATTCCAGTTATTTTGCTAACCTGGCCTATTAGTGGGTCCTGAGGACCTGGCCTTAAAGCATCTGCTATTCAGAGGTCCAAGAACCCCTCACCCTCTTACTCCATCACTCCATCTATGCGCACCACAATACGAGCCTGGAGGGTGGGTATGGCTTTGGAAGCTCTCCCCTCCAAAAGTTTGTCTCCCCACACCCCCCTCTGGCTTAATCCCACTCTCACACTTTTATACCATCCCTGACCCACAGGCGTGGGCAAGATTTAATATAAAAAAAAGTTAGAGCCTATTATAACCGACTCTGACTTGTCCCCCTTTTTTACTCTCAAATCCAAATTTCACATACCTACTTATTATCATTTTTGGTATATCCAGGTTTCACATGCCTTCAGATGTCAAATCATAGGCCAACCGGTTTATTTCTCCTACTCTGACCTGGAGGCTATTCTTTGGGCCGAAGAACTGAGGAAACATCTCAATTATATGGATATCTGTCTGTGGCAGCCAGCCCTGAGTTATCCTCTTAGGCAAAAATGGTCGGGGATGTCTCTGGACTGGATGATGATGACTGGAAGGAGATTTGGGATTTCCCTTTTTCTCCCCTGGTCTCGGCCAGGGACAAGATAATCCAATTTAAAATTGTAAATAGAGCATACTATACCCCGCACAGGCTCCATAGGATGTCTACAGCATATTCTCCAACGTGCTGGCGTTGCCAGTACCAATTAGGAGATTTCTTTCACATCTTCTGGACCTGTTCGGCTATAGCAAAATATTGGTATGATATTCTAGAAGTGATCAACTGCATGACGCATATATTTGTACCACAAGATCCGAAATACTGTCTGCTTGGGTTAATGGAACAGCTGGTGGTGGCAGTGGCCAAGAGAACCCTTAATAATCTCTTGCTATTTTATTCTGGCAAGGCAATCGCCCTGTGTTAGAAGAAGGCTTCCCCTCCCACAGTGGCCCTTTGGATGCAAATAATTAATAATATTTTACCACTATATAAAGCCACATACGCTAACAGAGGGTACCCCCGCAATTTTCAAAAGATTTGGTCCTGCTGGCTGGAGACACTTCTACGGCCACGGCGATGTCTGATGATCCACATTAGGGTGCTAGACCTGACACGACACCTTGTATGAGAGTAGCAAAATGATGTTTTTTTTTAATTTCACATTATGATGTTTGAGCCTAACCATGCCTGAACCGACCTTGATCTCCTCTGTTAGGGGTTTCAGTTGTTATTACATATGTTTTCTTCAGTTTTTTCTTTTTGATTGTTTTTTCTACAAGGGCCTTTTGTGATCTTGCCTCTGTGTACCCCCTCCCTCTGGTTCCCAAACTATTTCAGAGACTCAGATCTGCTGTTCTGTTCACTAAGTTGGATCTTCGTGGGGCCTACAACTTAGTTTGTATCCTAGAAGGCGACGAGTGGAAAACAGCCTTCCGTACCAGGTTCGGACATTTTGAATACCTAGTGATGGCCTCTGCAATGCTCCAGCCACGTTCCAACACTTCGTGAACGACATCTTCAGTGATTGGCTGGACATTTGTCATTGTTTACTTGGACGACATCCTAATCTTTTCAGCATCCCTGGAGCAACACTGCAAACACGTTCGAAATGTCCTCAGCCGCCTTCGTCAGCATGGTCTCTATGTTAAAGCCGAGAAGTGCGACTTCGAGCAGAGCAGCATCCCATTTCTGGGGTTAATAATTTATACGTAGGGAATAAGGATGGATCCCCAGAAAGTCTCTGCTATCCTGGATTGGCCACCTCCTTCGGACAAGAAGGGAGTGCAGCTTTTCGTTGGCTTCGCCAATTTCTATAGGGAGTTCATTAAAGGACTTTCTAACATTATTGCTCCTATTACTCAACTCAGCAAGAAGAATGTCCGCTTTCAATGGACCTCCAAAGCTCAGTCTGCCTTTCCGATTCTTAAGAAACTTTTCACTTCTGCCCCTATTCTGAGTCACCTGGATCCCACCTTGCCCTACCTCCTCGAGGTAGACGCATCAGAAGTTGCTATCGGAGCAGTCATCTCCCAAAGACAGGAAACCAAGGACTTGATACACCCGATAGCTTTCTTTTCCCGGAAACTCTCCTCTGCGGAGAGGAATTATGATGTGGGGGATAATTCCTGGCTATCAAACCCGCACTTGAAGAATGGCGGTATCTGCTCGAGGGAGCAGCACACCCTATTCTTATTTTTACTGATCACAAGAACCTTGAGTACCTGAGATCTGCAAGACGACCCGTCAGGCAAGATAGGCACTGTTTTTCTCAAGGTTCTCATTTCATATTACCTATCGGCCTGGGTCTAAAAATGTCAAACCGGATGCCCTGTCCCGGATGTTTGACAACCCTAAGGAAATTTCAGTACCCGATAACATCCTGTCCGAAAAAGAACTTCCTGCTTCTTTGTACAAGTCTGAAGGTCCGTCTCAAGCAAGCTTCTGCCAACATTTCTGGTCCCCCTGGAATACCCTTGGCTCGCAAGGACAGCTTGTTATGGGCTAAGGATAAGATCTTCGTCCCGGAGGATGTCAGAATGTCGGTTCTAGCCGCCTGCCATGATCACCCTCTGGCCGGCCATTTTGGCGTTCATAGAACCCTTGATCTCATGCAACGCTCTTTCTGGTGGCCTGATATGGAAAAGAGCTGCAGAAGTTATGTACTTTCCTGTGCCATCTGCTCCAGGTGTAAAACCGCTAGAAGCAATGCGTGGGGCCTCCTCAGACCACTTCCAATCCCTGGCAAACAATCGCCATGGATTTCATCATGGAACTTCCTCCTTGGGCAGTTTGCTCCGCCATTATTGTGGTTGTAGACCGGCTTTCTAAAATGGCCCATTTTTCTCCCCTCAAGGGTACTCCCACTGCAAGGGAGACTGCAGAAATCTTCATTAGGGGGATCATAAGACTCCACGGAGTACCCACAAATATCATCTCCGACAGAGGGGTACAATTCACGTCCCGCTTCTGGAAGGCTTTATGTAGACTACTGAAGATTGAATTATCTATATGTTCTCGGCTTACCACCCACAGACTAACGAACAAACCATACCCTGGAGCAATACCTTCAGTGCTTTACCACCTTTGTCCAGGACGACTGGGTAGCCCTGTTATATTTGCAGAGTTTGCCTACAACAATTCCAAACACTCCGTTACTGGACAATCTCCCTTCTTCGCTAACTACGGGTTTCATCCTTTCCTACCTGATATCCCGTCGGAATCCGCAGTCCCCGCAGTCCAGGACACCGTCAACTTCTTTTCTCGCAATAACCTTCTACGGGAAACCTTAGCCAAGGCCCAGACAGCTTCCAAGAGACTCTTTGACAGGAGAAAGAAGGGGGAGTTGGTTCTTCAACCAGACGACCGGGTATGGCTGTCCACGGCTAATCTCTGTTTGGCCTGCCTATCCAAGAAGTTGGCTCCCAGATTTATCGGTCCGTTCCCAGTTAAAAGGAGACTCAACGCTGTGTCCTATGGATTATCCCTTCCTGATACCCTCCGGATCCATCCTGTATTTCATGTCTCCTTATTGAAGCCAGTGGTCCCCGATGCCTTCCCTGGCAGAAGTTCTGAAGCCCCAGAACCTGTGATTGTGGATGGAGATGTGGAATACGAAGTTGAGGCTGTGGTGGACTGTCGGAAGAAGGGCAACCAGCTACAGTTTCTCATTAAGTGGAAGGGTTATGGCCCGGAAGAGAACTCCTGGAAGCCTGAACAGGACATCCATGCTGCGGACTTAATCCAACCTTTTTTTCGTGCCCATCCACAAAAAAAGAGCCTGTTGGGCACCCAGAGGTTGCCCCTAAGGGGGGGAGGGCAATGTTAGGAAGCACAATCAGCGTTCCCAAAACCATTCTGTAGTCTAGCTATGACTAATGGTATTTGCTATGCGTTTGCGCATCCGCGATGTGCATTTGCATGCACACATGACCTGGGCATTTTGGCACCAATAAGGGCCTATTTAAAGGCAGCTGGTGCACTTGCACCTTGCTGTCTTGTCTACAGCTCCTCCTTTGTGCCTGAACCTGCATCCTATTACTTGCTCGATTCCTGTTGACCCTTGGCTCGTCCCTGACCTCGCTGATCTGCTGCCCGTCCTGACCCCGGCTTGTTTGAACATTCTCTCAGATCTTCCCTGTCTGCTTATCTGCCTTCGGACCTTAACCGGTTCACACTTGTTGGGGCGATCCTGAGGACCGTGACCTGGTATTCACACGCAGCAAAGTCCATCCTCACCATCAGAGGCTCTGGCGAAAAGCGGTGGATACTTAGACTCCGCACCTCGGGCTAGCCTGTGTCACTTACCTTGGGGGTTCCCGTTCAAGCTCCACCCTCTGGCAAACGTTTGGCCTTCCTCTGCCGTTAGGCTACCACCAGCACCCTAACAGAAATACCGTCCCAGCTATCCACATGCTCAGTGTCTAAATGCTAGCTTGGCCAAATTGCTAGCACTACAACTGCTGTCTTTTCATCTGGTAGACTCTGCCCCCTTTAGTGAATTGGCAGAATGTGGTGTACCAAAGTGGCAGGTTCCAAAAAGACATTTCTTTTCACGTAAGGCCATTCCATCTCTTTACCATTATGTGGAAGGTAGTGTTTTGGCCTCCTTGGACAGAGCAGTCAGCAGGAAGGTTCACATTACTGCTGACTCTTGGTCCAGCAGGCATGGGCAGGGACGTTATATTTCTTTCACGGCGCACTGGGTAACTGCTGGCAGCTGGGAATGATACAGGACACGGTCCAGTGCTGGAGCTTGTTCTGCCCCCACACCTCCAAAAAGCTGGTGCTGATTCTGCCACATCTATCTACTCCACCCCCTCCTCCTCTTCTTCTTCCTCTACAGTATGTCCTCTTCTGCTAAATTGTCCTCTGAACCAGCAGTGCTCCCAAAGCGTTCAAGGGGCTATGCAAGCAGTCAGGCTACAATATGCCATGCAGTGCTTCAGTTGGTCTGTCTAGGGGACAGGAGCCACATGGGGCCAGAGATTCCTTCAGCTCTGCAGGAGTAGGCCGAGAGGTGGTTGACGCCATGGCAGCTTAAGCTAGGAATGGTTGTATGCGACAATGGCACCAACCTTCTCTCCGCCCTTCGACACGGACATCTGACACATGTTCCATGCTTGGCACATGTCTTGAATCTGGTGGTGCAGTGTTTCTTGAACAGGTACCCGGGCTTACAAGATCTTCTGAGACAGGCCAGAAAAGTCTGTGGTCATTTCTGGTGGTCGTACATTGCCAGTGCTCGGCTACCTGACATTCAGCGGGAATTCAACCTGCCCACCAACCGCCTCGCTCATGACATGCCCATCAGGTGGAACTCAACATTGGCAATGCTGCAGTGGCTGCACATGCAGCAGAGGGCCATCAATGAGTACCTGTGTGAGTATGGCACAAGGACAGACTCAGGGGAGCTTGGCTTCTTTTCGCCAAGCCAGTGGCTGCTGATAAACGATGCATTAACTGTCCTGGTACCATTTGAGGAGGCCACAAGGATGGTGAGCCGGGACGATGCATGTATCAGTGACACTATCCCTCTAGTCTTCCGGTTGGAGTACACTCTTCGTGGAATCATGGACAGGGTACTTGAGGCAGAACAGCAGGAGGAAGAGGAGGACTTCCTTTCCTCACAATGCCCCCTTTATGCAGATGTCATTCCTGCGGGGCAACAAAAAACACAGAGACTAGAGGAGGAGGAGGATTAGAAGCAAGAGGAGGTAGAGGAGGAGGATTGTGGCAGCATGGATGTAGAGGATAACATACAGCAGTCTTCAAGGGATAGTTATCATTCCCCAGAAACCCCAGGAGTTGTACGTGGCTGTGGAGAGGTTGCTCCAGACAATGTCATCCTTAGGGACCCAGAGGACTCAGAATCTCATACCTCCTCAAACTTACACTGCATGGGCTCCCTGATTCTGCAAAGCCTGCGAAAGGACCAGAAGATTCATGGTATCAAGGAGACGGATCATTACTGGTTGGCAACCCTTCTTGATCCACGTTACAAGGGTAAAGTTTCAGAGCTCATCCTGCCTTCAAAGAGGGAGCAGAGGATGAAACATCTTGGGGACGCCTTGAAGAAAAATTTGTGTAACACCTTTGCAGACACTGGGATGTTAACGTTCTCTGGACGTGTTTCTGAGGCATCGTTCAGTCAAAGGAGGAGAGGTGAAGAAGGTGGCCGGCTGACCACTGCCTTTAACCAATTCTTTAGTCCTCAGTGCCCAGGGCTGTTAGGTTTAAGAAACCACTGACAGCATCTCCATCATATGGTGCAGGATTATCTAGCGGCAAGAGCAGACTTGGAGACCTTTCCAACTAAGCATCCACTGGGTTACTGGGTCACGAGGATGGACCACTGGCCAGAACTTGCTCAATATGCAATGGAGCTACTGGCCTGTCCTGCTTCCAGCTTGCTTTCTGAACAGACATTCAGTGCTGGGAGGTTTTGTGATGGACAAAAGAATGAGTCTGTCCACAGACTCTGTTGACCAGCTGTTACAGCTTTTTCATCTGAAAGCTTTTCTTTCAGATGACTGGCACAGCACCAATCAGGGCCGGTGAGACACAGACTCACACTGTAGAGAGCATACATCAGAAGAGCAATAAAAGCCCCTCCCACAGATCTTTCCCTGCAGATGCCGAAGAACAGAGAAAGATCATGTGACTACACAACAGTCCTGCAGAAATAAGGTATTTAGAGGATTTAAAAAAAAAAAAACAAAAAAAAAGCAAAATACAGTGACATGATATATTTGATTTATGTAAATAAATTATTGCAATAACACTTCTGTTTAGTATCAATTTCATTTCTCATTAACCTATTGTTAAACTCAATTTAATCAGCCGGAATTAACTCTCCTTCCTTATGCCCCTTTGCTATTTATTGTTCTGCTAATTTTTGTAGCTTTTTTTCTAATATAGAATTTGTTTTTGTTCCATTTGCAAAAAGGAAAAGAAAAATCTTTTTCTTTATTGCAAATTACTTTGCGTTGCTTTGCACCAGGACATATTACAAAATAAAATGCAGTATATGCTTTTTATTTACAGTAAAAAGAATGTAAAAATTAACTAACGCCAAAAAGAGAAAAGAAAGGTTTGTTTTTTTTGGCTATATATTACATTAAAAAAAATAAATACTTTTTGTAAGACTGTATTGCCAACAATGAAAGCCAAGTTTGCCCTCACAAAAAAACAATGTATGTATTACTTTGTAATCCTAAATAATGACAGTTATCAGCAAATAAACAGGAATTTCAGTCTGCTTAATCCTTGGCCCCACTTGGTTTCGGGGATGCCATCTTTGTTGGACTGGCGACTGAGCAGATGGCCTTCAGGTCCTGGCAGAGCCCTACAGCATATTTGCCCACACCACACATGGGGTTCTTACATTTGCTCAGCAACGGGGTTTGGGAATCCATGGGAGGAGGGTGAAAATTATTCTTATCCTCTTGCACAAAGATCTTATGAAGTATTTTATTTATTTATTTTTTTTTAGCATGAAGGTCCACTTTAAGAAAATGTGAGTTCAACCCAGTGACCCTGTATTTATTGAAATGTTTTAAAAACATTGGAAAACGAGGTATACTTCCACAATGTCCACAGGATGGCACTGTTTCTCTAATAACTGTAATAGCTACTTAGCTGTTTGTCTAAGTCTCTGAAGGGTATGACTGACTACAGTATAAATATTTTAGTTGAGGTGAGGCAGCACTTTTTATTTCTGATTCATTTAAATTACCACAACGAATGTTCTGTTTTCTATAGCATTGCATGATTCAATAGCTAATTGATTTTATACTTGCTAAAGAAAAAAAAATGGACCTAACCAGGGACGGTGCAAGGATTTTTTCCACCCTAGGCAAAATAAAAATTGCTGCCCCCACATATGCTCTCCCACCCCCCATCCCAAGTTGCTGAAAGGGTTAAAACCAGTGGCGGCTGGTGCTTCATCGGTCGGGGGGGGGGGCAGCAGATGGACCTAGCTATGGACCCCCCCCCCATCACTCCAGAGTCCAGTCCACACCAAACACCCCCCCTCCCTGGGCGCCAGTTCACTTACCTTGTTCCTCCGGAGGGCGACGGCTTCCCCCTCAGTCTCCTCCATGTCCCCTCTCGGCGGCCGTTTCTTCCCTCCTCCGCCACTAGGATGCCTTCTCCTTTGGCCAATTGGGAAACAGGTCTCAGGACCAGCTTCCTGTTTGGCTGAGAGGAGAATCAGTGTGGCAATAGCAAATTCATTCGCTATTGTCACACAACTGGGTGGGCTCAGGGCGCAGTGCTCTGCACCTTGAGCCCACCCTTTTTTGAAGCCTATTAGAGCCTCTGGCTCTAATCATGTGCTTCAAAAAAAAAAAAAAAAAGAAAACTCTCATTGGAATTCATGCTTCTGGCGCCCTGTATGTACATTGGGGGGCCAGACGCTTGGATAGGGGGGGTGGCGCCCCTGATGGACGGGCTAGCTGGAACCGGTTAAAACCCCTTCAGTGACTTACGGTAAGTGACTTACCTCGGGTCAGGATCTGCTGGCGCCCCCTTCTAAGTTGCGTCCTAGGCGGCTGCCTAGGTCACCTTACTGGTAGCACCGGCCCTGGACCTAACATCAGAAATGTTTTATCATGACAAGTGTCTGCATGTAAGGTGTACGTGTAACAGATTAGTTAAGTTTTACCTTTTTAGAGATCACAAAATACCCAGTGACAATGCTTCCATCTGCTTTTTTCAATCAGAATGGTGGCACTGTCTACTCATAGTTACAAATTTAGTCAGGTTGAAAAAAGACATAAGTCCATCTAGTTCAACCAATAACAAAATTAAAAAAATGACACAAACAGAAAATATCCATTTATACTCTAATCTAATAACCCATAGTTGATCCAGAGAAAGGCAGAAACCCCCAATAAAGCATGATCCAATTCACACCAGTGAGGCAAACAAAATCCTTACTAATTCCCCATTAAGCAATCGGATATTCCCTGGATCAATAACTCTGGTGTTATTATGTTTAAGTGTTAGTATCCAGTTATATTTTGTGCATTTAGAAATGCGTCAAGCTCTTTTCAAAACAACCAGTTCTTGAAGGACACTTTTCCACATTTTCACAGCTCTTACTGTAAAGAAGCCTTTCCATTTGCAAAGGTAAATTTATTTCCCCCAGACATAGAGTACCCCCTTGTCCTCTGGCCTCTTCTCAAGAGATAATAAATTCAGTTCCTATAATCTTTCCTCATAGCTGAGCTCCTCTTTGACTCTTATCAGTTTGGTTGCCCTTCTCTGCACTCTCTTCAGTTCCCCAATATCTGTTTTGTGAACTGGTTTCCCAAACTGAACTGCATATTCCAGATGAGGTCTTACTAATGATCTCTCTCTCTCCTGTCCCCCCCCCCCGTCCGGGGTTCTGCCCCTAGCCTGGCCCCCTTGTTGCTATATAAACTCTTTGGTATCAGCTCTCCATTATTGGCATGAAGAAGGAGCCAATTGCACACTCTGAAACGCGTCCCGCCCCTTTTCAGTCACTTCTGAGCACCTGCAGTCCACGCTGGCCTTGGTCTCTTCCTGTTGACATCATATTAGGGCCCTGCGTTCCATGCTGGTCCCGGCAGCATGGCCGTTCTTCCTGGTGGTTTTCTACTTGTGGCCCCCTCGGCTGGTTGGTTGCCTTCCGTTTCCTCTGACTGCTCACTGAACCATCCTTAGGACTGCCTATCGCTGGACTCCACACCTCATTTACCATGATGTACCTTTCCCAATTTTAAAGTGGTTGTAAGCTTTGTTACACCAATTGTACCTACAGGAAAGCCTATAATAAGGCTTACATGTAGGTACTCTGAATATCTCCTAAACTTGCATGCACTCTGAAGGTTTGGCTTATCGTGCCGGATCTTCAAAGCCCATGCCCCAAACAGGCGGCTCCCACGCGCATGCATGGGAGTGACAACTTTTCGGTTCAGGTCACTCACAGCGCCAGAGTCCGTGAACCCGGAAGAAACACTGAGGAAGATGTCAGCCGTCTCAGGAGTGAGTTTGTGCCACTGGAAGGGCTTCGTTCTAAGGTAAGTATTTCCTAATGAGATAGTATGACTTTGTCTTACAGGTTTTTTTTTTCTTCCGGGGTTTACAACCTTTTTAACTCTAGTAAGTGTGTTTTTAACCTTGGACAATAAATACATTTTGTGTTACTGCACTTAGAAGTGCCTTCTGTTTGTTTTTTCATTATCAAAGATTTGCTTCCCTCTTGGAATGCTTCTCAAGTGCCATCATAGTCACCTGTTTGCCTGATTTACACCACTATCCCTACGGACTATTATACAGTCAAGTCCATAAATATTAGGACATCGACACAATTCAAATCTTTTTGGCTCTATAATGGATTTGAAATGAAACAAGATGTGCTTTAATTTGAGGGAATTTACATCCAAATCAGGTGAAAGGTGTAGGAATTACAACAGTTTGTATATGTGCCTCCCACTTTTTAGGGGACCAAAAGTAATGGGACAATTGGCTGCTCAGCTGTTCCATGGCCAGGTGTGTGTTATTCCCTCATTGTCCCATTTACAAGAAGCAGATAAAAAGGTCCAGAGTTCATTTCAAGTGTGCTATTTGCATTTGGATTCTGTTGCTGTCAACTCTCAACATGAGATCCAAAGAGCTGTCACTATCAGTGAAGAACGCCATCATTAGGCTGAAAAAACAAAACAAACCCATCAGAGAGATAGCAAAAACATTAGGTGTGGCCAAATCAACTGTTTGGAACATCCTTAAAAAGAAAGAACGCACCGGTGAGCTCAGCAACACCAAACGACCTGGAAGACCATGGAAAACAACTGGAGAAGAAAACACCCTTCACAACAGTTGGCCAGATCAATAACACTCTCCAGGAGGTAGGTGTATGTGTGTCAAAGTCAACAAATGTAAGAGAAGACTTCACCAGAGTGAATACAGAGGGTTCACCACAAGATGTAAACCATTGGTGAGCCTCAAAAACAGGAAGGCCAGATTAGAGTTTGCCAAACTCCCTGCATAGTTCTGGAACAACATCCTATGGACAGAAGGGACCAAGATCAACTTGTACCAGAGTGATGGGAAGAGAAGAGTATGGAGAAGGAAAGGAACTGCTCATGATCCAAAGCATACCACCTCATCAGTGAAGCATGTGTAACGCTCCTGCGTTTTATGTATGATGTGGATTTTCAGCTGCAGAAATATTCCACTTCAGTAGTCATGTAGAGAAACGCTGAGACACCAATCCCAACTCTCAATGACTCATGTGTGGATGATCTCAATTCAGCAAGTAAATACACACACTCAATAAGATGTTTCCTAGAGTGACTTATGTATATAGTAACACAGTGATGATAGGCTGAAGAGACAGGTTGGGTAGAGATGGTAGATGACAGACACTTGAAAGGAAATGTTCTTGAAAGTAAGATAGTAGCAGATGGGATGCAGATAGGTTTAGCAATCATGTATGGTAGCAGATGACAGAGTAGCAGGTGGACATACAAGAGAGATCAACCCAGTGCAAGAACAGGTGGTAGTAGGCTCAAGAGCTAGCAATCTTAGATAATGCAGATGTAGTAATAGTCCTTAGTATGCAGAGCTAGATAGTGTAAGCTTTAGTATGAAAGTTATAGAGGTTTCCCCTGTGGGGTACTTATCACTAATAGCAATGTAGCAGAGGAGAGGTTCGGCAGGAGCGGATGATCCAGTAGCGGGAAACAGGGATCAGCGCAGCGTGGTTCCGACAGCGAGGTATGCTTGCAAGCATGAGAGCTTCAAGACAGGTTAGCATCAAGGCACAAAGCAGTTTGAACGAACACATGTGAGTGAGAGCCGGCGATCTAAATAGCCATCCAGTCCGGCGCTCAGTGATGACAGCATGTCTTAAAGGTGTATGCGCACCTTACCAAAAGAGAATGGTGGGGCGCATACACTTATGAAAGAGTAATTAGGGTACCCAAAGGTACCAGAACATTACAGCATGGTGGTGGTAGTGTCATGGCGTGGACATGTATGGCTGCCAATGGAACTGGTTCTCTTGTATTTATTGATGATGTGACTGCTGACAAAAGCAGCAGGATGAATTCTGAAGTGTTTCAAGCGATATTATCTGCTCATATTCAGCCAAATGCTTCACAACTCACTGGACAGCGCTTCACAGTGCAGATGGACAATGACCCAAAGCATACTGCGAAAGCAACCAAAGAGTTTAAGGGAAAGAAGTGGAATGTTATGCAATGGCCAAGTCAATCACCTGACCTGAATCCGATTGAGCATGCATTTCACTTGCGGAGGACAAAACTGAAGGGAAAATGCCCCAAGAACAAGCAGGAACTGAAGACAGTTGCAGTAGAGGCCTGGCAGAGCATCACCAGGGATGAAACCCAGTGTCTGGTGATGTCTATGGGCTCCAGACTTCAGGCTGTAATTGACTGCAAAGGATTTGCAGCCAAATATTAACCACTTGCCGACCGCCGCAAGTACATATACTGCGGCGGTCAGCCCCGGCCAGGCAAAGTGACGTATGGGTATGTCACTAGCCTGTCAGCCAATAGCGGGCGGGCGCGCACCCCCGGAGGTGCGCTCCCGCCCCGGCACGTTCCCTAACAAGTCTGCCGGTCACTCGCAATCGTCCGCCGTGAAGTGAGAAAGGCAGGTGGCTAATGTAAACAAAGCCGCCTGTCATTCTTCCCTGTGTAACAGCAGAGATCTAACGGTCCTGCTATGTAGGACCGTTGATCTCTGCTGTTACATGTAAAGCCACATCCCTGCACAGTTAGAAGCACGCCCCTAGGGACACACTTAACCCCTCTTTCCCAAATAAAGTTAACCCCTTCCCTGCCAGTGTCATTTTTACAGTAACAGTGCATATGTATAGCACTGATTACTGTAGTAATGTCACTGGTACCCCCAAAAGTGTAAAAAATGTCAGTCAAGGGTCCGATCTGTCCGCCGCAATGTCGCAGTCCCGCAAAAAAAAAAAAAAAAAAAAAAAAAAAAAAAAAAAAAAATCGCAGATCGCCGCCATTACTCGTTAAAAAAAAAAAACAAAAATGACAAAAAAAATCTTTCCCTTAGTTAGTAAACGCAACAACTTTTGCGCAAACCAATCAAAATACGCTTTTTGCGATTTTTTTTATTTACCAAACATATGTAGCAGAAAACAAATTGGCCAAAAATTTTAATTTTTACATTTTTTTGGGGGGAATTTCATGTAAAAAAAATTGTTATTTTTGCAAAATTGTCGCTCTTTTTTTGTTTATAGCGCATGATCAAAAACAAAAAAAAAAAAAAATTCGCACAGGTGATCAAATACCACCAAAAGAAAACTATTTGTGGGACGTCAAATTCGTTTAGGTACAGCGTCGCACGACCGGGCAATTGTCCATTAAATTCATGCAGTGCCGAATCGCAAAATAGGGCCTGGTCAGGAAGGGGGTAAAATCTTCCGGGGCTTAAGTGGTTAAAAAGTGGTTAAAAAGTGAAAGTTTGATTTATGATTATGGTTAATCTGTCCCATTACTTTTGGTCTCTTAAAAAGTGGGAGGCACATATACAAACTGTTGTAATTCCTACACCGTTCACCTGATTTGGATGTAAATACCCTCAAATTAAAGCTGAAAGTCTGCAGTTAAAGCCCATCTTGTGTGTTTCATTTCAAATCAATTGTGTTGGTGTATAGAGCCAAAAAGATTAGAATTGTGTTGATGTCCCAATATTTATGGACCTGACTGTATCTGGCCAGTCTTGTCATCCAGGACAGCCTTATTTTCACTGCCTTACACCACTTAAACCCTTACACCATTCAGAGTATGAATCATTAACCACTACTCTTTGAATATGGTCTTATAGCCAGTTTTCTATCCATTTAGAAACATGCATTTTCTAAGTCTGTAGACTTTAATTTACAAATTAACTGCATTCATGGATCTGTGTCAACCGCTTTTGCAAAATCCAAGTATACTATATCTACAGCCACTCCTTTCTCTAAGGTTTTGCATACCTCCTCATAAAAATAAATCAGATTTGTTTGACAGCTTCAGATTTTTTGTTAATCCACGCTGATCATCGCTTATTTGCAAGGTATTTTATTAAACTCTCAAGTATTTTCATGACTAAAAAGGTTAAAGCAGAGTTCCAGACATTTCTGTGTTTATTAAAAGTCAGCAGCTACAAAAAGTTTAGCTGCTGACTTTTAATAAACACACTCACCTGTCCCATGATCCAGCGATGTGGCCACCCGAAACATCGCTCTACTCCTTCTCCTCTCGGTTGAGCTGGAATCATTAGTGTGGGCACCCGGCTGTGACTGCTTGTAGCCTGACAGCCCTGTGCGCACTGCGCATGAGCGAGTCGCTCTGCGCCTCCTGAATGGCTGGGCAATCTTCTGGGACCTCTGACGTGACCCAGAAGATTGCAGGGAGGGAGGGGGAAGAGAAGAACTTCCACTCAAGCCGCCTAGGCGGCCCGAGCAGAAGTGAGAGCTGGTACCTGTCAAACTAGGTACCTGCCCCCCCTCCCCCCCAAAAGAAAATGACATTGTGGCTTGTCAGGGGGACAGGAGTACTGAAAGCGGAAGTTCCATTTTTAGGTGGAACTCCGCTTTAAACATTATTCAGGGTCAGCATCTACTTTCTAGACTGAAGCTGGCTGGACAAAATCAGATAATTCCTGCTGTTTTGCATTTCTTAGCTGTGTTCACAGTTGTCTGACAAAGATCAGTCCCCTGATGCAACCTTTCACCTTGTGACTTGCTGCAAAGTTACAATGTTACAGTCTGATCACTAGGGGAAGGAAGTCTTACAATACAGGGCTAGGTGGCTGAGCAAACAATTGCAAGACACGCTGTAGACACATGGAGCTGGGGGGGAGCTTCTTTAGCTTGTGAAAGGTTTAACCCCAGGTTGATCTAGTGTGGTGCTTATAACACACTCCTGTTAACACCCATTAAGTCACATGTTAACATTTAAATAAATTGGCTACCTAATGCACCTCAACAGACCAAAATGTACACCTTCATCAAGTTTTGCAAGCACAAGTTGGTTGATACTGTGCATTGCAGTGTGCTGCAATGCAGGTGCATTGAGAGGGTATATTGGGGTGCCATTCTCAATGCATGTATTGTATATTACTGTGCAAAGTAACACATGTTACTGCAGTATAGTGGTGTATATGGGCCCTAAAAGGAGAAAACATACCCAGAAAAGTTAGGAGTCTCCAGCAGCAGACGGGTAATGAAGACAAGGTAGCGACAGAAACCTCATGGTGCCTATGATCAAATTTCAGTATTTTTTTTTAAATTTTTTGTAGACTATTATGTTGCTCTAAAAGCAGGGCTGGTACAATATAGAAAATCTCTGGGCAGAAAACAAAATATCTCCGCAAAAATAGGACTCAGGCTGTTGTCTTGGCAATGATGAATCCAAGTGCACTGAACACCGGGCCTTCTGACAGCATTGAGTGGCCCCACTAAAACAAGTTTATCGCAAAGGGAATAAGCACTCAATTTCTTGGGAATGGTGGACCACACAAAAAATAAGTATAGATCTCTCAGCCTGGGAAATCAGACGTTTATGAGAGGAAATTATGTTTTATCTACTTGAATGAGGACATCGGTAAAAGAAAGGGAATCTTTGGGTTTATATTGTGGAGATCCATATATCCATACCTAGAAGCCTTTTGGAGGATATCTGGAGGTCCTGTATGGTGATTGATTGCACCAAAACGCTCATTTGAGTGTTAATGGAGGTGAGCGCCATTGCACTTAATGTTGGATGTCTTAGCTCACATACTATCGCACCTGGCTGTCACCGGAATCATCTTTTTATGTTCACCGGATTATATATGGATTTTTGTCACTTTCACTTGAAAATATCAGCACGCTAATATTGCTACACTTATTTCTATGGAACTTTGTGTTTTATTATATCTTTTATTTATTTATTGTTATTCATCATCTTAAAGCACTTCTTGTGATTGTGCTTATCACATTTGCACCTTTTTCACCATACTGAATACTTCCTCACATGCACTGACTAGCATCAGTTGCATCACTGTCACCTCTCAGCAACTTCATTGTTGCTTATTATCAGTGTGTATTCATCT
The DNA here is from genome assembly GCF_965119305.1 of Pelophylax lessonae. Lineage (NCBI taxonomy): Eukaryota > Metazoa > Chordata > Amphibia > Anura > Ranidae > Pelophylax > Pelophylax lessonae. The sequence continues at coordinate 319,346,376 of NC_138769.1, forward strand.
AGCACTGATCAATTTATTCATCTTTTATTTATGACTATTTTATTCACCATCAAATATTTATTTATACTGATCACTTATCACTTATTCTTATTGTTTTACTCACGTCACTTTTTTTATTAACAGTCTGTTTTTCTCTTACGTCCTCCGACAGTCGCCGCCCACTTCATATTCATCACCAATGGGGTTATGTCCTTTATTCCGTAGGAGTAGCTAGGCAATAGAATATGTTAGTACAAAGACTTTTAACATATCCCACCCCCAGGGGGTGGTCCCCTCAGTACATAACCCTCCACTTCCTGTATCCAACTCAGTTTCATTTGTCTAGCTGTCAGGAGTAGCTGGAAGTTTCTGTGCTGGGGCACCTTGTCTCAGCTCTCTTTCCTTTCTTTGGATTTTATTTCAGTTTTTTCTCTCTTTCTTGTTAGCTGTTATTTTACCAGCGTTAGTTAGTTCTTCGGAAGAAGAGGATCATGCGGGCTGCGTCTCGGGCTGACCCCCCTGGTAGCAGGCTGTGGGTCAGTGGCTTCTCAGCCCGCCATCGAGCGTTCAGTCAGGTATCGCTCCTGAGTTATCTGCACGACCCATCCCTGTTCCGTGCAGGGATGCTAGGTGAGGTGGCTACCTCACTGGACGCTGTGCGGTTTCTCAACCCACCTTCTGACGCGTCCTGGATGCGACTCTCCCTGCCTCATGTGCAGCGGTTTGTTCGCCTGTGCGGGTCCCCCACGCCATTTAAGAGGTAAGTGCATTTATGTGGGGACCTGTCTGTCTGGGGGGTGTCAGTCTGGGACTGTGTACCTTGCCCTGTGTTTTCCCTATCTCTCACATTGCATGCTGTGGGCTGCAGGAGGGGGGGCTGGCTGCACTCTGTGTCAGTTTTCTGTCTGTGTGAACGGCTGTGTGCTGTGGGGCTTGAGTTCTCATGCTTGGGGCACATTACAGCGCCGCTGCGGCGGTTTACCATGTTTCCTTTTTTGGGCAGATGGTGTGTTTTACTTCTCCCTCATGGGGTGTGGGAGCGGCGGTTTCGGCGCCAAACGGCGCCATTTTGGCTGCGATCGCTCCGGCCGCATGTTTTACATGCATGGCGGCCATTTTCTTGTAGCCTCCATAGGCTTTCATAGAGCGCCCTGTATGCCAGCATTTCCTTTCCTTCAGGAGCACCGCAGGCAGCAGCAGCAGCACCGATCTCTCCAGGTTCATTTCTTTTTATTCCCTGTATCCTGCCTTGGTATACTTGTCCCTGTGGGGGTCCCTTGTGTGGGATGCCTAGTGTGAGTGGGCTACGATCGCAGCGCTCTCTTAAAGGGGCAGTCACCCTTTTATTTTTGCTGCTACAAGGGCATGGATTCTCAGGAATACTAGTTTCCTGCCAATTTAGTGGGAAGCCAGGGGACTGCGGTTTTCCCCCCCCCCCCCGGGGGGGGATTTGGCTGCGATTGTGGCTAGCCTTGCGACTCAGGTGCAAATGCTGGTGGTTGCTCAATCCTCTAAAAGGCCCAGAGTTTTCAATTTCCTCTGTTTCAGAGGGTGATGGTACTGGGGCTGCTGTGGCAGAGATCTCCTTATCGGGGTCTCGTTCCTCCCTGGACCTTATAGGGTCAGAAATGGAGGCTGAGGTAGAGGGGGTTGATAATTCTCCCCCTGGCTCGTCTGAAGAGCTTGCTCTCATGGATGAATTGGTTGCTTCTATCAAGCAAACTCTGCGTTTGGAGGAGAAAACATGTCCTCCAGCTGCCTTGGCGGCTTATGGGACGCAGAAAAGGCGCAAATCATCGCAGATGTTTCCATGCACTGATGATTTTCAGCGCGCTGTGAAAGAACGATGGCGTAATATACGCAAACCTTTTGCTGTACCAAGTAGGTTTAAGCTGCGCTATCCTTTTACGCCCGCTACTGCTGGGCGTTGGTGTGTCCCACCTCCGGTGGACCATGCGTTAGCAGTTTTGAACAAGTCCACTGCGATTCCTGCTGAAGACACCCCGGTGTTCCGGGATGCCACGGACAAGAGGATGGAGTCCCTTGCCCGTCGTACCTATTCTATTATGGGTTCTATGTTGAAAGCTTTATTTGCTTCACTTATGGCGGCCCAGGCGGTCGCGAGCTGGACGCAGGTGCTTAGGCGTGTCCTGGTGGCTGATTCTGCCCCCCAGGCGACTTTGGATATGGTGGATCAAATCCACCAGGGTGTCATGTATTTGTGTGATGCGGACCTGGATATGGTTCCGTTGGCTGCACGTGTACACAGTGTGGCGGTGTTATCTCGCCGCCTGGTTTGGTTAAAGTGTTGGTCTGTGGATCAATCTTCACGTAAGACCTTGGCCAATCTGCCTTTTGATGGTTCTCGCCTTTTTGGCGAATCCCTGGATGCCCTAATTAAAGGGGTCACGGGGGGTAAGAGCACGCTCTTACCTCAATCCCACAAGACTGAGACGGCTCCTGGGAAAAAAGAATGCTTTATTTCGGCCCCCTCAGGGGTCCTTTCGGTCACACTTTGGGGAAAGCCGTCCAAGGGTCAAGGCTCCCGCAAGAAGCCGTGGGCAGGTAAGCAAAAGTCCGGCCAATCCGGTTCTGCGGCCCACAACAGTGCGGCCTGAAGGGGCGCCCTCACCCAATTCACAGGAAATCGTTCGATCTGGCTACTAGATCGAGTTTCTCTCTCGGCCGGAGAGCAGATTTTTTCCCTCCAGTCTTCTCTTATCCCCGGAGCGTTTGCGGGACCTGCATCTAGCGGTGCAGGACCTGAGGGCTCAGGGAGTGGTGGTCCCGGTGCCTCATCGGGACAGATTTCGAGGGTTCTATTCCAATCTGCTCACCGTGCCCAGGAAGGAGGGCTAGGTGCGTCCGATTCTGGACTTGAAGGCGCTGAACCGCTTTGTGCGGGTGCGCAAGTTCCGCATGGAATCCCTGCGGTCGGTGGTGGCTGCCCTGGTTCCGGGGGAGTTCATGGCTTCCATCGACTTGAAGGATGCGTATCTTCACATCCCGATTTTCGAGGGTCACCAGAGGTACCTTCGATTCGCCATAGCGGAAGATCATTACCAATTTGTGGCGTTGCCTTTTGGTCTCGCCTCGGCTCCGAGGGTGTTCACCAAAGTGCTGGCACCGGTTCTGGCTTTGTTGAGGGCCCAGGGCATTTCGGTTCTGGGGTATCTGGACGATATTCTGGTTCGGTCTGCGACCAGCCAGAGTCTGGAGAAGGATCTGTCCGTCACGTTGCAGACTCTGCAGGAGTTTGGTTGGACGATCAATTTTCCAAAGTCGACATTGTGCCCATCGGTTCGGTTTTCTTACCCGGGTATGGTTCTGGACTCTGTCCAGGCGAAGGTCTTCCTGCCGGAAGAAAAACTCGCAGCTCTTCAGGTGGCAGTCAGGTCCCTCAGGGACGTTCCATCTTCGTCCATTCGGACGTGCATGCGGTGTCTGGGATTGATGGTCTCGGCTTTCGAGGCGATTCCCTTCGCCCAGTTTCACACACGGGATCTCCAAGCGGAGATATTGTCCAAGTGGGACGGGCGTCCGCAGTCTCTGGATCTCCAGATGTCATTGAGTTCTCAGACCAGAAGGGCTCTTCCGTGGTGGCTTCAATCCCCCTCAGTATCGGGGGGCAAGTCTTTTCGTCCCCTTTCGTGGACGGTGATCACCACGGACGCCAGCCTGTCGGGCTGGGGTGGTGTTCTGGGCGTTCTGTCCGCCCAGGGTGTTTGGTCGACGGAGGAATCCTCCCTTCCGATCAACGTTCTGGAACTGCGAGCGATACTCCTCTGTCTTCGTCGTTGGAACCCGGTTCGGGTGCAGACGGACAATGCCACGGCGGTGGCTTACATCAATCACCAAGGGGGCACCAGGAGTGCCCGGGCAGCTCGAGAAGTGGCCGCGATTCTGTCTTGGGCCGAGACGCATGTCCCGGCAATATCGGCAGTTCACATTCCGGGGGAGAAAATTTGGCAGGCGGATTATCTGAGCCGCCAGACCCTGGACCAGGGGGAATGGTCCCTTCACCCGGCTGTCTTCCAGGTGTTGTGCGCGAGGTGGGGTCTTCCGGAGGTAGACCTGTTCGCGTCTCGTCTGAACAACAAAGTACCACGGTTCATGGCAAGGACGCGCGATCCTCGGGCAGACGCGTCGGACGCGTTGGTTGCCCCGTGGCATCAGCACCAACTGATGTATGCGTTTCCACCGATTCTATTGCTGTCCAGGTTCCTTCGCGGAACCGACCACGGTGATTCTTGTGGCACCGGACTGGCCTCGCCGGTCCTGGTACGCAGACCTCGTATATCTGGCAATCGACGCCCCGTGGCGTCTGCCTCTTCGAGAAGATCTTCTGTCGCAAGGACCGATCTTCCATCCTGCTTTACAGTCGCTGGTCTTTACGGCCTGGCTGTTAAATCCGAGGTCCTGAAGAACAGGGGTCTTTCCCCTGAGTTCATTCACACCTTAATAAATGCGAGGAAGTCTTCCTCGGGGAAGGTTTATTACCGTACTTGGAAGGCGTATTTTGCCTGGTGCGAATCCAGGGGTTTCTCTCCTGACACTTATTCGGTGTCTAGGGTGTTGCCCTTCCTTCAGACGGGTGTTGACCAGCGTCTGGCGCTGGCCACGATCAAGGGTCAGGTGTCTGCTTTGGCCGTTCTTTTTCAACGGCCTGTGGCATCTGATTCTTTGGTTGGCACTTTTGTGCGGGGGGTACGTCATCTGATCACTTCTAGGAGGGACCCTCTTCCCCCTTGGGACTTGAATCTAGTTCTATCAGTATTGCAGCGTGCTCCTTTTGAAAGGTTCAGGGAGATCTCGCTGTCTTTGTTATCCAAGAAGGTCGCCTTTTTGGTGGCTATCACCTCGACTCGTCGAGTGTCGGGGCTGGCAGCCTTGTCCTGCAAGTCTCCGTGTCTGGTTGTGCATTTGGACAAGGTGGTCTTGCGACCTAACCCTTCTTTTCTTCCAAAAAGGGTTTCGGACTTTCATCTCAATGTGGACATTGTCAAACCTTCGCTTTGCGCGAAGCCGAAGCTTCCGACGGAGGTGTTGCTTCACTCCTTGGATGTTGTCCGGGCGATTAGAGTATATCTCAAATCGACTGAGTCTTCTCGCAAGTCGGATGCCTTGTTTGTCCTTCCGGGAGGTCCTCGGAAGGGCATGGCGGCGTCGGCTTCTACAATCGCCAAATGGCTCTGACGGACCATTGATCAGGCCTATGCTTTGAGGGGGAAAGTTCCCCCTGTACCTGTGAAGGCGCACTCTACCAGATCTCTGAGTATGTCTTGGACCTGTCGTCATGGGGCCTCTGTGGCCCAGGTGTGTGAGGCGGCGACTTGTCGACTGTACACACTTTCACGATATTCTACAGAGTAGATGTTCAGGCATCGGCTGATGCTTCCTTTGGCCGCAAGGTTCTTAGTGCGGCAGTTTCCTAGAGCCCTTGTTACGGGTTCTTTGGCTTTTTGGGATTTTTGTTTTTTCCCTGGGTTTTCTTGCTCCTGTTGAGCGAGTGTTTTGTTCTTATGCCCAACTGGTTTCCTTCCTTTGGTAAGGTTCCTTTCTCTGATGGGGAGACGGCGTTGCCTTGGGCACGGCTGAGTTCTTCCCACCCCTCATATTTACACTGCTTTGGGACATCCCCATTGGTGATGAATATGAAGTGGGCGGCGACTGTCGGAGGACGTAAGAGAAAACGGAATTTTTGTAAAATCTTACCTGTAAAATTCCTTTCTCTGAGTCCTCCGACAGTCGCCGCCCCCGCCCCTCTTTTGGGGTTTTGATGTACTCTCTACTGCTATTCCACTGAAACTGAGTTGGATACAGGAAGTGGAGGGTTATGTACTGAGGGGACCACCCCCTGGGGGTGGGATATGTTAAAAGTCTTTGTACTAACATATTCTATTGCCTAGCTACTCCTACGGAATAAAGGACATAACCCCATTGGTGATGAATATGAAGTGGGCGGCGACTGTCGGAGGACTCAGAGAAAGGAATTTTACAGGTAAGATTTTACAAAAATTCAGTTTTTCATCTGTTGGCTTTTATTATCATTGTTGCATCATCATCTGTTTTTACTTACACATCTAGTTATATTTATATACTTATTTTTTTGTGTGGTCCACCATTCCCAAGAAATTGAGCACTTATTCCCTTTGCGATAAACTTGTTTTAGTACGTTGTGACACTACTGAATTTGCTGCTGATTTCTGGTGTTCCACTATACACATCTTCCTTGCCATTCTTTATTTCTTATGCCTTATTGGTTCACTCCCTTCTTTGAGTAGCCCCACTCGCATGTAGATTTTAACAAGATAAAAAGTATCTGCATGCAAAAATATGTGCCTCCACGTATCATAGGCCAATAAATTCATGCAGTTTTCATGTGCAGGACAATCACTGCTCTTGGCTCCGAGAAGACCAAGAGATTGAGCTATTGGTGGTCAGGTGATTGCTGAGATCTCGGTCTCAGAGCAAACGTGGGACAGCAGCAGCATCACACCGATGCTGCCGCACAGAGGCGAGTATGTATACTTTGTTTGTTTTGGTACATTGAAATGCATATATGTTTCAGATAACTTAAATATTCAATGTTCTTTCTGTGCTAAAAATTGGGCTGCCTTAAAATGACTCCCAAATGCATCATCTGCTATGTCACTGGGACTGCACTTTAGAGACAGCCACTGTAATTTTAGCAATACATTTGACACGGGTGTGGGAGTTAAATTAGATTTAAACCTTAACTAGATGATATTTAGTTGGAAAAAACACTTTATATAATAAACAACCACCATTTTTTTTTTAAATAAAATGCTGTTTTAATCTTTAGTTCTTTTCCTGGATCTCATACTGCTGACTTCAGTGTACTGTATCACTTCAGTGTACTGCATGATATTTTTTAGGGTGGTCTCCCTGATGAAAAAACAGCAGAATATGCTTGCACACTGAGCATTAGCACAACTGCTGATAGTTATCCCCTGGATGTGCATGCGACAGCGTGACAACCCAAGATTGACTGGGAGAAATGGACTGAGCATTTTCACCCAGTACCAGGAAGTGTTTGACCAAGGACCTTCATGGCAGGATTAGTGGTTTTATTTTAAGACTATACCATAGCTCCCAACTGTCCCTGATTTTGAAGAACTGTCCCTGATTTGGAACAATGTCCCTCTTTCCTCCTCATTTGTCCCTTATTTTGGTCTGATGTATATAGCTGTATATAAAATGCATTATTATCTCAAAATGTAACAATCCTACAGTCTCACCTGAGTCAGAGGACTGCTGGCTGGTGGTAGGAGTGGAGCCCAGTGGCAAGGACCGCAGGCAGGTAGTAGGTGAAGGAAGTCTGGCAAAGGTGTGGTCAGACAATCCGGGTTGGCTACGGTAGTAGCAGTGCTGGATACTGGATGAACACCAGGTAGTACTCTGATGAGGTGCGGAAACTAAGTGCTAGCTGGTTTTCACTAGAGCCCCTGATGGTGGGGATAGACTGCGCTGCAAGCTAACACCAGGTCACGGTCCCCAGGATCACCCAGCCAGGCAGAGTGCAGGTTCGGTCCGGAAGTGGAGGAGCAGACAAGGGAGAACCAGAGAGAAGTCAGACGAGCCAAAGGTCGGGGCGGGCAGCAGTAAGCGTGGTCAGACAATCCGGATCGGCAACGGTAGCAGTTCAGTAGGTAGGGACAAAGCAGAAGAGTAGTCGGTAGTCAATTCCTGGTCAGCAGTGGATTTGTGGTAGTAGGCAAAAGCAGCAGGTGAGGAGAAGCTTGATCAAGGCTCAGGAGCTCAATAATCAGCAAGCTGGAGTGCAAGGGGCTGGACTTATATAGGGAAGTACCAGGTGTGGGGGATCAAGGGTGATGAGCAAGGCTTGGCAAGACTAAGGTTGAATAATAGGCTTCAGGGAGGAATTTCCAGAGAGGAGGGTATCCTAGTAAGCAGGGCTACTGCCTGGGATGTGGCTGGTCATGGGTTCGAATCCCGACACAAAAAGTGTTTCCCAGTGCTAAGCCTTTCTATCTGATTTCTAAATTGTTGCATTTGTAAATTTCAAAAGCCAATATAATTAAGTAGTAGTGGTAAAAAAAAAAAAAAAAAAAAGTGGGTTTACCTAATCATTTTTTTTTTGCTTATTCTCCTTTAAGGGTGTGTGGCAGGGTGTGTGTCCTATGCCTACATATTTTTGATTATACTGTAGGAGTTCTATCTCAAAAAGTGGGAGGTATGCTATATAACAGTAATTATGTGTTATCAATAGGCTAGATTTCTTTCAGGGGGAAAGCTGTTGCAGTGCAGATTGGAGTACAAGATGTTCACAGGGGATTCAATTGGCAATTTTTTTTTTTTTTGGGTGCACATTCACATTACGCAAATCTTCTTTTTAGAAATTAGATTTTAACATTATTTTTTTTTCTTGTGTACTGAAAGAAACATGTGGACTGAGGTTATTAATCTTCTTTTGAATTTGCTAGTTTTAGCTATTTCTTTCTTCAAAAATTTGTGACACTGGACAAAAGCAAGCATGCAGAAAGTGGGCCAAAACTCCTAATTTTTGAAAACTTGACAGCAAGACCACTAGAAGATGGGGTTAGCAGCAGCTGCCTCTGTAAACCTGTTAGTATAAATTTGCTTATGGGCTCTTTCACACACTCCGTCCGTTGGACGGAGTCAGTTTTTCTCAGCGGGGGATCGGCGGCTCGCAGGAGGACAGCTGTGTCTCCGCGCTGTGTGCGGAGACACAGCTGACAGTTCCCCATGCATCTCTATGGGGGAAATCGGATGTCAACGGACCGTCAGTCCATTCTCACCCGATCCCATCCGATCCGATCCGCTGGACGGATGGAAAATAGGGTTTCCATCCGTCCAGATTTGACGGATCGGATCGGGTCGGATGTCAGCGGACACGTCTCCGCTAACATCCGATGCCCCATAGGAATGCATGGGGGCAGGGCCAGATTAACGTAGGGGCTATTGGAGCTGCAGCTCCAGGCCCCTACCTTTATATAGGCCCCGGGTTGGCCATATTCACTGTTACCGCTCTTCTGTCACTTGTAAACACAGAAGTCTGGCTTCTATGCTCGCTTCCCCAGGCAGCTCCCTCAGAACCTCCGCACACAGCACGAAGGCCGGACAAGGAGGGACAGTTGCCGATGCATGGATGTGTTTATGGGCTTCAGAGACAGCATCCCATGTTGAATTAGGCATGCATGGCTGCACCCTTCCTCCTCTGGGTGCATGCCAAGGCACGGCTCTTAAGGCCCTTCAAAATCCTCAGCACCAAGCCCATGATGCTCTTAATCCGGCCCATGATGGGGGGACCGTTCAGATCCGCCAAAAAAACGGACAGGCGGATCTGAACGGTCCGCCTGTGTGAAAGGGGCCTTAAGGATGAGTTCTGGGGAAGTTGTAAAACTACCCATGCAGTGGGGGTTAAATATTCACTTTGTCTAGAGCAGTGGTCTCCAAACTGCGGCCCTTTGCTTGCTTTTATCAGGCCTTTGGGGCACTGTTCCTCCCACTGACACTAATGATGGAGCACTATTTCTCCTACTGACGCCAATGATGGGACACTATAGGTCCAATTGATGCCAATGATTGGGCATTATACCTCTCACTGACCCATAGGAAGGGGCGGTGTTACGAACACCAGGACATTTTCTACTCCCACTGGCCACAGTCCTCCCTGCCCCTATAAAGTCTGAAGGATAGTAAACTGGGCCTTTGTTTAGAAAGTTTGGGGACCCCTGGTCTAGAGGAAAATTAAAAAGCAGTTTTACTTACCATATAACTCGATCCCAGCAGCTCTCCCTTTTCTTCTGACGATGTCCTCACTTACAATGCAGGCTTGCTGCTTCTGCATTTTACATGATTGGTTTCAGAGTGTGATAGATGGACGAAACGCCAAAAAAAAGCTTTGGTATTTTAATGTTTCACTGGATAAAAACGAGCATTTGACCTTTACCTTAACCCACTGCAAGGGCCTTTTTACAATTTCCCAGGAGTTAGGCTTTAAATCCATTTATTTTCAGAATACCCCTTTTGATCCTGAGCCTGTGTCAGTGAGATCACCTTGCTTTACTATAGATTCCAATTAAGACCCTGAGGGCCCTTTCACACAGGCGGACCGTTCAGGCCTGTCAGTTTTTTTAGCGGATCTGAACGGTCACCCCATGCATCTCTATGGGGCATCAGATGTCAGCGGAGACATGTCCGCTGACATCCGATCCCTCAAATCTGGACAGATGGAAACCCTACTTTACATCCGTCCAGCGGATCGGATGGGATCGGATGAGAACGAACCGATGGCCCGTTCCCATCCGATTCCCCCATAGAGATGCACGGGGACCTGACAGCTGTGTCTCTGCACACAGCACGGAGAACAGCTGTCATCCTCCTGCTCAGTGGGGGATCGGCGGATCGGCGGATCGATCCCCTGCTGAGAAAAACTGAGTCTGTCCAACGGACTCCACTGTGTAAAAGAGCCCTAAGTTGTTAACTGAATGGCTCATGCTATTCGAAAATATCCTGCTATCTTTTTTGATATGGTGTGTCAAAACCCATGCTATCTCTAACTCTAAGTTAAAAAGCATAGAATATTAAAACTGGCCATACTTCCAGATTTCCAAACAAATATTTGTATGGAAATTCTCAGAAGTATGAATGTCATTTGAAAGTACATTAAAAAAATGTGTTTTTAACATTCGATTTTGAAGTGAATAGATTTTCCCAAATGAAAACCACTATTACAGTTAAACTTTTGTTTGAGAAATCATTTCTATCAAGCTCTTTTAAATTTTCTTGTTACTGGGATCAAAAACTAATATTGATTTGACCTTACTAACGATTGGAAAACTGAACAAATATTCTTAAAACAACAATTTTCAAACAGAATTCTACTAGTGTATGGCCAGCTTTAGTCTTCTTACTGTAAGTTTCAACAACTGCTATGAATATTTTGTGGCAGGACAAGGTTTGCAGTACATGAGCAAAGAAAGAATTGGAAGACCATGTAATTTACAGACAACAAATAACCTACTACATAAATAGCAAAAGTTTTAGCAAACTAGTTTTGTTGTGAAAATATTATAAAAAAAAAAAAAAAGTTTTACCTGCAGCTATTATATTTTTTAGTGACCACAAAATGTAGATTCAGCAAAAAGCAAAAGGTCATCCTACAGTAGTTGAAAATATGTACAATACAATGGTCCTGTGTTTAAATTATACATTCCTTGATTCTTCAGTACTTTCAGTCCTCAAAGGATTGTCTGATGATGAGGAAGATATTTGTGAGCATCAAAGCTAGCCTTATAAAAAAAATACTATTTCATCATGTACACAAAAAATGCAGAAGCTAGTCCTGCAGGTGATGGATTGTACTTGCTGCGTCAGGTCCTGGACGGATTGCTATCATTGAAGGAAAGATGAATTCCCAAGTTTATCAAGACATGTTGCAGGAGAACTTAAGGCCATCTGTCTACCAGCTGAAGCTCAAAAGAAGATGGGTGTTTCAACTGGACAATGACCCAAAGCATAGAAGTAAATCAACAACAGAATGGCTTAAACAGAAGAAAATACGCCTTCTGAAGTGGCCCAGTCAGAGTCCTGACCTCAACCCGATTGAGACGCTGTGGCATGACCTCAAGAAAGCGATTCACACCAGACATCCCAAGAATATTGCTAATGGTCAAGTACTACTCCTGACCGTTCTGCACATCTGATCTGCAACTAGAGGAAACATTTGGTTAAAGTTATTGCTGCCAAACGAGGTTCAACCAGTTATTAAATCCAAGGGTTCACATACTTTTTCCACCTGCACTGTGAATGTTTACATGGTGTGTTCAATAAAAACATAGCAACATTTCATTCTTTGTGTGTTATTAGTTTAAGCAGACTGTGATTGTCCATGGCTGATGAATGGAGACTCTCAAAGAGAGTCAAGGAACTGTGCCTCATCATCAGCCGGAAGCCGGAAGCTGCGAGTGGTCCACAGCACACACACAGCGAGGGGAGCTGTGAGCTGTGTGTGTGTGGAGGAGGAGCGGAGGAGGAGCCGCGAGTCGCACGTGCGGGGGGAGCGGGGGAAGCCGCACTAGGAAGCCGGGGGCCGAGTGCAGGAGCCTCGGACCTCGGACCAGGGAGACAGTGCGGGGACAGAGCAGCAGCGGCGACAGAGCGGACCAAGGAGACAGTGCGGGGACAGAGCAGCAGCGGCGACAGAGCGGGGACAGAGCAGCAGCGGCGGAGACAAGGACCTGACAGGACCTGGACCTGACCGAGACCGAGGGACGTAAGTAGGAAGTAACTGATCTACTGGTAGGGGGGTGGGCTGGTGGGGGACTACAAGTACAAACTACATACAAGTACAAAAACTACAAGCAATACAGGTTACTAAGGGGCTACTATAGACTGAGAGGTTCTCTGCGACTGACCGACGGTGCTGAGTATCTTGCGACTGGTGAGTATCTTGCGACTGGTGAGTATCTTGCGACTGGTGATTATCTGCGACTGGTGAGTATCTGCGACTGGTGACGACTGGTGAGTATCTGCGACTGGTGAGTATCTTTGCGACTGGTGAGTATCTTGCGACTGATGAGTATCTTGCGACTGGTAAGTATCTTTGCGACTGGTGAGTATCTTGCGACTGGTGAGATCTTGCGACTGGTGAGTATCTTGCGACTGGTGAGTATCTGCGACTGGTGAGTATCTGCGACTGGTGACGACTGGTGAGTATCTGTGACTAGTGAGTATCTTTGCGACTGGTGAGTATCTTGCGACTGATGAGTATCTTGCGACTGTTAAGTATCTTTGTGACTGGTGAGTATCTTGCGACTGAGGGACGTAAGTAGGAAGCAACTGATCTGCTGGTAGGGGGGTGGGCTGGTGGGGGACTACATGTACAAACTACATACAAGTACAAAAACTACAAGCAATACAGGTTACTAAGGGGCTACTATAGACTGAGAGGTGCTCTGCGACTGACCGATGGTGCTGAGTATCTTGCGACTGGTGAGTATCTTGCGACTGGTGAGTATCTGCGACTGGTGAGTATCTTTGCGACTGGAGAGGATCTTCGCGACTGGTGAGTATCTTTGCGACTGGTGAGTATCTTTGCGACTGGTGAGTATCTTGCGACTGGTGGGTGAGCATCTTTGCGACTGGTAAGTATCCGGGCGACTGGTGAGTATCTTGCGACTGGTAAGTATCTTGCGACTGGTGAGTATCTTTGCGACTGGTGAGTATCTTTGCGACTGGTGAGGATCTTCGCTACTGGTGAGGATCTTTGCGACTGTTAGTATCTTTGCGACTGGTAAGTATCTGTGCGACTGGTAAGTATCTTAGCGACTGGTTAGTATATTAGCGACTGGTGAGTACCCCAGGTTTAGTACCAGGGGAGTTAGAGGTAGTGTAGGTAAGGAAGAGCAGGTCATTAACATTATCCCCAAAGAGTAGTGGGTAATAATGTCCGACAGGTTTGCGGATGCCACTCAGTGCACTTCTTGCTGCATGTATGCATTCCTTGATGAACCAATCAAGGGCGAATACTGCTGTGCAAGATGTGAGCGACTTGTTGCTCTGGAAGACCAGATCCTGGATCTAGAGAACACAGTAGCAAGACTGCTTAGCATCAACAACCTGGAAAGGAGCTTGGACATTACCCATCAGGCGCTGGCAGGGGCCAGCATAGAGGAGGGAGGAATAGAGGAGACGCAAGCAGCAGAGGTACGCAGCTGGGTGACCGTTAGGAAGGTTAGTGGGAAGAGTGTCAGGGAGGCCAGCACTGAGTTGGTACACCCTAACAACTTTGCAGAGTTGCAGGTTGAGGGGGATATCAGCTCAGGGGTGGCAGGGCTGGAGCAGGCACCCCCCCCCCCCAGGCTACCAGGGGAGGGGCGGCTCCAGGAAGAAGGGGGTGCGTGACTCAGGAAAGGTTAGGTTGTGGTAGTTGGGGACTCAATTATCAAGAGGACAGAGAGGGCAATCTGTAAAAAAGATCTCGGTAGCCGAACAGTATGTTATTTACCGGGCGCCCGAGTTTGGCACATCGCAGATTTGGCAGACAGATTATTGTGCGGGGCTGGGGATGACCCAGCGGTCATGGTGCATGTGGGCACTAATGACAAAGTAAAAGGAAGGTGGAGGATCCTAAAGAACGATTTCAGGGACTTAGGTAATAGATTGAGGAATAGGACCTCCAAGGTGGTTTTCTCTGAAATACTGCCTGTACCTCGAGCCACACAAGAGAGGCAGAAGGAGATTAGGGAACTTAACAAGTGGCTGAGGAATTGGTGTAGGAAGGAGGGGTTTGGGTTCCTGGAGAACTGGGCTGACTTCTCAGTCGGCTACCAGCTCTTTAGTAAGGATGGGCTGCACCTTAATGGGGACGGTACAGCTCTTTTGGGGAGAAAGATGGCAACCAAGTTGGAGGGGCTTTTAAACTAGGAGACGGGGGGGGGGGGGGGGGCTCAGAAGTAGAGTCAGTCAGGAGGGAGCAAAGGACAGAAGGTAGTATTAGAGTCAGCAGCGACAGTAGGGCCATAACGTAAATTGGTAGGTCTGTGCGGGAAAACCTCAGACCAAACAAGAATAAACATAACCACCAATCATGTTTAACTTCCGTAAAACTAAGAGGGGTATATGCTAATGCCAGGAGCCTAGCTAATAAAATGGATGAGTTGGAAATGTTAGTACATGAGGAGGATATGGACCTTGTGGGAATAATGGAGACTTGGTTCGACCCCTCACATGACTGGCTGGCCAATATCCAAGGGTATTCAGTTTACCGGAAGGACAGGGTAGGAAAAAGAGGGGGAGGGGTATGTCTCTACGTCAAGAACAATGTAAGGGTGATAGAGAGGAGTGACATTACGGAAGGGATGAGTATGGAGTTAGAATCCATGTGGGTAGAACTCCATAGGGAAGGAGAAAAGGTATTTGTGGGGGTTTGCTATAGGCCACCGAGACAAGGGGAGGAGGTAGAGCTGGAACTTTTAGCACTATTGGGCAAAACTAGGATCAGTCATCATATTGGGGGACTTCAATTATCCCGACATTGACTGGGTAGAGGGGACTACACACTCACAGAAGGCCCGTCTATTCATGGAAACCTTACAGGATAATTACATGTCACAGTTGGTGGATTCTCCGACTAGAGAAAACGCAGTCCTGGACCTATTGATCACTAATGACCCAGACCTAATCTCGGAGGTAGGAGTCCAGGACAACCTGGGCTCTAGCGATCACAGGATGATCACATTTAGTGTAAATAACAATATAACACGGCAAGTGGGGAACATAAGAACCCTAAACTTCAGAAGGGCAAACTTTCCAAAATTATACTCCTTGATGGAAAGGGTAAACTGGGACCAAACCCTGGGATCCCTGACCACAGAGCAAAAATGGGAATGCTTTAGGAACATATTAAGCAAATGCATCTTGCAGTGCATTCCTATAGGAAATAAATTTAGGAGAGATAAAGCCAAACCTGGCTGGCTAAACCATCGCGTTAAAAAACTTATTAGGGGGAGAAAATTGGCCTTCAGGAAATATAAATCAGAGGGCACAGTATCGGCTTTCGACCAATACAAGGAGGCAAATAAGAAATGTAAACACGAAATCAAGATGGCTAAAATAAACTTTGAGAGACAAATAGCGGAGGATAGTAAAAAAAAACAAAGAAATTCTTTAAATATATCAACAGCAAAAAAACTAGGGCAGAGCATATCGCACACATAATCAACGATGATGGGAGGATGGTTACAGAGGACACTGAAAAAGCAACCGTGCTGAATGCTTTTTTCTCGTCAGTATTTACACAGGAAACGGAGGGGTATACTGACCATGACTGTATGGTTAGTAGTAATACACAGGACTTGCCACTATGGCTTACAGAGGGTGAAATCAGGGAAAGGTTGGATAAACTTAACACAAACAAATCACCAGGCCCGGATGGCGTACATCCGAGAGTACTCAAAGAACTCAGTAAGGTTATATCTAGACCCTTGTTCCTGATCTTTGCTGACAGTATTAGGACAGGAGATGTACCAGGGGAGTGGAGGAAAGCAAACGTGATTCCGATATTCAAAAAGGGTCAGAGGCATATACCGGGAAATTATAGGCCTGTCAGTTTGACATCAATAATATGTAAACTTCTGGAGGGGATGATAAGGGACTATATCGTAGAGTTTGCTAAAGACAACAACATCATCAGCAGTAACCAGCACGGGTTTACAAATGGGCGTTCTTGTCAAACCAATCTCCTAACATTCTACGAGGAGGTGAGCTGTGAGCTAGACAGGGGCAGACCAGTAGATGTGGTGTACTTAGATTTCGCTAAGGCGTTTGATACAGTTCCCCATAAGCGCTTAATTTATAAAATAAGATCTGCAGGTATCGACAGCAGGGTTTGCTCTTGGATACAGAACTGGCTAAAAGGGCGTGTCCAAAGGGTGGTAATAAACAGCGCATACTCAGACTGGTCTGAGGTGGCAAGCGGGGTGCCCCAAGGCTCAGTCCTGGGACCAACCTTGTTCAATTTATTCATAAACAGCATTGAGGACGGGATCAGTAGTTTGATATCAGTTTTTGCAGATGACACAAAATTAGGCAGGGCAATAACTGCACAGCATGAAGCAGATATTCTACAGGATGACCTGGACAAAATAACGGAATGGGCAACGACTTGGCAAATGAGGTTTAATGTGGAGAAGTGTAAGTTTTTGCACTTGGGGACTGGAAACATAAAAGCACAATACACGTTAGGAGGGGAACCCTTGGGGGAATCAAAAATGGAGAAAGATCTGGGAGTCTTGGTTGATGATAGACTAGGCAATAGCATGCAATGTCAAGCGGCAGCTGCCAAAGCCGGCAGAATATTAGCATGCATAAAGAAAGGTATGTATTCCAGAGATAAGTCTATAATCCTTCCACTTTATAAAAATCTGGTCCGACCCCATCTGGAGTATTCTGTCCAGTTCTGGTCGCCAGTCCTCAGGAGGGATGTGTTGGAGCTGGAGAGAGTCCAGAGAAGGGTAACTAAACTAATTAGGGGATTGGAGGACCTTAATTATGAAGAGCATCTGCAATCGCTTGATTTATTCTCCCTGGAGAAGAGACGCCTGAGGGGGGACATGATAGCAATTTTTAAATATCTCAATGGGGATCTCAGCTTAGAAAATAAGCTGTTCAGTCGAAGGGATTGCATGAGGACTCGAGGGCATACAATGCGATTAGAGGAGAAGCGTTTTAACCTCAGGCAACGTGGGGGGTTCTTTACCGTTAAGGCTACAAGATTGTGGAATTCTCTACCACAAGAGGTGGTTTCTGCGGGTAGTATGGTGGCTTTCAAAAGACTCTTAGACGTACATCTCAAGGATCAGAACATTCAGGGCTATGTGAGATGATTACAGCTACACACACCTACACAGGTTGAACTGGATGGACTATTGTCTTTATTCAACCTCACCTACTATGCAACTATGTATTGTTGTGACTTAGATGGTGATGATCCAATCACATTTTATGACCAATTTGTGCAGAAATCCATATCATTCCAAAGGGTTAACATACTTTTTCTTGCAACTGTGTGTGTGTATATATATATTGTGACAGGAAGTCAGGTAAATCTGTGGGTGCTGTCACAGACGGGAGATACATTTCTGCCTTGTTTAGACAATTCACCAATTACTATCAGGTGTCGGCTGCGGAGGTAGCCAAAAAAGGTTTAAGGACATTGGAAAGCTTCAGCTATTCAGAATGAGGCAATTAAGGCCTCTATAAGTTATCCAGAGGATGACTACTGATTGCTGCCTCCTGAGGCTTTTTGCGTTAAGGAGAGCAGTGAGCTGAGAGAGACTTCTGAAGGTGAGGTGGTGTTGACTTTTTCTGTGTGAAAGGAAAACAAATGGACTATTGGTTTTCTGCTGTATGACCAGCAGTGTCTGCCCAGCAGTAGGTTGGGACAGACTCCATAGGTAGGTTCCTGTGTTGTGAAGGTAGACGCCCCAAGTGGCCAGGGTTTATTTTATGTTTGTTTGATTTATGCTGTTTGGATGCTTGCACTTGTTTCCAGAAAATTGGAAGAATAAACCATGTCTCTCTGTGTAGCGAACCCACCCAAGGGGTCACCCACACCCGCTACCGAGCTAACCCCTTACAATATATATATATATATATATATATATATATATATATATATATATATATATATATATATACACAGTGCCTTGCGAAAGTATTCGGCCCTCTTGAACTTTTCGACCTTTTGCCACATTTCAGGCTTCAAACAAAAAGATATAAAACTGTAATTTTTTTGTGAAGAATCAACAACAAGTGGGACACAATCATGAAGTGGAACGAAATTTATTGGATATTTCAAACTTTTTTAACAAATAAAAAACGGAAAAATTGGGCATGCAAAATTATTCAGCCCCCCTCAGTTAATACTTTGTAGCGCCACCTTTTGCTGCGATTACAGCTGTAAGTCGCATGGGGAATTGTCTCTATCAGTTTTGTACATCGAGAGACTGAAATTTTTGCCCATTCCTCCTTGCAAAACAGCTCAAACTCAGTGAGGTTTGATGGAGAGCGTTTGTGAACAGCAGTTTTCAGTTCTTTCCACAGATTCTCAAATGGATTCAGGTCTGGACTTTGCCTTGGCCATTCTAACACCTGGATATGTTTATTTGTGAACCATTCCATTGTAGATTTTGCTTTATGTTTTGGATCATTGTCTTGTTGGAAGAAAAATCTCCGTCCCAGTCTCAGGTCTTTTGCAGACTCCATCAGGTTTTCTTCCAGAATGGTCCTGTATTTGGCTCCATCCATCTTCCCATCAATTTTAACCATCTTCCCTGTCCCTGCTGAAGAAAAGCAGGCCCAAACCATGATGCTGCCACCACCATGTTTGACAGTGGGGATGGTGTGTTCAGGGTGATGAGCTGTGTTGCTTTTACGCCAAACATAACGTTTTGCATTGTTGCCAAAAAGTTCGATTTGGTTTCATCTGACCAGAGCACCTTCTTCCACATGTTTGGTGTGTCTCCCAGGTGGCTTGTGGCAAACTTTAAACGACACTTTTTATGGATATCTTTAAGAAATGGCTTTCTTCTTGCCACTCTCATGTCCTGAGCTTTTATCTTTCCTTCCCAGACATCAATATATATGGCACACAGGTTAAAAGCAGCCAATACAGAATCTTGGAAAATTCATGGGATTTTTAGCAAAACAATGTACAAAATTACTAAGTTGTTCTTAGTGGGTTAATATGCAATGTGTTGGAGTTTACAAAACAACATAGGTTGCACTGGACATATGAGTCAGACATAGGATTTGATGTAGGTAACCTTTACCATTCTCAGTAATGTGTAACAATGCCAACCAGAACAAAGGACAAAAACAATACATAAAGAAATGTCAAGTACAAAGTGCAAAGCTTGTGATAATAATTCAACATCAAGGGATCCTGTCAGAATAGAAATATGAACTTTGCCATTACTGGCCTAATATTAGGAATATGCACTACGTAGCTCTTCCCCTCCTTGCTTTACTATTTAAAGTGCAACCATCACTTCACCCATTCAAGGCTTACCTTGCTTAAGCTTTCCCCAATCCTGTTTACCTATTGGATCCCTGAGTCCAATATCTATTTAAGCTCCATAGCAGTCTGTGACGGAGCTAACATAGGGTTAGTGACCTTCTCTCCCCCTTGTGACAGAGTTCAGGTCTTGGCCCCTTAGGCCCAAACACTACATCTTTGGAGTAAGGGGTAGAAGGTCAGATTCTTCCCTATACCTGGGAGCATTGTGTTGCTCTAACATCCCCCACAGAATATTTAAGTGTCAGGGTAACTTGATGAATGTGAGTATCAGCAGGGGAAGGGTAGGGGGTTTAAGAGAACCTGACACATTGTCCTGAATGGGTCACTGACCTCACCTGGAACAAGCATAACTATATTATGTTTCCTAACACCAGGATAGGGACTAGCCAAGAAAGGATAAGCTTCCAAGCTTTCTATATTTATAGAAATATATATAATCCTAATGAGCTGAGTAATCCTAATGAGCTCCTTCTAGTGGCTAATCTACAAATCACTTTTTAAATACAACTTTTTAAATACAAACCAAGAAAGACACAATGGAATGGAATGGAAATGAGGGCAGTAAAGGGTAAGTGCAATGCCGAGGAAGAGAACAGAGAAGGAAGTGGTGTATACACACTGAGGGTGTAATGTTGAATGTGCTCAAGAACTGCCCAATACAACTGACAAGAAATCAACATGCTTTTGGAATCATATCAAATTTTATATTTTACAATAAACAATACACTATACAAATAGCACTTACCTGAGAGGTTTCTCATACACTGTGTATCATATCTGTAGAGGGTATTAACTTAATTTTCTCTTTATTTATACTCAGCAATCTTCCAAATACATCTTTTGTCTTGCAAGGATTCCCCCTCTGCCTGCATATGAACAATGCCAACGTACACAGCCGCATTGTCTTGGATGCCACACAACATCAGTACCATCAGTGGACAAACAATGAACCTCAAAACCTGCATCACATACTTTCTCCTTAGTCCTAATGACAAAACCCAAAAACCAGGTTCCACACTGAAATGATTTGTGTCAGTTGTCAACCAGAACAAATTCTTACACATACAGTATGCATTTATATATAGTGTGTGATTGTATGTTCATGTGTGTGTGCTTACATTATAAATTCGTATGAACAGTTGTTGCTTTTTTTGATTGGTACAGACACACACTGGTAGTCTTCAGCTTTCTTAAAAGGTTGGGCTTCTTGCGTGTTGGTGTACATGTAAGGGGGATGGGGCTATCTCCAAGGCATACCTCCTCTCAGGTTTAAAGTTGTGCAAAACAAGACACAGGCTTCAATCATTACCATTGGGTTTTATGCAGATACCTTTATGTGAATGAACACAAAAAAAAGAAGCTGTGGGGATTTCCCTCTAAATAGCCCTCTCCCAGTTAGACTCAGTTTTTTGCTAGTGTTCTTTGGCTGTGGGAAGTTTTTTATGCCCTTAAACATTCTGTCTTTTGGTATCCTATTGAAGAAGGTTTGCTATGCAAGAGGAACTTCCTGTTCTAGATTCTGCCCTCATTGCTCCATGGGGGAAAATCCAGTTTTAAAAGACCCCGCAGATAGGTGGATGGAGTACTTCTTTAAAGTTACATTTTCCCTGGCAGGCCCTGCCCTGGTTGTGTCTATGGCAGTCTGCCAGACACTGTTGTCTCAACTAAGCGCATCACCCAAAACCCTAGTTCTATCCTTACGAATGCCGCTTTCCTCAGTCAGTTAGCCTTACCTATGGGCTATCATGTTTGAGTGGAAGACAGCGCTAGACTGGTGTTGCTCGCGGCTGCCTAGCGGCAAGGTACCATGTGGCAGGCGTGGAAGGAATTGCTTTCAATGGGTTGTATCCCAATTGTAGGTGGTAAGTGATAGACTGCATTGGGCTTACGCTACTGCACATAGACCTATCTATGGGCTTACGCTACTGCACAAATGACTTGGAACCTCCTCATCAAATCTCCACAAGGTGTCTTCTCTTCATTAACCACTTAAGCCCTGGAAGATTTTACCCCCTTCCTGACCAGGTCCTATTTTGCGATTCGGCACTGCGTGACTTTAACGGACAATTGCGCGGTCGTGCGACACTGTATCCAAATGAAATTGACGTCCTTTTTTCCCCACAAACAGAGCTTTCTTTTGGTGGTATTTGATCACCTGTGAGTTTTTTTTGATAATGCGCTATAAACAAAAAAAGAGCGACAATTTTGCAAAAATTACAATATTTTCTTTGTGTTTCTTTTATTTGTTTCTACTTCTCTTTTCTTGGCTGCCTTCCTTTCTTTCCTGCTTCGTTTCTTTTCCTTTTTCCTAGGCCCTGTGGGGCTTGCGATTCGAGGTAAGCTGATCTTTTTTGTCCTCCCTTCCTTATGACGCTTCAATGGAATGTACAAGGCTTGAACTCTCCCCAGAAAAGGGTTAAAGTTTTTAAGTTTCTCAGTAGGAAACATATAGATATAGCGTGTTTCCAGGAAACCCATTTTTCTTCCTCTTCACACCCCACATATTTTGATGCTCAGTACCCCCAAGTATTTCTAGCCAATGGCCTGACGAAACAACGTGGGATACTGATTGCGTTCCGGAAAGCTGTTCCTTTTCGTTGTGTTAAACAAATAGCGGACCCTGATGGTAGATAACTCCTACTTCAGGGTCTCCTTCAGGATACTGAAGTGACTATTTTGAGCTATTATGCTCCTAATTCTAATCCTGGTCCCTTCCTGACCCATATCTGCTCCCTTCTCATGTCCCATGCCAAGGGCACCCTTCTCCTGGCAGGAGACTCGAACACAGTACTGAACCCAGCTCTAGATAAATATCCCCCCGAGAGAGTAGCTTCTTCATCTGCTGCCAAGCGCTTCGCTTTCTCCTTACAATCCTTTGATCTTGTGGACATGTGGCGACAATTGCACCCAAGTGGTAGGGACTTTACACATTATTCTCACCTCCACCACTCCCACTCCCTTATAGACAATGTATTCATGCTGAGACAACATCTCCCCCTCAGTTTCTATCTTGGCTGTTCCCTGGTCTGATCATGACCCAATCTTGGTGGAATACAAGTGAATGCATTCTCCTCCTCTTGGATAATGATGACTCCCTTTTGTCTTTTAAGGACATTCAAACTGAGCTCTTACAGGCGTCCAAGGAATATTTTGCTCTCAATGCAGGCTCAGTTTCTTCCCCAGAGACGCTGTGGGAAGCTTATAAGGCAGTTTTGCGGGGACGTGTTATTCAAATAGCTTCCAGACGTAAACGGGAACGACTGAAACTTCAGCAAACATTAGAGGCTCTCCTGGACCGACTTTCCGCTACTTTTAAGCAATTTCCAACCCCTACTAACCGCAAGCTGTTGGCCCATTGTCGGGCTGAGTTAGATTTGTGCCTTACTGACAAGGTGGAGAGGACCCTACGCTGGTCTCACCAAATGTGGTACGCCAAAGCCAATAAACCAAATGCAATGTTGGCCAACAGGTTGCGGACCTTCGCTCCTAAGTTTACCCCTATTACTTTGCGCACTCGCCATAATGCTCTCACTAGCAACCCTCTTCGGGTTTTGGAGAAATTCCGTAGCCGCCTTGCCGGGCTGTACTCGGCCCCGGCACAGGCCGATCCCCAAGCCGCGGATACTTTCTTGCAACATGTCTCCCTGCCCACCCTTTCTGTCTCTCATATAACTCTTTTGGACCGCGATATCCAGAAGTCTGAGATTTTGCAATGCATTAAAGACCTGAAGGTGGGAAAGAAACCTTTACTGCATTGTACTATAAGAAATTTGCGACTGTCCTGGCTCCTCCCTTAACTGCAATGTTTAATGCTGTTAAAAATGGTCAACCTCTTACCTCTGATCTTTTGACCGCCAATATTGTTATGTTGCCCAAACCGGACCAGGACCACTCATCGTGGGCTAATTTTCGTCCTATTTCCCTTAATAATATCGACATGAAACTTTTAACAAAAATCCTGGCTACTCGTTTAAATTCCTTCCTTCCTCACCTGTGAAAGAAAGACCAGGTTGGTTTTGTGCCCCGGCGACAGGCTGGGGATGCTATTCGGCGGATCATCCAGTTGCAGCATTTCGCCCATCAACGCTGCATACCCACTATGTTATTGTCCTTGGACGTGACTAAGGCTTTTGATACCTTGTCCTGGCCTTATCTTATGAATGTCCTCCGCCGCTATGGCTTTGGTCCCTCCTTTTTGACCTGGCTGTCTGCTCTCTTTGACTCTCCTCAGGCCCGCATTAAAAATTATGGGCTTGAGTCACTCCATTTCTCTATTGGCCGGGGTACCCGACAGGGTTGCCCGTTATCCCCCCTCCTATTTGTTTTGGCTTTGTAGCCATTGGCTGATGTGATACGCTTACATCATGACATTTCGGGCATCGAAGTTGCAAGCTCACAACATAAAATATCTCTATTTGCGGACGATATCTTGTTGTCTCTTACTTCACCTAGGATCTCATTGCCCAATCTTTTGGCTCTTCTGGACTCGTTTGCTGTCTTTTCTGGTCTGCGTATCAATCCTGCTAAATCTAAGGCGATGTCCGTCACTCTACCCCCCTCCGCTGACGTGGCAGCTCTCCAGGCGGCCTTTCCTCTCCAATGGCACCCCGCTTTGCCCTACCTGGGGGTTAAGCTGTCCCCCACATATAACAATCTTTATGCTGTTAACTATCAACCTCTCTTCTGCCACCTGACAGACCTGCTTTCCTCTTGGTCTCACCTATCTCTATCTTGGTTTGGTAGGATCACTGCTGTCCGTATGACTTATCTCCCTAAACTGTTATACTATTTTCGCGTGTTACCGGTTCCAATTCCTTCCCACATCTTGCGTATTCATCAACGTAACATTCTGAAGTTCATTTGGGGTTCCTCCAGACCCCACATTAACAAATGCATCTTGTATGCTCGCAGGATCTCTGGAGGGTTCTCTATCCCAAATCTACGCGCTTACTACACTGCAGCATCCATAGCCCCACTCTCTCATCTACATGACACGTTTCAAATGCAATTATGGGCCACAATTGATCTGATGGATGCCTGCCCGATTCCCCTCTCCTCTATCCCTTCCCCCGAAAAATATCGTCCACCGAACCTGCGCCCATGCCTTCTTCATTCTCTTCGCCTTTGGGATTCTGTTAAATATTCGGCCAATTTGATCTCTCCTCACTTGCCCCTATTACGACTCTTTCCTTGTCCTATGTTTCAACCCGGCTATGATAACCCCCGGCAATTTTCCTGGTGGGTGGATCATGGCTGTGTGGATGTTCACTCGTTATTCACCCCCACAAGGATACTCCCTTTTAGGGCCCTTCGATCCTCACAAACTGGAATTGGCGGGTGGGCTGGACAAGGAAGACTGGCAACACATGACAGCTCCTCACTCAAAATGTTCTCGTAATGTCTAAATTTTGGAAAATGCATATAAGGTGTTTTACAGATGGTATTATACCCCAGCTAGACTGGCCAAATTTATACCTGCATATTCTCCCCTGTGTTTTCGGGGTTGTACTCAGGAGGGGACTATGGCGCATATTTGGTGGACGTGCCCTAAGGTGTGCAGACTATGGATCAGGATCTACGCTTTGCTCTGTAATATTGGACAAACTGAAAAGGGACCCGTATGAGGCACTTCTATGCAAACCTATACCCAACCTATCCCGTAGGCAGCGTCAGTTGGCCTAGCATTTGTTCACAGCTACGAAATTGACAATAGCCCAGTCCTGGAAAGACCTGTTGCTTAGCTTTGAGACAGTCAAAAATCGTATGAATGCTATCCTGATCAATGAAAAACTGACAGCAATAGCCTCCGATTCTCATGACAAATTTCTTAAGGTGTGGGATCCCTGGATTTCGAATGTTGCCACTTCTAGATTTCAGGCCACTCTCCTCTCCATTTAAATGCCCCCCCCCCCTGAAGGACCTGCCCTTCCTTCCCACCTCTTCTCTCTGCCTCCTTCTATCGTCTTCTCCCTCTTTGTTTGTCTTCTTTTTTCTTTCTTTTCTCCTTTCTTTTCTCTTTGTCTACTCTGTATTAAACATAGAAACATAGAATGTGTCGGCAGATAAGAACCATTTGGCCCATCTAGTCTGCCCAATATATCTGAATCCTATGAATAGTCCCTGGCCCTATCTTATATGAAGGATAGCCTTATGCCTATCCCATGCATGCTTAAACTCCTTTACTGTATTTGCAGCTACCACTTCTGCAGGAAGGTTATTCCATGCATCCACTACTCTCTCAGTAAAGTAATACTTCCTCATATTACTTTTAAACCTTTGCCCCTCTAGTTTAAAATGGTGTCCTCTTGTGGTAGTTTTTCTTCTTTTAAATATGCTCTCCTCCTTTACCGAGTTGATTCCCTTTATGTATTTAAAAGTTTCTATCATATCCCCTCTGTCTCTTCTTTCTTCCAAGCTATACATGTTAAGGTCCTTTAACCTTTCCTGGTAAGTTTTTTCCTGCAATCCATGTAGTAGTTTAGTAGCTCTTCTCTGAACTATCTCTAGAGTATCTATATCCTTCTGGAGATATGGCCTCCAGTACTGCGCACAATACTCCAAGTGAGGTCTCACCAGTGTTCTGTACAGCGGCATAAGCACTTCTCTCTTTCTACTGCTTATACCTCTCCCTATACATCCAAGCATTGATCCTTCTTTTTGCTTGGTACTCTATGACCATGTCTATTTCTGATTGATGGAACACTCTCGGAATGCTGCACCAGTTGTGGTTTGTACTATGTGTCACTGGGGGACTTTTGGTCCCCGCTTTATTATTTTTGCTTACAAATTCCATCTAGTTTACAGCATCCAATGTTGGCTCACGCCCTATGTTTGTATTTTCTTTTTGATGCTACCTGTTTTATATGTTCCATTTTTCGCATTGTACTTACTGTACATGCCTCGATCTGATGTATGTTTATGCCTTTCCTTTAATAAAAACTTTTGTAAAAAAAAAATACATCAATGAGATCTGAAGTTAGGAAGGGTTCCTTTTTTTCCTCTCAGTCTTTTACTGCCAAGTCTAAAACAGGTATTTACATTCATAAGTAATCCCACCCCTAGGGGATCCCACAATTTTCTCCTGAAGGTAGTCTCTGCCTGAAGCTTAACTAAACGTACCTCCTCTCTAATGCCCCAGGTCCCTTGCGAGTGCTGCCATCTTTTTCTGTGGGTACTGGTCTTTGGGCATCTCCATTGGTCAGCATGCATGCACAGAAGTCAGTCATCCCAGCACTCAGGGACCTGTACAGGTGATGTAACCTGAGCTGTACAATATCAGCTCAGTTTATATGCTACAGAAGACTGTGAGCAGGCAGGTAGGTGTATTTTAATGCAGCTGACACATTGAATGTCTCTTCTGCAATAATACCCTGCCTGCTCTCAGTCTTTTCTAAATAAGCCTTCAGTTTAACCAGGATATTGTCCTTCCTTCCTTATGTCCTACTCTGAAAACATCCTAAGAAAATTTATCTCAACTGTCTGGATATGATGCTCTCTGCGAGAGTTTACCTTTCAGCTGCTGCTGCCTTTGATCAATCAGATTCCCTCTTTGTGCTTCCTGAAAGTTTGTACAGGGTTTTCCCTGCTTCTCACACCACCATTGTTAAGTGGATCAAACAAGTTATCATCAGGGCTAATAGTCTGAAGGATAGGTTTCCTCCCTTACCTGTTAAAGCGGAACTTCACTCAAAAGGGGAAATTTTGCTTGTTTGCACCCCCTCTCCCGCCACGTATCCGCTCCCAGTTCTGGTCGGATCGCTGCAGCGATCTGAGTGGAAGTTCTGCCCCCCCCTATAGGAGAATACCTATCATACGTCTTTCTGCTACAGTAGGTACCAAGTCCTCCACTAGGCCCAACAAACAAATTTGCATAGATGGCATAAAGGAAGTATGTGCAACTGTATTGATAACAGGAAATTACCTCCCCCCAGTAGTGGGTGACAGCAGGGCACTCTAAAAAAATATGGGAAAAATCTCAAGGAGAGTAATCACTCCTCCATTCTTTCTGGGAGACTGAGGGATCCAATCTGTACAGCCTATTGGGAGTAAAATAGGCTCTGTGGGCAAATTTAAATTGGATAAGCCTGTCCCGTAAGGAGACGGTGTGTCAAAAAGGGTGGTCCCATACATCTTCCCAGTCTTTATTGTCCAAGTCCAGAATGTCCTGCAACCACTGCTGCCTATGGGCAGAAAGGTCAGGGAGGGAGGTCAAGAGGAGGTAGCTGTATAACACAGAGGTGGGATTTCTAAGCATTCTGTCCAGAGTAAATGTTCTAAGTCAGATTGCACCATCATTAGAGATATATGTGGGTACTAGCTGTTAAAAGCATAGGACAACTGCAAGTACAGTATTTAAAAAAAATGTTTGAGGTGGGGACATTATAACCAGGACAGCTAAAGGCCTCAGTGAGTAGATGTCAACAATGTGAGAGATCACTTTTAGTTTGTATTTTACCCAGGCCTGTGGGTCAGGCAACATTTAAGAGTGAGGTAGGGTCAGATTGAGCCACAGTGGGAGATGGCGGTTTACACAAAGCTTTCACAGGTTAAGCCCACTTTCCAGGCTTTGAAAGGGTAGTTAATGGAAGGGGTCAAGAATAAGGGTGCGGCAGGACCGCAAAATAAAAGATTCTGCAGTGCCTTCAGGGAATGTGCTACTGCTGCCTTCAGGACCATTGAGAGATTAGATATATTAGGGCACAGCCACAACCGAGCCATCAACAGTTGTAAGACTATGAAATATTTATGGCAATCAGGAAGAGCCAATTCTTCTCTCGAAGTAGGATGCATCAAAGTGGTCAATTTGTATCTGGGGGGACAGGAGCCCCAGAAAAAGGAGGAAAAAAGTTGAAGTTGTGTAAAAAAGTTGTGTAAAAAAGGATTTTGGTATCCGAAGTGGAGAATGTCAAAAAAGGCCATTGAAGTTGGGAAGAATTTTAATTTTTATCAGGTTGACAGGGCCTACTAGGGACTGGTCCTTTAATTGTGCCTTGGCAGTTTGATACACCGGAAGAAGATTAAGGCCAATAGAGTTTAGGATATAAAGAAATGAATAAACTGCGCTAACCCACCTAAATCGTGTATAAGCTGCTGGCACAAAACAACTGACAAACAGGTTGATGCAAACATTAAATATAGATTGGATTGAAAAGATGTAAATTTTCTTCTGCTGTCACAATTCAACTTACACACCCTACACTTCCGGCATGGAAAGAACCCGATCAAGTCTGTAAAAAATTGGGGTTTAGTGGGTGGTTGAACGGAATATTCAGTGAGCAGTGACCACTTCGCGAAATTCACGAAGTGGTCACTGTTCACTGAATATTCCGTTCAACATAAACAAATCAAACAATTTTTTTCCAGGCACTGGGATACTTTGAAAAATGACCGTGTCATAAGTCCGGTCCTTCCAGACAGACCTTTGGTTACGTTTAGAGGCGCTCCCTCTCTTAAGAGCAAGCTAGCCCCTAATGTGCTAGATCCACCCACTAAAACCCAATTTTTTACATACTTGATCGGGTTCTTTCCATGCCGGAAGTGTAGGGTGTGTAAGTTGAATTGTGACAGCAGAAGAAAATTTACATCTTTTCAATCCACTGTCACAAACTCCATCTATCACATTACATTTTTTTCTACGTGTGCCACCACTCATGTTGTTTATTTATTGACTTGCCCGTGCCAGAAACAATATGTTGGTCGCACCATCAGACCATTCTACGTAAGGGTGAACGAGCACATTACTAAAATCATTACAGGTAAAAGTAATCTCAATGTGCCCAAACACTATCTACGGTACCATCTTAAGGATCCCAAAGGGACCTTATTCCAGATTATTGATCACTTCACAGCCCCTTGGAGGGGTGGATCTAATAAGCGGGGAGTTTCGCGTCACGAAACTTATTGGATCTACACCCTCCAGTCTAATTCACCTTTTGGCTTAAATATTGAATGGGACATTAACTCATTCATCAATACATCTTGAATTATTGAGAATCCCATTCTTAGAGGTATTCTATACCCCATTCAGTGTACCATCAGTTTACATTCTATTTTATTTCACTTTGCATACTGCTTGTGAGAATATAATATTTTTGCTCCCATCCTCTTTCTCTTTCTCCTTGTTCATATTGTTATATGCAATACATATAAATTTTAAATTAATTAAAATTTTTTATGTTCACTTTAATGTGAATATTTTAGATTTATTTCTGTCATGCGTATAATTTATTTTGTTAGAGATTATATGGTCATTTTCATTATGTATTAGGTATCAACACATGGAGATATTATGTCTATTTGTTTTTATTTTCTTTGGCTCTCCACCTGGTTTGTTGCCTGTTCCCTTAATGGGCGGTATGTTTTGTATGTCGGGCCTCCTTCTGAAGTTGTCCTGATTACTATGCGCTTCACCGGCGTCATGTAGACTTCCGGGTATGACGCACACATACCTCACTTCCAGTGCAGACCGGAGGTGACGTTGCGATGTCCGGTTTCTTGTCAGAGAGAGGCTTGACGCGCTCGCTGCCGCCATCTTAATGTAGATGGTGATGTTTGCCAGCATATACACAGGTGGGATCCGATTTTTATCAATTTATCAATTCAGCAATTATTGAGCTTATATATTCCTTTGGATTCCTCAATAACATGCTGGTCAAATCCTTTGAGAATGTCCTATGGGACGAAATGCATCAGGATCGTGCCTTCATAGTCAGATTTGCCTTCTTGTCTGCCTGTACTACTGTATTGTTTGTGAGTGTTTTTCCCTTATGTAAATAAATGTATTATTGGGTTTTTACACTGTCTGTTTCCTTTGGTCTACATTTACATGGTCCTGGATGTCTGTGAGCCTTATTTTCCCTTCACCCTATTGGACATCTACTTGGGGAACATCCATGGTTGCAGCCCATTTTAAAGAATCAACTTATGAGCTCTATTTGACCCTTATGCTGTATAGTATTTTGGGTCAACATCATCTGGTGAGCGCAGTATTTTTTTTGGTGTTGGTGACGGGACACATTCACATCACGATTCACCTCCTCCTTTCGGATTATTCATCCTGCACTTATCATTGGGACTTTTATATCAATTTTTTATTGCTTTTTCCATTGATTTGGATATATATGCACTTTATTTCTTATTGGGAGCTGTCATAGTTATTTTTAATGTAGCGCTGCACTTTTCTATATTCAATAGAGTTTAGGGATCAACCAATTATCGGCAAAGCCGATTATCGGAGGGCCGATATGCACTTTTCCCGATATATTGGTATCAGCCCCGGAACTTGCCGATATTACCGATATTGTGTGCTGCGCAAAAGTGATGTCATTGCCTGTGTTACTCAACGTAATTCCGTGCGCTGGGCCTATTACTCACGTTCTGCCTTCTTAGGCCGCCTCCCTCACCTCGGACAGCGTCCACAGACCGGCAGCAAGCAAGCCAAGCAGTTATCCAGCCACCCTCCCAGGCAGTGGTGTATTTAGGTTTTGTGCTGCCCTAGGCCGGACTAAACTCGTGCACCCCCCAATTTACCTATGACCCACCCCTTCCTGTCAAGGCCACACCCCTTCATTTTTCAGACCCGCCCTATCATCTGTAAACCACACCCCTTCCTCTTTAGGCTCCACCTCTTCCTCTCTGTACATTAAAAGTGGGTACAAAGTGCCTACTTGTATATTTCGTTGTTTTGTATGGGTACGTTGGCTCGTGGTAGTGCTCCTGGGGGCCCCCACTAGGCAGCGGGGATGCCAATCCACGGGGCCAGCGGCCGCAATTGACGTTGGGCATTCTCTGAGAGAGAATGACGGCCTGCTGTTGTAAATACAGCTGACCGTTGTTCTCCCTGAAATGATCACAGAGCGCCTGTGATCCTTCTATATAGGAACACAAGTCTCTATGGTCATTTCACAAGCCCCTCCCCCATACAGTTAGAAAACACCCCCTAGGCTTACACTTAACCCTTTGATCACCCCCGGGTTAACCCCCTTCCCTTCCAGTGTCATTATTACAGTAACAGGGCATATTTGTAGCACTGATTACTGTAGTAATGTCACTGGTCCCCCCAAAAGTGTAAAAAATGTCAGTTAGGGGTCCGATCTGTCTGCCGCAATGTCGCAGTCCCGCTAAAAATCGCAGATTGACGCTATTACTAGTAAAAAATAAAAATGTCAGAAATCTTTCCCCTAGTTTGTAGACACAATAACTTTTGCACAAATCAATCAATATACACTTATTGGGATTTTTTTTTTACCAAAAATATGTAGCAGAATACAAATTGGCCTAAAAGGATGACAAAATTTGATTTTTAAATTTTTATGGGGGAATGTTACATAGCAGAATGTGAAAAACAATATTTTTTTTTCCGAATTGTTGCTCTTTTTTTGTTTATAACGCAATAAATAAATATCGCACATGTGATCAAATACCACCAAAAGAAAGTTCTATTTGTGGGAAAGAAAGGACATTCATTTTTTTAGGGTACAGTCTTGCACGACCGTGCAATTGTCCTTTAAAGTAATGCAGTCCTGAATCGCAAAAAATGGCCTGGTCATTAAGGGGGAAAATCTTCCAGGGTTGCGGGCATAGTGCAGGGGCTGCAGACATGGTACAGGAGATGCAGGGGTTGCTGGTATGGTGCAGGGGATGCGGGCATAGTGCAGGGGCTACAGACATGGTACAGGAGATGCAGGCATGGTGCAGGGGCTGCGGACATGTTACAGGAGATGCGTAGTTGCGGGCATAGTGCAGGGGCTGCAGACATGGAGATGCGGTGCTGCGGGCATGGTACAGGAGATGCAGGTCTGTGGGCACTGGGCAGCATGGTACAGGAGATGCAGGGCTGTGGGCACTGAGCAGCATGGTACAGGAGATGTAGGGCTGTGGGCACTGAGCAGCATGGTACAGGAGATGCAGGACTGTGAGCACTGAGCAGCATGGTACAGGAGATGCAGGACTGTGGGCACTGAGCAGCATGGTACAGGAGATGCAGGGCTGTGGGCACTGAGCAGCATGGTACAGGAGATGCAGGGCTGTGGGCAGCATAGTACAGCCGATGCAGGTGATTCGGGCATGGTACAGGAGAATCTCCTGTACCATGCCCGCAGCACCAGCATCTGCTGCGGAGGAGTCTCACTTACCTTAAGGCGCCTTCCATTTGAAAATGGCGCCGCCCAGTGCCATTACATCACCGCGCATGCGCTGCCTGCCTGGGAATAGACGCACTGCGCATGTCGGGCGGCCATGGCCATTTTTTTTCTTTCAGGTTTTAGCAGCGGATCGGGGGGGTTTTCATGCAG
Organism: Pelophylax lessonae; assembly: GCF_965119305.1. NCBI lineage: Eukaryota > Metazoa > Chordata > Amphibia > Anura > Ranidae > Pelophylax > Pelophylax lessonae. The sequence continues at coordinate 319,379,238 of NC_138769.1, forward strand.
GGGGGCGGCTTTTTTGCCCCCACCCCCACAAAGTGCCGCCCTAGGCATAGGCCTTGTCGGCCTAGGCCTAAATACAGCAGTGCTCCCAGGCACCCACAGCACCCGCCAGCCAGCCACAGGCCCTGGCATCAGCCACCCACAGCTTCTGTGCCTGCCAGCCACCCTCCACAGGGTGCCAGCCACAGCAGGGTGCCATCCGCCAGCCACCGACCCACAACAGGGTGCCAGCAGCTAGACACCCACCCACCCCACAACAGGGTGACACCAAGCCAGCCACCCAAAACAGGGTGCCAGCCAGCCACAGCAGAGCAGGGTGCCAGCCAGCCACCCACCCCACAACAGGGTTTCAGCAAGCCAGCCACTCACAACAGGGTGACACCAAGCCAGCCACCCACAACAGGGTGATACCAAGCCACCCACAACAGGGTGACACCAAGCCACCCACCCCACAACAGGGTGCCAGCAAGCCAGCCACCCACAACAGGGTGACACCAAGCCAGCCACCTACCCACCCCACAACAGGGTTCCAGTAGGCTAGCCACCCACAACAGGGTGCCAGCCAGCCACCCACCCGACAACAGGGTGCCAGCAAGCCAGTCACCCACAATGGGGTGACACCAAGCCAGCCACCCACAACAGGTTGCCAGCTGCCAACCACCAACCCACAACAGGGTGCCAGCAGCTAACCACCCACCCACCCTACAACAGGGTGACACCAAGCCAGCCACCCACAACAGGGTGCCAGCCAGCAGCCACAGCAGAGCAGGGTGCCAGCGAGCCAGCAGCCACAGCAGGGTGTCAGCCAGCCACCCACCCCTCAACAGGGTTCCAGCAAGCCAGCCATCCACAACAGGGTGACACCAAGCAAGCCGCCCACAACAGGGTGACACCAAGCCAGCCACCCACAACAGGGTGACACCAAGCCAGCCACCCACAACAGGGTGACAGCCAGCCAGCAGCCACAGCAGGGTGCCAGACAGTCACCCACCCACCCCACAACAGGGTTTCAGCAAGCCAGCCACCCACAACAGGGTGCCAGCCAGTCAGCCCCCCACTCTGTACTGCCATTGCACACACACAAAAAATACAAGAAATGGATTACATTCAATAGACACAAGATATCTGAATTACATCCAGACAAATATGAAGAAAAGAAAACCAAAAAACAGGAGCTGTGTACAAATGAATAAGCTTTATTGAACATGTATAAACCATCAGTAATCACTCAAGCAGGCATGTGAAATGCCCCCCCCCCCCCCCAAAAAAAAAAAAACCCCAAATCAAGTGATCTTTATTCAAATTACAGTGCAAAGATACAACATAAGATGAATAGATAGAGCTTACAATATCCAACAGTCAAGCCAAATAAGTTGTAGACACCTTAGTATTAAGCATAAAACATATCCAACATACTTTTATGGTTATTGTTTGCATGAGCCTGCCTTTCCATTTAAATACCATCAAATCAGTAGAACATACAGCTACACAGAGGCATGAAAATAAAAAAAAAACATGTAGAGTACATAAAGACACACTTTGCAAAAACTATACCCAACATTTAGAGCATGAAAAGTATTCATCCAACAAAATACACTTACTGCAATATGGGTCCTTAGGCATGCCAGCAAACCCACCCACCCCCAAAAGCAAATTCGGACATAAAGACATGTGGCCCTGCCATAGGCCAAATGATCTGCTCTTAAACATCCCTTTATATAACCTAGGTTAAACTACACCCACCCAGTATAGGAAACACCCAGCAAAGTAATTAATTGGGTCTGTTGGTTCCTAAACCAAAATCACCAGTTCACTAATGAATGAGTGTTTGGCTGGCCATACATGATACAATTTTCTTACAATTTTCTTGAAATTTACCTTCAGGTATGTAGTACGAAGGCCTGCCTAATTAGATACAAGTGAATGTGTTGTTTAGCTTTGACCTCACATTATGTGGTTTGTGGTAGATCTAACAGAAAATTGTACAACGAAAGTTGAACATGTATGGCCAGCCTTAAGCCTCGTACACACGCATCGAAATTCGGCAGGGAATTTTCGTCCGACGACCGATCTGCCGATATTCGGCTTGTTAGTATGATGCTTCTGACAACCGACTCTGACTAGTTCAGCAGAAAGTGCATTGAAGAAACCTGTAATAGACTGTGTTGTTGCCTTTGACCCATGTGTTGGTGGAAGGAAAGTTGATGATGTCTCTGGAAAAAGGAACAGGGGTCACTTTGAAGAAATGTGTGAGCGCCTGTTGTCGCAAATGGAAGGCCCTCTGCACAGCATCTTAGAGCAAGCTAAGCTCAAGAAAGAAGATCATTCCCTTTTACAACAAAGAGTCAATGATTGTGTACAGCTGTATGGAGAGGCAACTCAAGTCACAGAGGGACGTCAAGAGTCCCTACTTGGATCAAAGCCAAGTGAAGCAGAGGTTCTCAAAGTTTTGTGGAAATCATTTATTGATTGCAGAGAGAGGCGTCTTAAGAATGTTGAAGACTTTAGGATTTTAGCAAAATTGAGTTGCCTATGGATCATGGTCCTCCATGGTGGATAGGACAGACGGTTATGCAGGACAAACCTGAGAAGGAGCGAAATTATGCCAAAAATGCAGTTGAAGAATGTGTATATGAGATGAGGGACAAGTTGTCTGACATTTATGAGAAATCTGTCAATGAAGATGACAGAAACAGTTTCATCCTGAAGCTTGAAGATACTAGGATGCTTATCAGTGAGAGTCAAGAGCAGTGCCTGACACATGCGTGCCTAGAAATCTGTGTCCCAACCCTAGGGTTGAAACAAGAGGGGGGGGGTATGTGACAGGAAGTCAGGTAAATCTGTGGATGTAGTCACAGACAGGAGATACATTTCCACCTGGTTTAGAAAATTCACCAATTACTATAGGGTGTCGGCTGCAAAGGCAGCAGGAAGGTGTAAAGAAGTTGAAAGGCCTTCAGCTGTTCGGAATGAGGAAGTTAAGGCCTCTATAATTTGTCCAAAGGAAGTCTAAGGATTGCTGCCTCCTGACGCTGTGTGAGTAGAGGAGGACAGTCAGATGTGTGCCCCCTGAAAGCTGTGTGAGCATGGGGAAGACCTCCTGAAGCGATGTGCGCTGAGGAGGGTAACAAGTGTGAAGTGTGAAGACTACTCGAGGTGAGGTCTTGGATCGTTTCTATGTGAAAAGAAACCAATGGACATTTCCTGTGTGAAGGGGAAATTAATTAAGACTGAAAACTACTCAAGGTGAGGTCTTGGACTATTTCTATGTGGAAAGAAATAAATGCACTGTTTGCTATGTGAAGAGACAAGCAAAGGAATGGTTGCTATGTGAAGAGTGTGAAGAGACAAACAAAGGGACATGCTTTCTATGTGAAAGGAAAGTCCAATGAACATGTGCTGTGAGAAGAGAAAATAAATGGACTATTGAGTGTCTGCTGTAGGATCAGCAAAATTTGCCCAACAGTAGGTTGGAGACAGACTCCGTAGGTAGGTTCCTGTATGTGAGAAGGTAGCCGCCCACAGTGGCAAGGATTTATTTTGTGTTTTATTTTATTTTGATGTTTTTGACGCTTGCACTTGTGTGAAGAAAATTGCATGAATAAACCACACTGTTGTTTGCAACCACTTCTCAGCTATCTCCCTGTGTAACGAAACCCCCTCAAGGGGTCATCCATACCCGCCACCGAGCTAATCTCCCACAATATATATACACATAGGCAAATCAATAAAAAAAACATATATATATATATATACATATAATTATTTTTTTGGGCATCTATATATATATATATTTTTGTGATTCATATATATATATATATATATATATATATAGACATACATAGATATGTGCATTTCTCTCATTAGCGCCGGAATAGCGCCATTTTACCGAGAATTTGCGGCAATCCACTATAACTCCCACTAATGTTTTCAAAAACGTTATTTTTAGCCTACTTTTTGGTATGGAGCATGCGCACATGGGCTATTTGCCAGAAATAGACTCTGGAGCTATTTTTGCGTTTTACACTTTTATTAAAATCTAAAATTTCTACTTAACTTTTTCACACAGTTTAAAAGCAGTTTAGCTCAATATCATATAACACATCTTTCCCACGCATTTTTTCTTTTTTTCCTGCCATATTTTGTGATTTTGAACAAAACAGTCCACCTTTTAGCTGGACTGTTTTTAAGTCCAGTCCTGACGTTATTTGATCTTATTGAATTTAACACTGCTCATAACATTTCTGATGGAGTTATAGTGAATTGCATTTGCACCTAAAAATAGTCAAAATTGAGGTAAAATAGAACTAGATCAGCGTTGGAGGTACAGTGAATTAGGCCCCAAGTGTCAAAAATAGGCTTAGTCTTAACCACTTAAGGATTTGGCTGCCCAAAGACCAGAGCCTATTTTGCGATTCGGCACTGCGTGACTTTAACTGACTGTAACGGACAATTGCGCGGTCGTGTGATGCTGTAGCCAAATGAAATTGACGTCCTTTTTTCCCCACAAACAGAGCTTTCTTTTGGTGCTATTTGATCACCTGTGCAATTTTTACTTTTTGCGTTATAAACAAAAAAAGAGCGAAACCTTTGAAAAAATAACAATTTTTTTCACATTTTTTATTATATGAAATTCCCAAAAAAAAAAAAAGTAAAAATTAAAATTTTTTAACATTTTAGGCCAATTTGTTTTCTGCTAAATTTTTTGGTAAAAAATTTGCAATAAGCGTATTTTGATTGGTTTGCGCAAAAGTTATTGCGTTTACTAACTAAGGGAAAGATTTTTGTCATTTTTTATTGTTTTTTTTTTAACGAGTAATGGCGGTGATCTGCTATTTTTTTTGCGGGACTGCGACATTGAGGCGGACAGACATTTTTGAAGCTTTTGGGGGTACCAGTGACATTACTACAGTAATCAGTGCTATACATATGAACTGTTACTGTAAAAATGACACTGGCAGGGAAGGGGTTAACTTTATTAGAGATGCAGGGGTTAAATGTGTCCTTAGGGGCGTGCTTCTAACTGTAAAGGGGTGTGGCTTTTCATTAAACCACAGAGACATACGATCCTACATAGCAGGATCGTATGATCTCTGCTGTTACACCAGGGAGAATGACAGGCGGCTTTGTTTACATTAGCCGCCTGCCTTTCTCCCTCTCCACCGGGAGATCGCGAGTGACCGGCGGACATCGGACCCGCCGGTCACACGCGCGGGGATGCAGGGGAATGAGCGGGGCGGGAGCGCGCCTCCGGCGGCGCGCGCTCGTCCCCTTCAGGCTCCTGGGCTAGCGACTTTACCCAGGAGGGGCTGACCGCCGCAGTAAATGTACTTGCGGCGGTCGGCAAGTGGTTAAAGTGGTATAGTGGGCAAAAAGTATAGTGGGCCTTGGCTGCCTAACAGCAGGGCCATGATTTTCAGCTGGGCTGTCATGTCTTCCAGGTGTGGCTGCTGAGAGGGGAGTCTCCCCACTGGCTCCATGAGAGAATTCTCATTGGGCAGTGGAGGAAACCCAATCAGAGGAACATTCAGGCCTGTATCTACCCCAGAAGGCAGATTCTGCCGCAGAGTATTCTGGAAGTGGGTATAAGTTTGAGGGTAACGCATTACGTAGCGTCTTTGGCGGGAAGCAGAGTCCCAGGAGGGAGAGTAAGACTATCTCTCCTCCTGTCAGAAGGATCGGGTGTCTCGGGTGGTCGCCTGAGAGCTGAGCTGCAGAGAGGATCCGGTGTACCGAGGACCAGTGGAGATAGAGGGGTTCAGTTCCAGGAAGACATTCGAAATTCGTGAGTACTGTGAATTGCCCCTGAGGGTCTGCCTACTGTAGAGGAGACTACTCCGGTGAAGGTCCCAGGGATCCAGGAGCCAGCTAGTGTCAAGGGGGTGCCTAGTGAGAGGACCCTGAAGTGTAAGAGGGGGGTGCCTAGTGAGAGGACCCTGAAGTGTAAGAGGGGGGTGCCTAGTGAGTGGACCCTGAAGTGTCAGAGGGGGTGCCTAATGAGAGGACCCTGAAAGTGTAGAGGGGGGGGCCAGTGGTTGGGCCCTGAAGAGTCAAGTGTACAGTGTTAAGGGTTGCAGCAGAACAAGCAGTTATAAGGAGCTACCTCAGTCAGTGAAGGGCTGGAGGGAGCCATTCACAAGACTTTTGAGCTAGACAGAGTGCCAAGAGTCAAGTGTTACTACAGTCCTGGATCTTCTGAGTTAACCAAGGAGTTAAAGTCGAAGTTTCAGCACATTTCAACAAAACATTATTTTCAAGCACCAGGGAGCGTTGGTCGGCATTCAGCTGGCGTCAGGACAGCACTAACAGGCATTTTTCTACAAAGTGTCCCAGTTAAACCTAGTAGAGCCAGAGGAGTATCCCACTCATTAACTTCTCCCATCCCCATTACAAAATAAGCAAAACAAACCAAAGATGCCGGAATGGTCATTGTCTCAGCTCTCACACTTGGGTTTTCAACTTAAATGTGTTGGAAGTGTTACCGGTAACAATGGCAGACCCATATCAGGCCAATTGACTGGAAATCCTGCTATATATATATATATATATATATATATATATATATATATATATATATATACACAGTGCTTTAAGTGGGCCGGTATGCACTGGTACTCAGTACCGCCACTTCCAAATATGGCTCTTGAGCATACTGCCACCTCTCCGCGCACCTTAGCGTACCAGTATGCTCATTTTGGACATCTGCGCCCTCAATTGTCCCCCAAGAATATTTCCCACTCCAGAGCCAGACCAGTCACCACCAGTGAGTCCCCCTGCGCCGGAGTCCCAGCCCAGGCCAGGGGGGGGTGCTCTGTGGGGACCCTGATGTGGGGTGGGGGGGGGGCGACAAAATTTATAGGCTATAATAGAGTAATGGCACCTCTTTTGGGCCACTTAAAGCACTGTATATATATATATATATATATATATATATATATATATATATATATATATATATATATATATATATATATATATATAAACACAGAACAGAATCTGTATTACGCCTGTCCACCATATGGCGTCTACCTGGAGAGAACGCACCCAGACCCTGGGGGTCACAAAGCTTTGGTGGTCCTAGTGTCGTAAGGCACATAGGGCCCACGCAATCTGGTGAGTGTGAAATCTCTCTATCTTGTCACAGTGGAGCACAAGGATTGATACCAGGGATAGAGTGGAAGACCTATCACAGCAGTACCAAGCACTTTTCACTGTGCACTTTTATTTATTTATTTCCTTTGAACTTTCACTATCAAGAAGTCATGTCACTTAAATATGAACTTTTTTTTTTTGCATATGAACTTTTGCACATTTTTATGAAAGTAATTTTATATCTCCTGCACTATACATGAATTTGCAAATTTATCTATTTAATTAATATTGTATTGAATTTTATATTTATTTTTATATGTGAAGTGTACCTATTTATTTAATATTTTTAGTAGATCACGGGGTTATATATGCACTTTTATAAGTTTGAATTTAACAGTGTTAGAACTATTGTCTTTATTATTTTCAAGCAAGCGCTATAGGTAATCATATACAAACTGATTACTTCACTTTCATTGAGCACTCGCACTTTCACTATAGCAGCTGCATATCACATTTATTTATATATTATTATTTATTTAGAAATTTTAGGTTTCTCCATTTGCCGCGGGAATATACTTTGCATATTTTATCTCTCAAAATCCAAGTTTGACTGCACGATCCCTCCAGAAAGATCTGGCAGACACTGGAGTTATGGTACACTATTCCACTGTAAAGAGATACTTGTACAAATATGGTCTTCATGGAAGAGTCATTAGAAGAAAACCTCTTCTACGTCCTCACCACAAAAATCAGCGTTTGTACTTTGCAACTGAACATATAGACAAGCCTGATGCATTTTGGAAACAAGTTCTTTGGACCGATGAGGTTAAAATTTAACTTTGTGGCCAGAATGAGCAAAGGTACGTTTGGAGAAGAAGGGGCACAGAATTGAATGAAAAGAACCTCTGTCCAACTGTTAAGCATGGGGGTGGATCAATCATGCTTTGGGGTTGTATTGCAGCCAGTGGCACAGGGAACATCTCACGAGTAGAAGGAAAAATGGATTCAATAAAATTTCAGCAAATTTTGGATGGTAACTTGATGCCATCTGTGAAAAAGCCGAAGTTAAAGAAAGGATGGCTTCTACAAATGGATAATGATCCTAAACACACCTCTATACTGAAGGTTTTGCCATGGCCTTCACAATCTCCTGACCTCAACATAATTGAAAATCTATGGATAGACCTTAAAAGAGCAGTGCGTGACAGACAGCCCAGAAATCTCAAAGAACTGGAAGACTTTTGTAAGGAAGAATGGGCAAAGATACCTCAAACAAGAATTGAAAGACTGGCTACAAAAAGCGTTTACAAGCTGTGATACTTGCCAAAGGGGGCACTTCAAGATATTAACTCTGCAGGCGCCATTTTTTGTTTTCTGTTATTTTGAAAGTGTAAATGATGGAAATAAAATCTAACTTTTGTTGACATATTATAAGAATGTCTAATCTGTAATTTGATGCCTTTTGGAGATGTTTCCATCTTTCCTTGGCTTCTTTATGCACATTATTACAACTTTTTACCTGGGGTGCCCAAACTTTTGATCACCACTGTATCTAATGAGGACCTGAGACAGCGGTTGGAGCCACAGGGCTCATGCTCATCGCTGAAATGATCGGATTCAGGTAAGAAAAAAAGGGGGGGGGGGTCTTGGGGGCAGCTGAAGCACAGAAGGTTTTTCACCTTAATGCATAGAATTAATTAAGGTGAAAACCATGAGCCTTTACAACTCCTTTAATGGATTCAACAGTGCTCCGAGGGATGTTCACTATTTAGGCTTCTCAAACATTTTACTCTCAACTTGTTTTGATATCTTCTTGGTATTCATGATGTTTCTGACATAAAATTCGAATTCCTTTTAATACCCAGTTGTAAAACTACAAAATGTGAAAAAGTCCACAAAATAATATTTAGGCAAGCCACGGCGTGTGTCATAAAAGTGCTTACAACATATATTTTAATGTTGTAAGGTAATACAAATGTATTTTTATGATCACATGGACAAGATTGCAACACTGATTTAATACACCTTAATCCATCCATGGTAAAGCTCTGTTATGCAACTTGCTATTTTACTAGTCAACCTAGTTTTAACACTATAGGATTTTGTAACCTGAAACTTGGTGGCAGAACAATAAATATAGTTTCAGGGCCTGTTCACACTACATGAAGTGCAGTGCTTTTTTTTTGCATCAAAAATGCATGGAAAGTAGGCCTTACGGGTTCCAGTGGCATGGTTTACAGCAGTGCAGTGCGTTCCATTGCTTTTCAGTTCCTGAAAAAAAAGTACAACATGCTGCACAGAACTGTACTGGAAGCATCAAAAATAGATCAAAAACACACCTGACCCAAGTACAGTGAACAAAAAAGAAGAAAAGGAGCATCTAGAATGCATCCAGAAACACATTAAAAAAACAACAAAAATGCATCAGAACGCATCAAAAACACGTTAAAAACACACATGCAGAAAAGCATCTCAAACGGAACTGGAGGACTCTTTTTTTATGTGAATAGGCACTAAAGCTCCAATCACACTAGATGCTCAAAAAAACAAAAAAAAAACCAGCTGAAATAAATGTTTAGTGTTTTTGCCAAAGTTTTTTCAGTGTTTAAGAGCATTTTCAAAAGTGCTAGCGCTTTTGTTAAGGAACAGGCGGCCACATCCTTAACAACAGAGGACTCATCCCTTCGGGCCGGCATGGATTTTAAAGGGAAACCCCATGGCAAAATATTTTTAAAAATGGCCTGGGGTCCCCCCCCCAAAGTCCATAGCAGAGCCTTATATGAGCATGCAGCCTGGCAGGCCAGGAGGGGGGGGGTGAACGAGCGCCCCCCTCTTGAACCATATCAGGCTTCCAGATTCAGATAAGTAACCCCCTGCACCCCCACAACCCCCTACCCTGAAAGCACCCCCCATGTTGATAGCATGTGGCCTGGTATGGTTCAGGAGGGGGGGGGAACTTTGCTGGCCTGCCAGGCTGCATTCTTGGATAAGGGTCTGGTATAGATTTTGGGGGGACCACATGCAATTTTATTTTTATTTTTGCGTGGGGTTCCCCTTAAAATCCACAACAGACTCGAAGGGGCCTGGTAAAGATTGAGGGCGACCCCTTGCTTTTTTTTCTCAATTTTTATTGCTGCTGACAGCTGATGAGTTATATATTGTTAAGGATGCAGTGGCCAGCTTGTAGCTACCTCCTTAACAACCAGCTATACACTGGTTGTTAAGGAAGCCAGTGGGCCATTGGCTAGGGAAAAAAAAACAGCTGGAATCCGGTGCTTAGCAACAGGTTAACAGCATTTAGGAGCTTCTAGGAGCTGTCAGCTTTTTTTCTGCTCGCAAATCCCTCCCAAAGTGTTTTTTATTTCTGCCCCTAAAAGCTGAAGCTTACAAAAACTTTTAGCTTGCAATAGTTTGCATGGACACATAGGATAACATTATTTGCTTCTAGGAAGTGGTGGGATTCAAAAATTTTAGTAACCAGTACCGACTTTCAAGCATGGTGTAATTTTTTTTATCTAATGTCAGTTAGGGGTTCGATCTGTCCTCCGCAATGTTGCAGTCTCGCTAAAAATCGCTGATCGCCGCCATTACTAGTAATAAATAATCAAAAATGACATAAATATTTCCCCTAGTTTGTAGACACAATAACTTTTGCACAAACCAATCAAAATATGCTTATTGTGATTTTGTTTTACCAAAAATCTGTAGCAGAAGGCAAATTGGCCTAAAATGATGAAAAAAATTGATTTGTATGAGTTTCACCACCTCAGGGGTCTCATCATCCCCGTCGGGCAGCAGTAGGGTCCCCGGGACTCCCTGTAGGGAAAGAGTTCCCTGGTGGGAGATAGCCATGGAGAAGCCTTAAGGGGAGAAGGGGTCCCTGTCCCCAGGAGAGAAAGGGTCCCTGTCCCCTGGGGAGAAGGGATCCCTGTCCCCAAAAAAGGAGTCCCTGTCCCTGGTGGAGAAGGGGTCCCTGTCCCCAGAAAAGGAGTCCCTGTCCCCAGGGAAGAAGGGGTCCCTGTCCCCAGGGGAGAAGGGGTCCCTGTCCCTAGAAAAGAAAGAGTCCCTGTCCCCTGGGGAGAAGGGGTCCCTGTCCCCAAAAAAGGAGTCCCTGTCCACAGAAAAGGAGTCCCTGTCCCCAGGGAAGAAGGGGTCCCTGTCCCCAGGGGAGAAGGGGTCCCTGTCCCCAGAAAAGAAAGAGTCCCTGTCCCCAGAAAAGAAAGAGTCCCTGTCCCCAGTGGAGAACGGGTCCTTGTCCCCAGAAAAGGAGTCCCTGTCCCCAGGGAAGAAGGGGTCCCTGTCTCCAGAAAAGGAGTCCCTGTCCCCAGGGGAGAAGGGGTCCCTGTCCCCTGAAAAGAAGGAGTCCCTGTCCCCAGGGGAGAAGGGGTCCCTGTCCCCAGAAAAGAAGTTGTCCCTGTCCCCAGGGGAGAAGGGTCCCTGTCCCCTGAAAAGGGGTCCCTGTCCCCAGTGGAGAAGAGGTCCCTGTCCCCAGAAAAGGGGTCCCTGTCCCCAGAAAAGGAGTCCCTGTCCCCAGGGAAGAAGGGGTCCCTGTCCCCAGGGGAGAAGGGGTCCCTGTCCCCAGGGTAGAAGGGTCCCTGTTCCCAGAAAAGGAGTCCCTGTCCCCAGGGGAGAAGGGGTCCCTGTCCCCAGGGAAGATTGGGTCCCTGTCCCCAGAAAAGGAGTCCCTGTCCACAGGGGAGAAGGGGTCCCTGTCCCCAGGGGAGAAGGGGTCCCTGTCCCCAGAAAAGGAGTCCCTGTCCCCAGTGGAGAAGGGGTCCCTGTCCCCAGAAAAGGAGTCCCTGTCCCCAGGGAAGAAGGGGTCGCTGTTCCTAGGGGAGATAGAGTGGGGTGGGGGATGGGATGGTGTTTGGGGAATATGGGGTCATCTCACTCACCAAGCTGCAGCGCACTCATCCTTGGTCACCTGGGCTCCCTCCAGCAGCAGCACAGATGGGTGATCAGCATAGCTCAGACTCCGACCGAGGGCGACCTGTGTATGACAGGGGGGAGGAGGGGGGCTGGCCTTGTAGATAAGCCTGCTGTGTCCTCCTGCTCTTGTGCTCCTGTACAGCAGCACCTGTGTTAAACTTCATATGCCTGAGTGCCATTTGTAAAGGGGAAGGCAGTCATTAATCAATTGAAGCCAGACAGCAACCATAGGTCCTGTAGGGCCCTTCCAGCACAGAAGAATCGCCTTCTTAGCATAAAAGTACAGGATGCGAAGCAAGCGTTTGACGTGGTCCGAAACCAACAGGTCTCCGAACACGCCCAACAGGCAATTCTTTGGATGAAGGACATTAGGGAGACCCAGAACCAAGGACAGGAATGTGTTAACTTCAGCCCAGAATTTAGCTACCACCGGACAGGACCAAAAACAGTGAAAAAAGTCGGCAGGACGTCCACAACCCCTAAAACAATCGGGGGTGGGACGCATGTCGAATTTATGTAGGCGGTCAGGAGTAAAATAGCTTTGATGAAATACCTTCAGTTGGATCAAGCGGTCATTGGAGGCTATAACCGATTTATGATAGGTCTCAGTCATCCTCACTAAAGTCAATGCCCATACTAACCCAACGTATCTGTGCCCTGGCAAATCTAGGATTGGAATCCGTCATCAAAAAAGAATAGTATTGAGAAATGAGCTTTGTAGTACCAGGGTCCCTAAGCAACTTCTCCAAGGCAGACATGCTCAAAGGAGCCGATAGCGAAGTAAACTGAGCCTTCAAAGCATGTCTGAATTGGACGTAAAAAAAACAGGCTGAAGCAGGCAGTCCAAACTCTCCCCAAAGTTGTCGGAAAGACTTGAACCCCTGGTCAGTGTACAAGTGGTTGAGATATTTAACACCCTTCGCCATCCAAAACCGACAGCTGGGAGGAGACATCAGTTCAGGGAGTTCAGGGTTACACCAGAGCGGATTATTAGGGGACGAGGTCCAGGCGTCCATCGGAAGCCGCTGTATCACATTTTTAAAAAGGGACAAAGTGGTCCGTAGCATATGAGCACCAGGAACCTGGGGGACCTGCCTCCGATACACTATATTGTGGAGTGATTCAAGTGAGTCCACTATGGCAGCCTTAGTAATAGAGCAGGCGTTATGCAAGGAGGGATGTAGCCAATCATGATCACCACCAACTGAGACGCAAGGTAGTAATAAAAAAAATTGGGGAAGGCCAAGCCAGCCATGTGCGTGGGTAGTTTTAGAGTATCCAAGGCTATCCTAGGGGATTTTTTTTGCCACAAAAATGTTAGTAGAAGTGAGCCTATGTGCCTGAAAAGGGATTTGGGGACCTTACAGGGAGCGTTGGCCAAAACATACAGAATTTTCGGGAGAAAAATCATTTTGATCATATTAATTCGCCCAATTAGGTTCAAGGGAAGATCCATCCACTGAGAGATTCGGTGTTGTAGGAGATCAACGAGAGGGCATAAATTGTTGGACACATAGGAGTGTAGCGGCAGTTGGACAATAACCCCAAGGTAGCGAAAGGAGTGGGACACCTGGAGCCTGGAACCCGGGTAGATCACCGACTCTGCTGCTGGGTCCAAAGGGAAGATAGTGGATTTGGACCAATTTATGCGAAAGCCCGAAAAGTCCCCAAAACTCTCCATCTCCCTGAGAAGGGCCCGTAAGGAGTCGGAAGGATCCGCCAGGTAGACAAGCGTATCTTCAGCATAAAGGGATATTCTTTCCTAAATAGAGCCGATAGCCAGACCCCGGATGTCTGACGCAGATCGGATTCGGACAGCCAGAGGTTCAATAGCTAAGGCAAAGAAAAGTGGGGACAACGGACATCCTTGCCTCGTACCCCTGGAGAGGGAGAATTCCGGGGAGATCTCAGCATTCACCCTAACTCGAGCAACAGGATCAGTGTAGAGAAGTTTAATCCAGGCAATCATGCGAGGACTAAACCCATATTTCTGTAAAACCTTAAATAAATACGGCCATTCTACACTGTCAAAGGCCTTACAGGTATCTAAGGAAACAATGACACGAGTCGAGGAATTGGGATGTTGGTACTGTAAGTTATGGAACAATCTGCGGATATTCATGCGGGTAGAGTGACCCGGGATAAACCCTCCCTGGTCATCCTGCACCAATGAAGGAACAATTCTATTCAATCGGTTGGCCAGCACTTTAGCAAGAATTTTCACATCTACGTTAATCAACGATATGGGTCTATAAGAATCCCAATGGAGAGGATCTTTGCGGGGTTTAAGAAATAAAATAATCAAGGCCTCACACATTGACGGGGGGAGTACCCCGGCCGCCAAGGCGGCTTCAAAGGTGCGGAGGAGGTGAGGGCTAAGGAGGTGTTTAAACGAATGATACCATTCAGGGGGAAATCCGTCAGGTCCAGGGGTCTTGTGTTTGGGCATCTGTCCGATGGCAGCCTCTATTTCCTCTACCTGGAGTGGGGCCTCAAGGTCCTCAGCATCCTGAGCCGCCAGAGAGGGGAGGGTAATGTCAGTAAGGTAGAGAGATAGGGAGGCATCATCATAGCGGGCAGTGGAGGTGTAAAGGTCAGTAAAAAAGGAGACAAAGGCTTCTAGAATGGCCGATGGAGCATCCACCACCTCGGTCGGGGAAACATGAATCCTCAGGACAGAAGTGGGAGAATACTCGGGTCGAGCCAAATAGGCCAACAGCCGGCCTGCCTTATTACCATATTCAAACAGTTTTTGAGAAGTATACAGCATACGTTTCTGAGTAAGGTGTAGTAGGCGGAGCTCATAATTTCTACGGGCCTGAAGCCATTGAGTATGTTGTGGACAGAGAGGGCCGGTCCGCATAGGCTCCCTCAGCCTCAACCATAGCATTCTCCAGCTCCTCAGTGCAAATTTTATTATTTTTATGGAGGATACCTGTAATAGACATAAAGGCATCCTGGGCAGAAGGCTTAAATGCCTCCCACACCGTCAAGGAGTCCGTAGTAAGCAGGTTAATTTCCCAATATTCCGAAACCCCCTTAGTGCAAGCTCCCAGAACCGTAGGGTCAGATAGCCAGTGTGCATTGAGATGCCACAGCGGAGGACTGGAGGCCGGCAGAATAGAGATTTCCACCAGCACTGGGGCATGATCCGAAATCCCACGAGGGAGGATGGATGCCCCAGTGATGAGCGGAAGGGTATGAGAGGGAGCAAAAACCATATCTATACGAGACATAATTTTAAAGGAATCAGAGTGACACATATATTGTCTAGCGTCTCGGTGTTTCCAGCGCCATACATCTATCAAACCATATACCTGAATCCAGTCCAGCAGGGACTGGAAAATACATCTCTCCCCCCGCAAGCAGTCCATGGCAGGGTCAATAACTGCATTAAAGTCCCCCACATAGAGAACATGACCCATGGGGGAATCCAGGATGAAAGAAGTAACTTTGTGAAGCAGGTCTGCTGAGAATGGGGGGGGGGGATTTATAGATTAATTAAATTAAGAACAGAACGGCCAATCTGCAGGGACAACAGGACATACCTGCCCTCCGGGTCTGTCCTCACGCGAAGCACCTCCGCTGAGAGGGACCTAGCAACAAGGACAGAGACCCCCCTAGAATAAGAAGTGTGGAAGACGTGGTAAGAACGAGCAATCCAAGCTCTTTTCAGGGCTAAATGTTTAGGAGCCGTAAGATGAGTTTCCAGGAGACAAATAATATGTGGTTTATACCGTTTGAGGAAGGAGAAGACTAGGGACCGCTTGTGAGGAGAGTTTAAACCCCTGACGTTCCAAGAAACAATTTTTAAAGAATTAGACATATTGACTTCAATTTTCGCATGAACTTAGGTGCTCTCCAGCCGATAAGCCACGGACACCACCGAGGGGGGGTAGAAGCATCCATACAACGGGGACGAAACATAGGGAGCACCAGCAAGCAGAAAGTGGCAGAAAAACCCAAGTAAATTAAATTAAAAACAGGAACAAACCCAATCCCCCCCACCCCGCTCTTCCATCCCAACCATAGAGAGCCTAGGATCCCAATAACGGTTAACAGTCAAGACCCTTATGATGCGAACATCAACCCAGGATTGGGGCAAAAGAAAATAACCTGGGGGAGCAGGACAAGAAAAAGGATCCTACCACAAAAAAAAGGGGGAAAGGGGAAAAAATAACACAGAGACATCTTCTGCATTCCTCTGTCAACAGAAAAATGAACTGTCATGCCGGTGTTCTAAAATTTTCTCGGACCCATGAAAAAAAATCGGACCTCGTCACTTCCGGTGGCCCTACGTCATGAAACAGCTGATGGGAGTCTCAAGTGTGCATGCGCACAAGACATTATCTTGGTTTGGTAAAATTATAACACATAGCGGGCAGTTGCCTGAGAGGAGGCGGGGCTCAGGTGGGACGGAAGACACCGCCGCGTCATCTGCAGAGCTGAATAGAGGAGGCGGGACGGAGGTGTGGCCGTGTAATAAATGCAGGGCTTAAGCTTAAGTCCTGCATTTATTACACGGCCACACCTCCGTCCCGCCTCCTCTATTCAGCTCTGCAGATGACGCGGCGGTGTCTTCTGTCCCACCTCAGCCCCGCCTCCTCTCAGGCAACTGCCCGCTGTCTGTTATAAATTTGCCAAACCTCGAAAAATGTCTTCTGCGCATGCGCACGGACGACTCCCATCAGCTGTTTTGTGATGCTCTGTCCCCGGAAGTGACGAGGTCCGATTTTTTCACAGGTCCGACAAAATTTTACAACACCGGCAAGCAAAGGCACCCCGGGGATCCAGGAACCAGCCAGGGGACCATAGCAACAAACAGGATAGCAGCCATCGACAATCCAGTAGGAGAGCAGTGTTCAAAGCAGGAGAAGAACCAACAGGGCTGACAGGCCCCGCAGCAGGTATGGATCAGGAGGAGAGTTCACTTAGGCACTTCAGGAACTGGGAAAAAAAAGTGCATCAGGAGACCAGAAACACAGGTAAAGGGGAGCATATTTATCGGTGCCGAGATCTTTGAGAACCACCAAAGGTGTCAAACAGCCAGGTAGATGCTTCACCAAGAGTGTTGAAGAATATGGGCTTGCTCACGGAGCCGCGCCTTGACCGATGCAAATGATGCTCTCCGCTTCTGGACATCTGCCGAAAAATCTGGAAAAATTTGGATGGTTTGACCATTGAATTGCAGTTCACCCTTCAGGCGAGCCGCTCTCAAGATAGCCACCTTGCCTTGAAAGTTGAGGATGCGGGCGAAAATGGAACGTGGGGGTGCCCCAACTGGCGCGGGGCGAGGAGGAGTGCGATGAGCCCGCTCAATAGCAAAGGAGGCAGGAAGGACATTAGGGCCCAGAGCAGACTGCAGCCAGGATAATAAGAAATCTTCAGGTGCAGATCCTTCAGAGCGCTCAGGAAACCCCACAAAACGCAAGTTATTGCGGCAGGACCTGTTTTCCAAATCATCAATTTTGGCGCGCAGCGCCATGAGTTCACCAAAAGTTTCCCGCACCATAACTGACAAGGGATGAACAGTGTCCTCCACAGTACTAATGGGCTCCTCAGCAGCCCCCACTCTCTCCCTCAAATTCTGCACATCATGTTTAAGCAAGGAAAAGTCAATATGGATAGTTTCAATCCGAGCAGTAAGGGAGGCTTTGCAATCTTAAATAGCTGACATGATTTGACCCAGGGTAGGCTCAGCAACAGGCTCACCTTGTATGTCGAGCGGAGGGAAGGCATCAGCCTCACAGGCAGGAGAGGAAGGATGAAGATCTGGGAGACAGTGCATGGATGAGAAAAGATCTTCCTGTGAAGCTGCGACAGGCAGAGGGGCCTTGCAGGCTGAGGAGGAGCGCAGGTCTCCGGCGCCATTTTGGCTGAGGAAGCGGTCCATCGTTCCGGCCGATGTTGCAGGTTTTTGAGGGCCAATCTTCACCATAGCAGGGTGGCAGGGTGTGCCTGAGGTCCCGAGGAGTCGATTGAGGTTTGTGCCAGGGCAATCGGTGCAGGATGGCATGCAGGATGGAAAGAGGAAGCGAGGAGCTCAGTGTGTTGCTCGATCCGCCATCAGGCCACGCCCCCGAACACACTGCCTCTTACCCCAAGATGTGGACCTCCTGTACAGAAGGTCAAAAAGGCATAACACTATCCTTAGCAGTTGGGACACAGGCACCATTCGTTCACCAAGGATCCTTGATATATGACACTATATCCTCTTCACATTTTTCCAAAGACTTGTGTGGCTCATAAATATAAAGAGGAACACCTCATGGGGTAGTACGTTCAAATAAGATTGAAATTATTCAAATGTTCAAGTAATTCACCTCACATTTAGCAAATATTAAATTGCGATTGTCTCCTTGAAACCAATTGTTTCCAACCTAAAAGATGGCCCCACGTCTGGAGGCGCGATGACGTCACACGTCTAACCTCTTCCGTAAGTGTTTCGTCAGCGGCGTGGCTTACGTGCAGCATTGCACCATATATAAGGAAGTGGAACAGGTGGCATGATTACACTGATTGCGTTCCACCGGGCGGAAGGGAGGTTCTCAATCCTCCCCCACCACAGCGATCCCCAATAGGCTTTGCGGTCCAATGACAGGAAATTAAGCCCACAGGTCAGAGGATGTTTTTGCAGGCTGATCCAACAATTCTCAACCAGGAAGCAAATCACACCAAATATATACATAGCAGCATATGTCGTAACAAAAGACAGCCACCATGTACATCCAAAGGAAATATAACTATATAGGTAAAAATTATTATCATTAAAAAGTTTTTATCCCAAATCACAGGGACAACATCAGACATTAAAAATTAGTGTAAAAAAGAAAAACCAATATAAATTTAAATAAAAGGACATTTGAAATCGTGCACCAGGACATGGCTCCATCTAGTGGTTAAAAAATATATAAAAATACATATATCAAATACATGAACAATAATTTACTCATTGACAAGGCAATAGAAATATAAAGTATTGTGCTGAAACTTCAGAGCTCCTTGCTGGAATGGAGGGCCCCCGCATGTATGCCAGCTCCTTCAGCTGTGACAAGGAGCCGCTACGGGGGCTTCATTCTAAGGTAAGTATTTCACAATGTGCTAGTATGCGATGTCTCTCTCAGCCTGGGAAAACAGACAACGTTTGTCTATGAGAGCATAAGTTCCCCATTAACTGCAATTCCTAAAGAAAGACAGCAGAAGTTGTTAATATGGTCAGAGCAGGCACTTGTATTACTTCAATAGTCCTTCAACGCACCTGAAGAACACTTGTGGATGTCATCAAGTTGGGTTGCACTTGCAAGGGTCATCTACTATCACCACGGTTCCAACAGACATACAGAGGACACCCATACAGCCCCTCCTATACAGTGGACTGGACCCCTGAACACATATTCTAAAGCCCACAGATGAATTGTGACCAGTATAAAGGGACCATTTACCCACGCTAGACCCCAAGGGGTTGCCTGGTAAGTGGGCTGAACACCTGGTGACGGATTCCCCTCTCTGTGTCTGCATGTGGAATTGGATCTTACTGAGCACCAGCACTTTTACATAATATATCACTAAAGGACTGCGTTATTATTATTGTTTTGCACTTGGCACTTAAAGGGACAATTTATATTTATCCCATATAACTTTTTTAGCACGGTCACTTTACCATATTTCTATAGCACTTTTGATTTATATCACTGAATGTATAGTTTGAGATAATTGTATATTATTATATTTTTCACTTTATAATTTTGAGCGCTGTCCCTTCGTATCACATTATGCTATTGTCTTGCAGTTTTTTTTTGTTTGTTTTTTTCCAGCGGTTTACTACCGCTTTATTAATGTATTGTATGTGTTTTTCATGCATTGTGGGGATTTGGGAGGGTCTCCTGAGGTTATCTTTAAAAAGTGCTTCTATCCTCACATGCTCATAACTGCTGCTAAACTCGCATAAACTCATTATGTAAAAGCTGTAAAACTGATATTTTTCACTGTCATTTTCCAGCTGTCAAGTATCCAGCGTTCAGAAATGGTTTTCAATCGCCCTGTATACATGAGCCCTTTCACACCTAGACGTTTTGAATAGCGAGCAGAATAGTGGCGATTCAGTTGTCAGTCATTTCAATGGCACCTAAAAATGCGGTGCTGTTCCGCCATGATTGTTGCATGATTAATCGTGCTGCAACTGCGGCAAACCACATTGAGCAAAGCTTCACGTGATGCGTTTTGGCACGATTACAGAGTGATTTGTCCTGCGACAATCGCAGCAGAATGGCACCACGTTTTTAGGTGCCTTTGAAATGAATGGCACCTGAAATTCGTGTTGGGCAATTAGTCATTTATATAATCTTTATTTAGAACAGTGTTATACATTATAGCAAAAGATTCCTGAGAGTCAGGTATAGCTGTTAATAAGATAACATGTAAATTCACTTTTAAGAACTCAGCAATATAAAATTGTACACATATAATACATATATGAAACAAAAGGAATTAAGCAGTCATACATCATTTACAACTCAAGTGCGCACCCTTATAAAACTCTGGATGGCTTCTATAACAGTAACTCCGACACCCATGGTGAGGGAAGTCTCGCCAATGATATAAACGTCCCATCTTGGACTATTCAGACTGGTGAAGAACTAAATTAATCTTGGAACGCTACGTACCACGCCGCGCATCGGAGCATGGGGGCCATAATCGCCTCCAGCTGACCTCCGCCAACACACCACCCCAGGCCAGAGCGCACCAAAAACACTGTGGAGAAGTAAAAGAAGCGAGAAGACTAACAACAGTATCCTCATGGGAGACTGTCTCCCTCTTATTGGCAAGACATCCACACCATCCGTCCGGTCTGGGTGCGCTGAGAAAGCATATAAACCAAATTCCGACTGTATAACAACATCAAAAAGAGAAGAGTAGCAAATGAATAAAAGTAAAAGAATGAGTAAGGAAGAAAAGAGATGATAGTTCAGAATCATATTTGGTTTCTCTTGACTGATGTTTCCATCCATGCCAGGCAGCCGTCATCTAGTATATGAAGTTTCGTCTTTTGTGAGGTGAGTGTTCAACCTCCATCCCATCTATGTCAAAAGGGGGTATCAGCCTCTCTACCTCTGGGATTGGGTAGGGTACCGAAAGGACGGCTCCACCAGTTTCAGCAGTGTCCGATCCAAGCTAAAGGATATTTGATCCAAGTCACTAATGTAATTCAGCCATTGTAATCAGGCATTGTCAAAACCACCCCGGGTTCCCCTACAAGTTGCAATCCCATTTTCAGCCTCCTTGATCTCACTCACCCTTCTCACCCACTCCATCTGATCAGGAATTTGTGGTTGTTTCCAATATATGGGGAGCAATCTCTTGGCTGCATTTAACAAGTGAGGCAGCACACTCCTCCGATACCGACTAATCGGCATTGGAGGGACATGTAGTAGGAAATGGAGCAGAGAGAAGGGGATGTCAAAGGCAAGAATAGCCTTGATCTGGGTCCTTATATCCTCCCAGAAGGGCGTAATCATGGGGCATTCCCACCATAGGTGCAGGAGTGTACCACAGCCTCCACAGCCCCTCCAGCATGACTCAGAGGTTGAAGGATATATCCGGGTCAAGTCAATGGGCACCCTGTACCAACCTGACAGAATCTTATAATTAGTCTCCTGCATTTTGGAGTCAATGGAACTCGAGTGGGTGAGTTGGTACAGGTGGGTCAGTTGGGCATTAGTAAACTTGAGCCCTAAATCCCTTTCCCAGGCATGAACATATGTGGGCTTGGAGGTAGAGGCCGCTGTGCCCAGTAATTGGTAAAGTTTATAGACCATACGTGGTATAGGTTCCTCTGTTATAAAAAGGTGTTTAAAGGGCATGAGAGGTAATTTCTCTTATTGAGCGACCATGTACTTCACCAGTTTAGAATCCTCTAAAGGACTACAACTCTATAATATCTCTGTACGTCTGGGACACCCAAACCCCCTGTTAGCTTGGAGCGTTTCAGTACCCTCATGGCTGTTCGTGGTCTCCGCAAATTCCACACAAATCCAGATAGCATGCCAGATAATTGAGCGAAAAAGCTGTGAGGCAGGGGCACAGGCAACATCTGCAGGTACAATAGAATCTTTGGGAGGATTTTCATTTTTATGATGTTTACCCTCCCTAGCCAGGTGAAAGCAGTCTTAGTCCAGTGCAGGAGATCTTGTTTAACTGCAGCTAGCAGCTTAGGGTAGTTGGCTGAATATATGGTATCAAATCAATCTGTAAGCTGAATACCCAGGTATCTCGGGGAAGATTTGGCCCATGTAAAGGGGAATGCGGCTTTAAGGCTACCTGCCATAGTTGGGGTTAGTTGAATGGGTAGAATTTCTGACTTGATAAGATTGATTTTGAACTTTGAGAGCATCCCAAACTGCTCCAGTTCCTGAATCAGGACCGGCAGAGAGATCAGGGGGTCTGTGAGGTGAAATAGCACATCGTCTGCATAGGCTGAAAGTTTATGTTCAACATTGCCTACCTTCAAGCCCTTATATCTGTGTTTGCACGTATTTTACACAGAAAAGGTTCAAGGACCAGAGCGAAAAGAAGGGGCGAGAGTGGACACCCCTGTCTAGTTCCGTTCCCGATCGGGAACCCAGGAGAGAGATGCCCATTGACCTTAACCAGCGTACCGGGGTTAGAGTAAAGGGCCATGATCCAGGTTAGCATATTCGGCCCAGCCTCTAGGTCTCCTGTACCGTTCGTAGGTAGGACCAGTTTACACGATTGAATGCTTTTTCTGCATCTGTCAATAAGATTAAGTAAGGTGAAGATTTCTCACCATTGCGGGCCCAATGTATTAATTGAATCACCCTGATTGCATTGTCCCTGGCTTCCCGACCTATATCGAATCCTGTCTGGTCAAGGTGTATAATATGGGACATGAGATGTTTCAATCGGTTCGCCAGGATTTTTGCTAAGATTTTGATATCTGTATTAAGTAATGATATAGGGCGGTAACTTTGTGGGATAGTGGGGTCTTTATCCTCCTTCGGGATCACTGAAATATGTGCCAGCAGTGCTTCCGAAGGAATCACATTTTGATTTTTGACAAATTATTAAAGTATTTGCACATGGGATTCAGAAGCAAAGGAAGAAACGTTTTAAAATATGCTTTGGTGAACCCATCGGGACCTGGGCTCTTCCCATTGGGTAGGGACTTTACAGTAGATTCTAACTCAATAGCCGTGATTGGGGACTCCAAGTCGGAGCTTTGTTCATTCGTCGGGGGAGGGGGGGGGCTATTCTCGGATAAGTAATCTCGGGTCCCAGTCAGCCGAGAAGTCTGGGCATCTGGGGAAACAGACCCATTCAAGTTATATAGGTTTAAGCGCGAACAGTGGCGTAGTGTGGGTTGTCAGCACCCGGGGCAAGGGAAGTAATTTGCGCCCCCTAACCCGTGCGATTTTAACACTCGAGTCTCTTCCACTAGCTTAGTTAAAGAAACCCTTACCCCCTAAGCACATGTATTGTTTGTTATGAAAATACTGATGAAATTAAAGTAAAATGCATCTAAATACAAGTTTATTTTCACTTTATTGAGTGCGAACATGCATTACACATTCTCCACATTTTCAGCAGGTCTATGAATACATTGTAAGTGAAAAAATAAATAATTTCAATGCATAATGACCAGCGTGCCCCCTTTCAATGCAGACAGACCAGCGTGCCCCCTTTCAATGCAGACAGACCAGCATGCCCCCCTTTAAAGCAGACAGACCAGAGTGCCCCCTTTCAATGCAGACAGACCAGCGTGCCCCCTTTCAATGCAGACAGACCAGCGTGCCCCCTTTCAATGCAGAGTGACCAGCGTGCCCCCTTTCAATGCAGAGAGACCAGCGTGCCCCCTTTCAATGCAGAGAGACCAGCGTGCCCCCTTTCAATGCAGAGAGACCAGCGTGCCCCCTTTCAATGCAGACAGACCAGCGTGCCCCCTTTCAATGCAGACAGACCAGAGTGCCCCCTTTCAATGCAGAGTGACCAGCGTGCCCCCTTTCAATGCAGACAGACCAGCGTGCCCCCTTTCAATGCAGACAGACCAGCGTGCCCCATTTAAATGCAGAGTGACCAGCGTGCCCCCTTTCAATGCAGAGAGACCAGCGTGCCCCCTTTCAATGCAGACAGACCAGCGTTCCCCCTTTCAATGCAGACAGACCAGCGTGCCCCCTTTCAATGCAGAGAGACCAGCATGCCCCAATTCAATGCAGAATGACCAGCGTGCCCCCTTTCAATGCAGAATGACCAGTGTGCCCCCTTTCAATGCAGAATGACCAGCATGCCCCCTTTCAATGCACAATGACCAGCGTGCCCCCTTTCAATGCAGAGTGACCAGCATGCCCGCTTTCAATGCAGAATGACCAGCGTGCCCCCTTTCAATGCAGAATGACCAGCGTGCCCCCTTTCAATGCATAGAGACCAGCGTGCCCCCTTTCAATGCAGAGAGACCAGCGTGCCCCCTTTCAATGCAGAGAGACCAGCGTGCCCCCTTTCAATGCAGAATGACCAGCGTGCCCCCTTTCAATGCAGAGTGACCAGCTTGCCCCCTTTCAATGCAGAATGACCAGCGTGCCCCCTTTCAATACAGAATGACCAGCGTGCCCCCTTTCAATGCAGAGTGACCAGCATGGCCGCTTTCAATGCAGAATGACCAGCGTGCCCCCTTTCAATGCAGAATGACCAGCGTGCCCCCTTTCAATGCAGAATGACCAGCGAGCCCCCTTTCAATGCAGAATGACCAGCGTGCCCCCTTTCAATATAGAATGACCAGCATGCCCCCTTTCAATGCAGAGTGACCAGCGTGCCCCCTTTCAATGCAGAGAGACCAGCGTGCCCCCTTTCAATGCAGAATGACCAGCGTGCCCCCTTTCAATGCAGAATGACCAGTGTGCCCCCTTCAATGCAGAGAGACCAGCCTGCCCCCTTCAATGCAGAGAGACCAGCATGCCCACATTCAATTCAGAGTGACCAGCGTGCCGTGCCCCCCTTCAATGCAGAGAGATCATCATGCCCCCTTTCAATGCAGAGTGACTAGCGTGCCCCCTCTAATGCAGAGAGACTTACCTTCAGCGGCGGCTTCTCCTCAGTTCCCCGTGTCTCCTCGAG
Organism: Pelophylax lessonae; assembly: GCF_965119305.1. Classification (NCBI taxonomy): domain Eukaryota; kingdom Metazoa; phylum Chordata; class Amphibia; order Anura; family Ranidae; genus Pelophylax; species Pelophylax lessonae. The sequence continues at coordinate 319,404,381 of NC_138769.1, forward strand.
TCCTCCCGCCTCCTCCTCGGCCAATGGCATGCGTTCGCCTTTCGGCCAATCAGGAAGCGGATCTCGGACCCGGTTCCTGATTGGCCAGGAGGAGAATTTTCATTCTCTAATGTCACACAATGGGTGGGCTGGGGGCGCACTGCTCTGCGCCCCGGGTCCACCCCTTTCTGAAGCCTATTAGAGACTCTGGCTCTAATCAGGTGATTAAAAAAAAACAAAACATTGAACTCCATGTGTCCTGCGCCCCGCATGTAGATTAGGGGGCCGGACGCATGGATAGGGGGGCGGCACCCCTGGACCCCCAACCCACCAGCCGCCACTGAATGGACAGATGAGGCACAGTCCAGCCCCACCCCGCCCCGATCCGTCATTTTCAGCCATAGGGCGGCCACGCTGGACATCTCCCAGCCTAAAGATGGAGGCAGCCACAGACAGTGTGTGAACTGTGTATGTCAGAGTCAGACAGAGTGACACTGCGGATGCGCTCCCCCCAGATGTTGCGCCCGGTGCGGCCGCCCCCCCCTGCACCCCCCATGCTACGCCACTGAGCGCGAAACCCCGAAGCTATTTTAGGTGTCTGAAAAAAGCATCTCTTCCATCGAGGAACGAAGCTTATGCACACACGAAGCTTATGCACACACATTTGCGCACGCTTCTTGCGCAAAGCTCTTGCAAGCATCTGGCCGCATTTATTCCTGTGTTCGTAGTATCTATGAGACATGTAGCTTAATCGAGTGCAAGTTTGGCATTCTAGCATAGCAAGCGTGAAAACAATACTCTAAGGTCGGTCAGCTTTGTCAGAGCTTCGGGGTCTCCGATTTGTTTATGCCTAAGTTGAGCTTGCTGGAGGGCAGAAAGCACTTTCTGAAAGTCTGCTTGTCATTCCCTCTTAAGCTTAGTACTGAGGGAAATCAGCTCCCCTCTCACCACTGCTTTATGGCCCTCCCAAACTATCCCCTCGCTAAGAGCACCCATAGTGCTTTCGGCAAAGTAATGCGTCAGAACCTCTGAAATCTTTGAGACCCCCACAGAGTCGTCTAAGAGGTTTTCGTTCAGTCGTCAAGACCAGATCCTACAGGTACCAAGAGGCAAGGCGAGATCAAGCTTTATAGGTGCGTGTTCTGAGATACCAATGCTTTCAATCGGCAATTTGTCATTTAGCACTGTGTTTTTAAAAACATGAGCAGAATCGCTGCAATTCTGCTCATGATTCAAAACATCCAGGTGTGAACAGAGCCTTAAAGTAAATTACCATTTTAATTTGTAAATGTAAAACGTTCAAGTCCTCATGTAACCTGTAAAAAATATCTTCCAATCCTCAGCTTGCACTTTTTTTGAATGCTTTGTACCCAGTGAGATTCCTAACATTCTTGTGCTGCCCAGGCCTGCTTGTGAGTTTATATACAAATGTGACATATGTAAAACAGCCCAAATGTTCCTGTTGATGATAGATATAGAACTTCCAGGACTAAGGAGGGGGTATGAGTAGAGCAGCAGAACAGCATAGATGCTGCTCTGAGTAATAATGACCTAAACAGTAAGGTAAAAATAATCTTTTATTTTTTCTGTTTCAGTATGTTTATTGCTTTGAAAATTAGCATAAAAAGTAAGCATAGGAATCGACCACATAGGGGCTAAATCATGGTTAATTATTACTGTATTTGTGTATTAGTAATTAGTATTGTATTTGTGCTGTCTACCCTCAAGTTGTAAAGCTCTGCGTACATGGTCGGCTCTATATAAATCCTGTTTAACAATAATATTTATTACAAATAGCGATAAAGAGTATAGTCATGTCAATTAAAATAAAGGGAGTCTGCAACAAAAATAATCTTTATGCTAAAGTAAACATAGTAAAGAATATATATATATATATATATATATATATTGTAGGGACTCACATCAAATGTGGAGCGTTTAAAGGACACCGCCACTCGCTTTTCTTCCTTTTAAGGGCTCTCCTCGCCCATGTTTATTAAAAGAAAGTTCATCAAGCAGAAAAAATAACAGGGTTTCCCTCGCAGGGGTTTCAGCATTTCAGTCCTAAATCAAAATAAACAATCATTCAGCCCCTCTGGCTTGAACTTGCAGCACTGCTGCTCTGGCCTTAAACTCCTGGCCCTTGTCTGTCTCTTACAGACTGGTTGCTCACCAACTGGGTACCCATAGATAGCAGCCTCGTGCTGCCCTGACTCCCACGTGGAGCCCTCCTGGCTCCTGGGCCAGACTTCCTGTCTGCTGGGTTGGAGCCCAGAACCATGGTCAGGTTACTACTAAAAGCCCAGCACACCTGACCAATTAGTATGCTGGCTGTTCTGAATATCTGGACCCAGGATTGAAGATTTCATCCCACCCGGATCACTTAGAAATCTCCAGGCTCCAGGCCCCAAACTGGACTTTTTAAAAAAAACAGAGGAAACTGAAAAGCCAGTTCCCTCTTCCTGTTACAAGATCTCTGGAGCCCCTCAACCCATCTGGCTGAGAACTCTGGGTCAAAACCGCCTTCTAGACCCTGGCAAGGCAACGCTCTGCCACAATATATACATATATATATATATATATATATATGTTTCCTGACACAAGCATGACAGCATACACATATGGGTATAGCCCCCCCCCTCGCCCAATCAGGACTTGTTATACTATGTAAAAAGAGTCTCCTCCCCCAAGGCAGCATTCTCTTTTTGTTCCTCAAATTCTCAAACAGGTTATAACTATGGAAAGAAGATTTTTATTTTTGCCCTCACCTTGCCGAATTCATCTGGCCAGCCTCTCCTGTGAGAAAGTTCCCTCTGTTCGGATGTAAACAGCCTATAAGACGGAAGCCTCCCCCAGTTTCAGGCACTGGGGGTAGGATACTGGTCTCTGTGGACAGATAAGATACTCCTTCGGTGACATGGGTCTCTCTCTTTCCTGCTGGCTCTCCATGGCTGTAAGGTTCCCTCATGCTGCTAGGGATCGTGGATGCGCTGTTTGGGGGTTCAATACCAGGCAGATAGCAGAGACACGATCGACATGGTAGCTGCCCATTTCCAAAATGGCATCCCGTGAGCTCCGGTGGCCGTACTACAGGCTGCCCTATATAAGATGGCGCCTGGTGGACTTCCGACTGGTGGAGGTGGATCAAGATGGCACGGGTGACTTCCGGTTTACCGTAGGCAGCCGGGAGGCTCTGGGAGCCATTTGGGCAGCAATTGGGGCTGCAAATTCTTTTATATAGCAATTGGGGGACACCTGGAGAGTGGGAAGTTCCCCTCTCCCCCTCTTTATAATGGGGAGTACGAGACAAGCCAGGTGCCCAAGGCACTGTACTGGTGTGATGTAGGCCATTGGGATCCATGGAAAACACTGTTCATGTCCACTTTTCAATCCAAAGGATCCCTAATGGTATTGAAAGGCAAAGACACTTGGGCACCAGACGCTGGCAGGCCCCATCCACTCCTGGAAGTGCGTTGCTTAACCACTTCAATACCGGGCACTTTCACCCCATTCCTGCCCAGGCAAGCTTTCAGCTTTTAGCGCTGTTGCATTTTGAATGACCATTGTGCAGGTTATGCAACACTGTACTTAAACCAAATTTATGTAATTTTTTTCCCCACAAATAGTGCTTTCTTTTGGTGGTCTTTGATCACCACCAGGTTTTTTGTTTTTTGCTAAACAAATAAAAAAAGACCGAAAAGTTTGAAAAAAAAAAAAAAGTTTTTTGTTTGTGTAGCACCACCCCCGCAGGAGCTGCTGATTAGATTATTGGGTCTACGTCCTGCCTAACAACCCACAGAATTGGCTCGAACCCTCCCTAGGCACAACTGACCCAGAATAGGACTGGAATACCAAATGGCTACACAGATTGGAATATAACACTTCAATAAATAATAATGACCTGTTACCTCTTTCCAGCTGCAGTCCTTCTGGGTAATACAAGGTGACCACACACAAGCTTGCTTTTAAACAGGAAAGTTATTTACTGTAAATCAAATAAACAGTTTCGATACAGTAAAATATGACTTTGTAAAAGGATATACTAATTAATTAATCAAAGATAAGATAAATACTGTGATATCACTCCTCAAGGGCACATTAATTGTTTCAGGAAATGTCTCAGAGCCTATAGGACCACCATCTTAATCACTATTATACTTTTGGAGATAAGGCTCAGCATTCAGTTAGACACAGTATCAGAATGTCAGACCTATCTGAGTCCGCTGTTTCTTCTCTATATCTTCGCTAGCAACGTTGGTGCACTCGCAATTTGTAATCCACATTGAGGATGGGTGATCAATAGAGAGAATGGCAGCAAACAGTTAGTAATCACCGCGGGGTGTCTGTGCAGGATTGCCGGTAAAACTTCTGTGAGAGATGTACTGGGCCACCTGGTATATTGCCTTCTACTACTCTAAGGCTAATCCTGACTAAAGTTACTTCTTTGATAGATAGAGTCAGTTTTTGGGCAGGTGCCCTCTCACCAACAGGACTGTCTCCCAGGAAGCCTCCGCTGCTGTCTCAGTCTCCGGCCTCTGTCACCAGCCGCGCTAGGTATTTGGGGTGGATGAGTCTGGTCTCTGTAGAACATCGATGGGACCTCCAGGAGGGATCCTCTACTGGAGATGAAACACTGCAACTTAGTCACTTAAGGCCCAGGAGTTTCGGCCTAGCATACAGCATCAGCCCACAGCACTGGCATCCTGCTTGTCTCACTGTGTCTTTCCCAAGAGAGTGAGCCTGGCTCCTCCCTTCCTTTATAAAGCTTCCCCCAGAAGGCTGTGCGGTGAAGCAGTGCATCCTGGTAGTCCAAGAGCACTATGGATGATGAAGTCTCTCAACTTCCTGAAAGGAAAATCACATCACAAGAAATTCCATAATAGCTGCAGTGTGTCGTTTTGGCCACTAGATGGAGCCGAGTTCCTCTCAAATGTCAAACAATCATCTTTCAGGCATATTAAACACCGCTACACACTCCCCCCACTTAAGAAACTTTGGTCCCCAAAGAGGACAACAGCATGTACTCCAGTGCATATGTTGGCAGTACACAACAAAAACATTAACATATGCATAACAGGGAATTATCTTCCTTTTCATAAGCAGAATTCAAACTCAACAACTGCATATTACAACACAGGTTCGACATAGGAACCTCCCACCAATTGTCAGGGGAGGGAAGGTAATTCTGTTCACAGACCCCTGACACTTGAGTGGCTTGTACAGATGTGCCTGGGGGTGAGCTAGGGTTGTCCTCCACCAAATCTGCGGTGGAAGAACTAGGCTGATCAAGAGTTCGTTTGGAAGTAAAGATAGCCTCTTCCGAGCATTCACCCAATTGGTCATAGGTCAGTCTTTTGGGTGGGTGAATGACTCTTCTTTCCCTCTGTTCTTTGGGATGCACGATCTCAGAGGTACTAGGACCAGCCACTTCTGGGGATTCTTCAATGTCCTCCTCCTCATGTTCCAACACACAGGAATCTGATGCTTCAAGAGCGGTCAGTTCTTCTTCAGAGAAAGGTGCAACCTCCTCCTCAGGATCTTCATCATCAACTACTTCTTCTGGAAGCATTTGGAAAGGTATGAATTCGGGGGCTTCCGCCCGAAGGGTTCCTCTGTCAGCCAATTCGGATGAAGACAGGGAGGCAGGTGTGGGTTCTGGTAACTGAGACGACCACATCCAGTCAGGTACCTCCTCTTCATCTTCCAGATCTTCAGATGGAGAATTTCCTCCCCTCACATCTGGGAGTGTCGACTGAGATCTGGTGACTGGTCTGGACAGGCGAGAGGTCGAAGGGGTCTCTGGCGAATCTACGACAGGAGGCATGCGAACTGCTTCAGAGAGAGGCAGTAAATGGTTCCTATGCCAAGTCTTCAATGGACCCACACTTCCTTCAGGCCGAATTTGATACACAGGGAGGTTTGGTAGTTGCTTGCAGATAACATAAGGTTGGGACTTCCAGCGGTCTGCCAACTTGTGTTTTCCCGGGACACCCAAGTTCCTCAACAATACCCTGTCCCCTGGTTGCAAGTCTTGGATCCGAACTTTTAAGTCGAAATTCCTTTTATTCCTCAGTCCACGTTGATCAGATGTGGCCTGAGCTTTATCATAGGCCGATTTCAGACTCTTCCGCAGTCGGTCCACATATCCCTTGTGCGATGCTGAAGAGGTGTGATCGGGCGAGATGCCAAAGGCCAAATCCACTGGCAATCGAGCCTCTCGTCCAAACATTAGACGATAAGGGGAATATCCAGTAGCATCACTGACAGTACTGTTGTAGGCATGCACAATGGCAGCTACATGTTTGCCCCAATGCTGTTTTTTCTCTGAGCTCAAAGTCCCCAACATGTCCAAAAGAGTCCTGTTAAATCTTTCTGGCTGGGGATCCCCTTGTGGATGGTAGGGAGTAGTTCTAGTCTTTTGGATGCCTAACAGATCTAACAGTCTCTTGATCAGTCTGCTTTCAAAGTCTCTTCCCTGATCTGAATGGAGGCGTTGTGGTAACCCATAGTGTACAAAGAACTTTTCTACAAGAACTTTGGCTACTGTAGAGGCCTTCTGATCCCTTGTTGGGAATGCTTGGGCGTATCTGGTAAAATGGTCTGTTACCACAAGGACATTCCCTTGGCCACTCAGATCAGGCTCTAGGCAAAGGAAATCAATGCACACCAGTTCCATGGGTCCCTGGCTTTGCAGATGGCCCATTGGGGCTGCTTGACGTGGCAGAGTCTTCCTTTGTATACATCGGACACAAGAATGACAGTATCCTTCAACTTCGGCCCTCATACAGGGCCAGTAGAACCTGTCTCTGACAAGCTGAAAAGTTCTTTCAGGTCCCAGATGGCCATGATTATCATGAAGAGCAGCCAGAACTCTCTCCCTGTATTTAGCTGGTAAGAACAGTTGCCACTTCTCCTCCAGATCTTCAGATGGGCCTCTTCGGTAGGCCACCCCTTCTCGGATCTGTAACCGGGTCCACTCTCTATGCAACAGACGGGCCCCCTGAGGAGAGTCGGTGAGAAGCAACTCAGGGCGCTGGATCTCCAAGGCTTCCAAAAGAAGTTTTCCCAGAGGGTCTTCTAGCTGCTCCTTCCTCAAGTCCCTTTTGGACAGCCGGGGTAAATCTTCCCCTTCAACCTGGGTCACCCTGCAATAGTATTTGGGTACTCCGACAGCCGAAACCCCAATCTCTTCGGCTCTTGATCCTCCTCTGGATCGAAGTTCAGTTCCCTGATATAGGGCACGCACCCCTTCTGGAGCCAAATGGGTCCATTCTTCATCAGGTTCGTGTGGTGCATGCAACCTTCTGGATAGGGCATCTGCATCCCTGTTCCCGATTCCTGGCCGATACTTCAGGCTGAAGTTGAAGCTAGAGAGGGCAGCCAACCATCTGTGTCCTGTGGCATCCAGCTTGGCTGTAGTCAACAGATAGGTAAGGGGATTATTATCCGTCTTGACAATGAATTCAGCTCCGTACAGGTAATCTTTCAATTTGTCAACCACTGCCCACTTCAAGGCCAAGAATTCAAGTTTGTGGGTAGGATAATTCCTTTCAGCAGGTAGTAGACTCCTGCTCACGTAGGCTACGGGTCGCAGGTGGCCCTCATGTTCCTGGTAGAGTACCCCACCCAGCCCATCTCGGCTGGCATCGACATGTAGTTCATATGGTTTCGTGGGGTCTGCGTAGGCCAACACAGGGGCAGTGGTTAGATTCTTTTTCAACTGAATGAAAGCCCCTTCACATTCTGGGGTCCACTGATCCTGGATGGACTCCTTGGCCTTCCGGGGTCCCATGGTGGACTTCATTGGCTTGACCAGTTCAGGAACGTCATCTTCTTCGTTCTTTAGTAACTCATTGAGGGGTCGGGCAATCTTGGCGAACCCCTCTACAAACCTCCTGTAATAGGAGCAAAAACCCAGGAACGACCGAAGTTCGGTCACATTTGTAGGTCTCGGCCAGGAGGCGACAGCATCCAGCTTGTCCGGGTCGGTGGCCACCCCTTCTTCAGACACGATGTGGCCCAGGTAATGGACCGAGGACTGATAGAATTGGCACTTCTCAGGAGAAAGTTTCAGGCCTTCTTCATGTAGCCTCTTCAGGACCTTTTCCAACCTCTCCTCGTGTTCTTCCAAAGTTCTGCCAAACACGATAACATCATCCAAGTATACCAGTACCTCTATCAAATTCATATCTCCAACGGTCCTTTCCATCAGCCTTTGGAAGGTAGCAGGGGCCCCTGACAACCCCTGAGGCATGCGATTGAACTCAAAGAACCCCACAGGGGTGATGAAGGCTGTCTTCTCCCGATCTTCAGGGTGCATGGGGATCTGATAATACCCACTCTTTAAGTCCATCACACTGAACCACTTCGCCCCTGACAGGCTCTGTAGGGCGTCTTCGATTCGAGGAGTGGTATACTGGTCTGGGATGGTTCTTCTGTTCAGGGTTCGGTAGTCAATACAAAGCCTCAGAGATCCGTTTTTCTTCCGGACTACCACTATCGGAGAAGCATATGGGCTCCTGGATTCTCGAATAACCCCAGTCTTCTTGAGTTCCGCCAGCTGCTGACGTAGATCTTCTAAGTCACCTAAGGGAACTCGCCGGACTCTTTCTCGGAAAGGTTTGTCCTCACTCAGGCGGATCTTATGAGTGGCACTCCTGGCGCATCCCACGTCGAACTCATCCCTAGAAAATATTCCTCGCCATCGAGCAAGTTGTGCCTTGGCCCTCTTCACCCATTCTGGTGGGAGGGCAGCGTTTCCAGAGCAGAGCTCTTCTATAACATCTTCACCCCTTTCCTCCTCTTTAAGATCAGATGGGACAACTGGGGTAGCCGGGTTAACTTGGCCCAACAGCACTCTGGCCGGTACCTTCACCGGTGTAGTAGAGGTGTTTCTGACACTCACTAAAACCCTTCCATGGTTTTTCTGTAACACCTTCAAAGGGATCACTTCAGGGATTACTTCTATCCCTCTCTCCTCTTCCTGTGGACCTGATTCAAAGATGATAAAAGGGCCCGGCTGTTTCCATGTGAGTTTAACGGAAGCTTTCAGACAAGCCACCTCTCCTGGCTGCAAGACCTTTTCCGTTCTGTCCAACTTCCAGAGTCTTCCAACTCCTTCTGCAGGAGTCTCTTGCTCCAATACTAATCGTTGATAGGCCTGCCGTAGCATGGGGTGAATCCTTGGCGCTGGAGCATCCTGTCCCTGGACCAGTTGTGTCAGGAGGCGCCTTACTAGGTCAGTGTTGGTCCCTACGATGAGAGAGCTTTTGTTGGCCCCTGGCGGACGAGGACAGACCACCGCTAGGGTGTCGAAGGTTTCAGCTTCACCAGCCACTGATGGGTCAAAGGTCAACTTGATTGGCAGATACCCGTCATAGGGAAAACTTTGAGTCCCGATACCCCATATCTCCAGATCTTCCAACTTCTGCAGAGGTAGATGGGTAAGGTGTTTATCATAGAAGTCTCTATACAGAAGAGTCACTTGGGCCCCAGTGTCAAGGAGGGCTCTTGTGTAAATTCCTTCTACCTGGACAGAGACTACAGGGGAAGGCCCGACCAAGTTAGTTGGGAATTCTCTTGAAGTGGCCTTGTTGTCGGATTCAGTTCTCTGCACCCAGGCTCTTTTCTTTTTTTTTCTTCTGGACTTCAGTCCCCTCTGGGCCCAGTGTGCATTGATTTTCCTTCTCTCAGTAGCCTGGAGTATAGAACTAGGGGCGTTGTACCTGGATCTGACTCCCTGACTCAGATTCCCTGAATCATTGAGTCTCTTGGATTCCCTTGAAACTGGCGGGCACCCGGTCGACTCCTTCACGGGTGCCCTCTGAAGTTTTTCCGCTGGCTTGCGAGGTTCTGAGGCGACATTTCCTGGGCTGGGACATACTCCTCTAACATGTCCTACTCCCCCACAGTTGAAACAAGTTAGCGATCTCCTAGGTCTCGGTTCCGGGTCTACTCTAAGGTTAGAAGGTTTATCCGGCTTCTCTGACACGTTCCCATCAGGTAGAGTAGATGCCTGACTAGTCAGGATGGACACCATTTCTATCAACTGGGACACCTGGGTCTTTAGGAGTTCAACTTGCGAGTCACTTTCTTTTGCACTTATCACTCTGACACGAGCAGTTGAGTCAAACTGCCGACTCTTCCTTTTCTTGTCCAACATGACCTCTTCTTCTCTGACCATTCGGATCAGGTCAGGGTATTCCAGAATGCCACCATCTTGGCGAGTTCGCAACAGTATGGCAATGGGATCTAAGGGTTGAGCCCCTCTCAGCACCTGCCGTGCACGAGTCTCATCTACCTTCCGGGGGTCTATCCCTTTCTTTAACAAGATCTGGTGGATGATCTTATCTAGGCGTCTAATAAATTCGGACAACTTCTCTTCCTCTTCTTGGTAACAGTGGTCTAACTGGTAAAGAAGTTCAGCCACGTTCTCCGTCCGACCAAATACATCTTGTAGAATGTCTAGATAATCCTGTGCAGTACAGTTCTTTTTGCTTAGCTTGAGATTACGTACGGCCTCTAGTGCAGGTCCCTTTAAACTTTCTGTGATTCTCTGTTTCTTGTGCTGTTCTGGTACCTCCCACTCTTCCAAAGCCTGAGTGGCGGTATCTAACCACTCTTCAAACCCATCTTCTGTCGAAGGCACAGGCTGTTTCCCAGAGAATGTCCTGAGCTTCCTATATTCAGTCATCAGATAGTTTGGGGAGTCCTTACTACATTTTGCTACGATTTCCCCGAGAACAGCACACAATTCTGAGCTAAAGGTAGACAAAGGTGGTGACTCTGGACTCCCTTCTTGGACACCTTTTTCTTTGCTGGAGACCCCAGGAGTGGTGGATGAGGGACCTTCAGTAAGGACTTCTGGATGTATTAAGAAAAGTTCTGTTTGGTCAGTAGTCTTTACACTGGTTCCCTTAAAGTAATCAGGGACCCCCTTCCTCCACTCACACAATGCATACGTGTGTGGAACGGTGGTGTCTGTCTTTATGTCAGTCACCCAGAATTTCCTGTCTGTGGACAGTGCCCTTAAAACTGGGAGGAGTTTTTCCTCAGTCCAGACCTCTCCCTTGATTTCAACCACCAGGCCATTTTCCACTACGACATTCTCTTCCCTGCACCACTCGGCTGCAGCGGTAGGATCCATTTCTGCGTTGAGGGGGATTCTGTGGCTGAGAGGGTTGTGTTGCAGGACTGTAGATGATCCCGGACGAGCCCCCACGTGTAGCACCACCCCCGCAGGAGCTGCTGATTAGATTATTGGGTCTACGTCCTGCCTAACAACCCACAGAATTGGCTCGAACCCTCCCTAGGCACAACTGACCCAGAATAGGACTGGAATACCAAATGGCTACACAGATTGGAATATAACACTTCAATAAATAATAATGACCTGTTACCTCTTTCCAGCTGCAGTCCTTCTGGGTAATACAAGGTGACCACACACAAGCTTGCTTTTAAACAGGAAAGTTATTTACTGTAAATCAAATAAACAGTTTCGATACAGTAAAATATGACTTTGTAAAAGGATATACTAATTAATTAATCAAAGATAAGATAAATACTGTGATATCACTCCTCAAGGGCACATTAATTGTTTCAGGAAATGTCTCAGAGCCTATAGGACCACCATCTTAATCACTATTATACTTTTGGAGATAAGGCTCAGCATTCAGTTAGACACAGTATCAGAATGTCAGACCTATCTGAGTCCGCTGTTTCTTCTCTATATCTTCGCTAGCAACGTTGGTGCACTCGCAATTTGTAATCCACATTGAGGATGGGTGATCAATAGAGAGAATGGCAGCAAACAGTTAGTAATCACCGCGGGGTGTCTGTGCAGGATTGCCGGTAAAACTTCTGTGAGAGATGTACTGGGCCACCTGGTATATTGCCTTCTACTACTCTAAGGCTAATCCTGACTAAAGTTACTTCTTTGATAGATAGAGTCAGTTTTTGGGCAGGTGCCCTCTCACCAACAGGACTGTCTCCCAGGAAGCCTCCGCTGCTGTCTCAGTCTCCGGCCTCTGTCACCAGCCGCGCTAGGTATTTGGGGTGGATGAGTCTGGTCTCTGTAGAACATCGATGGGACCTCCAGGAGGGATCCTCTACTGGAGATGAAACACTGCAACTTAGTCACTTAAGGCCCAGGAGTTTCGGCCTAGCATACAGCATCAGCCCACAGCACTGGCATCCTGCTTGTCTCACTGTGTCTTTCCCAAGAGAGTGAGCCTGGCTCCTCCCTTCCTTTATAAAGCTTCCCCCAGAAGGCTGTGCGGTGAAGCAGTGCATCCTGGTAGTCCAAGAGCACTATGGATGATGAAGTCTCTCAACTTCCTGAAAGGAAAATCACATCACAAGAAATTCCATAATAGCTGCAGTGTGTCGTTTTGGCCACTAGATGGAGCCGAGTTCCTCTCAAATGTCAAACAATCATCTTTCAGGCATATTAAACACCGCTACATTTGTTATACAATTTTGTAAATAGATACGTTCTTTCCTGCACTGATGAGCACTGATGAGGCCGCACTGACAGGCACTGATGAGGAGGCACTGATGGGGTGGCACTGATATGCGGCACTGATAGGCAGCACTGATGGGCACTGATAGGTGGCATTGATGGGCACTGACAGGCGGCACTGATAGGCGGCATTGATGGGCACTGATAGGTGGCACTGATGGGCACTAATAGGCGGCACTGATAAGTGGCACTGATTGGCACTGATGGTCAGCACTGATGGGCACTAATAGGCGGCACTGGTGGGCAATAATGGGCACAGGTGAACAGCACTGATAAATGTCAATGATGGGCACTGGTGGGCAGCACTGATGGGGAGAGCACTGGCGGGCTCCCTGAGCCCTGATTGCCATCCCTGGTGGCTATGGTGGGCATCCCTGGGGTCATGGGTGGGCATCCCTGGTGGTTCTAGTGGCACCCACCCCCAAGGGTCTGCACTGGTAATCAATGCTCTGATTACCAGTGCAGACCCCCCCTGTCAGGAGAGCTGCAGATCGGCTCTCCTCTACTCGTGCCTGTCATGCGCGAACTGAGGAAAGCCGATCAATGGCACTTCCTATTTACTATGTGACCAGCTGTGATTGGACACAGCTGGTCACATGGTAAAGAGCTTACGTCAGTACCGAGATCGGAGATGCGGTGTGTCAGAGTGAAAAAGGGGTCTCCTCTCTTCTGATCAGGGAGCTGTGCGCCTCATTCTGATCCTGAGCCCGGCCATAGTTTGTGGGTGGGGTTAGGTCTGAGACCCTTTTTGTGTAGGCCTTGCAGAACCCCAATTTGTGAGCCAGCTCCTCTCTTTTAATCAACTCCTGAGTCTCTTTATCAGGCATGGTAACAACAGTAGGACCTGGTGAGCTGCTCCCAGCTTCAGAAACCCCAGTCCCATTCCGTCTCATCTTCGGATCTCCAATTATCAATCCCTGCCCCTATGGATCCATGTTTCTATTGGAAACTAGGAGACCACACATTAATGACCCCGGCCTCTTCCTCACTACTAAGACTGGTTTGTGAGGCCTTGATGGCCACGGCCATTTTTGCTGTAATATAGGAACGGGGGCAGACCTTGTCTCTGCTGCGGCAGATTCCGGTGCATCCTCTGGCCACCTCCCGGCCTGCTGGACTGGCATGCACCCTCTTCCTAGTGACTGAGTCCCCCCGTATTGACAAAGCTGGACCACTGTCAGACCGCATGGTCTCCAACTCCTTTAGCACTCTGATCATGCCCCTCCCGCCTCCGCGGAGGAACCTGGACTCTGTGCCTGTTACTTCCCGAGTGACCCCCGACTCCCAGGCCATTCACATCTGCCTGGGCTGGCCTTCACTCTTCTCAGCCCGCAGCAGCAGATAGCCGCAATGCCCGCACTGACTCCACGCTTGCACCTTCTTTGTGGCTCTAGCACACTGAGGACATACTGTGCCAAGATACTCCCGACCTCCGGTGCACAGCGCCAGTCTTCCCTCGGGCACCATCCGTATGCTCGTGTCCCACACAAAAGTTGGCCTTGGCTTCCCAGTCTGCTCCTTGATCTGCCCAGCAGGTTCTCCGCCAGTGGTTGAAGCAATCGTGGATGCGTACTTCTCTTCTCCAAGCAATTCCATGGCGCTTCTCATTGCACGTATCTCCCTCTCAGCCACACCCGAAGGGGGAAGTTTTATATGGACTCCCCTAGTCATTCCTGTTTGGTTGGGCGCGACCGATGTCTCCACCCATAATCCTTGTTTGGCAGTGGCTCCTCCTGCTAGGCAGTGCTTTCTGGATTGCGCTTTCCCATGCGGGGCAGCAATTCCTCCCATGCCATGCTCTCTCTCTCTAGAAGGGAAGTTGCTGCAAAGCGGACCATGTCCCTCGCGAGACATGCATCCACTCTTTATACTTGCAACAGGGCCCCAGCTGCGCCTCCCTCTCCCGGAGCCAGCTGTCCCTCTTTGCTAGGCAAGAGAATTGTCCCCCTGTCACGTGCATGGTCAACAGTCCTCTCCCCAACACATGTGCAAGTAAGGCCCACCATACTGTCTCCGAAGATAGTCCCACTGCCCCTCCCGGCATGGCCGACTGCAATCTTCACAGTATCACTGCAATTGCTGTATAGAACAAATGTCCCGCTGTCATAAGCACAGTCAACATCAGTCCATATAGCCTGCACACACACCTGGCCCCTGGCACCCTGCTCCGTGTGCCCCTGGCCGTTATTTTCTTCGCCACCCCCGGAACCTTTCTCTGTAAAGCAGCTGCAGCTTTTATTCACTGACATAGATCTCTTCCCTGCTCTCCAATACTTGATAGCAGAGTACATCTCATAACTGAAATGGAAGGTTTCTGCCATTTTGCAGTACTGACTGGAACATTTCCGTTGCCACAAGCAACCCTCCATGTGCACATCAATCTTCATCCCACTCTCCCTATCTCCTGCAGAACTGACCTCACACTTGGCTTGAGTTTTGGAGTTAAGTCCCGGACACAAAAATGGAGATTTTGACCTTTTGTTGCGGCCGTTGCCCAGGGTGAAATCCCGGACGAGCCCTCAAATGTAGCACAATTCCCAGCCGTTTTGCTGGATATGGCTCCCCCTGGGTCACCGGGTGCAACAAAAGTCCCTTTGAGCATGTTTCTCTAAGTGTGAGCACTGAGACAATGACCAGTACAGTATCTTTGGGTTTTTGTATTTATTTTGTAATTTGGCTAGGAGAATTGATGAGTGGGATACTCCTTTGGCTCAACTATGTACAACTTGGCGGAGACACTTAAAAAAAGCCAAATGGCACTGACTTGACGCTGGCAGGATGCCGGTCAATGCTGGGTTAACGCTGGTTAACGCTGGCCTGATGCCTGTTAACGCTGAACTGACTTGAGACTGCTTTTCTGAATAAAGAAGTCCTCTTTAAGCTCCCTTAAGCACTTCTTGCACTTCTTGCTGAGGTAGCTATTTGTATACACTGCTGCACTGCTGAACACGTCAGGGCCGACACCGGCGCCCCCTTTTCTCTCACTTCTCTTCAGGGTTTAGACACAGGTGTGCTTTGGCCAGGTTTCCTCCACTGTCCAAGAGCCCTCATTGGACACTGTGGGAAGACTCCCCAGACTCAACAGACTGTAATGTTCCGGTACCTTTGGTACCCTAAATTACACTTTCCACAAGTGTATGCGCCCCACCATTTACTTTTGGAAAGGTGCGCATACACCTTTAAGACTGGAGCTGTCATCACTCAGCGCCGGACTAGATGGCTATTTAAGGCGTCGGTTCTCACTCACATGTGTTCGTTCAAACACCCTTACCTGGATACTAACCTTGCTTGAAGCTTCCATGCTTGCAAGCTTACCTCGCTGACGGAACCTCGCCGCGCTGATCCCTGTATCCCGCTACTGGATCATCCGCCTCTCCTGAACCACCCTTCGGCTGTATCGCTAATAGTGCTAAGTACCCCGCAGGGGAATTCTCTATAAACTTATACTAAGCTTACACTATCTAGCTCTGCATAGTAAGGACTGTTTATCACATCTGCATAACTAGATTGCTAGCTCTTGAGACTACTGCTACTTTTCTGCACTGGGTTGATCTCTTTTGTATGTCCACCTGCTATTCTGTCATCTGCTACCATACAACACTGCTAAACCTTCCTGCATCCATCTGCTACTGTCTCACCTTCAAGTGTCTATCACCTACCACCTCCACTCAACCTATCCCTCAACCTTCATCATTGTGTTACCACATACATAAAGTCATTCTAGGAACCAGCTTGCTAATTGTGTGTATTTACTGGCTGAAATAAGACCTTCCACACATGATGAGTCATTGAGGTTGGGAATGGTATCTCAGCATATCTCTTACATGGCTACTGACGTGGAACTATTTCTGCAGCTGAAAATCCACACCATATAAGAAATGCAGAAGCGTTACAGATTGAACGAACCAAAAAATGGATTCAGCAGAAATAACCACTCAGGTGACACAATTAAAACAGCAAGTATCTGCGTTAATACACGCACTTGCTGAATTAAAAGAAGACAATCAGGCTCTGTCGCAGCAGGTAATTAGACTGACACAACTTACCTCTGCTCAGTCCCCTGAACCCAAGATAAATCCCCCTTTGGTATTTACAGGCGATCGCAAAAAATTTCGCGAATTTAAAAACGCATGTGAGTTACTTTTTTTGCTAAAACCTCGTACCTACCTTACTGATCACATTAAGGTTTGTACTATTATTTCTTACCTATCAAGCGATCCTCGAGCCTGGGCAGATTCTCTTTTTGAGAAAAACGACCAGCTTCTCAACTCCTATGCCTTGTTCCTGGCAGAGCTCACTAGCCTATATGATGACCCGAATAGGCAGAGTACTGCTGATCTTCAGTTAAGATCCTTGAAACAAGGAAGGAGGCCTGTAGAAGACTTTGTCGCAGAGTTCAAGAGATGGACCCTTGATTCAGAATGGAATGATGCATCTCTGAAAACCCAATTTAGGCTTGGCTTATCAGAAGCCGTTAAGGACGAGCTCGCCCGAGCGGATCTGCCAAAAACCCTGGATGCATTAATACAACTCAGTATTACCATAGATAGAAGACTACGAGAAAGAAAGGCTGAAAAGATGGGAATGCCATTATACGTTTCCTCTCGGAGTCTGGCCGTTCCTTTGGAGGTAGGAACCATACTCCCACCGCTATCAACTATGGAAAAAGCCAAAAGACGAAATGAAAATCTCTGCTTGTACTGTGCATCCCCGGATCACAAGATAAACGTCTGTCCCCTAGTCAAGAAAAAGAAGGGTGAGTGTTCACATGTCTCCCTAGGAGGATTGACAACTTCATTCACTAACCCCTACATTTCTGTTTTTTTGACATTACAGTGGGACCAGAACAGGATTACTACTAAGGCCATGATTGACACAGGATCTTGTGGAAATTATATGGATATATGTTTTGCTGCTTTAAATAAAATTCCTATTATTTCTAAACTCAAACCTGTCTCAGTAAGTCTTATTACCGGTGTTCCGTTATCCTCTGGTCCGATCACCGATCAGACACAAGCACTTCTAGTCACTATTAACGAGTCTCATAGGGAGACTTCTACCTTCGATTTAATACCATCACCCCACTTTCCCATTGTGTTGGGACTTCCCTGGTTGCACACACACCAACCAACCATAGATTGGAAGAAACGGTCTTTGACCTTCCCTTCTTGTTATTGCGAGGAAACGTGTAACCTCCCGTTTTCCGGGAAGATTCTGTCTGTGGTGACAGATGAGATTGCACCACTATGTTATCAGGATCTTTCTGAGGTTTTTCTTGAGAAAAATGCTCAAGCATTACCTCCTCATCGAGACTATGATTGTAGCATTGATCTACTCCCAAATAGCAAATTGCCGTTCGGTCATGTTTATCCTCTTTCACAGGATGAACTTGCCCATCTCAAAACCTATTTGGATGAGAACTTGGAAAAAGGTTTTATTAGACCTTCCACTTCTTCCACAGCAGCAGGACTCTTTTTTGTTTGCAATAAAGATTCAAGTCTCAGACCTATCATCGACTACAGGAAATTGAATGCTATCACAATAAAAGATCGCTATCCTCTACCGCTTATCCCTGAGCTCATTGAGCAGGTGCGTGGAGCTACCTATTTTTCAAAATTAGACCTGAAAGGAGCATACAATCTCATTCGAATCCGTGATGGACACGAGTGGAAGACTGCATTCAGAACTAGATATGGATTGTTCGAATATCTTGTGATGCCATTCGGCCTATGCAATGCCCCTGCAGTTTTCCAACGATTTATAAACGATATTTTTAAAGACTTACTAGATGTCTGTGTTGTGGTATATCTGGACGATATACTTATATATTCACGGACCCTGTCTGAACACATAAGACATGTAAGACTTGTATTATCGAGATTGCTTGCACATAATCTTTATGTGAAGCTGAAGAAATGCTTGTTCCATAAAGATGAGGTACTCTTTCTAGGCTACATCATATCCAAAACAGGAATCGAGATGGACATGAGTAAAATATCCTGCATTCAGGATTGGCCTACACCAACTACACGCAAGGCGCTACAGCGATTCCTGGGATTTTCAAATTTCTACAGGAAGTTCATAAAAAACTTTTCTGCTATTGTGAGACCCCTCACACAGCTCACTAGCATAAAAATACCATTTAAATGGTCAGAAGAAGCAAATAAGGCTTTCCACTTGTTAAAGACAAGGTTTACTTCCGCTCCCATATTACGCCATCCAGACCCATCCCTCCAATACATTCTGGAGGTAGATGCGTCAAACATGGCAGTAGGAGCAATACTCTCCCAACGACCTACCCACACTTCACCACTTCATCCAGTCGCTTTTTTTTCTAAATCCCTGAGCAGTCCCGAGATAAATTACCCCGTGGGTGAAAAGGAACTGCTTGCTATAAAATTGGCTCTGGAGAATTGGCGACATTTACTCGAAGGCACCCAACTACCAATAATTATATACACGGACCATAAAAACCTCCAATATCTTCAGACTAGCAAAACTCTCTCGCATCGACAGGTACGATGGTCACTATTCTTTCTAAGGTTTAACTTCCTAGTGACCTACACACCTGCAGATAAGAACAAAAAGGCGGATGCACTATCACGACTAACTGAAGAAAACTACTTTGAAATCCCTTCCGTTCCTATAATACCTCACAAACGCATTATTGGAGTTGCCCGTTCCTTAAAGGAAGAGGTTCTGCATGGTATAAGTTTGGATTCACCCCCACTACAACTAAATACTGATGCAGAAGGCTTCCTCTACTACAACGACAAACTTTACATACCACCTACCCTACGCACCAAGATCTTGGAATTATCGCATGATGTGCCTATGGCAGGACATATGGGTATGACAAAGACTTTCAATTTGATTTCTCGACAATTCTGGTGGCCTGACATGAAAACAACTATACAAAAATTCGTCTCTTCATGCAATGTCTGTGCCAGGTCCAAAATTGACACTACGAGACCATCCGGTCTACTATGCAGTCTACCAATACCCCAAACTCCATGGGAAGTTTTGTCATTGGACTTCATCGTAGAATTGCCTCCTTCCAAAGGATTTAATACCATCTTGGTGTCAGTGGACCATCTGACAAAGATGGCACATTTCATTGCTATTCGCAGACTACCTTCGTCCAAACAAACGGCAGAACTCCTGATGAAACATGTCTTCAGATTACATGGTATCCCAAAAACTCTTCTGTCTGACCGTGGATCCCAATTTATTTCTAAATTCTGGCAAGAACTATGTCACACACTACGGATTGAGCGGAAGCTCACTTCTCCTTACCATCCGCAGACCAACGGACAGACTGAAAGAGTCAACCAATGCATCGAGCAGTATTTACGTTGTTACACTTCTTACCAACAGGATGATTGGTTGGATCTTCTCCCCCTGGCAGAATTTGCCTACAACAACGCAACTCACAGTACAACCAAGCAGAGTCCGTTCTACTTGAACTATGGGTTCCATCCCTCTATTCTCCCTCCACGCATCCTTCCTTCAAATAACCCAGTAGCCTCAGACTATCTTACCCAAATAAAGGATTCTCTGGGTTTACTAAATACTACCATTGCACACGCTCACAGTCAACAAAAGAAGTACTATGATCTTCGTAGAAGACCTTCTCCACAGTATACTATCGGGGACCTCGTTTGGCTCTCAACAAAAAACTTGAGACTGAAGATCCCTAGCAAAAAGCTTGGACCTCTGTTCTTGGGACCTTTCCCAATCAAGAAACTTATTGGAAAAGCTGCAGTGCAGCTTACATTGCCAATGGACCTAAAAATCCATCCCATTTTCCATGTGTCGCTACTAAAACCCCATGTTCCGGACCAAGGAATAAGGCCTAATATTCCACCTCCCCCTCCTGTACAAGTTGAAGGTGGAGAAGAATACGAGATAAAAGAGATTCTGGATTCTCGTATCTACAGAAGAAGACTTCAGTACTTGGTTAGATGGAAGAACTATGGGCCCCAAGACGACACCTGGCTAAACACCTCTGACATACATGCCCCTAGATTAATCCGCAATTTTCATGCGAGATACCCAGACAAACCAGCTCCAGAGGCCTTCAGGAGCAGGCCTTAAGGGGGGGGGGGGGGGTATTGTAATGTTCCGGTACCTTTGGTACCCTAAATTACACTTTCCACAAGTGTATGCGCCCCACCATTTACTTTTGGAAAGGTGCGCATACACCTTTAAGACTGGAGCTGTCATCACTCAGCGCCGGACTAGATGGCTATTTAAGGCGTCGGTTCTCACTCACATGTGTTCGTTCAAACACCCTTACCTGGATACTAACCTTGCTTGAAGCTTCCATGCTTGCAAGCTTACCTCGCTGACGGAACCTCGCCGCGCTGATCCCTGTATCCCGCTACTGGATCATCCGCCTCTCCTGAACCACCCTTCGGCTGTATCGCTAATAGTGCTAAGTACCCCGCAGGGGACTTCTCTATAAACTTATACTAAGCTTACACTAACTAGCTCTGCATAGTAAGGACTGTTTATCACATCTGCATAACTAGATTGCTAGCTCTTGAGACTACTGCTACTTTTCTGCACTGGGTTGATCTCTTTTGTATGTCCACCTGCTATTCTGTCATCTGCTACCATACAACACTGCTAAACCTTCCTGCATCCATCTGCTACTGTCTCACCTTCAAGTGTCTATCACCTACCACCTCCACTCAACCTATCCCTCAACCTTAATCATTGTGTTACCACATACATAAAGTCATTCTAGGAACCAGCTTGCTAATTGTGTGTATTTACTGGCTGAAATAAGACCTTTTACACATGATGAGTCATTGAGGTTGGGAATGGTATCTCAGCATATCTCTTACATGGCTACTGACGTGGAACTATTTCTGCAGCTGAAAATCCACACCATATAAGAAACGCAGAAGCGTTACACAGACACACCTAGAAACACATGACAGCCTAGCTGAATGATCAGGCCTCCCTGATAAGCAGACAGGGCCACAATATGCTTTTCCTAGCACCCACCTAGGAGGATGCTACATCTGCATTCTTGAGCATTCCTTTAGCACTCTTTTAAAAACATGTCCCATGTTGCCCCCTCGTACCTTTTGCTAGTCTTCTGTGGCACTGACAGGTGTGGTGAGCTCATATGAAAAAAAAATCATAATTCTCTCACCAAGAAAAAACAGGTACCCTGTCCCTTTAAGACCCATCTGCTTTATCCACTTACTTCAGAAGCAGTATTAGGTGAGGAAGGCATCCCTTCTAGAAGCAGACATGCGACACAGAATGTGAGACAAAAACACAGTCAGACTGTCTAGCCCCCCTGCCCCAAAGCACCTACCCCCTCATGTTGAGGGCATGTGGCCTGGTATGGTTCAGGCCGCTCGCTCGTCCCCCCTCTTTCCTGACCTACCAGGCTGCATGCTTGGATAAGGGTCTGGTATGGATTTTAGGGGGGGGGGCCATACGCCATTTTTTTTTTAATTCTGCCATTACCCATACCAGACCCAAAGGACCTGGTATGGACTATGGGGGGGGGGGGGGGCGTTTTTAAAAAAAAATGTTATCTGTATTGCCGGGAGTCGGCAATACATTATAGCCACGGGGAAGTTTAAATGACATTTTTTCCTTTAGAAATGCCAGTATTGCTGCAGCAGGCCCCATACATTGTACAGATGTACCTCTTTACAGGCACATTAAGGGTACACCCCAAAGGAAGGATATTTAAAGCAATTTTTCTTTTTTTCTTGTTTCACTTCATTAAAATCACTGCTCCTTTAAAAATGATCATTTTAGAAAATGTTTTTTGCAATGATACATGTCTCCCAGGGCAGTACCCAGGTCCCCATACACTTTTTGGCAATAACTTGCATATAAGCCTTCAAAATTAGGACTTTTGATTTTTCATGTTCATGTCCCATAGACTTTATTAGAGTATGTATGTTCGCTAGAACATTTACCCCGTTCGAGATGTTCTGGTGTGAACCAAACAGGGGGGTGTTTGGCCCATCCCTATTCACAAGCTCCTCCCGTGTAGTTCTGGGCTGATTTCTTCTTTTTCTTATGATCATCCTTACCCCATGAGGCAAAATCATGCATTAAGCTCCAGACCGAGGGTGATTGAGGGTTATTTTGTATTTTTACCATTTGCGAATAATCGCTCCAACAATTGTTATCTTCTTATCAAGCTTCTTGCTGATGGTCTTGTAGCCCATTCCAGCCTTGTGCAGGTCTATAATCTTGTCCATGACTTCCTATGACAGCTCTTTTGTCTTGCCTGTGATTGTGGGTTTAAATTGAAGAAAGAGATTCTGTGGACAGGTGTCTTTTATACACATAATGAGTTGTTGATGTTGGGAGCACCTTCTTAAATTTACAGGACTAATCTGTGTACCACATAAGCACGTATTGTAGCCAGTCTGTGGCACACAGAATTATTGTTGGTTGGTAGGGGATCAAAGCAGTGGCGGCTGGTGAAGTTTTAAGATGGGGGGGCGCAAGACCCCGCCCTTCTATTTTGGCCCCTCCCATTTCTCAGAAGCCACACCCCTTATAGACCCCACCCATTTTGTCCCCTGTATTTTGCTTGCGTGAACCAATTCTCCCAATATATCACATATTAAGGGCTCCATCAGTACTAGTATATCCCATAATAGGGAGCAGGGGCCCTATTATGGGATACACTGACAGAGTGGCACAAACCCCACAGTACAGGCCCCTTGTACAAACCCCACAGTACAGACCCCGTAGCACAGACCACACAGTACATGCCCCCTTTCAATGTAGTGACCAGCATACATGCCCCCTTTCAATGTAGTGACCAGCATACATGCCCCCTTTCAATGTAGTGACCAGCGTACATGCCCCCTTTCAATGTAGTGACCAGCATACATGCCCCCTTTCAATGTAGTGACCAGCGTACATGCCCCCTTTCAATGCAGTGACCAGCATACATGCCCCCTTTCAATGTAGTGACCAGCGTACATGCCCCCTTTCAATGCAGTGACCAGCATACATGCCCCCTTTCAATGTAGTGACCAGCGTACATGCCCCCTTTCAATGCAGTGACCAGCATACATGCCCCCTTTCAATGTAGTGACCAGCGTACATGTCCCCTTTCAATGTAGTGACCAGCGTACATGCCCCCTTTCAATGTAGTGACCAGCGTACATGCCCCCTTTCAATGCAGTGACCAGCGTGCATGCCCCCTTTCAATGCAGTGACCAGCATACATGCCCCCTTTCAATGTAGTGACCAGCGTACATGCCCCCTTTCAATGTAGTGACCAGCGTACATGCCCCCTTTCAATGTAGTGACCAGCATACATGCCCCCTTTCAATGTAGTGACCAGCGTACATGCCCCCTTTCAATGCAGTGACCAGCATACATGCCCCCTTTCAATGTAGTGACCAGCGTACATGCCCCCTTTCAATGTAGTGACCAGCGTACATGCCCCCTTTCAATGTAGTGACCAGCGTACATGCCCCCTTTCAATGCAGTGACCAGCATACATGCCCCCTTTCAATGTAGTGACCAGCGTACATGCCCCCTTTCAATGTAGTGACCAGCGTACATGCCCCCTTTCAATGTAGTGACCAGCGTACATGCCCCCTTTCAATGCAGTGACCAGCGTGCATGCCCCCTTTCAATGCAGTGACCAGCGTGCATGCCCCCTTTCAATACAGTGACCAGCGTACATGCCCCCTGCAGAGGTATGGCAGTGGGAGAGATGGGATCAGGCAGAGGGATGGTGGTGGGAGAGATGGGATCAGGCAGAGGGATGGTGGTGGGAGAGATGGGATCAGGCAGAGGGATGGTGGTGGGAGAGATGGGATCAGGCAGAGGGATGGTGGTGGGAGAGATGGGATCAGGCAGAGGGATGGTGGTGGGAGAGATGGGATCAGGCAAAGGGATGGCGGTGGGAGGGATGAGGGCATGAGGCAGAGAGGGATGGCAGTGGGAGGGATGGTCATGGGATGAGGCAGAGCAGAGGGGGATGGCAGTGGGAAAGGCTGGATGGATGGATGGTCATGGGATGAGGCAGAGCAGAGGGGGATGGCGGTGGAAAGGCTGGATGGTTGGATGATCATGGGATGAGGCAGAGCAGAGGGGGATGGCGGTGGGAAAGGCTGGATGGATGGATGGTCATGGGATGAGGCAGAGCAGAGGGGGACGGCGGTGGAAAGGCTGGATGGATGGATGGATGGATGGTCATGGGATGAGGCAGAGCAGAGGGGGATGGCGGTGGAAAGGCTGGATGGATGGATGGTCATGGGATGAGGCAGAGCAGAGGGGGATGGCGGTGGGAAAGGCTGGATGGATGGATGGTCATGGGATGAGGCAGAGCAGAGGGGGATGGCGGTGGAAAAGCTGGATGGATGGTCATGGAGGACTGACAGGACAGGAGGACCACGAGGACTCACCGGTGGTGATGTCTTCTTCCAGCAGATGACCTCCGGTGGTCTGGTCTCCTCTCCGGTGCCGCCGTCACTCCCGTCCGGTGTCCACCCGACTCCATCGCCCGCGGTCCGGTCCACTGCTGCGAGTGACGTCAGCGGGGTCAGCGTTGGATGTCCTGGATGCTGTGATTGGTCCAGGCTGGAGGCTGGACCAATCACAGCCAGGAATCCACGAAGTGGGGGTTTCCAAGGAATCTGCCTTGCGCCCAGGTTACGCCCCCCACGCCCCCCAGAAGGCAGCCAATCGGCGCCTCTTCTGGGTGGTAACCCCACCCCCCACCCCCTCCACATCGGCTGGCGGCGGCGGCGAACGCAATTTTTTTTTTTTTCAAACTTTATTGCTCGTTTTGCAATCTTTTTTTTTTTTTTTATCTTTTTTTTTTTTCTTCCTTTTTTCAGGGGGGGCGGCGCCCTGGCGCCCCCTATGCACCGGCCGCCACTGGATCAAAGACTTATTTTACTCACTGAACTGCAACTCAGTTTATAACATTTATATCATGTGTTTTTTGTCTGGATTTTTGGATAATATTTTGTCTCTATCATGTAAAATACACCTATGATAAAAAATTATAGACCCTTCAAATGGACAAACTTACAAAATCTGCAGGTGATCAAATAATTATTTTTGCCACTGTATTATGCCCTGATAAATCAATGCTACTAGGTGGTTAAACCTTGCCAAAATATTCTTCAAAACTTGCGATAACAAATACAAACTGTTGATTAGGATGCTGTAAATAATTAAAGTGGTTGTAAAGTCAGAAGGTTTTTTTTTAATCTTAATGCATGCATTAGGTTAAAAAAAAAACCTTCTGTGTGTGCAGCAGCTCCCCTCAGCCCTCCTAACACTTACCTGAGCACCATCTAGATCCTAATGATGTCCACGAATGCCTCAGCAGTCAATCAAACTCAGTTAGCCAATCAGGAGAGAGAGGTGGTGGGGCCAAATGGCAGCTCTGTGTCTGAATGGATACACGGAGCTGCAGCTCAGCTCACGTGCCCCCATTGCAAGCTGCTTGCTGTAGGGACACTCAACAGGAGGGAGGGACGAGGAGCACCGAAGAGGGACCTGAGAAGAGGAGGATCTGGGCTGCCCTGTGCAAAACCACTACACAGAGGAGGTAAGTATAATATGTTTGTTATTTTAATAGAAAAAAAATTGAGACTTTATAATCACTTGAAATTTCACAGCCTATAGACATGGCATAATTTCACATCTTGTGCAACAGGACCAACCACACACGTGCTCTAATTAGCTGAAAAAGCCTCCCATACAATTTATGTGTCTCAATTAAATATCAACTCCAGAAATCATCTATTTTTTTAACATGCATTTTGTCAGCTTGGTTACATGTTACATTACATTACATACAGTATGTGTCACATCCTGGAGGATGCTGAATTTTACTGCAGTAGGCTTTGCTACATACAGTCAGCGCTGCCATTTTCTAGGTTCTGTTGTAGTGACCTCGCATCTGTACAATGTATACAGAGAGTCATTTGCTCCCTTACCTCCACCATTCAGAAAATGTCTTGCATTTTTTTCCAGTGCATGCAAGGTGTTCTCTTACTGGACAATGCGAAGGGGGCAGATTACGTCACGATCACCACCTCGTTACTTCAGAGAACACCCTGAACAAAATAAAAAATGTTTGCTGAATAGTGGAGGTATGGAAGTAAGTGACTCCCTGAATTCAGTATACAGATGGCAAGTCATTACTGCCTAAATATTGCACAGACTACTACAATGAATGACACATGGATAAATTCAGTATTTGTAACCAAACTGGCCCAATGTAAGTTTAAATAATAGGTAATTCCCCAGTTATTTTTAGGTCAATGGCTTTCACTAAAATATTGGTGATCCTCATATGAAAGTCCTTGTCTAGACACTTCCTCTTATAAGGTAACATTGCTCTGTCCCTGTATTCCAATTGTTCTCCTGCATTGTCTATCTGTCACATGGTCTTTCACAAGAGGCTGCAAGTGACCATTTCAACATACATTACTAGAAACGGTCCACTGTTGTCACTATTAGGAAACCCAGGAAGCCCTTGGACATATCATGCAGGCTTCACTGGAGTTGACATGGATGGAAAGTGGCTGCAATGAGGATGCAGGAAACGACAAGCATTGAAATGCATCAAAGGATGAAAAATGGTAAAAACAGAATTCAAGATACAGTTTTTTTTTCTTTCTTTATGATATATCATCATTTAAAGTTTACAGCCATGGCCAAAAGTTTTTTGTTTTGAGAATGACTCAAACATTAATTTTCACAAAGTCTCCTGCTTCAGTGTTTTTAGATATTTTTGTCAGATGTTACTATGGTATACTGAAGTATAATTACAAGCACTACATAGGTGTCAAAGGCTTTTATTGACAATTACATTAAGTTAATGTACAGAGTCAATATTTTCAGTGTCGAACCTTCTTTTTCAAGACTTCTGCACTTTGCCCTGGCATGCTGTCAATCAACTTTTTGGGCACACCCTGACAGATGGCAGCCCATTCTTGCATAATAAATGCTTAAAGTTTGTCAGAACTTGTGGGGTTTTTTTTGTTCACCCCCCCCCCCCCTCCCACACACACACACTTTTTGAGGATTGACAAGTTCTCAATGGGATTAAGGTCTGGGAAGTCTCCTGGCCATGGACCCAACATTTTGATGTTTTGTTCCCCAAGCCGCTTTAGCCTTAAGGCAAGGTATTCCATCATGCTGGAAAAGGCATCGTTCATCACCAAACTGTTCTTGGATGGTTGGGAGAAGTTGCTGTCGGAGGATGTTTTTGTACCATTCTTTATTCATGGCTGTGTTCTTAGCAAAATTTTGAGTGAGCCCACTCCCTTGGCTGAGAAGTAACACCACACATGAATGGTCTCATGATGCTTTATTGTTGGCATGACACCGGACTGATGGTAGAGATCGCATTTTCTTCTCCAGAGGTTTTTTCCAGATGCCTCAAACATTCAGAAAGGGGATTCATCAAAGAAAATGACTTTACCCCAGTCCTCAGCAGTCCAATTCCTGTACCTTTTGCAGAATATCAGCCTTCCTGAAGCCATTGCTGATCAAGCTATGCATTGATGGTGCCCCGATTCCGCAGGTGAATGAACTGAAGAAGACAGGGGGCGTGGCCTGGCTATGGACGAGTGAGGACGCACGGTGCTTGAGCTCCACACCCGCCGCCTCTATCACGCAGCATCCCGGGTCTACCCGGCCATCAGCACTCACCCAAAGATGTCCCAGCACCACCAGACCGCCTCGCAACCACCGCGGCCCGACAGATCTAAACAGGGACGCCTTCCCTCCTTCTTCCCAGGGACCCGCGGCAGAGAGGCCCGGACATCCAAGATGGCGCCGGCCGCGCCGGCCTCTCCACACCATGAGGCGAGCCCATCATGGAGCACTGACCCAGGACTCTCCCCACAGTGGTCCGTGAGTACACCGATCCCCTCCACATCCCCCCCTCCCCAGAGGAGGGGGGCTCTGATGTCGCTGACATTTTGGGGGATGGAGACTTAAGGACGCAGATTTGGGCTCTGCCTACCAAGGCTGATTTAGACAGGTTTATTACAAGAGTGGAAACTGCATTTAAGGAGGACATTGCACAGCTTAAAACAGACACATCCCACTTGGGGTCCCGCATGGAAACCCTGGAACAGAGATTGGATGAGACTATCCCTGTTATCTCTCAGCTCCAGGCCCGGTGTGTAGACCAGGACAGGAGGATTGAGACCCTGTTATGCCAGCTTGATGACTTCGAGAATCGCTGCAGGCGTGGTAATATACGCATTCGCGGCCTGCCAGAGGCCACAGCACCGAGAGACATTATCCCCACTTTGGTTGATGTCTTCCGGGCAATCCTGGAACTCCCTGCTACTGCCCCGATAGAAATTGACAGGGCTCATAGGGCCCTGCGACCTCCATCGCAGGATGCAGATAACCCACGTGATGTCATTTGCAAGCTCCACAAATTCACTCTCAAGGACAGCATCATGTGGAAAATGCGCAATAAACCTTTCTTTGAATTTGATGGTGCCCGCCTATACTTCTATCAAGATCTCTCACGCAGTACGCTGATGCAGCGCAGAGCCCTGCGTCCTCTCTTGGAATCCCTCCATGCCGCAGACCTCACCTGCCACTGGGAATTCCCCTTCTATCTCCAAGCCTCTTGAAATGGGGTTTCCGCTACCCTTCGCACCAAAGATGATCTCCCTGAGTTCCTGTCTACCCTGGACCTGGACCCTGTGGACTTTCCCAACTGGAGAACCATTTCTGACCTTCCTGCAATGTCTCTTCCTCAACCCTGGCAGTCCGTCTCTCGCAAACACTGCAAGCGGTATCGCCCACGCTCCTCGGGTGTCCCGGCTCCGGTGGCCCCAGCTGAAGATCTCTGACCGCTTGAACTGTTGGCCTACTGCACTTTCCCCTCTGCCTCATAGTTGTGATTGAGGCTCTCTGTTTCCGCTGGTCCCCCCCTAGCCCCCCGTGTTCTGTCCCCCATCCCTGGTGCCTTGGACTGATGCTGGGAGGGACTGGCTGGGACTTTCGTCTAGTTAGCCTGGGCTCTTCCTAAGGCTCCTGGGTTTGGCCGCAGTTTACTCATTGGCTAGGTTGGCGGGTCCGGGGTGGATGTCCCCCCTTAGTCCCCTCCTTTATCTTTGGGAACCGTGACTCCCCCCCTCGGTGGCTAGCCCACGATACCCCCCAGTAGGCCCTACCTTTACGGGTTATTTTAGTCCCCTTTGTTGGACGATGGCTCCAACCCTGGGTGTGTCCCCTCTTGGGGGTGCACCCTGGGCTGGAACCTTAGATATATTTTCACCTCATGGTGAGCAGTGTTTGGCAGTGTTGTGGCTTCTGTATGTATTCTCTGTTATGCATATTTGTTTCCATGTATTAACCTCTTGTTGCTTTTACTTTTCCTTTTTCCTTTCTTCTCCCTGCCGGTCTGGATAAGCTAGCTGATCAGCCTTCTGTGTCAAGCCTGCCGCCTTCTGAGGATCCTCCCCCTCCAATTACCTGCTGATGGCTTTGTTTAAGGTAATATCTTACAATGTCCGTGGCTTGTGTTCCCCCACAAACGTAACCGCCTGTGGTGGGAGCTGAAAAAGCTTAAAGCACAGGTGGTCCTCCTGCAGGAGACCCACTTCACCCCCCAATCGCTCCCGAAGCTCCCTACCTACCTTTTTACTCAGTGGTTCCACAGCCCCTCCCCGCTCAGTAAATCCCGGGGCACGGCTATTGCTATCTATAGAGCATGTCCTTTTCAGCCTACAGATCACCTGGTAGACCCACATGATCGCTATGTGTTTCTGAAAGGCACGATCATGGGTAAGTTGTACACATTCGCTTCTGTCTATGCCCCCAACACGGGTCAGCTTACCTTTATAGACGCGACACTTGAGCGCCTGGCTGCGTTCAGGGAAGGCTCCCTGATTGTTGGAGGTGACTTCAACGTCTGCTCTGATCCCCTCATAGATACCTCCCATGGTCGGTCCTCCCACTCATTCTCCTTCCTAAAGCACTACCGTAAAACTCTTCAGTCCCATCTCCTTGTGGATTCTTGGCGGATCTTACACCCCCAACAGAAGGACTTTCGTTACTTTTCCTCCCTGCATGAGGTGTATACGAGGATAGACATTATTTATATTGACCACCCTACCCCACATTTCAGGCTTCAAACATAAAGATATAAAACTGTAATTTTTTGTGAAGAATCAACAACAAGTGGGACACAATCATGAAGTGGAACGAAATTTATTGGATATTTCAAACTTTTTTTAACAAATAAAAAACTGAAAAATTGGCCTTACTTTCGCAAGGCACTGTAATATCATGATCTCTGATCATGCTCCGATTGTGTTGGAGCTTGCCTTACCTCCTAGCTCCTCTAGATCCAGGGTCTCGGAGGTCCTGCGGTGCTATTTGGCGGAGAAAGCGTCGGAGGATCTGAGCGGGGGACTGATATGGGAAGCGCATAAAGCGGTCGTGCGAGGGGAACTCATCTCCCTGGGGGCTAAGCTCAAACGTGAGCGCCAGACGGACTTACTTTCGTCAAGTGCTGACTTCCCTACAGCAGGCTGAACTTACCCACAAGCAGACTGGTGACCCCGACGCTCTGACACGGCTGGTCGACTTGCGCCTCCTTTTTTCTCGCCTCTTAGACAGACATACCCAAACTCGTTTGCGCCACGTGTCCCACAAGTTTTATGAACAGGGCAATAAATGTGGCCGCATGCTTGCCCTGCGTCGAAAGCGTGCCCAGATGTGTGTGCACAAGCTGCGCTCACCCTCCGGCGGTCCGGTTTTTAAGCCCTCGGAGATCGCTGACCTGTTTCGCACCTATTATGCTGACCTCTACGACCTCTCGGGTCCCGCCTCGATGGACTCCCAGACTGCTAAACTGACAGCAATCCGGGAATATCTCTCTGACCATGTCTTCCCCTCCCTGTCCGCGGACCAACGCTCTGAATTAGATTCTCCAATCACGTTGGCCGAACTGGAACGCACGATACTCTCTCTGCCTAATGGTAAGAGCCCTGGTCCTGACGGATACACAAAAGCCTACTACAAAACGTTCCTCCCTCTACTACAGCAGCCCATGTGTGACTACTTTAATTCGTTGGCCACAGGTGGGGAGATACCCTCGGAGGCCTTGTTGGCCCATATTACGGTGATCCCGAAGGCCAATAAGGACCCGATGGTACCACAAAGCTACCGTCCCATCTCTCTGCTTAATGCGGATATCAAAATCCTGGCTAAGATCCTTGCAAATCGCTTGAAACAGCTTATGCCCCAGATTATCCACCTTGACCAGACCGGTTTTATTACTGGCAGGGAGGCACGGGATAATGCCATTCGGGCGATACAGCTCATCCACTGGGCCACCTCCAGTCCGGACTCGCTGCCTTACCTGATCCTCTCGACCGACGCCTAAAAAGGCGTTCGATCGGGTGGACTGGACTTACCTGCGGGGTGTTTTGAAGTCGCTGGGATTGGGTCCACGCATGCTCACTTGGATCATGGCGTTATACAGGGACCCCAGTGCTAAGGTCCGCGTTAATGAATGCCTATCCGCCAAGTTCCGGATCCGGAACGGTACCAGGCAGGGATGCCCTCTTTTGCCTCTTCTCTTCGCCCTGGTCTTGGAGCCCATTTTGACCAAGGTCAGGGCGAATGGCGATATTAGAGGCGTGCGAGTGGGTATGACGGAACATAAACTCTCAGCTTATGCCGACGACATCTTGTTCCACCTTGCCGACCCTCTGCTTTCTCTGCCTGTCCTGATGCAAGAGCTTGAGCGCTTTGGATATGTCTCTAATTTTAAAATGAATCTCGCCAAATCTGAGATTCTCCCCATCTGTGTGCCCGGGTCCTTGTCTGGTTCCCTACGGACTGCTTTCCCCTTTACCTGGACTACCTCCACCCTGACGTACCTCGGAGTCCAACTTACGGACCGTTTCGACACACTTTATGCCGCCAACTACCCCCGCCTCTTAGCTGACATCAAACAGGACCTCCTGCACTGGACCAAGACAACCTTAACTTGGCTAGGAACGGTTAACATCATTAAAATTAATGTCCCCCCCAGATTGCTGTTCTATCTGCAGATGCTCCCTATCCCCCTGCCCCGCAGCTTATTCCGACTGCTGGACGGCCTGATTACGGGCTTCGTCTGGAACAATAAACGTCCCCGCATAGCCCTGGCAACCCTAAAGCGCCCTAAACACTTGGGAGGTTTCGGCCTTCCGGACGTCCAACGCTACTATCGCGCAATTGTCCTTCAGAGCATCTTCAACTGGGGCTTCCACACCCACTCCAAACTTTGGGTCTCGCTCGAAAAATTTATGGCGGGTAGGAATCTATCCTATGCCCCTTGGCTTTCCCAGGAATACCGGGGGTTGTCGGACAATGTCTCTCCCCTTACGGTCCATGTGCTTGCTGTGTGGGACCGGGTGAACAAGCTCCTGGATCTGGCACCCCCTGTCTCCCCGTTGGCTCCACTGGGGGGCTACCTTTGGTTCCCTCCGGGAGAACAGATGGCCTTTTTTCGGCCCATGGGTGGATGATGGCAACACCAGCTGCGGGAAACTGATGGAATGGGGCAAGCTCCTGTCTTATGAAACTTTAAAAGCACGTCACAGCGGGTCCCCTATGAATTTTTGGAAATATAGACAGCTCCATCATTTCTTTGCGGTTCATGGCCCCGCCATCCGTCCCCAGACCTCTCTTAAGCTCTTTGAACGCCTGTTCATACAAGACGACCCCATCTCCCACATGGTTTCCGAGTTGTACCAACTGTTAGGTGCCGCTTCCTCCGCCTCCGCACCCGTCTGTGTTCGGCGGCGGGAGTGGGATCTAGGAATACAGTTTTCCGACGCCCAGCTTTCCTTTCTTTACCAACTAACACACTCAAGCTCAGTAGACTCCAAGATGCAGGAAACAAATTACAAGCTGCTGACGCGCTGGTACCGGTACCGGCGGACTTGGCCCGCATTTATCCCTCGACCTCCTCTGCATGTTGGCGGAACTGTGGCGGCACTGGTACCCTACTTCATCTGTGGAGGGAGTGCCCAGTCATTGCCCCCTTTTGGCGTGACATCCGGGAACAGGTCAAGTGCGTCCTTGACTTGGATGTGCCCTTCAGCCCCCTCCACTTTCTCCTGCACATACCCTGTATGCCGCTCAGCCGCTATAGACGTAGCTTGCTGCCTCACCTCCTTAATGCTGCTAGGAGATTGATCCTGATTTACTGGAATCGGCCGCAGGTTCCGGGCAGGTCGGAGTGGCGGCAGATGGTGGATAACATAAGAGACGCAGAGGACTGGGTGGCTAAATGTAGAGGGACACGGGAGCGCAATGACTTAAGGTGGAGACCATGGCTCGACTACTCGGGAGACCCAGCCGTAGTCCCCTCGAGCCTTGATCGAGCCCTGTTGGTGCTGGCTGACCCGTCCCTAGCTGCCCTCTCCCTACCCAACCCCTTGCCCCTTTACCGTAGGGTGTCTTTGGATTTCAGACAGACGGGAGGACCTCGTGAGGGCGTGGTGCAGGATGCGCTCCAGATCCCGGCAGGTACGACATTCCTTGTCTTTTTTCACTCCCTAGGTCTTTTCTCCTACCCTATCATCTCCCTTTTCTACTCCTTTTTTCCATTCTTTCCTTTCTCTCTCTGCTTCCCCCTTCTCTTCTTCCTTCCCATTTATTTTCCTTCCCCTCATGTGGCTCAGCCTACCTCTGGTTGGAGGCTTTACGACTGTGTTGGGCAGACTGCCGGAGCTCGCCGTGCTGTCTCCTCTTCTCCTCTGGCCTTTTTTAGGCCGCTGGGCTGGCCTAGAGGCAGCGCTGTTCTCCCATGGGGGCCTAAACTGCTGTCACATGCCCTCCCTCTGCCAACTTTGGGTGGTCGGATGTGCTGGGGGGGGCACCAGGTGGGGGCGCCACGTTGGGGGAGGTCTGACGGAGGCCGTTGTCCCCCCTCCCCTTGCGTTATTCTTCGGCCTGGGGCTTCCCTGGGCCAGGCTTCACACCTCCTGGAGACTTGAGGATGTCAAAGGTCGATTGTAGTTCTTAGCCTCCGGCGGCCTGCCCTCCGTCGACTGTTGGTCTTTGCATTGCACTATGTTGACATTTACTGCACCTTTTTCATTGTGTTTTGTACCACATTGCACTTTTGTACCCCCTGAGCTGTGGCACTGTTTGGCTACAACCCCCCCCCCCCCCCTTACACCTTTAACGTTGTTGTCTCACTTTTATATGTTTCTCTGTTAAACCAAAATAAAGATTCATTAAAAAAAAAAACTGAAGAAGTCAGTCCGGGCGCTTACTGGACTTTCTTGGGTGCCTTAAAGCCTTCTTCACAAATGGCACAGAGGGACTTTGCAATTAATTCCAAATGTATCTGATCACTCTCCATAACATTCTGGAGTACATGTAAATCCATCATAAAAACTAAGGCAGCAGACTGTATACGTTGTATGCATACATGCAGCCTTGTTGAAGTGGGTCTTTTCTCTGTGGGGTTGTATATATTGTGCCACTTTGTGCTGAGAGTGTGCTGCACAGCTATCAAAAGTGATCAGTAATTGTACAGTCTACCCCCATGTTGTTTTCTCCTCTTGAATGGAGAAAAAGATAAATTGTATAGTCCTTTTGCCTCTGGGGTGTCCCATCACCCAACTGACAGACTCTGGCGACTCTCTCGCTTTTGGATTTCTGATAAGGAGGTGGAGCCCAGAGTTGGGCCCTTGCTTACCACTTATTGGGCAGTTAACCCTGGTACGGCCTCCTGGGCTGCAGTGTGGTATGTCTTTAAGGCATGCTCTCGGGGACACTACAGACCATAATTGCGCAGGTTAGAACACGTAGGAAAGCTGACTTGACTCAAAAGGAAGCAGAAGCCGCCTAGGACCTTGAAATATTATACACCCGCACCCAAGAGACTGGTACATCAATCCCAAAGAACATAGGTGTGCGCAGCCTATCGCATTAGGGTGTGCACCCCAAAGCTCAAACACATAGACATGTGTATATACTGATGGTGTCAGTAGGTTAGAGATCGTTGTCTGTAGTTTTATTGTTATTTTTTATTATTTTTTAAATTTTTTTTTTTTTGTTAGCCTAGCTTTGGTGAGATATCAGGGGTCTAAACAGGGGGAATCTTCATCACAAGGGGTGATTAGGGTGTGCCCAGGCACACCTGGCACACCCTGTGCGCACGCCTATGCCAAAGAATTTTTGAACAGGGCGAGAGGACTGGGAAGCTATTGTCTTGGCTCTCCAGAGAACAAACTAATGGATACAGTATACCAAATATAACTGACCATCTAGGCAACTGTCACTCTGCGCCGACGGCCATTAACCGCTGCTTTGCAGAATACTACCGGACTCTATACGAATCCCGTATTACATATACTGACAGGGAGTTAGACCAATATTTGGCTGAAGTGGATTTCCCAGTCTTGACTGACTGCTACCGCTCTAAACTTGATGCTCCCATTACTGTTACTAAAATCCAGAAAGATGTGGCCTCACTCCAGTCTGGGAAGATGCTGGGCCCGGATGGGATCCCTGGGGGAATTTTCTAAAACGCATATAGACCTACTGGCCCCCCACCTACACTCCACACCGACCGGTTCTCTGACAGAGGGTTCCCTCCCGAAGACTATGAGTGAAGTGGTCATTGTGATGATTCCCAAGCCGGGCAAGGACCCATCTTCTTGCTCTTCTTACCGCCCTATCTCACTGCTTAATGTTGACGTGAAAATCCTGGCCAACCGCCTTAACACTGTCATTGCCGCTTTGATCCACCCAGACCAAATGTGTTTCATACCTAGTAGAGGTACGGACATGAACATACGTAGACTTTATACACATATGGCCCTGGCGGCAGAGGGGCGGGCAGGGGTAGTGGCCTCTCTCGACGCCGAGAAGGCCTTTGATTCGGTAGAATGGGCTTTTCTTTGAAAGGTTCTTGGTCACTTCGGCTTTAGTCCTAGATTTATATCGTGGATCCAACTACTCTATGGTCATCCGGTGGCAAGGGTCCGCACCAACTCAACCCTGTCTGACTGGTTCCCATTGGTTAGGGGCACTCATCAAGGTTGCCCGTTCGCCCTGGCCCTGGAACCCCTTGCGATTCTGCTGTGAGCGGACCCCGGGTGAAGGGTATTAGAGTGGGAGCGGTGGAGGAAAAATTATCACTGTACGCTGATAACTCCCTGATATACTTGTCTGATGCCTCGTCCTCTCTCCGCACCGCCCTGATTTTATTTGTTCATTTGATACCTTTGGTCATTACTCTGGGATACGCATAAATTGGACCAAGTGGGTCCTCTTTCCCTTGCACCCGTCGGTTCCCCTCATAGACACACAGACACCGCTTCGGTGGGTCCAAGAGTTAATATATCTTGGTATCAGGGTGGGAGCTGCCTTGGAGGACTACAAAAAGGAACACATAGACCCATTGCTTACCCAGCTAACCAGGAGGTGTGCAACCTGGCACACTCTCCCCCTCTCACCGGTCGGGAGAATAAATCTGATCAAAATGGTATACTTACCCAAATTTCTGTACTGTTTTCGGAATTCCCCAACTGATATCTCTAAATCTTTTTTTTCTAAACTAAAGTGAAGCTTACGTTTGTTTAAGTATTTTCAATAAAGCTTTATATTGAAAAAAAAAAAAAAAACTAGATGCGGTGGCGTCATCTTTTGTTTGGGCTGGACGGACCCCCCCGGGTTGCCAGAAGGATACTGAGTCTGCCCCTCTTGGGTGGGGGGCTGGCGCTCCCCAATATTCAGCTCTACTTCTGGGTGACAGTGCTGGTGACTGTCCGGTGGTGGTTCTCCCAGCATAGGCAGAATTCAGCGGTGACCCTGGAGGTGGCCATCTTGGGCTCCTATGCAGCATTGAGCAACCTGGTCTTTAGAGGGGCGCGCGCTCATCCCATGGTAACAACCCCAATGCGAACGGTGCTGCGGGTGTGGGCTCAGGCTTGGGCAGTGTAAAGGAAGCCCCTGCACATCTCTCCCCATGTTCCTCTGTGGGGCAACCCATCCCTTTCACACTTATATACAATTCCAGATCCCCAGGTGTGGGCGGCTAGGGGGGTCACCACCTTGAAACATACTATACAAGATGGGAGATTTCCCACCTTTGTGGCCCTGCGCGGCACTCACTCCCTGCCTGGCTCCCTGGAGTTCCGGCATGCCATGACAGCACAATTCCCAGAACCCATTACCCTCGAGTCAGATCCTATAAAATGTCTATTAACCTCTAGGGTCATGGGCAAACCACTCTCCTCCCTGTATTTATGATTATCGGCGGCATACGGCCAGAGTCTCATACGGTCTTTTGAAAAATGGAAGGGTGACATTCCGGACCTGACGGAGGAGGACTAGGACGAGTGCATTGGCTCATACTCCCCTCCATGATCTCAGCTAGGGATAGGTATATACAATTGAAATTCCTTCATAGAGCCTACTATACGCCCCAAAGACTGGCTAAAATCTATCCACAAAGTGACCTTAGCTGTACCTGATGTGGAGATGAGAATGGGAACTTCATTCATATGGTCTGGTCCTGTCCCAGGCTTGCCACCTTTTGGCAGGCTGTGACGAGCACGCTTGGCAATGTCCTCGACACACTGGTTCCTCTGGAGCCTGCTGTCACGTTGCTCAATAAATTGGATGATATTATAGGGGATAGGTATGAAAAGCTATGTATAACGTATACTTTGTTCTATGCAAGGAGGTAGATACTTCTAAAGTGTAAGACAGTCGACCCCCTTGACTCACACCTCCTGGATAGCCGCAATCGCTAAGACATTGCCCATTTATCAGCTCACGTATGAAAGCAGAAATTGCCCCAGGAAATTTGATAAAATTTTGTCTACCTGGATTGATGCCATGGGCACGCCCCGTGGCAGCCAGCCTGGATGTTGCAGCTTGATGCCAAGGTGCCATGGAAGCTGTTATTCCTATTCACTCTGTCTACCCCCCCCCCTCCCCCCGTCCCCCCCCCTTTTTTTTTTCTTTGTCTTCTTCCCTTCTTTTTCCGTTTATCTATCTAACTGGACAGGGGAATACCTTCATATGAGGCCCTAAGATATATTTGACTGCTTTGCTGTAGGAGCTGCTTCCTCTGTATGTATCCATACCTATATCCATACCGTGTGGAAGATGTGTAATTGTAAATGTTGACTCCAATGAAGTGCCTGTGTGTAGGGTGCGCTGTCCCATGTCATTTGTTTTTTTCATTGTTTGTTGTTGGGTTCAATAAAAAGTTCTCTGTTAAAAAAAAAAATACTGTCTGTGTATTGAGGTGGGATGTGGATTCTGTTTGTCTGTCCCATTGTTAAATGTTAATGAACTCACATATTGTTTCTGTCCAGATGGCTAGATAGTTCAGGTTAATTCTATTTCTGTATACAATTTCATCTGAATATTATAATGTAATCAGACTCAGCTGACCTGAGAGTGTATATAATGTGTGTGAGTGGGTTCAATAAACAGTTCCTGCTTACTCTCAACAGAGTCTCACCTCGTGTTTGTGGGAGAAGGCTATACCAGCTCTCTTGCTCTTCTGCTTGGATCGCTAATTTACTAGCTCTTATAAGAGCGGTTCCTGCTCTACTCTACATCATCCCTCCCACTAGGGGAAAAAGAACATATCTAGCGGCGGAACCCCTCTTTCCATGGGGGGGGGGGGGGGCGGGGGGTGCTACAGTATGTATTTACTCAGCGTAACATTTTCTTCCACATTATAGAAAAAAATGCGCTAAGTTTACTGTTTTCTTATTTTTTAATTCAAAAAAGTGTATTTTTTTAAAAAAAATTGAGTTTGTAAGACTGCTGCGCAAATAAAGTATAAAGTATTGCAACAATCTCCATTTTATTCTCTAGGGTCTCTGCTGAAGAAAAAATATAATGTTTGGGGGTTCTAAGTAGTTTTCTAGCAAAAATAAATACTGATTTTAACTTGTAAACAAGTGTCAGAAAAAAGCCTGGTCCTAAACTGGTTAAAATATCAGTACAGTACCTGCTAAAAGACCCATTTTTAGTGCTGCCAGCATTGTTGCAGAGGTTGAAGAGGTGGAGGGGTCAGCCTGACAGTGCTCAGACCATCCGCCACACACTGCATGGCTGTCGCCCCAGAAGGAAGCCTCTTCTAAAGATGATGCACAAGAAAGCCTACAAACAGTTTGCTGAAGACAAGCAGACTAAGGACATGGATTACTGGAACCTGCGAGTGGGTTCAATAAACAGTTCCTGCTTACTCTCAACAGAGTCTCACCTCATGTTTGTGGGAGAAGGCTATACCAGCTCTCTTGCTCTTCTGCTTGGATCGCTAATTTACTAGCTCTTATAAGAGCGGTTCCTGCTCTACTCTACATCATCCCTCCCACTAGGGGAAAAAGAACATATCTAGCGGTGGAACCCCTCTTTCCATGGGGGGGGGGGGGGTGCTACAGTATGTATTTACTCAGCGTAACATTTTCTTCCACATTATAGAAAAAAATGCGCTAAGTTTACTGTTTTCTTATTTTTTAATTCAAAAAAGTGTATTTTTTTTAAAAAAAATTGAGTTTGTAAGACTGCTGCGCAAATAAAGTATAAAGTATTGCAACAATCTCCATTTTATTCTCTAGGGTCTCTGCTGAAGAAAAAATATAATGTTTTGGGGTTCTAAGTAGTTTTCTAGCAAAAATAAATACTGATTTTAACTTGTAAACAAGTGTCAGAAAAAAGCCTGGTCCTAAACTGGTTAAAATATCAGTACAGTACCTGCTAAAAGACCACTTTTTAGTGCTGCCAGCATTGTTGCAGAGGTTGAAGAGGTGGAGGGGTCAGCCTGACAGTGCTCAGACCATCCGCCGCACACTGCATGGCTGTCGTCCCAGAAGGAAGCCTCTTCTAAAGATGATGCACAAGAAAGCCTGCAAACAGTTTGCTGAAGACAAGCAGACTAAGGACATGGATTACTGGAACCATGTTCTGTGGTCTGACGAGACCAAGATAAATGTACTTGTTTCATATGGTGTCAAGTGTGTGTGGCAGCAACCAGGTGAGGAGTACAAAGACAAGTGTCTCTTGCCTAAAGTCAA
Source organism: Pelophylax lessonae (assembly GCF_965119305.1). Lineage (NCBI taxonomy): Eukaryota > Metazoa > Chordata > Amphibia > Anura > Ranidae > Pelophylax > Pelophylax lessonae. The sequence goes on from NC_138769.1 coordinate 319,444,944, forward strand.
GCATGGTGGTGGAAGTGTCATGGTCTGGGGCTGCATGAGTGCTGCTGGCACTGGGGAGCTACAGTTCATTGAAGGAACCATGAATGCCAACATGTACTGTGACATACTGAAGCAGAGCATGATCCCCTCTCTTATTCCAACATGATAACGACCTCAAACACACCTCCAAGATGAGCACTGCCTTGCTAAAGAAGCTGAGGATAAAGGCGATGGACTGGCCAAGCACGTCTCTAGACCTAAACCCTATTGAGGATCTGTGGGGTATCCTCAAACGGAAGGTGGAGGAGCACAAGGTCTCTAACATCCACCAGCTTCTTGATGTCATCATGGAGGAGTGGAAGAGGACTCCAGTGGCAAGCTGTGAAGCTCTGGTGAACTCCATGCCCAAGAGGGTTAAGGTAATGCTGGAAAATAATGGTGGCCACACAAAATATTGATACTTTGGACCCAATCTGGACATTTCCACTTAGGGGTTTACTCCCTTTTGTTGTCAGCGGTTTAGACATTAATGGCTGTGTGTTGAGTTATTTTGAGGGGACAGCAAATTTACACTGTTATACAAGCTGTACACTCATTACTTTACATTGTAGCAAAGTGTCATTTCTTCAGTGTTGTTACATGAAAAAATATAATAAAATATTTACAAAAATGTGTGTGTACTCACTTTTGTGAGATACTGTATATATATATATATATATATATATATTAATATTCTACAGGATTTATATAGCGCCAACAGTTTGCACGGCGCAAAAAAAAAACGGCCAGGAAGCATTGCCGAGAGCAGAAGGGGTGGGCCGGGCCGAGGAGAAGGAAGGACGTGCTGTCATAAGAGCAGAAGGGGGCGGGCTGGGCCCGAGGAGAAGGGAGAACGAGCGAGCGCAGTCATCGGAAGTCCCGCCTATGACAGACGTCACACGTCTCGGCAGAGGAGGCGGGACTTCCGATTAATGCGCTCGCTAGTTCTTCCTTCTCCTCGGCCCAGCCCGCCCCCTTCTGCTCTTATGACAGCTAGTCCTTCCTTCTCCTCGGCCCGGCCCGCCCCTCCTGCTCTCGGCCCTTTTTTAAAACAAATTTGGTCAGTTCCAATGGCGCTTGCGAGGCTGCATATTTGGACATTGCGCTTGCGAGGCTGCATATATGGACACTGCTGATGGGCCTCATTTATGGACACTGCTGGTGGGCTGCATTTATGGACACTGCTGATGGGCTGCATATATGGACACTGCTGGTGGGCTGCATATATGGACACTGCTGGTGGGCTGCATTTATGGACACTGCTGATGGGCTGCATATATGGACACTGCTGGTGGGCTGCATATATGGACACTGCTGGTGGGCTGCATTTATGGACACTGCTGGTGGGTGGGCTGCATTTATGGACACTGCTGGTGGGTGGGCTGCATTTATGGACACTGCTGGTGGGCTGCATATATGGACACTGCTGGTGGGCTGCATATATGGACACTGCTGGTGGGCTGCATATATGGACACTGCTGATGAGGATGCATTGTTGGACACTGCTGATGAGGCTGCATTCATGGGCACTGGTGAGATATCATTTGATTTAAAAAAAAAAAAAAAATGTTCGGAGTTCAAAGCTGTTTATTTTAAATTTAAGCTTTTTTCCTGAAATTTCTCTCCAAATATTGGGGTGCGTGTTATACGCCGATAAATACGGTAAACGGCGTTACTAACGCCATTAATTTTGCGGGTAACTAGTATTCTAACTGAATACTTTCCCTCCATTACTTCCCATTACTTAAGAGGCGTTACCGCAATTACATCTACCGCCACGGTGGTGTGGCACACTGGTGGGGTCTGAGTCCTGACTGTGGTAATCAAATTTTTTTTTTTTGTTTTGTTTTTTATTACCTGCTGGTGGTGGTGGTGGCTGGTGGTGTGGCCTGGCCAGGCACACTGGTGGGGTCCGTCTTGCTACGTCCTCCAGGCTCTCTGTCTGCCAGTGCTGCTGTCCCTCCTGTTGTGAGTCTGTGACTGTCTCCACTCCAGTGGCTGTGCCTGACTGTGGACGGTGGTGGTATTATTTTATAATATGTATTTATATTTATATTATTTATGGCCTAGGCTGGCCTGGTGCGCTGTAACTCCTGTAGTCTGGCCGCAACTCTCTCTCTCTCCTCTCGCACAGGCCAGTACCGCAGACAGCGCCGGCAGTGTCATAGAGGAGTGAGGAGGAGTAAAGCCCCGTACACACGTACTGATCGTCGGCTGAACGATCAGCCGTCTTTTGTCCAGGGCTGTCGTGTCTGTTGAAAACTGCAAAAGACTGCACACGAATTTTGTCGGCCAACAACAGCTGACTGCAGAAGTGATGTCATGTGATGGTTAACTTTCCTTGTCTTTTTTCTTTTCTGAGCATGCCCAGTCTTGCTAATCTGCTGTCTGTCGGCCGAAATCTGTACTGACTGGCCAACAAATATTTTAAAGTCTGCACGACAGATTCTGTTCGGCCGAACATGCGATGTCGGCTGTCGGAAGCATCATACTAACAAGCCTACAATCGGCCGATCGGTCGGCGGCCGAATATTTACGGCCGACAATCGGTACGTGTGTACGGGGCTTTACACTAGAGTTTTATAATGCCTTATGGGATCTGTAGTTCCGCAACAGCTGGATGGCCATAGTTTGAGAATCCCTGACCTAGACAGAGCTCCCTTATTGTAGTAATGTCACTGGTTGCCCTAAAAGTGTCAATAATGTCAGTTAGGTGTCTGAACTGTCCACCGCAATATCGCAGTCCCGCAAAAAATTGCTGATCGCCACCATTACTAGTAAAAAAATAAAAATAAAAATTACGTAAATCTTTCCCCTAGTTTGTAGACGCGATAACTTTTACGCAAACCAATCAATATACACTTATTGGGATTTTTTTTTTTTTACCAAAAATATGTAGCAGAATACAAATTGGCCTAAAATGATTAAAAAATATAGATTTTATAAAATTTGGTTTATTGGGAATGTTTTATGCAGAAAGTAAAAAAAATATATTTTTTTTTAAATAGAATTGTCGCTCTTTTTTTGCTCATAGCACAAAAAATAAAAATCGCAGAGGTGATCAAATACTACCAAAAGAAAGCTCTATTTGTGGGGAAAAAAGGACGTAAATTTTGTTTGGGCACAGTGGCACGCGACCGCGCAATTGCCAGTTAAAACAGTGCTGTATCTAAAAACAAAGTAAACAATATTGTTTTTGTTTTTTTTAAATTGTCAATCGTTTTTTGTTTGTAGCGCAAAAAATAAAAACCGCAGAGGTGATCAAATACCACCAAAAGAAAGCTTTATTTGTTGGAAAAAAAGGACAAAAATTGTATTTGGGTACGGCGTCGCACGACTGCGCAATTGCAAGAATAAAACAGTGCTGTATCTAAAAGAAAAAAAATGGCCTGGTAATAAAGGGGGGTGCTGAAGTGGTTCTTTTTTTTCCCACAGTGCATTAAAAAAAAAAAAAATGTAAACGCTGATTGCGGTTGAGATATAATGGAGACAAAGTTTGTCTCAGACATTTTTAACTCCCTCTGAATCGATACATTTTTGTAAGTTTCCGCCGTATTGTTACCAGATTGTTCTTTGTACATCCGCTGAGACAGGCAATAAACTTCTTGCCACCAGGTGGCGTCTACACGAGTCCTGTAAACTTCCCCTTTACACATTGCCAAGTCAAAAAAGGAAGATTTACCTGCGGGGATGGGGGGAGCTTACTTTTAGGCAACGCCCCTCCTATACCGGACGCCAATCGACTGCAAGTTTCTCGCGGGTGTCCAATTGTCGGCAGGGAGGGCGGTACGGGCCGCGCTAGCAGTGAGGGAGGGGCGGAGTCGCGCGCTCACAGTGGTTCTGTGGAGTGAGGGGAGAGCGCTACCGCTGGGTCCGTACAACATGCCGCTAGCACAATTGGCTGAACTGTGGCCCAATAATGTGGAATTGGTGCCCGAGGACACGGAGGTAAGAGAGCGGTGCTGTGAGCGGGGGGGTGTACTGTCCGGCACTTCCCTCCACTGAGGGGGGCATGCATGTAGTAGGAACGGTGTGTACACCTCCTGTCACTTGGTTGCATCCCTGTACACTCTATGGGTGTTTGTCTTATCGCCTCAGTGACCAGCTCCGGTGTTCTCAGTCAGAGCGAGCTGACAGCAGTGATTGAGCCTGTCAGTGTTCTCCGCTCCTCAGGGTTATCAGTGCAATGATAGGATGGAACTGTCAGTGCAGGGCAGTGTGTGCGGGCACTGAGGGGGCACTACAGTCTCCGTGTACAATAGCCGGGTACAGTCATAGTGAATGCACCGACAGCAACAGGTGGCTCTTCTACATGATATGGAATGCAGAAAGCCGCTTCACTACAGAGCCACCTTTCCCAGCCTTTTTATCCATCAAAGTCATATTCACAGCTTGGGGAGCTCGTGCTAAAATGAATTCATCAGGGGGCAGATGGAGTGATGGCCCTTATGCAGGCAATTTCACCATTCCCTCCCCCCTTTACGCAGGTGATTTGACCATTCCCTCCCCCCTTTTACGCAGGTGATTTGACCATTCCCTCCCCCCTTTTACGCAGACGATTGGACCATTCCCCCCCTTTTACGCAGGCAATTGGACCCCCCCCCTTTACGCATGCGATTGGACCATTCCCCCCCCCTTTCACGCAGGCGATTGGACCATTCCCCCCCCTTTCATGCAGGCGATTGGACCATTCCCCCCCCTTTCATGCAGGCGATTGGACCATTCCCCCCCTTTTACGCAGGCGATTGGACCACCCCCTCTTTACGCAGGCGATTGGACCCCCTCCCCCTCTTTATGCAAGCGATTGGACCATTCCCTCTCCCCCCCCCCCTTTATGCAGGCGATTGGACCATTCCCTCCCCTTTACGCCGGCGATCGGAACCCCTACCCCTTTACGCTGGCGATCAGAATACTTCCCCCCCCCCCCCCATCCCCACGCTGGAGATCGGGTGGTTAAACCTACGCTGGGGATCAGACTGTTCCATTTCCCCCACCGGCATTGGCAGTTGGATCACCCCCCCCCCCCCATTATGCTGGTGATTGGACCACCCCTTTTACACTTGCGATCGGATCCCCCTCTTACACTGGCGTTCGGACCCCCCCCCCCCCTTATGCTGGCGTTCCGACCACCCTCCCCTTTACGCTGGCGCTCAGGCCTCCCCCCGTTTACGCTGGCGCTCAGGCCTCCCCCCGTTTACGCTGGCGTTCAGACCACCCCCCGTTTACGCTGGCATTCAGACCACCCCCCGTTTACGCTGGCGTTCAGACCACCCCCCGTTTACGCTGGCGTTCAGGCCTCCCCCCGTTTACGCTGACGCTCAGATCACCCCCCCCTCCCTTTACGCTGGCGTTCAGACCACCCCCCTCCCTTTATGTTGGCGTTCAGACCACCCCCCTCCCTTTATGTTGGCGTTCAGACCACCCCCCTCCCTTTAAGCTGGTGTTCAGAACATCCCCCCCTCCTACGCTTGTGTTCAGAGCATCCCCCCCCCTTTATGCTGGCATTCAGACTGCCCACCCCTTACGCTGCGATTTGGCAGTTCTCCCCAACCCCCCCCTCCCCATTAACGCTGACGATCAGACCCTTCTCCGCCCGTCCCCTTACGCTGGCGTTCATACCTATTCTCCCCCCCCCCTCCCCTTTATGCTGGCGATCGGACCATTCCGCCACCCCCCTCTTACACCGGCAATCATACTGTTGTCCCCCTTTTACGCTGGCAATCTGACTCCCCCCCCCCCCCCCCCTTACACTGGTGATCATAGGTTACCTGCCTTAGGCTCCGTTCACATCTTGGCGTTGCTATTACAGACGTTTTTATGGGCGTTTTTGCAGGCGTTTTACAGGCGTTTTTTGTTCAGGCGTTTTTAGATTGACTAGAGACCAATGGAAAACGCCTGTAATCTGCCCAAAAAGAAGCTCATGTACTTTTTTGAGCGTTGGGCGTTTTGCTCAGTGTCAAAACGCTCAGATGTGAACAGGGGCCATTGAAATGAATAGGATTGGTCTTGTTGGGCGTTTTGAGAGCTGATCCTAGAGCAGAAAAACTCCCCAAAAACGCCTACATGTGAACGTAGCCTAAAAGTCAAACTTTAAGAAAAAAAAAAAAAAGAATTACGTGTAAGATTACTCTTAGGCCGGTCATACACGGTTCAAATCTTTGCTGGTTCAGCAGAAATCGGCAGAGATTTGAACCATTAATGGGCAGGCTGAATGTACCAATTTGCTGCTATTTTCGCTAGCGATAATCGCTGTCCTCTTCCACTCACCGGGAGAAGACAATGGCCCGGCAGGAATAATTCCTCTGTCAGTACTGTCTTGTGTTGATGGGGGAATTGTGCAAATTTCTGGTTGCAGGAAAGAAATTTGCAGTCTTAAGCCTTGTACACACGCGTCGAAATTCGGCAGGGAATTTTCATCCAAAGTCCGATTGGCCGATTTTCGGCTTTTTAGCATGATGCTTCCGACAACCGACTCCGACTTTTCGGCTGAAAAAAAATCTGCCGGCTATAAAATTTTTGTCCTCCGTCAAAACACGTCCGATTTTCGTGCAGTCAGTACAGATTTCGACAGGGAAAAATCTTATGAGCAAGACTGGGCATGCTCAGAGATTAAAGAACACAAAGAAAGCAAACCAACACATGACATCACTTCTGAAGGAGAATTTTGTCGGTCAACAAAAGTCCAGTGCAGTCTAGGCACATTCCAACCAACAAAACACCACTCTGGACAAAAGACGGACGACCGGTCGGCAGAAAATCGTTGCGTGTGTACTAGGCTTAAGGCTGGCCTTAATCCTGACTCCAGCAAGCTCCCTCCATCTGTGCGACTGCTCCCCTGTAGCCTCTTCCAGCCATGGTCGCACACTTACCTCTATATATACAATGCAGAATTAATATTCCTGCATTGTACATGACACTGAGGGACTGCCATCAGCTTGGAGCAGAGGAGAGGACCAGAACCTGCCAAAGTGAGGGATAAGGTTAATAACCTGGTCACTCATGTTACCGTCTCATTTAGATTTACCAATAGCTGTATGTAGTGTGAGAACCTACCTACAGTTTGTTAGGTTTTGGTAAGTCTAATACTCACCATACATGATACAATCTAATTGTACAATCTCCTTTAGAACTACAAACAGCTATGCTGTGGGAGGTCCTGCCTGATTAAATGCAAATGGATTGGATAGACTAAAGAGGATCTTCGCCCTGTAAAATAAAATTAAGTTTTGGGATTGCAGGAATTTAGCCCTTGCTGGACCCCTACCAGGGAAACACTGTGCATAGTGGCTGCAGGTTTTCCCTATGTTTGTTTGTTTGGGCTTTCAGATGTTCTGGGTTCCTACCACAATCCAAAAAATGACTGATACTGATTACTGCTCCCCCCTGCCTGTCAGTGTTAATGTACATTAAAGCACCCACTGTACAGCTCACCATACATTTTCAACACTGCTCTGTGCCGTGATGTGCCCCCTGTGCACATGCGTGGAAATGACGTCAACACGGCCCAGCCAATCAGGCAGCTGAAGTGTCTGTCTCGGAAGGGAGGCTAGGTACTCTTCTGCTTTCAAAGTTTGGGGGTGCTATTAGGAAATAATGGCGCCCTTGCATGTCTGCTAGCTGCCTCGCAATTTTGGTGCAGGAAAGCGTTTGAACCTAGCCAAAGGTCAGGGGAAGAAGAAATTGCAGATGACAGCACAGTGCTGACACTGCAATACTGAAGCAAATAAGTCTGCCATAATGTGCTAATACTAGTACATCATGGCATAATGCTCCCAGGGGTTATTTTTTACATTTTGTTTAAAGCAGAGGTTTGAGATCTGCATGGAGAAAAAAACTCCAAGCAGAGAGTTTTTTGTCCAATTCTGTTGTGAAAAAAACAAAGGTACCTAATGAGGTTTGTCATGTCTCAATCACCACTTTGAAGTGTAAAATTCACACAGTATAGTGCAGAAATGGCTGTACCTAAGGTCCACTGTGGTACTCAAACACGAAAAGCGCTAGTGTTTATCTGTTCCCCTTGTCTATTCACAGAATACTGTGTATTTTGAAAATCATTCATACTAGGCATTCTGTGAATTCATTTTACACTACAAAGCTGTGATCCAGATGCGGCATACGGCATAAACTAAAAACATTTTTTTTTCTTTTTAATTATACCAGAGTTGACAAACATCTTGAAGCTTCGCTTTGACATTGAAGTGTGTGGTTTAGTTAGGTTTCAGCTTACATAGGGTCAAATGGCAGCTCACCAACAAACTATTTGCCCATTTTATTTGATTTTTTTTTTTTACATTGTTACTTTTTTTTCTTGCTCTTTAAGAAAGCACATGGCACATTCCATAGAAAAATAGCCTGCATAACAGGCGGAACAAATGAAATTACACATATCACACAGCAGTGAGGAAAATTAAGTTCACATTGAAAACGTCTTAGCTGTCTCTTAGGACACTAGAAATCTGACCACATGAAAGACAGCAGTGCAAATTAAACCCCTAAAATGCAATATTCCTTAACACATAGAACTGGTATGTACTCAGGGGTCCGATAAAGTAAGGCTCAAGTGTTACTAAACCCATAACCGTAAAACCAGTCTGTATATGCAGTAAAGCATGCTTGTTATACTCACCATGAACCTAATGGGTTAATCCTCCACAGTGTTTTAAAAGGCTGTTTGATCCTTTCTCCTCCGATCCTCCCTTTCTTCCACTGCCCCCTAAGCATCTCCTGATAAGACAGAGCCTTTGGCGTCACTCTGCACATGCTCAGTTTGGTATGTATTGCAGGAGAGTTTTTTTCTTGGGAGGGTGCATCTGATCAGCACAGGGCCAATCAGCACTGTCCAGACACAGGGTCAGGGGTCCTGCAGCCTCATTAGACAGTCAGAGTAGAATGAAACTCCTCCTACAAGCTTTATCCAGACACTGATTAAATTCAAAAGACTACTATATACTGCTGATGAGAAAAGGCATTAGCAGTTTATTTTTGCTAAAATAATTGCATTTCTATGTTCTGTGTACCATGGAAGACCATATATAGTGAATGCAGGCTCCTGGGTTTAGGAACACTTAAGCCAAAGGAACGTTTTGTCCGGGATATATACATATATGGGGGTAAGAAATGGGCAAGGGAAAAGCCAAAAAAAAATGGCCTGCAAGAAGGCAGAAGGTGAAGTATATAGTATCAGATATTTACTGGGGTGGAGCTTGTACAACCAGAGAGGACATGTAAGAGGCATAGTCCTGCAAATATTGGAAATCGTGCCAATAATACCATGTTTGACAGAATTGTTCTTCTTTGTTTCATAGCTACTGTTAAGAGTTCCATATCATTAATCCCATGTACCACAGCTATACATTATTCAATTGACAGCGAGTCTGTAGTTTTAGATTTGTGTGGAATGCAAACCTTGGCGGCACTGTGCAGATGGATCAGGAGGGATTTCTTTTGCCTTGTCTAGAGAGAGGGGTAATTTGTAGTAGAAATGTCTCTGGACGTACCTCCAAGGATACAGTGCCTTGCGAAAGTATTCGGCTCCCTTGAACTTTGTGACCTTTTGCCACATTTCTGGCTTCAAGCATAAAGATATAAAACTGTAATTTTTTGTGAAGAATCAACAACAAGTGGGACACAATCATGAAGTGGAACGAAATTTATTGGATATTTCAAACTTTGTTCACAAATAAAAAACTGAAAAATTGGGCGTGCAAAATTATTCAGCCCCTTTACTTTCAGTGCAGCAAACTCTCTCCAGAAGTTCAGTGAAGATCTCTGAATGACTAATGATGATAAATAGAATCCACCTGTGTGTAATCAAGTCTCCGTATAAATGCACCTGCACTGTGATAGTCTCAGAGGTCCGTTTAAAGTGCAGAGAGCATCATGAAGAACAAGGAACACACCAGGCAGGTCAGAGATACTGTTGTGGAGAAGTTTAAAGCCGGATTTAAATGCAAAAAGATTTCCCAAGCTTTAAACATCCCAAGGAGCACTGTGCAAGTGATAATATTGAAATGGAAGGAGTATCGGACCACTGCAAATCTACGAAGACCTGGCAGTCCCTCTAAACTTTCAGCTCATACAAGGAGAAGACTGATCAGAGATGCAGCCAAGAGGCCCATGATCACTCTGGATGAACTGCAGAGCTCTATAGCTGAGGTGAGGGAGACTCTGTCCATAGGACAACAATCAGTCGTATACTGCACAAATCTGGCCTTTATGGAAGAGTGGCAAGAACAAAGCCATTTCTTAAAAATATCCATAAAAGTGTCGTTTAAAGTTTGCCACAAGCCACCTGGGAGACACACCAAACATGTGGAAGAAGGTGCTCTGGTCAGATGAAACCAAAATTAAACTTTTTGGCAACCATGCAAAATGTTATGTTTGGCGTAAAAGCAACACAGCTCATCACCCTGAACACACCAGCCCCACTGTCAAACATGGTGGTGACAGCATCATGGTTTGGGTCTGCTTTTCTTCAACAGGGACAGGGAAGATGGTTAAAATTGATGGGAAGATGGATGGAGCCAAATGCAGGACCATTCTGGAAGAAAACCTGATGGAGTCTGCAAAAAGACCTGAGACTGGGACGGAGATTTGTCTTCCAACAAGACAATGATCCAAAACATAAAGCAAAATCTACAATGGAATGGTTCACAAATAAACATATCCAGGTGTTAGAATGGCCAAGTCAAAGTCCAGACCTGAATCCAATCGAGGGTTCTACGTGAGGGTATGACAAAAAGATATATAGCAACATGGCAGGAGTCCCATCACAGTGTGTCAACGGTCTATTTCTAGATTCTGAGCAAAGTAAAGGACCTGTTCTTTCTGTGCTGGAGTCAGGGTCTTGTCTAGATCTCACGCCCATTCCAGAAGGGGGGAATTAATTCCTTTAGGCAGTTTTTTAATCAGCGTGTAGGAGGTCAGTAGCATGAAACGTCGGTGAAGTTTGTGAGCAAAGCTATTTTAATGGGGAAACCTGACCCTGGTTCACTCTACTCAGCCTGATGGTGGTTAAGAAATTATGTAGTTGCATAGCCCTCCACAAATTCAGGGTTTGGGGGAATCCTGACCTAGATCTCTGGAATGGATTGCCATCGGCCTTGCAACAGGAAATGCTGAACCCAATATTGGTTGGTCCAGGGAAAATAATTCTTGTGCCCTCGAGGAATGGGATAAATTCTTGGATGCCTATTATCTGGGACATGTGAGTGAGTTTTCATACAGAGAACCCTATGCAGCCTGATTGGGCCCGGAGCTCCATTGTAGTACCTATCATAGGGTGCAGTTTAACCTTGGAAGGGTTGTAATCTGCTACCGGCGCGTGCACCAGTCACAGTTCTCTAGTTTGTTTAATCCATTCTAACATATGGGACAGCGCCATAATATAGGGGTTCAGAAAACCAAAACCCTTCCCTCCTTGGGTAGGGCAAGGAGCTGATCTTTAATTTGGGGCCCCAGAGAAAATTCAGGAACTCTGCCTTTGTGGCTAAGAGAAAAGGACATGGTATGGCGCCTGGGAGGGATTGTACAGTGCCTTGGGAAGTATTCATACCCCTTGAAATTTTCCACATTTTGTCATGTTACAACTAAAAACGTTAATGTATTTTTTGGGATTTTATGTGATGCACCAAAACAAAGTGGCAAATAATTGTGCAGTGGATGCAAAATGATAAAGGTTTTTCAAAATGTTTTACAAATATCTGGAAAGTGTGGTGTGCATTTGTATTCAGCACCCTTCACTCCGATACCCCCAACTAAAATCTAGTGGAACCAATTGCCTTCAGAAGTCACTTAATTCTTAGAGTTCACCTGTGTGTAATTTAATGTCCGTGTAAATACAGATTTTCTGTCAAGCTCTCAGAGGTATGTTAGAGGACCTTAGTGAGCATCATGAAGGCCAAGGAACACACCAGACAGGTCAGGGATAAAGTAGTAGAGAAGCCTAAAGCAGGGTTAGGTTATAATAAAAAAATCCCAAGCTTTGAACATCTCGCGGAGCCTTGTTCAATCTATCATCTGAAAATGGAAAGCGTATGGCACAACTGCAAACCTACCAAGACATGGCCGTCCACCTAAACTAACAGGCTGGGGAGGAAGAGCTTTAATCAAATAAGCAGCCAAGAGACCCATGGTAACTGTGGAGGAGCTGCAGAGATCCACAGCTCAGGTGGGAAAATCTGTCCACAGGACAACTATTAGTTGTGCTCTCCACAAATCTGGCCTTTATGGAAGAGTAGCAAGAAAGCCATTGTTCTAAGAAAGCCCTAAGAAGTCCCGTATGCAGTTTGCGAGAAGCCATGTGGAGGACACAGCAAACGTAAAAGAAGGTGCTCTGGTCAGATGAGACCAAAATGTAACTTTTTGGCCTAAAAGAAAAACGCTATGTGTGGAGAAAAACTAACACTGCACATCAACCTGAACACTCCATCCCGCGAAACATGGTTGTGGCAGCATCATGTTATGGGGATGCTTTTCTTCAGCAGGGAGAGGGAAGCTTGTCAGTGTTGATGGGAATATGGATGGAGGGAATACTGGGCAATCTTAGAAGAAAACCTGTTAGTCTGCAAAAGACTTGAGACTGGGGCTGAGGTTCACCTTCCAGCAGGATAACGACCCTAAACATACAGCCAGAGCTACAATGGAATGGTTTAGATCAAAGCATATTCATGTGTTAGAATGGCCCAGTCAAAGTCCAGGTCCTAATCCAATTGAGAATCTGTGGCAAGACTTGAAAACTGCTGTTCACAGACAGAGCTTGAGCCATCCAATCTGACAGAGCTTGAGCTATTTTGCGACGAAGAATGGGCAACATTTTCACTCTCTAGATGTGCAAAGCTGGTAGAGACATCCCCAAAAATACTTGCAGCTGTAATTGCAGCGAAAGGCGGTTCTACAAAGTATTGACTTAGGGGGGTGAATACAAATGCACGCCACACTTTTCAGATATTTATTTGTAAAACATTTTGAACACTATAATTTTCCTTCCACTTCACAATTATGTGCCACTTTGTGTTGGTCTATCACAAAAAATCCCAATAAAATACATTTACGTTTTTTGGTTGTAACATTACAAAATGTGGAAAATGTCAAGGGATAGTAATACTTTTTAAAGAGACTGTAAAAGATAGATGTCTTGGTAGGACTGTCATTTTAAGAATGCCGTTGTTCACCAAACCAGGTGAACTTTTTATTTGCTTGTTTTGTAATGCACATTTACCTTGTGTGTTTTATAACATTCAAAGATTTCGCTAAGCAGCAGTGTTACACTGTTAAGCATGTTACCTTTATCAAAGGTGCCATCCATAAATATTTACCACTCCGAACTGGTGACTCCAATTTTCCTATTACCTCAAGTTTTCCACTAATGCTGACAAATGCAAAAGGCAGGTATGTCTGGATTTGCCTGAACTTGAGAAATAGGTTTCTTGTATGCAATGGAAACGTTCCCTTCAGATTGTACCCAAAGTATTATAGAATTGTACAAGAATCTAAGCATATGTTGGGCTTGTATGTGTCCAGCCAAAGATTTTCTTTAGTATTTGATGGAGTGGGGAAGAATTACAACCCCAGTCAGGTTTTTACAGCTATTTGGGACTCCCTTGGAGATATTCTGCTGCATTTAGGGGTATGCTTATAAAGCAGCAGTTCTGACATTCACCAAACATTTGCTGCTGGGGAATCTTTCAGGGGTGTGTTTTACATGTCCATGATTGATTCATCACCAGGAAACTGCTTTCTAAATATGCCCTTTCGTTTTCCAGTGACAACCATTTCACCAGACAGGAAGTGAGGGTAAATCTCCAACAAGGACATGGACAGAAATACAAATAGTTTCTTTAGTAGAGCAGAGGAAGGCTACAACCCTTGTCAGCTGTCCCTGTGGAAGATTTTCCCTCACTTTCTGTCCGGTAAAACCGTTTTCTGGGACAGTAATGAAGAGGAAATTTTAACAAAGTCCTGGTAGCAGCAAAAACCGACAGAGATTTGTGCCCTTCTCCATGCCGTTCAAAATAGTAATAATAAAAAAATAATGCTTTAGTAGGACATACTTTTACATTTTTGTAGGATAATTGTAGGATATTTTTTCGTTTTTCTAACCTTTGATTGTGCAACCATTTTGCATTATGTACATTAAGGCCGACCATTGACTGTTCCTGCTGAACCGGCCAAGATTCTAACCGTTAATGGGCAGGCTGAATGTATAATTTTGATCGATCAACTTGGGTACAACCAGCCTGTGGGATTGGCTCGCGATTATCGCAAGCAGCTGCTAAGGCTGCTAGTGATAATTACTGTCTTCCAGCTGAGAGCGGGGCACCTGTCGGGAGAAGACAATTGCTCGGCAGGAGGGATTCCCCTGTTAACACTGTCTGTGTTGATGGGGGAATGGCGTAAATTTCCTGCAGCTGGGTATACACCAGTAAATTTTTGGACGAAAATGTTTTGTTTTAGGAACATTTGTTCGATTTTCTAATCATGAGTGGGGTGAAATCAACGTTGTTTTCGACCATGGTGATAAAGAAGTAAGCAGGGATCTTTTGAAAGTGAGGGAATATCACAAGAAAAGGTGACCCCATAGGAAGATAGTGAGGATAGTGAGGAATAAAATCCCCAGAAGGGACAATACAAGCCTCCCACAATCTGTCCAGCATTAAACCTAATCATATTGGCTTTACATACACACAGTTCATGATTCTAATCTGAGCCGTTTCTCTCACTGAAGCAGAATTTCTACACTTTTTTTTTTTTTTTGCTAGGCACCTGGTACCCTTCAATCCTTGCTTCTTTAGATGCCAATTTATCACTTAATTTCATTGTGCATAAATATCAGATATCTTATAATAAAGTGCAACAATCTTAACACTGGACCCCAGACATGATCTTAATTGCATATTACTGCCCTACCTCTCCACTTTGTCCACTCAGGGAAGTCCTTGTTTTCATTGAAAAAAATTCAAAGCTTTCTGTGAATGATGGCAGTGTCAAGTGAGCAACTCCCTGTGGTCAGGCACAGGTAGGCAGCCAATAGGCACAGGACCCAGAAGGTCACTGGTTTCCACTGTAGTAGCTTCCACAGTGATCCCTCAGGTATAAGATGCATGTGTCTGTAATGCCACACTGGACCAATGTAACTATGCAATTAGGATCATACCTGGAGTTCAGTTGGAAGTGTATAGAACTTATGTATTTATGTAGAATACATAAATGTATTTCAGCATTTTGGCTTTATGCATTTAAGATTGATACACATTATTTTATGTTCTATGATATTTATGAGCAAAGCACTTTTAGGATGTTTATGAAGAAATACATATTTATATAGTATTTATGAATAATCTAGATTCTTCACTTATTTTTTAGGTGAGGAGTAGCTGTATATAAAAAGTATCCCATATTGGCAGCAATTTAGGAAATGTGTGGCAGAGGGCCCCCCATATTCTGGGATTGGTAACGCCCCGACTCCCCTCTGTGCCTTATGCCTAGTACACGATGAGAAAAACAGCGATTTCGAAGCAATCCATACGATATTCTGATTGTTAGTGCACAGCTTTCGAGAGCTGATCACAACAGTTCATGTGAAATTATCCGAAAGAACAAACACAGAAATATTTCTTGTACGCTACCAGAACCAACGATTTTTGAGCAAAATCGTGCATGCTCGGAAACAAAAAAATGCGTTACAGACAGTACAACACATGACATCACTTCCGAAGTTGTATTCTGTTGTACTAGAATTTTTGGAACTTTAGTAACCCCTTCGTTTTTTGATACGAGACTAGCATGCAAAATAAAAAGGATGATCGTTCGTCCGATAATCTCATTGTGTGTATGAGACTTTAGGCAGGCTCAAGTGCTATTGGAATGTGCATATGAACGTTTGTATGAACACTTTACCTACAGGAAGCATATTACACCTTATGATATCCTTATGGCCTGTACACACGATCAGAAAATCGTATGAAAAATGCCGCTTTCAAATCGATTGTACGATAATCTGTTTAAGAACAAAGCTTTCGGGAGCCGATCAGGACAATTCATGCGATTATCTGATGGGACAAGCACAATTTTTTTCCAGATCGTACGATTTTTGTTTTTCAAAAATACAAATAAATTACAACACATTACATCATTTCCAGATTTTTATTCTGTCAAACGAGAAATTTCGTAACTTTAATAACCATTTTCGATTAAGACCATCGTGCAAAAAAGAGGATCATTCACCTGATAATCTCATCATGTGTATCGAGCATTAGTTTAGCAGGTTTAGACAGAGCGAAAAATCATACAAGTCCCCTTCGGTTGCTCATGACTGTGTAAAGGAGTGTGGAAGAAGGGTGGATAGGGTCCAAAGTTCTTTCTCGAGACTGTTTCCCTTTGTGTTGTGACGCACGAGATTTTGACAGTTGGACAGATTAGATGTAGGTAAGCACAACAGACACCAACTAATGACACATTAGTATGTATTCCCTGTATTTGCCATTGCCAGCTTCTAGGAATGAACTTCCAGTGTTCTTTTGGACACTATATTGATTGAGGCTTTCCTTTTAAATATAAAGAAGAAAAATCTGTAAAAATATATTTTTTTTTTTTTTTTTTTTTTTTTAAGCATTTCTTATACCAATATAAAAAATATAATCATATATATATATATATATATATATATATATATATATATATATATATATATATATAATAGATACTGTACCCTCTCCCACTTCCGTCTAGGCGGTCAGAGCGAAAGTTCTAACACACACATGCACTCACCCCCCCCCCAAATCCCCTAGCATTTGTAGCTGCTAACTTATTTATATATTTTTTTTGAGACTCAAGCTCCTCTTTATGGCATCTAATACATGGTTACATTGGTTCAGCTTGGACGAATGCAACCATGCATTTACCATAACTGAGGGATCCCTCTGGAAGCTGTAACATCACTGTAGTAGCCACCCCTACTACAGTGATCTCCATAAGCTTCCATGTTTGGTGCTGCACAGCCACCCTGCTGCATTGAACAAGGGAGGTCGGCTGCTGGGCATGGACGGCATTCAGAGAATGTTTTGCATTACGACAATGAATTCTTTGATTGGACAAAGTGGAGAGCATGACATCACCTCCCCACCTTTCCACCTTGTCCAATCAGAGAATGCTTTGCATTCACAGAGCGAATGAAAAGCATTCTCTGAAATGCACTTGTGCGGAGATGTTGACCTCCTTGCAGCATGGAAGCTCCACAGCACAGGACCCGGAAGCAAGTGGAGATCATTGGAGTAGTGATGCCTACTACAGTGATTTCCAGCTTCCAGAAGGATCCTACAGGTATGGTGTATGCTTTGTTGAATCGGATCAATCTGAGCCAGTGTAGTTATGTATAAATGCCATATCTTGAATAAGAACTCACTTCCTCAAAGGACTGGTAAAACTGAAATACATTACATTTTTTGTTTTTGGGTATGGTAAGCCTTTAACTGTATCTGTGGATCCGCCAATGTTTTCACTGTAGGGAATGCTATGCTTGTTTGAATATTTTTTGTAATGGTCTTGTTCAGTTTGAATTGCCAGAGGCACAGCATATTTACTTTATTCGTAAGCAAACCACTTTGTGCAGATTTTCTCAACCACCTTACCACGGGGGAACCCTTTTAAAATAATGATTAGGTCTTGGGAATCCCTTGTAAAAACTCTACCTACATTTGACGCTAAAATTGGATCAGTGGCTGTTAAGTGTTTTAATGAATAAATAATATGGCATACCTAGAATATTTGGCATTTAAAGCCAACTATTTTACATCACTACCTTGTTCTATATTTCAATAATATTGTGGAAATAATGGCAAGAAAAGAAACAAAGGCTGTGAAAATTGTAGTGTTCCTTTACAGTAGTTGTCAGTTAAAATGTGTACCCTTACATTGGTAGTCAGTGAGGGTAAAAAAAAACCCTTCCGTTGATAGTAAATGGAGAAATGCCTGTCAGGTCACCTGTGGGACCAAGTGACGGGGAGCGCACCATTGTGGACACAACAGCTGACTGCTGAGGGTCAATGGCTGAGAAGCAGCTAAACAGGGTCGCAGCCACGGTCCTGGACAGGGAGCTAGAGCATAAGATTCCCCAGGGTCTAAGAGCCGGCAGGTTTTCACCAGGGCCTTTGATGGGGAAGATGGACTTGGCTGCAGCTGACTCCAGGTCGTGGCCCCCCAGGGTCTCCCATCTCACGGCTGGCTCTTGTGGATGGAGAGGAAGCAGCGGCCCCAGGAAACAACTGATAGTCAGGAGAACAAACCAAAGGTTGGGGCAACAAGCAGACGTGGATAGTCAGGCAAACAAGCCAAAGTCGGTACACGGGAATCAGAAGTAGAGCATACAGCAAGAATCACCCAGGGAAGCCTTCACACAATTGCTGCTGCTCGGGCAAGCCTGGCTTGTAGTGTGTGGATTATAATAGTTTCCTGTTAGAGGCTGGGGTGGAGCCATGCTGAGAGAAGATTACAGGTGTGAGAGCATGGTCCCTAAACCTGATACACGGACCTTACTGTCTGAGGTAGGCAGATAGGGCATGAAAAATTACTGCAGATTCATGACAATGCCCCTCTTACATTGGTTGTCTATAAAGAAATACCCCTTTACATTGATGGTTAGTGGAGAAGTAGCCTCCCCGTACATTGATGGTCATTGGAGAAGTGCCACCCCCCCCCCCCCTCCGTAGATTGATGGTTAGTGGAGAAGTGCCCCCTCCATAGATTGATGGTTAGTGGAGAAGTGCCCCCTCCGTAGATTGATGGTTAGTGGAGAAGTGCCCCCTCCGTAGATTGAATGTTAGTGGAGAAGTGCCCCCTCCGTAGATTGATGGTTAGTGGAGACGTGCCCCCTCCGTAGATTGATGGTTAGTGGAGACGTGCCCCCTCCGTAGATTGATGGTTAGTGGAGACGTGCCCCCTCCGTAGATTGATGGTTAGTGGAGACGTGCCCCCTCCGTAGATTGATGGTTAGTGGAGACGTGCCCCCTCCGTAGATTGATGGTTAGTGGAGAAGTGCCCCCTCCGTAGATTGATGGTTAGTGGAGAAGTGCCCCCTCCGTAGATTGATGGTTAGTGGAGAAGTGCCCCCTCCGTAGATTGATGGTCAGTGGAGAAGTGCCCCCTCCGTAGATTGATGGTCAGTGGAGAAGTGCCCCCTCCGTAGATTGATGGTCAGTGGAGAAGTGCCCCCCTCCGTAGATTGATGGTCAGTGGAGAAGTGCCCCCCTCCGTAGATTGATGGTCAGTGGAGAAGTGCCCCCCTCCGTAGATTGATGGTCAGTGGAGAAGTGCCCCCCTCCGTAGATTGATGGTCAGTGGAGAAGTGCCCCCCTCCGTAGATTGATGGTCAGTGGAGAAGTGCCCCCCTCCGTAGATTGATGGTCAGTGGAGAAGTGCCCCCCTCCGTAGATTGATGGTCAGTGGAGAAGTGCCCCCCTCCGTAGATTGATGGTCAGTGGAGAAGTGCCCCCCTCCGTAGATTGATGGTCAGTGGAGAAGTGCCCCCCTCCGTAGATTGATGGTCAGTGGAGAAGTGCCCCCCTCCGTAGATTGATGGTCAGTGGAGAAGTGCCCCCCTCCGTAGATTGATGGTCAGTGGAGAAGTGCCCCCCTCCGTAGATTGATGGTCAGTGGAGAAGTGCCCCCCTCCGTAGATTGATGGTCAGTGGAGAAGTGCCCCCCTCCGTAGATTGATGGTCAGTGGAGAAGTGCCCCCCTCCGTAGATTGATGGTCAGTGGAGAAGTGCCCCCTCCGTAGATTGATGGTCAGTGGAGAAGTGCCCCCCCCCCCCAGATTGATGACCATTGGAGACGTTCCCCCCCAACACATTGGAGGTCAGTAAAGAAGTGACACACACACATGTTGGTGGTCATTAAAGAAGTTCCCCTTTACATTTGTGGCCAACGGAGAAATGACCCCCCTCCCCTTAAATTGGTGGCCAGTGGAGAAGTGCCTCCTTACATTGGTGGTCAGTATTGAAATTCCCCCTTACATTGGTGGTCAGTGAAGAAATACAGTGTAGAAGTGACCCCTATACCTTGAATGTCAGTAAGAAATTGCCCTCTACCATGGTAGTTGTAAGTGGATATTGATCTGTCGTTGTTCATTGCTTAATTTTACATTACCAACCTCTTAAGGAACCCTGTGGTTCAATGGAATGCTAGCCTGTTCTAGTGACTTGATACATTCCTGAATAATTATTTGTGTTGCCTCACAAACCCTGGCTGATTCTCTGTGTATTGTGCAGCAATCTGCATTCTGATGCCAGCCCAGCCAGTGTTAAAACGTTTACTATTACTTTACTGCAACGTTATCAATAAAACATGGTGTGTTGTTTTTTTTTTTTTTTTTTTCACACTGGATACACATCACAAATACACAATATTAAAGTGGCTGTACACCTTTAAAATGAAAAATAAACAGAGCATATCGCTCCATGGTTTGTACTTGTCTCAATCTAAAGCACCAGGTGTCAATCTTTTCTGCTCTATCTCCTCCTTATTGCTTTCTGCATTAGTCAATTTTGACAAGTTATCCTGACATCACAGAATCTAGCCCACCCCCCACGTCCTCCAAGAAGTGCTTCACAGCCAAAATAGTGCATGTTTCCCTCTGAGTCTGTGTGTCCGATTTCACTCCGCTCAGGTCTCAGATTACTCTCAGCACCCTGCTCAATTCTTTGCACTGTGTGACATCCGATCCCCACCTCTTACCTGCTAGAGCTGAGAAATAGTCTTGATCTGTGTAGTTTGAACAGCGGTAGAGAAGAGAAGGCTGCAGATAGTGTTACAATTAATATCGGAGGATTTGTCTCATCTTTGTATTGCCTGAGGCTGGTCACTTCACTGGGTATGGGTAGGTGTAACGGTTTACAACCACTGTAAGTCCATTAAAGCAGGGCTCGACAAACCCGGGCGCCAGGTCGCATTTGCGACTAGAATTAGCGACCTGGCGCCTGGGGTGCCCTGCATAGGGTGTCCTGTCCCTTTTGAGCCCCCCACCTTCTCCTCGAGTGCACGGACTTCCGCGCTGTCCAAAAATTGAGGCCCCGGCTTTTCGGCCTTCTTCTGTGAGATGAGAAAGGCTAGGGGAACTGGCGCCCTCTTGTGGTGGCCGGGAGTAATGCATGTTCTTAATGCCTTTCCATCTCCTTCCAAAGAGGAAATGAGAGGAAAGTTTTTTTAAGGCTTCATCTCTCTGTCCAGCTACCTTTGCTTAAAGGTAAGTGGACAGGGAGTATGGTTATTATTATTAATTTATTTTTTTAATGTAAAAAAAATTAAATAATTTTTTCTTTTTTTTTTTTAAATTATTAAAAAAAATACGTTTTTTTTTTTTCCAATTCTTATTTAAAAAAGAAAAAAAAATTGATATATATATATATATAATATATTATATCAATCTTTTTTTTTTTTTTTTTTTTTTCCTCATCGCCATACCACAGCCTAAGGCCCCTTTCACACGGGCTGTCTGATCAGGTCCGCCTGTCAGTTTTTCAGGCAGACCTGATCGGACCCTTCAGTCTCCTCTATGGAGCAGTAATCTGCCGCCATCTGATCCTGTCCGCCAAAAACAGACGGATGGTGGTTCTATTTTCTATCCATCCCGTTGATCGGATCAGATGGCATCGGATGGAAAGAGACAGACAGTCTGTTTCCATCCAATTGCGCTATAGAAGAGAGTGGAGTTCTAGTCGTATCTATTTGTAAATTTAGTATCCGTTTTATTAAATAAAGCTTGGTTGTAAGCCCCGGTTCACACTTATGCGATGCGGGAAGGCTGCGAATTCGCAGCATGTTCCCGCATCGCAAGCGCGCCCCTGGCAGTTCACACTGCCATATGCGATACGCTGGGGGTGTCAATGTAATCTTAATGACACCCCCAGTTTGATCGCATATCGCAGTGCGATCTTGCAGTTCGCACAGGATCGGATCGCACAAATGTGAACCGCTGTGCAATCCGATCCTGATGCGGCTGCAAAAAAGGGTCCTGAGCGTCTTTGCTGCGGGTGCGGTGCGAATTTAGCCATACAAAGTGTATGGCTAAACTCGCACCGCACAGCCGATCGCATGTAATGAAGGAGCAGTGCGCTCCGATATTACATGCGATCGCCGCAGCCGCATGAGTGTGAACCGGCACTTAGTTTAAAAAAAAAAAAACTGGCTCCTAACTTTTTTAGCTGGCTCCTAGATTTCAGGCAAATTTGTCAAGCCCTGCATTAAAGAGTTTGAACTGTCTATATTGTTCTTTAAAATGTTATCCTTTTGTTGGGCAATGAATTCCCCTCCTGCCAGAAGACATTAATAGAGGGGCTTTGACCTAAGCTTGCTCGAAGACCTCTGTATGAAATATCCCTGTAACTTAATAACATTAAAGCTGAAGTTTGGGTTGGGTTTAAAATTCCTTCCCTTGTTCCCCATCCCTCTTAACCACCTGCAATAAAAAGATAACAATACAAATGCATTATTTGGGGGAAAATACCTGTTTATCCACTTGCCGACCGCCGCCCGACTATATGCGGCGGCTGTCAGCCCCTCCCAGGCAAAGTGACGTACCGGTACGTCACTAGCCTGGGAGCGAATAGGGGGCGAGCGCGCGCCGCCGGAGCCGCGCTCCCGCCCCCACTCGTACCCGACAAAGCCGGCACGTGTGACCGGCGGACCCGATGTCCGCCGGTCACTCGTGATCGTCAGGTAGAGAGGGAGAAAGGCAGGCGGCTAATGTAAACAAAGCCGCCTGTCATTCTCCCCTGTGTAAAAGCACAGATCACTCGGTCCTGCTATGTAGAACCGTTGATCTGTGCTGTTACACCACTAGCGACATCCAATGACAGTTAGAAACACGCCCCTAGGGACACACTTAACCCCTCCCTCTCCAATAAAGTTAACCCCTTCCCTCCCAGTGTCATTTTTACAGTAACAGTGCATATGTATAGCACTGATTACTGTAGTAATGTCACTGGTACCCCCAAAAGTGTCAAAAATGTCAGTCAAGGGTCCGATCTGTCCGCCGGAATGTCGCAGTCCCGCAAAAAAAATCGCAGATCGCCGCCATTACGCGTTAAAAAAAAAAAACAACAAAAATGACAAAAATCTTTACCTTTAGTTAGTAAACGCAATAACTTTTGCGCAAACCAATCAAAATACGCTTATTGTGATTTTTTTTTTTTTTTACCAAACATAGGTAGCAGAAAACAAATTGGCCAAAAATGTAAAAAAAAATTTTGATTTTTACATTTTTTTTGGGGGGTAATTTCATATAAACAAATGTGAAAAATATTGTTATTTTTGCAAAATTGACGCTCTTTTTTTGTTTATAGCGCATGATCAAAAAATTGCACAGGTGATCAAATACCACCAAAAGAAAGCTCTGTTTGTAGGAAAAAAAGGACGTCAAATTTGTTTGGGTACGGCGTCGCACGACCGTGCAATTGTCCGTTAAAGTCACGCAGTGCCAAATCGCAAAATACCCCCTGGTCAGGAAGGGGGTAAAATCTTCCGGGGCTTAAGTGGTTAAAGACCTATGATGTCATCACTGGGTCTCTTGCTGATCCATGCTGGGATTAGCATTCCTGTTTTATGGGAGGAGCCAGATCTACCATCTTGGTGTCCCTTGTCAGAGTCCTTTTTGTTTGTGCTGCTGGATAACCATTATAAGTGTCAGAGTGGGTGCTCCTGAGTGGACATTTTCTGGTTACAGCCCATACTACCACCAACCTTGGAAGTATGATGTGCTAAACCACGGCCCCAAATGACATGGAAATATAATTAGAAGTCCCCCATCACGATACAGCCACAAATGATTGACAATGGGGAAAAGCATTCGATTTAACAGGCGGACCAACGACAGGATGGGGAGAGAGGAGCGGGACCTTGTAATGCAGTAACAAGCCAGGAAGTGAAGCAATCTCCAGGAGAGGTACCGCAGATTGCAAAAATGACAACAGCCAGACTATTGAGACTAATATCTACATTAAGTACAGGCATTGCTGTATGTTTGCTAAAAAAAAAAAAATGTCTGGAATTCAACTTTAAAGTGTATTACTTTTGTTAAGGGAGAAAAACGACAATATTTTCTATGTCTGTAGTATGCATTACAAACAGAAAATTACAGTCATTGCAGACTGATATTTTTGTTTGACTGAAACTCAGGTCTGCTGCTGTCTGCATAATTAAAGGAGATCTAGTGGCAAAAAATACACTTCCATTTTATTGCATCAACATTATAATAGCATTAAATGTCATAGTTATTTTTGACAATGCAGTATAATCTTACTTGAAAAACCTCCTTTTGTGTTATGAGTTCTGCCTGTCTTTCCTACTGCGCATGCGCAAGCCTGCTCTGTGCTTTGTGAATAGTACCGCAGTCTTCTGGGACCTTTGATGTGTCCCAGAAGGCTGCGGGGGAAGGGGGGGGCAAACTTCCGCCATCACAGCGGCACATCTGACGGGAAGTGGGAGCGGGTACTAGAGTATTTTAGTACTAGTCTGTGTATATACCCCTTCATTACCAGGCTATTTTTCAGTTATTAGTGCTGTGATGGTTTAAGATGTTACTAAACTCACAACAGTAAAATCTGTCTGTAGATGCAGAATTGCATGCTTGTTATACTCACTGTGTAACTTAAGTGATTCATTCTCTGCATTGTGTAAAAAGGCCGTGTGATCCGATATGCAGAGATCCTCCCCCCCCCCCTCCTGCATGTTAACTCTGGGCAAGTTCAGATAACACACAGTAAGTGTAATTAAGCTGCACATGCTCAGTTTGGTCTCTATTACTAAAAAGAAAGCTTCCTGGTTTAAGCTGAGCTATTCAGGTCAAATGGTAATAACATCACACAGTTGGGCATGTATACAGATCCTAAATGACAGGCCAATCCCTCCCTCCCTCCTCCTCCATGCCCAGTAACTAAAAAGAACCCAGTTGGTGGGACGTTGCATCTTAATTGATGATCTGCCTCCCATAAAAGCATGAGGACACAGGCTGTAGTGGATTTCAAGAGGCAGTGAAATCTCCTCCTACATGAACACTCTGGACTCGGGCAGACCCTGCAGAGTATCACGTGACTGCAGCATACAGATCAGCTAACAAGGTTACATAGTATTTCAGCAGTATTTTAATGCAAAAATATTTATAAGCTGTGGGCAGGGCGGGCTAATGAACATTTTTTTTTATATAACTGGGTTTAGTAACATTTTAACTGACATACAACACTGTGTACCCGACTTAATTTGTATTTTTTTTGGAGATTCTTTTGGTGGCATTTAATAACCATGGTTTTTCTTTTTTTTTTCTTTTTTTTTAATAAAGTTAAAAAGATCAAACATATTTTCCTGTTTCCTATATCACATTTTTTAAAAGGCCAGGATTTTTTAGGGGGAATGAAGAATCATGCTAGTATTAACCACTTAAGCCCCGGAAGATTTTACCCCCATTCCGACCAGGGGGTATTTTGCGATTCGGCACTGCGTGATTTTAACGGACAATTGCGCGGTCGTGCGACGCTGTACCTAAACGAATTTGGCGTCCTTTTTTCCCCACAAACAGAGCTTTCTTTTGGTGGTATTTGATCACCTGTGCGATTTTTTTAATCACGCGCTATAAACAAAAAAAGAGCGTCAATTTTGCAAAAATAACAATATTTTTCACATTTTTTTATATGAAATTCCCCCCAAAAAAAATGTAAAAATCTAAATTTTTTAACATTTTCGGCCAATTTGTTTTATGCTACCTATGTTTGGTAAAAAAAAATCGCAAAAAG
Source organism: Pelophylax lessonae (assembly GCF_965119305.1). Taxonomy (NCBI): domain Eukaryota; kingdom Metazoa; phylum Chordata; class Amphibia; order Anura; family Ranidae; genus Pelophylax; species Pelophylax lessonae. Next base: position 319,470,740 of record NC_138769.1, read on the forward strand.
CGTATTTTGATTGGTTTGCGTAAAAGTTATCGCGTTTACTAACAAAGGGAAAGATTTTTGTCATTTTTGTTGTTTTTTTTTTTTAACGAGTAATGGCGGCGATCTGCGTTTTTTTTTTTTTTTTGCGGTACTGCGACATTGCGGCGGACAGATCGGACCCTTGACTGACATTTTTGACACTTTTGGGGTTACCAGTGACATTTCTACAGTAATCAGTGCTATATATATGCACTGTTACTGTAAAAATACACTGGTAGTGAAGGGGTTAACTTTATTTGGGAGGGAGGGGCTGTGTGTGTCCCCTAGGGGCGTGCTTTCTACTGTGATTGGCTGTGGCTTCAGCTGTAAGGACACTGATCAACGGATCTACATAGTAGATCCATGTGATCAGTGTCTTTGCAGCGAGGAGAATGACAGGCAGCTTGTTTACACAAGCTGCCTGACATTCTCCCTCTCCCCCGCCGATCGCCGAGTGGCCGGCGGACATCGGGTCCGCTGGTCACACGCGCGGGGGGGGTCCGTGACCACGCGGGGGCGCGCGCTCGCTCCATAGACCCTCACAAGCAAGCAAAGTAGCCCTACTTTAGTTTGCCTGTGAGGGGCTGACTGCCGACGTAGATAGTCGTGCGGCGGTCGGCAAGTGGTTAAAGGGGTAGGTAGTTAAAAGTTGCCCCCTGATACTGCTAATATTAGTCAAAATCTTCCATCTGTTAAGCTGGCCTACTTTCTAAGGCATGAGTGCTCAACCTGTGGCCCTCCAGCTGTTGCAGAACTAAGAGTGTCATCACGTCTCTACCTTTTGGAGTCATGCTTATAACTGTCAGGGGCATGCAATGCTCATGGGACTTGTAGTTTCGCAAAAGCTGGAGGGTCACAGGTTGAGCACTTCTGGTCTAAGGCCTCTTTTTCTTGGTCGGCTACTTACTGCTACTGGATGCTTCAGGCATGCCTAAAGCAGGATGACATGCCCTCAGAAACGCGTTGCAGTAACCATGGCAACCCCAGCCACCTCAGACTCCCTCCCTGCGGTTTGAACGCATGGTGTTATCGGGCTATGGTCTCCGTGTAGTGCGGTGTTTTGTCAGCTCACCGACTGCAACCTTATTCGGCGGCACTTGTTATCCTCCTCATCCCTCTGGCGGCAGCACTCTGGCTCAGACTGCCCAGCTTCGTTTTGGAGGCTCAGGTGACAGCCACCTAGCAGGGATGGATTGCCTCTTTTGAGGTCAGAAGCCCTGTGACAGGCATGTGAGCACCGGAAAAATGTGAGTGCGTTGTGTTTATTTTTATATGTTGTATCCTTCATAAAAGTAGGTTTTACAGTGAGGGAGTGCTTCCCCTTTTTTTTTTTTTTTTTTTAACTTCTGTCATGTTATATAGCAGAAAGTGAAAAATATATATATTTTTTTTTTTTTTTTCAGAATTGTCGCTCCCTTTTTTTTATTTTTATAGCGCAAAAAGTAAAAATCGCACAGGTGATCGTATGCCACCAAAAAAAAAAGGTCTATTAGTGGGGAAAATTTTCTATTTAGGTACAGCTTTGCACAACCGCGCAATTGTCCGTTAAAGTAATGCAGTGCCGAATTGCAAAAAGTGGCCTGGTCATTAACCACTTTACCACTAGAGCATTTTGCTGTCTTACGTCTGGCCCACTTTTTGAGATTCGGCGCTGTGCGACTTTAACTGACAATTGCGCGGTCATGCGACGCCGTACCCAAACAAAATTTATGTCCTTTTTTTTTCCCACAAACAGGGCTTTCTTTTGGTGGTATTTGATCACCTGTATGATTTTTACTTTTTGCGCTATAAACAAAAAAAGAGCGTTTATTTTGAAAAAATAACAATATTTTTAACATTTTTTTATATGAAATTCCCCCCAAAAAAGATGTAAAAATCAATTTTTTTTTTAATTTTTGGCCAATTTGTTTTCTGCTACCCATGTTTGGTAAAAAAAAATCGCAATAAGCGTATTTTGATTGGTTTGCTCAAAAGTTATTGCGTTTACTAACTAAGGGAAAGATTTTTGTCATTTTTGGTGGTTTTTTTTTTAACGAGTAATGGCGGCGATCTGCGATTTTTTTTTTTTTTTTTTTTTTTTTTTGCGGGACTGCGACATTGCGGTGGACAGATCGGACCCTTGACTGACATTTTTGACACTTTTGGGGGTACCAGTGACATTACTGCAGTAATCCAGTAATCAGTGCTATAAATATGCACTGTTACTGTAAAAATGACACTGGCAGTGAAAGGGTTAATTTTATTGGAGAGGGAGGGGTTAATGTATGCCTGGTGCTTACTGATGTGTGGGGGGGAGGTGACTGTGTGAGCCAGGGACAGATCGGAGTGTTCAGCTATGCTGAACACTCCGATCTGTCACTCCCTGTCACTTAGGAGATCCGCCCGCTCTGTTTACACAGGCGGGCGGATCTCCAAACTGGATTCCCCGACGATCGGGGCAGAGCAGCGGCGATCGCCGCCGCTCCTCCCCTGGCCCGACTCCCGCTGTGAATGAAAACGCCGCCTACAGGGGAGGAGTGAGCGCCGCCTACAGGGGAGGAGTCTAGCGACGTAGGTCTACGTCGCTAGACGATAACGAGCCACTGTGCCGCAGTAGCAGCACAGTGGCTAGTGGGAAAGTGGTTAAGGTGGCAAATCCTTCTGGTCCAGAACTGGTTAAATAGACTCAGTGGCTGCTGCTACTTGCATACCCTGGTCATTCCAGATGCAAGAATTTGCAGATTCTTTCTGCTGGAATCCGGTGGCCGAAAGTAACTGGCTGTGCAAATGTGGCCTAAGAGAAAATTTTACTTCACTTTTGGATTGTTTGTTTACTTTGACTTCCTTTTGTGTCTTCAGGGCAAAAAGTGAAGGGAAATCATTAGAACAAGACACAGATGCCAAAAGTAAAACTGACAGGGGTTATGAGCATTCTCTACTTGGCTTTATATAACAGTAGTTCTATAAGTGATGAGTGAACCTCTATTTCAATCACTCAGTATAGAAAAAAGTCAGAGTAAAGCAGCTGATCCCTGCTAGCATGCTGCAAAGAACGACTTCTGCTCTTTGTTTGGAAGCAGTTGTGTCTCTGAAGAGGCGTGATACACCCCTTTCTTAGTCAGAGCAAGAGCTTTCCAATCAGCAGGGAGCAGGTACAGTACTGTACTGAAGAGAAGCTTGGCAGGAGAATGCAGACTTGTATAAAGTACTCGAAATTTCTACTTGAGTAAAAGTACAAGTGCTCGATCAAAAAATTACTTGAGTAGAAGTGGAAGTGCTCGCAGAAAAAGTTACTTAAGTAGAAGTACTAAAGTATTCAACATTTTTTTTACTTAAGTATTGCAAGTAGTTTTTTTAAAAAATTTGCTACTTAAGTACTAAAAGTAAAAAGTACCAGTAGTTTTGAAAAAAAATTTCTACTCAAGTACTGAAAGTAGAAGTACAAGTACTGTGTTATGTAGTTATTAAAGAAATAAGTCAAAAGTTTGAACATCATATTGTTTTTATTATTTCAAATGATTTATTCAAATGATTAACCTGTGTTTGTTAGTAGTTTCTTGATGCACTTTAAGCGCTGTAGCACCATTTATTTGTTTGTTTCATATTTTCTTTTTATTGGAAAGATTTGGTATAGCAGCTTTTATTATACACAGCCTTTATTTTCGTATGCGCTGATTTACAAATGACATTATACACATTTTTTTGAGCTTTATGCAACCTGCCATCTACTGTTCTGGCAGTGGTAATTTTTTTAAAAGTAACGAGTAACTATGCAGCACAAAAAAAAAATACTTGAGTAGAAGTATCGAAATCATCGAAAAAATGTAGTGAAGTAAAAGTAGAAGTAGGAGAAAAAAATTCTACTCTAGGAAAGTACAGATACCGCATTTCGGTACTTAAGTACAGTACTTAAGTAGTTCTACTTTGTTACTATACATCTCTGGGAGAATGTCAGACCTATGCAGAGAGAGCGCAGATAAGAACGGTCTGTCTTGCAGCAGGCTGTCAGGAGAGACTTTTCTACTTGGGCTTTGACTGCCTTCTTAGCCCTTGTTCACACTGCTGTGGCTTAACCACTTTAAGACCGGAAGATTTTCCTGCTTAATGACCAGGCCCTATTTTGGAATTCGGCACTGCCTTACTTTAACGAACAATTGCATGGTCGTGCGACGCTGTGCATCCTTTTTTTCCCACAAATAGAGCTTTCTTTTGGTGGTATTTGATCACCTCTGTGACTTTTATTGGTGATCAAGGGGTTAAATGTGACCCTAGGGGAGTGATTCTAACTGTGGGGGGTTGGGCTTGTGAGATGACCATAGAGACATGCGATCCTATATAGCAGGATCACATGGTCTCTGTGATCATTGCAGGGAGAAGGACGGACGGCTGTGTTTACATCAGCTGTCCGTCCTTCTCTGTCAGCGGGGGGGGGAGATCGCCGGTGTCAGGCGGCAATTGGAGCCGCTTGACACCCGCACTGGCTTCCCCGCTGACAATTGGGGGCGGGAGTGTGGCACTGGCAGCCCGCGCTCGCCCCCTAGCCTCCTGAGAGCGAGCGACGTAGACCTACGTCGCTTTGCCCATGAGCGGCTGCCTGCTGCAGTAAATCTGTGGCGGGCAGTCGTCAAGTGGTTAAGTCAAGCGATTTTGAATCTGAAATCCCTTCAACTTCCCCGTGGCTTGCATGCAGTTTTTAACAGTACATTTTTAACAGTCAATGCAAGTCATGTTGAAGTCACCCCAAAGTAGTGCAGGAAACTTTTTCTAAGTTGGAGAGACTTGAGTAGCACAGATTGTAACGGTTTTGTTGCCGGTAATGGTGCGTGACTTGTCATGTGACTTTGAACCCTCAAGTGGCATGACAAGTCACGGCAGTGTGAACCAGGACTTAAGAAAACAAACATAAGACTCTACAAACCTTTTTGTTTTGATGCACCCGAAATGTATTGAGGTGAAGAAAAACTGAAAGTTCAATGGGGCTTTAAAGGAATACAATCTATATATACAGTATATACTGTATAAATACAACAGATTTCCAACAGTAGAGCTACAAATTGAAGCATTCAGATTCATGACTAAAACACGTGTGGGGTTTTTTTTTTTTTTTTTTTGTGCTATTCACTCCAAAGCTCTTTGGCATCCATTTCCAAGAAATACAAAAAGCAGTAGTTGGCCTCAGTAAAAATCATTTGTCAAAATGATCTGTGGATCCAAATATATAGTCAGTTATGTTTATGTACAAATCTTGATTTAAAAATCTTACTTGGCCCCAAGCCTGGTGGTGCTGCAGTGTGAGATGAGCGGTCTCATGAACAAATGGGGAGGCGCAGAGCTCAGCACAACTTTACAGGAAAGGTTTTTATGACCTCCGTTACCTACTTGTCTAGGAATACCAGACTGTCAAGCCTGTCCTCAGCCTGCCTTACTCCAAAATGAAAAAAAGTTTTGCCTTTTAGTGACACTTTAAGGCAGCTTACACACGATAATCCTGTTGGAGCATGTAAGTTTTCTGGCGTAATTGTAATGCGCGCATTAGCTCGCTTATGCGCTCGCGTAAATTTATTCTAGCGTTCTGGATTATTCTAGCGTTCTGGATATTTGGGTCATTTGAGCGCATTCGCGCATTTTTGTGCGTTTTTGCGCGCATCAGGCGCAAATTACTGACCAAAAAAATGCTGATTTTTCTATTTTGTTCTTACTGAAGAAAACGCGGCGCTCATTTACACGGCTGTGTGCATAGGCACATTAAGAATGAATGGGCTCTATTTTAGCTCAGAAAAAAAAAAGGCTGTACTGAGCATTTTTAAGCTGCAGTGTGCAAGAGACCTAATACTGTACAGTGCATTTGGAAAATATTCACAGCGCTTCACTTTTTTCACATTTTTGTTTTGTTACAGCCTTATTCCAAAATTGATTCAATGCATTATTTTCTTAAAATTCTACAAACTATACCCCATAATGACAACGTGGAAGAAGTTTTTTGTTATCTTTAAAAATGTATTCCAAATAAAAAATCCCATGTACATAAGTATTCACAGCCTTTGCTCAATACTTCGTGAAAGCACCTTTGCAACAATTACAACCTCAAGTCTTTTTGAGTATGATGCTACAAGCTTGGCACACTTATTTTTGGGCAGTTTCCCCCATTCTTCCTTGCAGGACCTCTTAAGCTCCATCAGGTTGGATGGGGAGCGTCTGTGCACAGCCATGTTCAATCAGGTTCAAGTCTGGGCTCAGGCTGGGCCACTCAAGGACTTTCACAGAGTTGTCCCGTAGCCACTCCTTTGTTATCTTGGCTGTGTGCTTAGGGTCATTGTCCTGTTGGAAGATGAACCTTCCCCCAGTCTGAGATCTAGAGCACTCTGGAGAAGGTTTTCATCAAGGATGTCTCTACATTGCTGCATTCATCTTTCCCTCAATCCTGAATAGTCTCCCAGTTCCTGCCGCTGAAAAACATCCCCACAGCATGATGCTGCCACCAGCATGCTTGTATGTATGGCATTGGGCAGATGATAAATGGTGCCTGGTTTCCTCCAGGAATGACGCTTGCCATTCAGGCCAAAGAGTTCAATCTTTGTTTCATCAGACCAGAGAATTTTGTTTCTCATTGTCTAAGAGTCCTTCAGGTGCCTTTTGGCAAACTCTAGATGGGCTCTAATGTGCCTTTTACTAAGGAGTGGCTTCCCCCTGGCCACTCTACCATACAGGCCTGATTGGTGTAATGCTGCAAAGATGTTTGTTCTTCTGGAAGGTTCTCCTTTCTACAGAGAAATGCTGGAGCTCTTTCAGAGTGACCATCGGGTTCTTGGTCACCTCCCTGACTAAGGCCCTTCTCCAATGGGCGCTCAGTCTGGCCGGGTGGCCCGCTCTAGGAAGAGCTCCTAGTGATTCCAAACTTCTTTCATTTACGGATAATGGAGGCCACTGTGCACACTGGGACCTTCAATGCTGCAGAAATTTTTCTGTACCCTTCCCCCAGATCTCTGCCTCGATACAGACCATTCTTTGGACTTTATGGATTGGTTTGTGCTCTGACATGTATTGTTAACTGTGGGACATTATATAGACAGGTGTGCGTCTTTCCAAATCCTCTCCAATCAACTGAATTTTCCACAGGTGGACTCCAATCAAGTTGTAGAAATATCTCAAAGATGATCAGTGGAAACAGGATGCACCTGACCTAAATTTTGATTGTCATGGCATAGGCTATAAATACGTATGTACATGTGTTTTTTTTTTTTTATAATTTTGCAAAGATTTCAAACTTTCAGGTTGTAGTTTCGGGGTATTGTTTGTAGAATTTTGACGAAAATAATTTAATCCTTTTTGGAATAATAACAAAATGTAGAACAAGTGAAGAGCTGTGAATACTTTCCAGATGCACTGTATATGCATCTCTTAGTAACTGGATTTGAAGAGCTGATAAAAGAAGTGCCAAAGCTCTTTTGTTCTACACTCCTGTGGCCTGTATTTAGACGACAGCGGGCTAAAGCCTGCTGTTGGCTGATGTCACTCAGCCAGTTTAGGCACTGTAAGGATCCTGACTAATGTCAGGAGCCACCCAGATGCCTAATTGGCAGCTGGCTCAGCCTCAGCATGCCACTGAGAAACAAAGCCAGTTGCTCCCTCCCTTGCACAGTCCTGCGCTCCACTGAGCACTGGAGGGGCTGTCCAGAGAGCTGGTGAGGGTAACTTGCTCTGTTCAGTGAAGAGTGAGAACTGAGCAATCCGCGGCCCCTGATCGCTCAGTTTTGGGTCTTAGAGGAGGCGGGAAACAGATGCAGCATCGGACTGATGCTGCATCCTCCTAGGTGAGTTTTTTTTTTTTTTTTCTTTTAAATTTTGCAAATTTGCAAAAATGTATTTTTATGCTGTCACACAGGGACCTTTAGATGACTTTAAAGCATACCTTTCATGAGACTCATGGGGTCTGCCATTTCAGTTCCCTTTTGAAGATGCTGGTTCTCTATTACAGTATTCAGCTGGATTCAGTAAGGTTTTAGTCACTGACCTTTTTTTTTTTTTTGAACCATTATTTCTTCAATAGCAGAGTAAAGTCAAAGTAAACGTCTAATCTAAATCATCCAAATTTGTTTAGGTCTGCACAAGAAAACTGAAAAGGTTTGTGTCCTTTTTTTTTTTTTTTTTTTTTTTTGTGCGTTAGAACAGGACAAATCTGATAAACACTTTCCAAACTTTCAAGGGGTTTCCCTTAACCATTTGATCTTTGTTCATTGTGAAACTACACATTCCCCTATAATGAAAAAACCTAGTTCCAAAAAAAGGAAATTAAGAATTGAATAGGTTTTTTTTTTTAAGTGCAGTAAATGTTCCGATGTGTGTGGGATATGTTGCTAAAAGATGGGACTCCAAAGTTCCTATCTTGCCTAGGTTACCGGGCAGGCTTTCGCTGCAATCTTTTACTACTGTTGGGGGAAAATGACCTAATTTTCTGTCCCTTCAACTAAACGCTTATTTTCCAATGAAATAGGAAACAATTAGGTCCTATTCACACTTCACATTTTGTAAACGTACTTTTTTTTTTTTTTAATGGGCTGCCCTACACGTGACAAACATGCCAAAAAAAGCTCCTGCACCCTTTTTGGGTTCAGAGCTTGGCAGGTTTTTTTTCTGCATTTTTGCTGGCTGCACTTGGGATCCCTTAATTAATGGCACCGCAAGGGCGACCTGTGTTTTTCGCCTGCAATGACTTGTATTTTTGAATGCTGTCCCAGATTGCGCAGATGTGAATGCAGCCTTAGAGATAATTAGACGATGTGCAAAATGGGGGGGGGGGGGGGCGCTGGAGGGAAAGTAAACAGGCAAGTGCTGGAAAGTCATGCCAAGGAGTGCAGTCTGTATCCAAATTTAGGACAGTACATTACATAATCTTTTACTCTCTGCATCACTGCATGAGGCCACTGTGCTGTATGCTACATGGTCTGGACTAGCACACTATATGGGGTTTTGTACTTTGCATAGTGAAGCACCACACTACAGATGGTCTGTACATAGCGTACTGTGGACTTCCGCACTCCATATGCTCAACTGTACTCTACATGTGGTGGATCTGCACACTTCATATGCTTTACTGTAAGGTGTATGCTATAAACATAGAACTACATATGCTCCACTGCACATTACATGCTGTAAATCTACGCTGTACTTCACTGTATGTTGTATGCTATGGACACCACGCTCCATATGCTTCACTGTATGCTATGAACACCACACTCAATGTCCTGCAAAGTACATTGCATATTCCAGAGCTGAACACTCTATGCACTGCACAATATAATAAATGCCCTTACCTGACACGCGTTATACCATGTACTGCATTCCACAGACTTTATACCGCCATAGCCAATAGGCTGGCACTGTATGTGATATACTTCACACCATTCCACTGTCATTTCTATACCATAGCAGGTATTGATAAACTTGAAATTTTACTCCAGTAAAGGCTCATTCACACCATCTGCATTGAGCTGTGTTGATCGGCAGAATTGCAAAATTAATTATGTTCCCTGTTCACACCACAATACTGTTATGTGCTGAATAAAAAACGTAGCATGTCCTCGTTTTTACACCATGCCAACTCTCTGCATCACAAGTCGCTACCCTGCAGACGCATTGCACTTGGATTAAGTGTCGTTTTGTGACTCTTAAATAAAACTGCAAACACATTTTAATACCTGTGTTTTAAAAAACAGGCTTGTGTGAATGAACCTTTTAGGAATGTGCATACTTCTGTTTTAAATGCAGATGATACATTGGTGGAGAGATGTCTGATGCAGTAGTGATGCTTCTGCTTTAAGACCCCATTCACACTAGCGCGACTTGTCAGGCGACTTGGTCGCCTGAAGTCGCGGTGGGTCGCCTGCCATTGATTAGCACAGGACCCGTTCTAATAGGAGCGACACAAGTTGCTCCAACTTAGAAAAAGGGTCCTGTACTACTTTGGGGCGACCTGGAGGCAACCTGCATTGACTTCAATGGTATGAAGTCCGTGCATGTTGCGCCAAGGTCGCGGTGCACGCAGTGCACCGCAACCTCACAGGTCGCCCCAGCAAGTAGCGTCGCCCCTGTCTGAATGGGGTCTCAGTGTTAAAGCCTGACTCCAGCCAAATTTTTTTTATTGTTTTTTTTGTTTATGGATAGAATGGAGAATTACATTTTCAGGATTCTATTCCTGTTTGTGACCCTAATAGGAAAAATGTTCAGAGACTTATAGGTACAGAGAGTAATTAAAAAAAATAAATATTGCCGGAAGTGCTAATGTTTTCCAACTCCGATAATGATTTTTTTTTTAGTAATGACACAAATACAAATCTCAAACCTTCCCTATCCAATTAAAAGCAAAATAGTACATTATGATGGATTTGGGCCCATGACATTTAAAGTGACCATGACATGATGAAACTGAGGACTATAGGGTAAATGGTAAAAGTAATTATAAGAAGGCAAAGGATAGGGCAAATAACTATATCAAAGAAACAATATGTGCACCCAAAATACATCATCATAATCTAAATCGTGAAACACCTAAAATAGTACCTAACACCAGTATCGTAAGTGTAAGCGAAAAGTGTCCCTCAAATTCACCAGTAGAAATTGTTGAGGATTGCCATTGCTGCTCTCCTTCTGAAAATGGTAGTTGCCTTGCTGTGTCTGACTTAAGTACATTTGAATCACAGATCCTGAACACCCATGCTTTAAATGAGTGTAAGACCCCCTTTTTTCTATACTAGTTCCAGGTTAGTGACCCAGGATTGAAGCCAACGCATCAGTGAAAGCTTGGGAACTAGCATTCCCATAGGAATGTTCAGCAGTGGCAGCCCTACAACAGTGTGCCTTTAAGCATCTTGCATTTCGATGCTGTGGGGTATATTATTCTCACCCCACCCCTGCAGGAGATTTGAATTGCCTAGTTATCCCAGCAGGCAGCACTGAGGCACTATGATGTCATCTGCACCTCTTGGAAGCCAGGCCAAGGGTATTTTTTTGTTTTTGTTCAGTGCTTTTTTTTTTTGCTTTATATTTTATTCACATTTTGCAGGCAATTTGACTTGAAGGGGGGGGGGGGGGGTTTTAATAGAGAGGATTTTCCAGTTTTGTGGCAGATCTGCGTTATAGCAGTAAAGCACTAATAGCAGTAAAGCCCTATGATATGGTTGATAAAACCTTGGGTTCCTCTATCCGTAGGAACCCAGTTCACATAGGTTAAATTATACATCTACAGTAAAAAAAAATATGGAGTGCAAATCTGTGTTTTCAATAAATGTAGATGCGTTTTAAAGCAGACTTCCAAAAAAAAACACCCCATCCTTTTTTTTTTTTTTTTTCTTCATTGCCCCACTTCTCCACCTCATCCACTCAGGGATTGCTTTTCATTCATTTAGAAAATGCTGAACATTCTCTGAATGGTGCCCATGCCGAGCGGCTGACCACCTGTATTCAAAAGGCATCAGGGACCCGGAAGCAATTGGAAATCACTGAAGTAGCAGTGTCTACTTTAGTGATTTACAACTTCCAGGGGCATCCGCCAGGTATGGTATATACATGATTACATGGGTTCCAGTTCCAGCTGGCCTAATGTAGCTATATACAAATATACCATGTCTGGAATTCCTCTTTAAATAAACATTTGCTTTACCCCACTGTCTCGTTTACTTCTTTCCCTTTGCTCCTTGCTCCCTCACTGCTCTGTTTGCCCAAGGTAGCAAAGTCGCATATCTTGTACTACTGGGTTTGGCGGTGGTCATGTGACCTGCTCCCGATACACCATGATGATGCCTGGGGGTTTGGCTGTTCAGGCTCTTATTATTGTCACTTGGTCCAGGGATAAAGTCCTTGGTCCTGTTTAGGCTCCAGCTCACAAGTTGGAGCATACAGGTCCTCTTATCTTCAGTCCTGCAGGGGAATTGAGCTGCAGGGGAGCTAAGATCATTAACTTTAGGCAGCTGTGGAGGCTGCCATAAGGAGGTCCCTGTTTGTTCTTTCTGTGCGTTGTGTTAAAAAATGAACTAAACCTACAGAATTAACAATTTCCCAAAACAGTTACGTTTAAGACATGCCTTGAATTGGAACTGTAGGGGCTTGTTCACATTAATGCGGTGACTGACATTTTTTCTGCACTGGAAGAATGCCAATAACCTCTTGGGGGGGGGGGGAGTAGAAAACAGTTGTTTTTCAATGTGCCCCCTTCTTACTGCAACATAGCCTATGCAATTATTGCTAGCCGCTGTTATAGCTGTCCCCGCCAGGAGAACACAATGGCTTTAAGGGAGGGATTCTCCTATTAACACTGACTGTTGATGGGGGAATTGAGTGATTTGGAATTGCTTCATTCAGACAGGCATTGATACCCATTCTGTGTGCAGGCTGCATTTGTTGTACCTGCATTCTCCCTGAACTGCATGCAGCAGCATATAGAGGTAGATGCAGGTGCAGCAGCTGCATGGATACAGTCACATGTTAAAATTTGACTGGCATGAAGGAGCAGTTGCACGGATTTGAACGCAGGCCCAAAATCTAAAGCAGCCTGCAAGCAAAATGAGTGTCAATGTCCATGTAAATAAAGCTTTAAGCCCCGTACACACGCACAGATTGTTGGCCGTAAATTGTCGGCCAACGTCCGGTCGGCCGATTTTCGGCTTGTTAGTATGATGCTTCCGACAACCAACTGCGACTTTTCAGCCGAAAAAAATCTGGTGTGCATGCTATAAAATTTTTGTTGGCCAACAACAGAATGGCCGATTGTTCGTCAGTCAGTACAGATTTCAGCAGACAAAAATCAGATGAGCAAGTCTGGGCATGCTCAGAGAAGAAAAAACACACGGAAAGTAAACCAGAACATGACATCACTTCTGAAGTTGGTTTTTGTTGGCCAACAAAAGTCCAGTGCAAGTCTAGAGCACATTTCAACCAACAAACACTGGACAAAAGACGGCCGTTCGGTCGGCCAACAATCTGTGCGTGTGTACGAGGCTTTACAGTTAAAAGGTTTTCAAAGTATGTCCTGAAAGGAATCCTGTCATCAGGGAAATAGGAGGAATGCTGTTGCTACTTGCAACTCCTTTTGGCTTTAATTCGTTCAGCCGCTGACTTGATAGAAGTAATCCTATCAGAAGTTACTTTCTATAAGAAAAAACAGCACTTATGCATTTTTTGGGATAAATAAAAAAGGCCAAATATAGAAAAATCCAAACCGTGATAGACCTATATGGTAACAAGAGTCACGCTAACAATTGACACTTATTGTTCTAGCAAACATAATGAAAAAGTGATTTATAGCATACATGAAAAGGTTCCAGGTGTAAAGTCCAAAGCTATTATAAGAGTGAAAACTCTCAGTATGTGACTCAGGATATAAAAATACAAGAATATTGTTAAGGAAACATCCTCTTCTTCATATGACTCAAAATTGGGAAATCGTGCAGACATCTATCCCCATGTGCAATAGTCCACATAAGACACTGGCACCTTAAATGGAAGACGTGCCTGCTTACTAATTGTGTTGGACCTTTATTCAAAAAAGTTCAATAGCGCTTTTTGGCTGAATACCGTGCCAGGGCCTTTCAAAGATGTTCTTACAGGGTTTCTTTGGATCGCAATGGAAGTCATCTGAGGATTTTCTGTTTTGAGCATGATTACATGGAGAACGCAGCCTGCAGTTAAACAGCTACTACCTAAATTGTTTCTAGAATACATTTTTCTATATCAGGAGTCTCCAAACATTCCAAAGAAATGGTCAGTTTACCATCCTTCAGACTTTAGGTGGGCCGGATTGTGGCCAGTGTGAGTAGAAAAATCATCGGACTTGGTGGTCAGCAGGGATGAATTAATTACATAACGATTGTGGGTAGTAGGATGTATTGGTATTATATGTAAGATTATTCTCCATCATTGGTGTCAGTGGGAGGAATGGTGCCCCATCTATGGTGTCAGTGGGAGGAATAGTGCCCTATTGGTGTCCGTGGAAGGAGAAGTGCCCTATCTATGATGTCGGTGGGATGAATAGTGCTCCATCTTTGGTGCCAGGGGAAAGAACAGTACCCAATAGTTGGTGTCAGTGGGGGGAATGGTGTTCCATCTGTGAGTCAGTGGGAGGAATATTGCTCAATCTTTGGGGTCGGTGGGAGAAATGGTGCTCCATCGTTGGTTACATACATTGAACAAATTATAAATGCAATACTTTTGTTTTTGCCCCAATTTTTCATGAGCTGAACTCAAAAATCTAAGACGTTATCTATGTACACAAAAGGCCTATTTGTCTCAAATATTGTTCACAAATCTGTCTAAATCTGTGTTAGTGAGCACTCCACCTTTGCGATAATCCATCCACCTCGCAGGTATGGCATATTAAGATGCTGATTAGACAGCATGATTATTGCACAGGCGTGCCTTAGGCTACCACATTCTTTCATTCACTTCTCAGTCACACTGAGCACCTGCTGCAGCAATGGAAGTTTTTTCATTTATATCAGGAAGGCAAATAGATGCCGATGAGCATTTTTCCAACATCTCCACCAATGGAGATCTTACACCTGCAGTACCACAATAAAGGCCACTCTAAAATGTGCAGTTTTACTGTATTGGGGAGGGGGGGGTCTGAAAATCAGTCGGTATTTGGTGTGACCAGCAGTTGCCTCATGCAGTGCAACACATCTCCATCGCATAGAGTTTATCAGGTTGTTGATTGTGGAATGTTGGTTCACTCCTCTTCAATGGCTGTGCGAAGTTGCTGGATATTGGCAGGACCTGGAACACGCTGTCATATACGCTGGTTCAGAGCATCCCAAACATGCTCAATGGTGACATGTCCGGTGAGTATGCTGGCCATGCAAGAACTGGGATGTTTTCAGCTTCCAGATATTGTGTACAGATCCTTGCAACATGGGGCTGTGCATTATCATGCTGCAACATGAGGTGATGGTCGTGGATGAATGGGCCTCAGGATCTCGTCACGGTATCTCTGTACATTCAAAATGCCATTAATAAAATGCACCTGTGTTCATTGTCCATAACATACGCCTGCCCATACCATAACCCCACCGCCACCATGGACCACTCAACGTTGACATCAGCAAACCGCTCACCCACACAATGCCATACACGCTGTCTGCCCTCTGCCCTGTACAGTGAAAACCGGGATTCATCTGTGAAGAGAACACCTCTCCAAAGTGCCAGACTCCACTGAATGTGAGCATTTGCCCACTCATGTCTGTTATGGCAACGAACTGCAGTCAGGCCAAGACCCCGATGAGGATGACTAGCATGCAGATGAGCTTCCCTGAGATGGTTTCTGACAGTTTGTGCAGAAATTCTTTGGTTATGCAAACCAATTGTTGCAGCAGCTGTCCAGGTGGCTGGTCTCAGACAATCTTGGAGGTGAAGATGCTGGATGTGGAGGTCCTGGGCTGGTGTGGTTACACGTGGTCTGCTGTTGTGAGGCCAGTTGGATATACTGCCAAATTCTCTGAAACGCCTTTAGAGAGGGCTTATGGTAGAAAAATGAACATTCACTTCACTGGCAACAGCTCTGGTGGACATTCCTGCAGTCAGCATGCCAATTGCACGCTTCTTCAAAACGTGCGACATTTGTGGCATTGTGCTGTGTGATAAAACTGCACATTTTAGAGTGGCCTTTATTGTGGCCAGCCTAAGGCACATCTGTGCATTGTGCAATAATCCTGCTGTCTAATCAGCATCTTGATATGTCAAAGGTGAATGGATTATCTTGGCAAAGGAGAAGTGCTCACTAACACAGATTTAGCCAGAATTGTAAACAATATTTGAGAGAAATAGGCCTTTTGTGTACATAGAAAGTCTTAGATCTTTGAGTTCAGCTCATGAAAAATGGGGGCAAAAACAAAAGTGTTGCGTTTTTTTTTTTTTTATAATTTTGTTCAGTGTAGTTAAATAGTCTGGCTGAGAAAAGATACAAGTCCATCTACTTCAACCAATAGAAGGAAAATATATACATTCCATAGGAAAGCAAAAAAAAACAGTAAGGCATGTTCCAATTTGCTCCAGCAGGGGAAAAAATTCCTTCCTGATCCCCCAAGGGGCAATCTGATATTCCCTGGATTAACTTAACAGATAAATGTTAGTATCCAGTTATAATATGTGTATATTGGAAAGAATCCAGGCCGTTCTTAAAACAATGTTTTGATATGGCCAGAACCAGCTCTTGAGGGAGTCTATTCCCCATTTTCACAGCTGTTACCGTGAAGAAGCCTTTCCGTATTTGGTGACGAAATCTTTTTCCTCCAGATGTAAAGAGTGCCGCCTTGTTCTCTGCGATGAACCTAAAGTTCATAACACAACACCAAGGTCACTATATAGACCACTTATGTATTTATACTTGTTAATTATATATCCCTTAGTCTCCTCTTCTCAAGAGAATAAATTCAGCTCCTCATCTTTCCTCATAGCTGAACTCCTCCTTGCCCTTTATCAGTTTAATTGCTCTTCTCTGCACTTTCTTCAGTTCCCCAATATCCTTTTTTCTAGATGAGGCCTCACATTGATCTGTACAGGGGTAAAATGATACCTCTCAATACTTAATGACTTTGCTCACTTTGGAAACAGCTGCTTGGCATTGCATGCCATGATTAAGTTTGATCTACCAGAGCACCCAGATCCTTCTCCACCATTGACTCCACCAGCTGTTCTCCTCCTAGTGTGTTGGTGTCAGTGGGAAGAATAGTACTCCCATCTATGGTGTCAGTGGCATGAATAGTGCTCCACCTATGGTGTCAGTGGCATGAATAGTGCTCCACCTATGGTGTCAGTGGCATGAATAGTGCTCCATCTATGGTGTCAGTGGCATGAATAGTGCTCCATCTATGGTGTCAGTGGCATGAATAGTGCTCCATCTATGGTGTCAGTGGCATGAATAGTGCTCCATCTATGGTGTCAGTGGCATGAATAGTGCTCCATCTATGGTGTCAGTGGCATGAATAGTGCTCCACCTATGGTGTCAGTGGCATGAATAGTGCTCCATCTATGGTGTCAGTAGCATGAATAGTGCTCCACCTATGGTGTCCGTGGCATGAATAGTGCTCCATCTATGGTGTCAGTGGCATGAATAGTGCTCCATCTATGGTGTCAGTGGCATGAATAGTGCTCCATCTATGGTGTCAGTGGCATGTAAAGTGCTCCACCTATGGTGTCAGTGGCATGAATAGTGCTCCACCTATGGTGTCAGTGGCATGAATAGTGCTCCATCTATGGTGTCAGTGGCATGAATAGTGCTCCATCTATGGTGTCAGTGGCATGAATAGTGCTCCACCTATGGTGTCAGTGGCATGAATAGTGCTCCACCTATGGTGTCAGTGGCATGAATAGTGCTCCACCTATGGTGTCAGTGGCATGAATAGTGCTCCATCTATGGTGTCAGTGGCATGAATAGCGATCCATCTATGGTGTCAGTGGCATGAATAGTGCTCCATCTATGGTGTCAGTGGCATGAATAGCGATCCATCTATGGTGTCAGTGGCATGAATAGTGCTCCATCTATGGTGTCAGTGGCATGAATAGTGCTCCATCTATGGCAGGGGTCTTCAAACTATGGCCCTCCAGTTGTTCAAGAACTACAATTCCCATCATGCCTAGTCATGTCTGTGCATGTCAGAGTTTTACAATGCCTCATGGGATGTGTAGTTCTGCCACAGCTGGAGGGCCATAGTTTGAGGATCCCTGATCTATGGTGTCAGTGGCACAAATAGTGCTCCATCTATGGTGTCAGCGGCATGAATAGTGCTCCATCTATGGTGTCAGTGGCATGAATAGTGCTCCATCTATGGTGTCAGTGGCATGAATAGTGCTCCATCTATGGTGTCAGTGGCATGAATAGTGCTCCATCTATGGTGTCAGTGGCATGAATAGTGCTCCACCTATGGTGTCAGTGGCATGAATAGTGCTCCACCTATGGTGTCAGTGGCATGAATAGTGCTCCACCTATGGTGTCAGTGGCATGAATAGTGCTCCACCTATGGTGTCAGTGGCATGAATAGTGCTCCACCTATGGTGTCAGTGGCATGAATAGCGATCCATCTATGGTGTCAGTGGCATGAATAGTGCTCCATCTATGGTGTCAGTGGCATGAATAGTGCTCCATCTATGGTGTCAGTGGCATGAATAGTGCTCCATCTATGGTGTCAGTGGCATGAATAGTGCTCCATCTATGGTGTCAGTGGCATGAATAGTGCTCCATCTATGGTGTCAGTGGCATGAATAGCGATCCATCTATGGTGTCAGTGGCATGATTAGTGCTCCGTCTATGGTGTCAGTGGCATGATTAGTGCTCCATCTATGGTGTCAGTGGGAGGATTAGTGCTCCATCTATGGTGTCAGTGGGATGATTAGTGCTCCATCTATGGTGTCAGTGGGAGGATTAGTGCTCCATCTATGGTGTCAGTGGGATGATTAGTGCTCCGTCTATGGTGTCAGTGGGATGATTAGTGCTCCGTCTATGGTGTCAGTGGCATGAATAGTGCTCCATCTATGGTGTCAGTGGCATGAATAGTGCTCCATCTATGGTGTCAGTGGCATGAATAGTGCTCCATCTATGGTGTCAGTGGCATGAATAGTGCTCCACCTATGGTGTCAGTGGCATGAATAGTGCTCCACCTATGGTGTCAGTGGCATGAATAGTGCTCCACCTATGGTGTCAGTGGCATGAATAGCGATCCATCTATGGTGTCAGTGGCATGAATAGTGCTCCATCTATGGTGTCAGTGGCATGAATAGTGCTCCATCTATGGTGTCAGTGGCATGAATAGTGCTCCATCTATGGTGTCAGTGGCATGAATAGTGCTCCATCTATGGTGTCAGTGGCATGAATAGTGCTCCACCTATGGTGTCAGTGGCATGAATAGTGCTCCACCTATGGTGTCAGTGGCATGAATAGTGCTCCATCTATGGTGTCAGTGGCATGAATAGTGCTCCATCTATGGTGTCAGTGGCATGAATAGTGCTCCATCTATGGTGTCAGTGGCATGAATAGTGCTCCACCTATGGTGTCAGTGGCATGAATAGTGCTCCACCTATGGTGTCAGTGGCATGAATAGTGCTCCACCTATGGTGTCAGTGGCATGAATAGCGATCCATCTATGGTGTCAGTGGCATGAATAGTGCTCCATCTATGGTGTCAGTGGCATGAATAGTGCTCCATCTATGGTGTCAGTGGCATGAATAGTGCTCCATCTATGGTGTCAGTGGCATGAATAGTGCTCCATCTATGGTGTCAGTGGCATGAATAGTGCTCCATCTATGGTGTCAGTGGCATGAATAGCGATCCATCTATGGTGTCAGTGGCATGATTAGTGCTCCGTCTATGGTGTCAGTGGCATGATTAGTGCTCCATCTATGGTGTCAGTGGGAGGATTAGTGCTCCATCTATGGTGTCAGTGGGATGATTAGTGCTCCATCTATGGTGTCAGTGGGAGGATTAGTGCTCCATCTATGGTGTCAGTGGGATGATTAGTGCTCCATCTATGGTGTCAGTGGGAGGATTAGTGCTCCATCTATGGTGTCAGTGGGATGATTAGTGCTCCGTCTATGGTGTCAGTGGCATGAATAGTGCTCCATCTATGGTGTCAGTGGGATGATTAGTGCTCCGTCTATGGTGTCAGTGGGAGGATTAGTGCTCCATCTATGGTGTCAGTGGAGGAATAGTGCCCTAAGGGTCAGGTAGAGGCAAGCAGGGCCACATCTGGCCCACAGGCCGTAGTTTGGAGACCACTGGTCTATATGATGATGGTATTAGTTTGCTAATTTGAGGTAAGCAATGTGAAATCACTTTGGAGGTTGATACTACACAGATGAATTCAATACATGAGAACCTGCAGTTTATAAACATCTTTTTATTCTGTCTGGAATAAATGCTTGGGTTTCTAAGGAACAACGAACAGTAAAGCAACTGACAAAATGGCTGAAATAGAATTATTGCAGGTGTCCTCAGATGACCTATTATGGTAGCAAAAATGTCTTGCCCAGTAAACTATCCCGATGAAATCAGAAAATACCATGCAAGGTATCTAATGGTATTAAATAAAAAACAGGAGTCAATAAATGGCTAAAAAATAAATGGTATCAAATGTTTTGAAATCAATTGGTAAACCGGGAAAAGCTGCAGAGATCACTTTTGGGTAGGAAATAAAGGCATTCACTGAAAACATTTTTTTTATTCTAATACACACTGTCAGTCTGTACATATCCCCTTTTTTCACCCACTGATTTCAGGGATCAAAGCTTGCAATATTGACACTGGAGAGTCCATTAAATATGTGTATATACCGGTGACAGCTTGAAGCTGTGCAGGTAGTGTAAGAGTTAAATAAGCAGCAGCGCAGTGAGCATTGTACTCCCTCCATCTTTTATTGCCATGGAAATGGCAAGGTACAATGAACAACAGAACACTGTTTAAGAGACCTTGCGTTGTGTGTCACTCTTCAGAAAGGTAGTACACTAAACCACAGTAAGCATTGTATTACGAGAACAGTAGTCCAGTACAGGATGTACAGATACCAATCACAGGGCAGGGGGTGGGGTAGTTTAGAAGGTATCTGGGGACAATGACTAGGGACAAAGCAACAAAATCGTTTTAATTTCTAATATCATTTGTGTAGAACTAAAGCATGTCCAGTTCTCCTAGGCTGCTTGCTCTGGGGTGGCTATGAGATGATCGTTTCTTCCCCATCCCCCAAGCTGTGCTGTCAGTTTGATAGAAGCATTAAATGCACATCAAGTTATTGAGCATTAGAGCTGGATAGTTCCTTGCACACAGCATAATTAAAATGCTCGAGTGAAGATTTACAAGCCGCTGTTGCAACGAGGCAAATTACTTTGCTAAGCGAACATGAAATTCATGGTGACAATGCAGCCATCTGATGACTGGGAGCCAGCAGTCTACCCCTTCAAATGACATGAAAGACGTGTATCTTTTCCTTTCCAAGGCACAACGAATAAATAGATCTAACTTTTCTATGTACTTGAGCCTCTTTAACCGCTTGCCGACCGCCGCAAGTAGATATACTGCGGTGGTCCGCCCCGGCCAGGCAAAGTGACGTATATATATATACGTCACTAGCCTGTGACCGGTTTGTGAGCCAATAGCGGGCGAGTGCGCGCCCGCCCCGTTCACTGAGGAGTCCGCGCGTGTGACCGGCGGACCCGATGTCCGCCAGTCACACTACGATCGTCGGTAGAGAGGGAGAAAGGCGGGTGGCTTATGTAAACAAGCCGCCTGTCATTCTCCCCTGTGTAAAAATGGAGATCAGACGGTTCTACTATGTAGAACCGTTGATCTCTGTTTTTACAATAGTAGACATGTCCCATCACAGTTAGAAGCCCGCCCCTAGGACACACTTAACCCCTCCCTCTCCAATACAGTTAACCCCTTCCCTGCCAGTGTCATTTTTACAGTAACAGTGCATATGTATAGCACTGATTACTGCAGTAATGTCACTGGTACCCCCAAAAGTGTCAAATGTCAGTCAAGGGTCCGATCTGTCCGCCGCAATGTCGCAGTCCCGCAAAAAAAATTGCAGATCGCCGCCATTACTCGTTAAAAAAAAAAAACACCAAAAATGACAAAAATCTTTCCCTTTGTTAGTAAACGCAATAAATTTTGCGCAAACCAATCAAAATACGCTTTTTGCGATTTCCCCCCCCCCCCCAAAACATATGTAGTAAAACAAATTGGCCGAAAATGTTAAATAATTTAGATTTTTACATTTTTTTGGGAATTTCATATAAAAAAATGTGAAAAATATTGTTATTTTTGCAAAATTGTTGCTCTTTTTTTGTTTATAGCGCATGATCCAAAAATCGCACAGGTGATCAAATACCACCAAAAGAAAGCTCTGTTTGTGAGAAAAAAAAGGACTGGAAATTCGTTTAGGTACAGCGTCGCACGACCGCGCAATTGTCCGTTAAAGTCACGCAGTAAAAAATCGCAAAAAACCCCCTGGTCAGGAAGGGGGTAAAATCTTCCGGGGCTTAAGTGGTTAAACAGCCTTTCAAAGGTTGATCATTTTAAGAAACCCTATCCCTGTTTATTCTTTAGCCTTAGCCATATATTCTTTCCTATCCACTCACAACTTAAAAAAAAAAAAAAAGTGCAAAATCTGACCGACTTGAGAACTTTTTCTGTGTTTATTCTGCCCTAGTAATACTGAAAAATGTTCCTGCTGCAGCCCCAGGACAGGACTACAGATGTAGGAATTCCAGCTATGTGGACACTGCTTGCAGCATTTATGATGTGTAGCACAAGAAAGGCTGTTTTGAAGTAAAGGAAGGAAGGTGAACTGAAAGAAGATAGATTCAGAGAAAGGAGATTGTTATACTGCTGACAAATGAACTTTTGTAACCAGTTTATGATACTTCACCATGGCTATTTGTACATAAATAATACATTATCTTTTCTAAAGGCAGTTCAAAGTTCACACAGTCATGAAAGTTTTCACCCCAAAAGTAAATTTGATGTAGGTCGGTAAAGGCCAGGCTTTTGAGGCTGCTCTTTTTATTATTAACCAGGCCTTTTTTTTGCCACTTCTTACATGTAAAAATCTGTATTTTTTTTTTTTGCTATAAAATTTACTTAGAACCCCCCAAAATTACAAATCTAGAAGCAGAGGCCTAGAGAATAAAATGGTGGGTGTTGCAATTTTATACTGTATGTCACACTGTATTTGTTCAGCAGTTTTTCTCACTCAAATCAATTAAAAAAATATATACTTTAATGAATTATAATGTGGAAAAACATAATGTAATACCCAATTGATTGGTAAAATATAAAACTGTTACGCAGAGTAAATACATGTAGCACTGCCCCCTTAAGGACTGCTGGATTTTCACACTTTCGGGTCCCCCTGGGTTACCGTTGACAACTTTGGCATTCAAGTCTATCACTTTACTTCTTGGCTCATTCAATAATTAGTCCAGGGGTATGTTGTTGGTTTTATTTTATACATTCGAGATGGAAGAAGGAATTAGTGGGATACTCCAGATTAACTTGCACAACGTTTGGAGGACCGCTATCTGTCCATACAGCCAGGCTGTTGATCTACCTTGCCACTTAGGTGGATTTAGGATTAAGCCTCTTTCCAGATGACTTGATGAACTAAAACTATCTTCAGGACACTCTCCTAGTATCCTTTTTCTTGACCACTGACACCCGTCCACTGACTATCCTACTTTGGGGTGGCCCCCCTCAGGTCAGGCCTCTTGACACGACCCCCTGTACTGACGATACTGTTTTTCTAGGGTCTCCAGTGTGTCTCCCTCAGTCAGCTTTCCTGGACCTCTGGGTTCAGCTCTGGCCCTCAGGACGACCTCTTGATGCCACATGCTACTGCTACAGAGGAGGAAGCAGCCTCCATCCTCCCTCCGGGACCCTGCTCACCAGCCAAAGACCCCGCAGCCCATGTGCTCCTGGCTTTTATACAGTATCCCAGAATGCACCGAGACAGCCTGTCTCTGCCAATTACCAGGACTGTATCAAAGCCTATGTATCCATTAGTCAGGTTTCCTCCCACTGTCCAACATGCCTTCCTATGGGACTAGTGTGAAACACTCTAAACTCAATGAATCACATACTGAGCACACTGAGCAGACCTCACTAACAAATCCTGCTCTCTGCTAGACAGAAAGCAATAAAGATTTGCCTGCTGCTCCTCTGGGGGTGTATAGGAACTCCAAAATCGCCTCGTCACACCACTCTTCTCTCTTGGCCTCTATCTTCTGCATAATCTCCCTGGGAGCGTAGGGGTAGTCGTATCCATACTCTAAGGCCACCTTTCTCTGGATAAGACTTGCATCTTGAGAACCTGGGGAGGGTCTGCCTGTATCACCTCCCAGGTGGGGAATATAGGGTCTCTTTTCTCCTGATAAGTTTGGCGAAGGCCTCTTTCTGATCTCGAGCCCGGGTGTAGGTACGAGGTGGGGACAAATCTGGGACCCTTGTAGCATAGGCCTCACAGAACCCCAGCCCGAGATGCTCCTTGTCTCCTCCGCTGCACAGTGCCAGCCTTCCAGTGGGCACCAACCGAACTCCTGTATCCCACAGGATTGACTGGTGATTCCATCAACTTTCCAGGCACTCCGCCAACACATGGGATAGCCCCTGCGCTCCGGCTCACTCCGGCATCCGCCATCTTGCTCCTCCACACACGTCTGCTCCTCAGCTACACCCGAAGGCGGAAGTGATGTCTCAGCACGCAGCCCAGCAGGTCAAGAAAGGGGGGTTGGGGGAGGCGAGCACCAGGCCACGTGCCCTCAACAGAGGGGGGTTGCATGCTTTGAGGCGGGGGGGGCACTTACCCCCCCACCCCAAAGCACCAGCATGTTGATGGGGTGTAGATTGTTGGTGTCTGTGGGCAGGGGGCTTAAAGGAATCTGGAAGCCCCCTTTAACAAGTGAGCCCCCAGTACTTGTCCCCCCCCCCCAAATGTGAATGAGTATGGGGTAGTGCAAATAAAAAAAAGAGACGGTTTTGATGAGTCTTTTATTACAAATTTTCAATGTGTCTTCTCCCTCCGCTCTTCTCTCTCTGGTGGTTTGTTCTTCCTCCGGTCTTCTCCCACCACTGCTGTCTTCGCCGCGATCATGGTCCTTCTGCTTTTTATATAGCCATGGGGCTTGGCCATCCAGTGACTTAACCATGGGACACCGTCAATTGTGACGGGCACGTGACATCACAAGGGGCAAAGTTGCATGGAGACTTTACCGGATGGCCACCCCTATGGCTATATAAGAACCGACAGAGAAAGCTGGCATGACAGGAGCCAGTGTCGGAGGAGGACCGGGTCGGCGGCGGAGAAGACCGGAGGAAGAAGACACGTTAAAGATTTTTAATAAAGGACTATTCAAAACTGTCTATCTACACTACACTGCCTTTTTTTTTTTTTTTTTTTTTTAGTGACTGGGTGGTCTAGGGGCCCCTTGTCAAAGGCTGCTTCCAGATTCCCATAAGCCCTCTTGCCCGCAGACCCCCACAACCACCGCCCAGGGTTGTTGGGAAGAGGCCCTTGTGCTTTGGGGTGGAGAGCCCCCCCCTCTATGTTGAGGGCATGTGTGGTCTAGTATGGTCCAGGGGGTGGGGGGGCAGCATGCTTAGATGAGGGTCTGTTATGGATTCTGGAGGGGACCCCACGCTTTTTTTTTTTTTTTTAATTTTGGCCTGGGGTGTTTTTTCAAGATCCATACCGGACTCAAAGGGTCTTGTATGGATATTTGGGGGGGCCCACACCGTAAATTTTATGATGCTCCGATTTGGATGTGACTTCCATTCAAATCAGTTCAAAAATGGGCTGAAATTCGGATAAGTTAAGGCGGCTCTCATAGGGAACCATTGATTTTGACTTGTGCTCTGTGCGAAAGCATGTTTTTTTACAGCCGCTTTTTCCTGGCATCCGTAGTGGCTTTGCAGCTTATTTTTTCTAACGCCTGTGTGCATGAGGACTAATTGTTATCAAAAGAAATGTAAACATCCCTTGTGATAATAGGCAGTGACAGACAAGTCCTCTTTACTGAGACAACTGGGGTCTATTAGAACCCAGATGCTTTCTCTGCTCTTAAAAGTGTTCGATAATACAAAGATCAGTATGATCCTTTCCTTTTTTAAACCAGTAATGGTTTGTTTACAACCAACGAGACTGGAAGTGACTAATTGGTCATCTCTTCCGGTTTCTTAGACCATAGAGATGTTTGGAGCAGTTTTGGTTCCTTAAACAGCTCTATGGTTAGCTGGTGGAACTGCTGGTTGCAATCCCGGGTTCTCCAGAGGGAAGGGAGGGTCTTGGGATGTGGTGTGGGGGGGGGGGGGGGGGGGGTGTGATGCAGGTACATCTCTTGATGAGATTGCTCTTACAAGAAAGTGCTGTGTTCCAGCGGTTGTAAAAAAAAAAAAGTCACTTGACAGGTCGGAACCAGCCCTTAGGCTTCATGCACACTGGACATTTTTTCAGCTGCTAGGGGGATCTGGTGGTGTGTTTTTCCTGCCTCTAAATGCCCCTGCATGTTATCCTATGTGTCTATGCACATTTTACAGAAGTTTAGAAGCAGAGGTATTAAAGCCTCATGCACTCAGGACATTTTGCAATCTCTCTTAGTAGCTTTTCCTCTTGGCAGCACCTTTTTGGCAGAAAAACCTGGAGGGGCGTTTAGAAGTAGAGCGAAAAACAACAAGCTGATGCTTGTTAAAATGTGTAACGAATTTAGGCGTGTTTACAGGCATCTGACACTAGTCTCCATTCACACTACCGCGACTTGTCAGCCTGACAAGTTACGGTCCATTGACTGCTACAGGACCCGTTCTAATAGGAGCGACATAAGTCGCTCCGACTTGGAAAAAGGGTCCTGTACTACTTCGGGGCGACCTGGAGGCGACTTGCATTGACTTCCATTATGTGAAGTCCGTGCAAGTCACGCCGAAGCCGCGGTGCACGGGACTTCACAGGTCGCCCCCGAAGTCGTGCCGCTTCAGTGTGAATGCGGTCTTAGATGTTAGTTCATTTCAATGGCCAGAATAAATTATTATTCTGGCCAATATGAAATAACGCTCAAGTACTAAACATGCCTAGCATTAACTCGGATTTTGACGCGTTTAGGAGCAGGAAGCCTTTTTACTGTCAAAACTCTGCTGCTCCTGGACGCACTGGCAGTGGGTTTTTTTCCCCCGCCTCTAAGGCCTCATGCACATTTGAGCTAAAAAAGGCTGCTCTTACATGCGTTTGAGCATTTTTGTTTTTTTGTTTTTCCCTCAACTTCTAAACGCCCCTCAATATTAACTTCTGTATCCATGCACACTCTAGGCATATACAGGAGTTTAGATGCACAAAAAAAACATCACTTGTGTGTTCAAGAGAGGAGCAGTTGGGCAGAAAATAATGTCCAACCTGGGTAAACACGCTAAGAAATGAATACGCGCTTGATGAGCCTAAGGAGACCTAGGAGCGTTTTTTGCAGCTGCTTTTCTCCTGCCAGGAAAAAAATGTTTAGAAGAGCCCCAGTTGTGCATGAAGCCTAAAGGAACATCTCAGGAGCTGGTACCTGTCCTCATACTTTACTCCTGGCAGGTGTCATGGGTCCCAACCTCACTTGTTAACGCTTAAAGTGGTTTTAAAGCCTAAAGATTTTTTACCTTAATGCATTTTTTTTCCCCCAGCCTCCCCTTCTATTTACCTAAGCCCAATCTCGATCCAGCGCAGTAGCGGTCTCCCTCCCCACAGGACAGATTGATGCTGAGGGTGGGGCCGAGCAGCGCTGTCTGTGTCAATAGACGCATTAGGGTAAAAAAAAATGCATTAACCACTTACCGACCGCCCAACGACTTTATACGTCACTCGTTTTGAGCAGATAGCTGCCATAACCCCGGTATTTTTTAAACGGCGGGCGGTCGGCTTTCAGATAAGGGTGGTCCCAGCGGCGGATTCGCCGCGGGATCACCTTTACGGTTCGGCGGAAGAGGTGCCCCCCCCCCCCCTCCTGCCGCGTCCCAGCTGTTTTCCCCGCTTACCGGACCCGCTGGCAACGGGGAAAATGATTCAGTCCCAGCAAGATGGCCCTCACTCGACTCTATGGTCTTGGAGGACCGGAGTGACGTCAAACGTCATTGCCTAGCAACCGGATTAAAGGGCTGATTTTTTTTTTTTTTTTTTTTCCTTTTTTAGTGTAGTTGTGAGGTCTTTTTGACCCCAGATCTCACAATAAAGAGGACCTGTCATGCCTTTTTCTATTACAAGGAATGTTTACATTCCTTGTAATAGGAATAAAAATGATCACATTTTTATTTTTTTTAAATAATAAAATAAATAGGAAAAAAAATTAAAGCGCCCTGTCCCCGTTAGCTCGCGCGCAGAAGTGAACGCATACGGAAATCCCGCCCACATATGTAAACGGTGTTCAAACCACACATGTGAGGCATCACCACGATCATTGGAGCGAGAGCAATAATTTGAGCCCTAAACTGCCTCTGTAACTCTAAGCTGGTAACCTGTAGACCTTTTTAAAATGTCGCCTATGGGATTTTTAAGTACCAAAGTTTGTCGCCATTCCGCGAGCGTGCGCAATTTTGAAGCATGACCTGTTTGGTATCTATTTACTCGGCGTAACATAATCTTTCACATTATGGAAAAAAATTGGGCTAACTTTACTGTTTTCTTATTTTTTAATTTAAAAAAAAGTGCATTTATTTCCAAAAAAATTTGCGTTTGGAAGACCGCTGCCCAAATCCGGTGTGATAAAAAATATTGCAACGATCTCCATTTTATTCTCTGAGGCAGTGTTTCTCAACTCCGGTCCTCAGGGCACACTAACAGGCCAGGTTTGCAAGAAAACTGAAATACATTGCAGGTGATATCATTTGCTGCTCAGTGATTGCAGTATTCTAGTCTGCATCTCCCCAAGGTAATACTTAAAATCTGGCCTGTTAGTGTGCCCTGAGGACTGGAGTTGAGAAACCCTGCTCTAAGGTCTCTACTAAAAAAAAAAAATATATATATATATATATATATATATATATATATATATATATATATATATATATATATAATATTTGGGGGTTCGAAGTAGTTTTCTAGCAAAAAAACTGATTTTAGCTTGTAAACATCAGGTGTCAAAAATAGGCCTGGTCTTAAAGTGGTTAAAGGGATCCTACCCAGCCCCCCATTATATTTACCTGAGCTCGATCCAGCACAGTCTCTATTCTCACAGGGCAGATCGATGCTGAGGGTGGGGCCGTGCAGCGTTCTGTGTGTCAATAGACGCAGACAGAGTGACTTGGGATCAAGCCCACACGAGTGCCCCCATAGAATGCGGCTATCTATGGGGACACTAGCAGAAAAGGAGGAGCCAGGACCACCGGCAGGAGATCCTAGAAGAGGAGGATTGGGCCTGCGCTGTCAAAAGCCATTACACAGAGCAGGGAGTATGACATGGTTTTTGTGATAGGTACTCAGAAAATGAAATGTGTAATTTGTCTTTAGAACGCCTGATGGTGCTACTTGGATGTTGGGTCTCTGTATGTGGCCAGGCTGTGGGAAAGTCTCTCACGTGGTATTGCCATACTCAGGAGTAGCAGAATTTATTTTGGGGTGTAATTGCAAGTTTATCTGTCCCATTTGTAAGAAATAACTTAATATGACAATTTTGTAGAAAAAAATTAAAAATTCTTACCCAAACTATTGTGGGCAAGAAATTGCAACTTCAAAAAACTCACTATGCCTCTTACTAAATACCTTGGACTGTCCTCTTTACAAAAAGGGGTAATTTGTGGGGTATTTTGTACCGTCCTGACATTTTATGGCCCCAATAAATGGTAGTCAGTACCTCAGGGTTTATCAATTCTCATTGATACATAGCCTAGCTTGCAGACTCTAACTTTAACGCAAACCTATCATCATACACTTATCAGGAATTTTTTTCACCAAAGACATTGTGGCCTAAATTTTTGAAGAAATTTGATTTTATTGGATTTCTTTTAAAACAGAAAGTAGAAAATATTGTTTTTTTCAAAATTTGACTCTTTATTTGCTTATATCACAAAAAATAAACCTAGTGGTGAATAAATACCACCAAAAAAAAAGCTTTTTGTGAAAAAAATGATTAAAATTTCATTTGGGTACAGTGTAGCATGACGGAGTAATTGTCATTCAAAGTGCGAGAGCACTGAAAGCTGAAAATTGATTTGGGACGGAAGGGGGTGGAAGTGCCCAGTATTGAGGTGGTTAATGACACACTGAAGTCAGCTGAGCTCTCCACATAAGCAAATATTTTCTAAATGAAGGAGGCATGTCTGTTACTTGGATCTTGTTGTGCTTTGTGTATTTCTTCCAGATCTCTATTGTAATCCAGTGTGTAACTTTGCATCTCTGCAAGCACTTTAACAAAGGACTGGCCACTGCTGCTTTCTCTTTGTGCAGGGTGACTGGTACTGTATCCGCCCCTTCTATAGTTTTCCTTAGGCAGCTTAAAGTGGGTGGGGCCTGCTGGGTCCCTCCCACAACTTTGCTCTCTGCACAAGTTATTTGCAGTATAATGAAGATATCACTGTTACTTTTATATGGTAATATCTGAGTTTGTAAAGAGGTTTGATGCACAGCATAGATTTATATCTGTTGAGGAATATAATAAAACAAAAAATGTTGTGCCCGAAGTTCAGCTTTAATTGAATAAAGAGACTAAGAGCTGAAAAGAACTATCATTATGACAAATCCCATATGCATTCTATCTCTATAAATTGAACAAGCTGTGAAGGAAAAGAATGACAGCCTTTCAGCTAATACATTTTATGTAAAACAATTTGCTAATGGAAGTTTCCTTACATGTACCCTGACAGGTTTGGTTTAAAGGAAGATTTTGAGGAGATGCTATTGCTGAAATCTTGTCTTTGCACTTGCTTATTGGGTTAATGATGATCGCCTTAGACTCTTAGAGCATACACTTAAAAAATCAGCCGTGTGAACTCCTATATTTCAATCTTCTCTGGGTTCTTTTTTTAATGACAATTCATTTAGACCTAAAACCAAATGTTGAAGTAAACCCTCCTATCGTTTTTAGCCAAGGCAGTTGCCATGTTGGCCTCTGTTTATTAACTGCCATGATGCTGCACATGTGATGACACCAGCCATTGGATGGTTTGACAGTTTGGTTGAGAGCACAACCATTGGGAGTGTTACATTTCCAGCACGTGCCAACCAGTGGGAGTGCTGCATTTCCGGCCGGAAATGGAACGGTGTTTTGACACTGTTAAGTGGATGTGTTCCGCTTCCGCTTGAAGCAAGGACAGCAGGAGCATGTCCTTGTGTACTATTGGTATAGAAATTAGTCACAGCCAACCTGGGCGAAAGCAGTCAGCATGTACTACTAATTCAGGAGCCAGGTAGCTGATCTCCATTGTTAGTTTTGTCTATGAATATATTTTTGTAATTTTTTTTGTCCGCTGCATGTTTTCAGTGATGATGAAAACTAAACAAAAATATATCCGAATTAAGTCAATTGATGAAAATCAATGAATGAAAATGGAACAAAAAAATGTGGGGGAAGAGGTTTACCAAACTGAACTTTAAGGAGCTCTGTCTGTCTGTTCAGCTTAGCCCCCTGGCCAGCTGTATCGGCTGAGAGACGCAGGCTCCCTCTGTCTGCCGGCTGCCTGGGAGTTCTGGAACGATGCCCTGGAAACCACGTGGTGAGTGTTTCCTCTCCCACCAAGGTAGCCATGCTTAGCACTGTGTAAAATAACCAGTTTTCTGCCTTGTGTACTCCCTCACTCCCATTTAGTTCCCTATCCACACTACATGTTAGATTTTTACTCCATGAGTATGAATTTGGAAATTCTAGAGACATGCTTAACCACTTCAATACAGGGCACTTTCAGCCCCCTTCCTGCCCAGGCCAACTTTCAGCTTTTAGCGCGGTTGCATTTTGAATGACATTTTGCGTGGTCATGCAATACTGTACCTAAACCAAATTTATGTCATTTTTTTACCACAAATGGCTTTCTTTTGGTGGTATTTGATCATCGCAAGGTTTATTCTTTTTTTGCTAAACAAATAAAATTTTGTTTATTATAAAAAAAAAGTCTGCACTGATGGGTGGCACTGATGGGTGGCACTGATGGGTGGCACTGATGGGTGGCACTGATGGGTGGCACTGATGGGTGGCACTGATGGGTGGCACTGATGGGTGGCACTGATGGGTGGCACTGATGGGTGGCACTGATGGGTGGCACTGATATGTGGCACTGATATGTGGCACTGATATGTGGCACTGATATGTGGCACTGATATGTGGCACTGATATGTGGCACTGATATGTGGCACTGATATGTGGCACTGATATGTGGCACTGATATGTGGCACTGATATGTGGCACTGATATGTGGCAATGATATGTGGCAATGATATGTGGCAATGATATGTGGCAATGATATGTGGCAATGATATGTGGCAATGATATGTGGCAATGATATGTGGCAATGATATGTGGCAATGATAGATGGCAATGATGGGCACCGGTGGGAGGCACTTATAGATGGCAATGATGGGCAGCACTGATGAGTGCATTGACAGGCTCCCTGAGCACTGATTGGCATCCCTGGTGGCTCTAGTGGCATCCCCCAAGGGTCTGCAGTGGTAATCAATGCTCTGATTACCAGAACTGCCCCCCCCCCCCCCGGTCAGGAGAGCCACCTGTGAGTCGCGAAGTTAACAAAGCCAATCAACGCCACTTCCTATATACTATGTATGTACTACATCATAGGCTCTTTACCGGAATCAGAGATGCAGAATGACACACCGCACCACTGATCGCTGCTCTGCCCCCCCCCCCCCGGGCCTATCCTGCTGGACGTCATATGATGCCCAGTCAGGATAGGACAACCATTTTGCGGCCATCATTTTACTATATGACGGGCGGGAAGTGGTTAAATACTGCATTACAATTTAACTAAACCCGTTCGATTTTAGTCGATTAAAATGTACTGGAGATTTTAGTCGAGTAAAATCTGACTAAAACATTTCAGATTACTAGAATACGACTAAAACTAAAATGGCATTTTAGTCAAAAGACTACGACTAATGCCCCGTACACACGTGCAGATTATCTGAAGACTTTTGTCTTCAGATTTACCTTTTCTATGTAGTGCAAGGGCCTGCCGGATTGCATACAAATTGAAAGTGTTTAGGTTTGACCTCATATTATATGGTTTTGGTAAGTCTGCAGACAAAAGTCTTCAGATAATCTGCACGTGTGTATGGGGCATAAAGCTAAAGAGTCTACTGCGGCCTTTTGATCTTACCACAACAGCGGCACAAGCTTGATACATCAGATCCTTCATTCTTCAAAAGTTGGAATATCTCATAACGTGTGTCCTTTGACTGCCTGAGGTGCTTGATATTGTGGTGTAGCGCATAAAAAATTGAGAAAATCAGAAGCACTGTGGTTTATGAGCAGCCTGTCTTTGTATTGTGACCATAGTGATCTTGCCATAGTATATGCATCCAGGCTCCCAAAATGTCTATATCCTGCTTTGTTAGACTAGCTGACCTCTAAATGTTAAAATAATTTGTTTATCCCTGATAAATGCAAGCTTTTTCCATAAGTACTTGGTAAAGCAATATACGAGTGCCAAATTTATTAAGCCCACCTACCTATTGTCTTGCAAGTGCATTTTTACATGTTTATTAGTTACATATGTACAGTGCGATGCTTGATGCATTTTACTTTAGTCAAAATCATGACTTTCGGTTTTGTACCTCTGTTGATTACAAGATTGTTCTTTTCTGTACCATTGTATGTTCACATATTTACGTCATTTCTGTATGGTTTGCATTGTCTGCATTTTTCTGCCTCAATAAAATCTCATATTTGAAAAAAAAAAAATCATGACTTTCAGTCCATAGCTTTACATTTGAAAAGGACAAACATGACCTTTGTTTTGCAGGAAAGCCGTAATTTAGTAAAAGGTTTCTTTTGGAGATGCTTTTTAAGTGGTGGAGCACCCATCGAATTCTTTATTTAAAAGAATCAACAATGCAATGTGCCAAGTCCAGTAACAAAATCACAAAAGGTAGCAAATAAGTCCATAGCTTGGTTTAAGACGAAAGGGATAGACAACAGACATGTCAATATCTTAACATCAAAATCCTCTTTTGACACTTTTAATCATGCCATAGACAGCAACATAGTATGCAGGGTAGTTTATATTCAAATAGCATTTGCTGTTCCCCTTTTTGCATGATGGGAGTAAAGTCTCGTACCCGTACTAGTTTTTTTTTTCAGGTCAGAGCCACTACTAACAATTTGATCTAAGTACAGCGATCGCCCCTACTGTGCTAATTGTGTTCTAACAGGGAGACGGCCACCCACCAGGGCACTCCAGTCAGCAATCTCAGCCAGGAGCCGGTTGGCAGACCTTTTCCGTCATGACCCTTTGATAGAAGCCGGCCCAGCTGCCGTACACATGGGCTGAATGGCGTACGGTTTCTATTGAACTGGCTGATGCTGCCCAACATTTGGCCCGTGTGTACTCGGCTTAAGACTCGGACTAGGGGAGTAAAGAAGTGGGAAGCGCAAAGAAAAGAAAGGAAGAGATAAGAGAAAGGTAATCTCAGAGTAAAGTAGGGTTTAGGAGGGTGAGATGTGACGTTGGGAGGCTAGAAGGGACTACTCTTTGTAAAAGAAATACAGAGTCCAGATCTTCCAATATTACTCGCCCTGTTCTTTGTCAAAGAGTTCTTCCATCACTTGAATTTCCTGAATCCTGGCTAGCCAGTGAGATCAACTGGGGGGGGGTCAGTCCTCTTCTACAGTGCCGAAATACACTCTTTAGCAGTTGTGAGTAGGTGTTTCAGCAATGAGTTTTTATATTGTTTTATTAGACCTAGGAATATCATGTAACGGGTAAGCCAACTGACCTATCTTCAGGGAGGTACCCATAACACTGAGCGCATTAAAAGCAATACTAAGGGCTCTTTCACACGGTCCGCCTCCATAGGCGGATCCGTGCTGCTCAGCGAGGATCGATCCGCTGATCCCCGCTGAGCCGGTGGATGACGGCTCCGTCTCCGCTTGCAGGAGAGGGAGGTGTCACAGCTCCCGCTGCTCTCTATGGGGGATCGGATGAGAGCGGACCGCCTGTCCGCTCTAATCTGATCCGATCCCTGAACAGATGGAAAAATAGGGTTTCCATCCGTCCGGATTTCACGGACCGGATCGGAGACACCTCCGCTGACATCCTCTGCCCCATAGAGCTGCATGGAGGATCCGATCAGATCCGCCTAAAAAACTGACAGGCGGATCTGATCGGACCGCCCGTGTGAAAGAGCCCTTAAGGCTAGTTTTTTATTTATTTATATTTTTTTAATAACAAACGTTACCTGTTCTGTGCAGTGGTTTTGCACAGAGCAGCCCCGATCCTCTTCTTTTTGGATCCCCTGCTGGCAAGCCTCTTGCTATGGAGGCCCGTTCCAGAGCTGTTCTGCAAATGGACATTGTCTATTCACACATACAGAGCGCCGCTTGGCCCTGCAACACGCTCTCTCCTTATTGGCTCAGTGGCTGTGATTGACAGCCAATTGCTCACTCTGCTGTCTGAGCCAATGAGGAGAGAGACCCAGGAGAGCTTCTGCTCTCATGTACATCGCTGGATGTAGATGAGGCTCACGTAAGTAAGGGGGAGGGGGGCTTCACCTAGAACATTTTTTATCTTAATGCATTAAGGTAAAAAACCTTCTGCCTTTTAGAACCCTTTTAAACATACTGTAGAGATGATGACCAATGTTGGAAATTGACCCAACATCCTGACACTGTTGGATCATCACAAGGCTGCCATCCTTTTAATGCTTGAACAGCATCGCTAGAACCATGGTTTTTGAAGTATTTGTCCTCTTGAACACAGGACCCGGAGTCTGTGCAATGTTCCAGTATATTCTCCCCCACCCAGGCAAGCTCAGGCGCTTCATTCAGCGGCCCATAGACATGAATGGGTGTGGCTGTACTCCAGGTTTTATGTCAGTGCTCACGTAAATGTTGAGTATAATGTATGGGTCTATGCAAAAAACAATGTTAATGTGAGCACCGATGTATACTTGAGTACAGTCATGCACACTCGTTCAAGTCTCTGAGGTGCTGTTTGAAGCACCTGGGCTTTCCAGGAGGGACAACTATGCTGGATTTTATATTACACAAACTCGGGCGCTATGCAAGAGGCCAATTCATGTCATCACATTTTGATTGGTAAAAAAAAAAATTTGGGCACATAAGCTTTTTTTTTTTTTTCCCTCGAAGTAACATGATTGTAAGAATTTGTAAGGTTGAGGTGTGAATTACACAGGAAATTTTCCCTTAAGTGTAAACTCTGGCTGGCTATCTTGTCATTTGCACCATATTGATTTCAACAGGCTTCAAATGAGACATTTCCCTGCAAGTGATTAATCTCAAGCCTCTGAGTGATTAAACTTCTCCTGTGTGGTTTAGGTCTTAAGTAAGAGGTGTGTCCTAACTAACTAGAGAAGGATAGAGGGAACGTGGATAGATGACATTCAAGTTTATTATGTAACTAATTCATGTGTTTTTTTTTTTTGTTCTGCAGAATGGACATTCTACCTCAGAAGATGCAGGAAAGTGCACAACAAAGGTAATGCTGCTCTGACATTCCTCCTGCCTGCGCTATATTAGTGTACTTTATACTAAGTGTGATTTAGTGGCCACAGGCTTTTTTCCCTTGTTGAAGAGTCATATGTAAGAATTATTGGCGTGTATTGACCTGCGAATAAAGGTCTCTGTAAGGAACGTGCAGCTGCATGACGACCAAACCTTAATAGTTGCTGTTGTGAGTAAAGGTCAATTTCTTGTTATCATGAAGGATCAATAGTTTCTTTTTAAATTGTAAAATATTAAAGCTGATCTTCAGCCTTACTTTTAGTTTCTAATGGTTGTACAGAATCCTCTCTTGAACTGAATTTGCTTACTCTTTACTGCACACTGTGAGATTATCATAATAGGAGCCACAGCAAGTGTTGTAGAGCCAGCCTCATTTCTTGGTTGGAGGTTGTCTAGCATGTAGCTTCTACCTCCCCAGCCTTATTGTTCCTGGCCTACACTTTTCATTCATTGGATTTCAGTACCTTAAAGCGGAGTTCCACCTAAAACCAAAAAAAAATACATAAAAATACCCCCGGGACAGTCAGGGATAGTGCATTCCACAATGGATAGCCTCTGAACTGTCCTGGGTTGCACTTACCTGCAAGAAGAAATACTTACCTTGAAAAAGTATTCTCCAGCGCTGCCATCTCAGGTGTGGGCAGCTTGAAGCCAGCGCGATCCTCTTCTGCGTCCTCTTCCGTCCTCTTCGGTCCCACGATGCACTGCACCGGCCCCGCCGTCACTTCCGGGGCTGCAGCATCATCCCTGCACAGCTTCTGGGCATGCCCAGAAGCTGTTTAGCAAGGTATGACGCGCCTGCACCGGAACTGACGTCGGGGCCGGTGCAGGCGCATTGATTCCTGGGAGCGAATGATTCCCAGGAATCATTGCAAGCCAGGAAGTGACGACTCGCCGTGGCCACCGAGGGAGAAAGAGGAAGTAAGGTAAGTATACTATCTTCTAAAACAAGGTAAATAAAAAAAAAAAAAAAAAATTTGCAGTTTAACTTACCCAATTTTCTGCTTCTGTAGGCTTCTCTGCACTGCTAGACTGATTCCCCCCCCCCCCCAAACATTTCCCTCACTTTGGCAGTTGGATGCCTCTGACATCCTCATGTCAGCTGCAGGGACCATAGCCCTGCATTGGACGTGAGGATGGTGAGGGATATTCCATCTCTAAAACATAGTGTTGTCCCCCGGGGAGAGCAGACAATCAGGGAAGGAAACCTGCTAAAACCAACCACTAGACTATACAAGAATTTAATACTGTGGCTCCACTGCAAGGGAGGACTTTTACATTTGCCGGAACCCGGAGTTGGCCACTTAAGGACCCAGCCTTTTTCTGACATTTGTTGCTTACAAGTTAGTCATCATTTTTTGCTAGAGAAATACTTAGATCTCCCAAACATTATACACTGCTCAAAAAAATTAAAGGAACACTTTTTAATCAAAGTATAGCAGTAAGTCAATTAAACTCCTGTGATATTGATCTAGTCACTTAAAGAGGTTGTAAACCCCCTTTCTCTAGCGCTCATTGACAGACGTAGTCCTCGGTGATACAGCACCTTCGGGTTATGTTGCCTCCACAGGAGCAGGACTAGACAGGAAATTAAAAAGCTCTGGCCACACCCTAGGGGCAGTCCCAGAGGGTATATCCTCTCTCTCTCTGCCTCAGCAAATCAGTTATTCTCTGTCTAGTTAGGAGTAAGGACCTAGATACCTTGCTGGGATCTTAGGTCCTAGCAAGATTTTTTTCTTAAAAGATTTTTTTAGACAGCTTTTTTTTTTTTTCTCCAGTGTTCCTGTGAGATCTTCAAGCAAGAAAGCTGAACTGGGCGATGGGCTGGATGTTGAGATCCGGTGGTCACCCCAGTTCAGCCTACGAGCGCGTGCAGGCCATAGCTCCGCGCTGGGTCGGCCGCGACAAAGTCCCATTAAAGGACTGACCCCGCGAGATAAACGTCTCGCTGAAACGCCAAAGACCATGAGTCACGGCGTCCATATCGGTCGACAGCCCTCCTGCCCCGGTGGAGAGGGGTACTGTCAGGAGTTGGTGCCCGCCTGGTTCCGGTATGGTGAGTAGTATGTTCCCCCTTTTCCCCTGACGGGTCTTGTGGTGAACGCGGGCCCCTCTCTGTATGGTAAGATAGTCCCTCTCTATCCTATAAATGACACAGATCCTCCTACTTTGAGTGTGATTTTATGTGCAAAAAGCCAGGAGGCTTGGTTTGGGAGCTAACAATCTAATTGTATACATGTTAAAAAGATTATAATCAGTGGCATTCTGGGAATCTTACGGTGATAAGAATAAGCTACCTACCAGTCAGAAGCCACGGACATGTAGACTGCCTTCCTAATCAGATCTCCAGCTATTAGCAGGCCTCCCGAATGGCCATGCGGTCCGCCAGGGCCGGTACCGCCAACCACGCCAAATCCCCATGCAGAGAGAGTGTTGTGTGCCCTGCAGCACACCGCTATTCAGGCCGCCGCCATTTTTTTTGCTGGATGGCACGAGCCGCCATTTTGGCGTAGCCTCGTGTCTCCAGCATGGGGGCGGCCATGTTTGAGGTGATCCAAACACCTCGTGGAGCTAGGGGAGGCGCCCGAAGGCGTGCAGAGGGGCGGAGCCGCCTCCTTTCTTCCTGGGCAGCCAGCCAAAAGACTTCCTGTTTGTCAAGACAGCGCTGTAACCTGTTGCAGTTAGACTCTGAGCATCAAGTGGTGAGCCTGGGGGTCTATCTCTCTCTCTCGATCGATAGGGATCCCTAGCAGGTAACACTAAGGGGCTTTTTGTGGCGCTGGGGGTCTGAAAAAAAAAAAAAAAAAAAAGTTTTTTATTTTTGAATTATATTATCCAGGAAGTGACTGGAATTATCATGGACCCTGCCACACATATTCCCCCACCTGTTTCCCTCGAGGGGGCCACGGGACCCGCCGGTGCACAGAGTGTAGAGTCATTTACAGCAATCTTGGAGTCTATGGTGGCTCGGGTGGAGGCGGCCTGTCAGGGACGGGGGTCAAGGAAGCGACCCCCGCCTACCCCTATACTATCTGACACCTCTGACTCAGATTCAGAGATGGTCACTACAGTTGCAGGTTCCTCTGCAAGGGCTGTTGTCTCAGGTAAAGCCCCCTCAGACAGTGAGGAGGACGTTTCTTCTCCCGCTATAATTCAGGAAGAAGCATTGGTGGACGCACTAGTTGTGGCAGTGCAGGAAACCTTAAAACTTGAGGCTTTACCGGCAGAGGCAACTGAAACAGAGATTCCTTTTGGTACTAATAAGCCCATCAAAACGGTGAAGGTTTTTCCTGTACCCAAGTGTTTCGGTAATCAGATTAAAGGAGAATGGGAGCATTCTAAACGTACCTTTTACTATTTCCAAGCGTATTGCTAGACGCTATCCGTTTGAGGAATCCATCATTAAGAAATGGACGGTACCACCAGTGGTGGATCCACCTATTTCCAGGCTGAATAAGGCCACGGTTATCCCAGTAGAGGACACTTCGTCCTTTAAGGATCCGGTGGATCGAAAGATGGAAGCAGAGTCCCGCACCATCTTCTCTCTGATAGGGTCCCAGACACTTACGGAATGGGCGAGAATGGTACGCCAAGACCTTAGGGGAAAAGATATTCCCCAGGAGACATCTGATTTGATGGAACAGATTATACAAGGGCTACAGTTTATCTGTGACGCAGCCTTGGACACTACTCCCTTATTAGGGCATGCATCTATGTCATCGGTCATCCTCAGACGTGTGCTGTGGTTAAAATGCTGGTCAGCTGACCTAGGTTCCAAAAAGACCTTGACAAATCTCCCTTTTCAGGGGAATCGTCTATTTGGGGCCAACCTAGATGAAATCATTAAGGATGCCACTGGGGGCAAGAGCACTTTTTTGCCACAGGCTGCTAAAGCTAAGGGACCTCGCAACAAGCGAGGACCTTTCTTTACCGCCCATAAAGGGCGCCCGGCTGGTACAAGCGGGAAAGGCAAGATTCCTCCAGGAGGGTTCAAGAAGGGCTGGTCGGACAAGCAGAGGACCAACCCAGCCAAACCCGAAGCAAAGGAGTACACAGCCTGAAGGTGCGCCCCCACCCGGTTTCAGGGTGGGGGGACGTTTTCACCGGTATTCAGGACATTAGATCGAGCATCAACCACTACTACCGGTGCGATTCTTCCCTTCCAACATTTAAGTACTACAGGAAGCGGTAGTTACCGTTCCCTGAATAGATCTTTTCCTTTACCTTTTCCTAAGATTAGTCCCTATACCTCACAGGAATCGGATCTGGTTGACCAGATAGGCCAAGTAGCCTCTAGTCGGGTGACTTCGGTCCCTGAGGTTCAACCAGAAAAGATCACCCTTCCTGATAACAATCAGGTATGTGATAAATGTGTGGGAACAGAAAACGACCAGACTTTCTCGGATGGTCGGGGCCAGATACCTCTAGGGACGCCTGGTTCAGATTCTATCAGCGCCAGTGGTCCTAGAAATTCTAGGCTGGCCTCCTCAAGCCGGCCTGGCCGACTTGGACATGCTAGTCGCAGACGTTCCGTGGGAACTTCGTCTCAGGGAGTGTCTGTGGTCTCAAGGACCAATTTACCATCATGCTTTACAGTCGCTGGTTTTAATGGCCTGGCCATTGAGACCCAAGTACTGAAGGACAGAGGTTTGTCTACTTCAGTCATTCCTACCCTTATTAAAGCAAGGAAAGCGACTTCCAGCAAGGTCTATTATCACACATGGAAGACTTATATTGCGTGGTGCGAATCTTTAGGATTTCCTCCACGTACCTATTCGGTGACTCGAATATTGGCCTTTTTGCAACAAGGGGTTGAGCAGAAGCTAGCCTTGAGCACCATCAAGGGTCAAGTTTCAGCATTAGCAATCTTCTTTCAGAAGCCTTTAGCTACCAAGTCCTTGGTGCGGAATTTCATCCAGGGGGTGCGGTACCTGGCTCCACCAGTCCGCGCGCCCTTACCGCCCTGGGATCTTAATTTGGTTTTGTCGGTTCTACAGAAACCTCCCTTTGAAAACATCAGGGAGATTCCCTTGCTTACTTTATCCCAGAAGGTGGCCTTCTTGGTGGCTATGACTTCTGCTCGCAGGGTGTCAGAACTGGCTGCATTATCATGCCAGTCCCCATACCTAGTGATTCATAGGGATAAGGTAGTGCTTCATCCTAAGCCATCTTTTCTTCCTAAGGTGGTTTCAGATTTTCATCTGAATGAAGATATTGTACTACCTTACTTGTGTCCTCAGCCCAAGCATCATCGGGAACATGCGTTGCATTCCTTAGATGTGGTTCGGGCAATCAGGGTATACCTGAAAGCTACGGAATCATTCCGTAAGACGGATTCACTTTTTGTGATCACGGATGGCCCCAGAAAGGGTTTGCCTGCATCTGCCGCGACCATTGCTAAATGGATTAGACAAACGGTGGTACAGGCTTATTCTATTAAGGGTCAGAGTCCTCTGTTCCCTGTTAGGGCGCACTCCACTCGAGCGCTCAGTACTTCCTGGGCCTTTCGCCATCAGGCGTCAGTGGTCCAGGTATGTAAGGCGGCCACCTGGTCGTCGGTACATACCTTTACAAAGTTCTATAAAATTGATGTGACGGCATCGGCGGATGCCTCATTTGGCCGCAAGGTTTTGCAGGCCGCAATTTGAGGAGACCGGTGGTCTACCTCGAGGGTTTTTTCTGTTTGAAAAAAAAAAAAAAAAAATTTTTTCTCTTTTTTGTTGAGTCTTATCATTAAGGATGAGCATTGTAAACTTCTAGTTGGCAACGGTTGGGCCTTCTAGATTGGGATTTGATTTTCATTTTCCCACCCCTCATTTGTGATACTGCTCTGGGACGTCCCGAAGGTGCTGTATCACCGAGGACTACGTCTGTCAATGAGCGCTAGAGAAAAATGGATTTTTGTAAGATCTTACCGTAAAATCCTTTTCTCTTAGCTCATTGACAGACGTAGTCCCCGCCCCTCTGTTTTTTGAGTTGGGTTGGGTTAAAATCTCTAAAGACTGCTTTTTCACATAACTGATTTGCTGAGGCAGAGAGAGAGAGGATATACCCTCTGGGACTGCCCCTAGGGTGTGGCCAGAGCTTTTTAATTTCCTGTCTAGTCCTGCTCCTGTGGAGGCAACATAACCCGAAGGTGCTGTATCACCGAGGACTACGTCTGTCAATGAGCTAAGAGAAAAGGATTTTACGGTAAGATCTTACAAAAATCCATTTTTAATGACTTTTGCCTATGGGTTAGCCTATGAGGAGGCTTACCTATAGGTACTGTAAATATCTCCTAAACTTGCAACGTTTAGGAGATATTTACATTGCATGCAGCCGATGACGTCATCAGCGCATGCTCTCTGAAGGAACGGCTCCTTCAGAGCCCTGTGCCGTGAACGGTGACTCCCGGGCGCATGCGCGAGAGTGATGTCATCGCGCCTCCAGCCAATAAGATGGCTGGAGGACGGGAACCAGGAAGGGCGGCCGGAAGTGTCTGCTGTGCTATCCACACTGCGGATGCTTCATTCTGAGGTATTTCATAATGAGCTAGTATGCGATGCCCCTAAAATACCCCAAATCTCTTCTATACCAATAAAAGCAAATGACAAAAAAAAAAAAAAAAAACTTTTTTTTTTTTTTCTTTTGCTTTAAGAAAGAAAGAATCAAGTTTTTATATGGCCCAGGAACCTGAAGTGTCATTGATGCTGCTCCCATCCTCCAAGGGCATAGAGATGAGGTGTCCATCTAGCAATCGCTTATCTCTATGGGAAAACCCTGCCCAAGCCGGATGGTTCCTGGAGCTACCAATCGTAACCTTAGCCCAGGAACCACCAGGAAGCGGCGGGAGGGGCACCTCTCTGACCGCTTCTAAAAATGATCTCGCAGCGATTTTCCACTGGGATTATTTTTTTTTTTTTTAGAAAGCCAGCTGCCTGAAGAAAAAAAAAATACCAGGGTTATGGCATCTAGCTGCTGCCATAACCCCGATATTTAATGTCAAACTAATGACTAAGTCCCCAGTCTTTGGTGTCACTGGAAGGAGTAGTGCCTGGTATCAGTGGCATGAATGGTACCCCCTTGACCTGCAGTTTGGAGACCCCTGTACTAGAGTATTAAATGGGGGGGGGGGGGGAGTTTGGCATTGATTTGGAGTCCTAAGTACATAAACGCAGTGTTTGGATTTGTGTCTGTATTGTACAAAACAGTGTCATACTGTAATTCTTTCTCTTTAAACCTGCTTTTATTTTCTACCTTGAAAATGTCACTCTACCCATATTAAAGAATAAACTAGGACAACTCATTTTCCGAGTTTTGCTGAATTTGTATGCAAATGCTTCAAGCTCAGAAACAGTACAGTACATAGGTTACTCCAAACTATATACATTATATTTAAAATGGAAAAGCTGTCTTAAATCGGAGAACACTAAACCTAGTATGACATACTAGTATAGGCATGTAGATGTATCTTATAAGGCGTGTTCCCTTCGCAAACATGTATATTGTATGCAGTGCACTAAACCTAAAAAAAAAGACATGAAAAGTTAAAGGAAACCTGTACTAAGAAAAATTTGATTTTCAATGCAATTTTTTCCCCCTGAAAATGCTAGGTGTCTGGTTGTCATAATTAACTGGCCTAAAGTGTCATTAAATCCACAAATAAAAACTGTCAGTACATATGCTGTATTACATGCTGGTCATACTCAGTCACTGAAATTAATTTTCTGTATTCTGCAAAAATAAATGGTTGAAGCTGCTGTTCACTGTCCCTTTCCTCCTGGTCTGTGTCCCCACTGCAGCCTGAGCTTGTGGGGACAAGCCGTTGCCACATCTTCTGAGCATGCTCCAGTTTTAGTTCCCTTTTAAGCTGTTCAATACTGCCTTATCTGTGCAGCCCACGTGGCTATAAAGTCACATGTGGGTGTATACACAGAGATAAATGACAGTCCACTCCCTCCCCTCCATGTCCATTAAACAGCAAAACACAATGGTGGCGGAATATTACTTGCTGATTGATGGAGGCGTCGCTAATTCTAAGCACATACAAACAATAGACACAGGCTGTGATTGGCAGAAACTCCCCATAGGTAGTCCACACTGTCTTTGCACAAAAAGAATATATTTGATCTTAAAAAGGAAACGCCTTCGGAATACAAAGGAAAA
Organism: Pelophylax lessonae; assembly: GCF_965119305.1. NCBI lineage: Eukaryota > Metazoa > Chordata > Amphibia > Anura > Ranidae > Pelophylax > Pelophylax lessonae. The sequence goes on from NC_138769.1 coordinate 319,515,059, forward strand.
ATACATATTTTTTTTTTTGAACATGTGACCAACAGCAGGGGACAAGAAGCTCCTCCCACTGATGTTACCATACAGACAGACTGGGAAAGAGCTGGGTCATATGATTAATTCTGCAAAAAGATACTTAGATTTTTTTTTTTTTGTTAATTAAAATAAATATAATGCCATCATCTACATACAAAAAGAGAAGGGATAATGTACTGTGTGTGTATAGTATCTCTTAAGTACTTCTGCTTTACTTACCTTTTAACAAATATGCAGATCAGGAGTTCAGTTTGACCTAAACTACATACTTGTACCTTGCCATTTTATCAACATATTGAAGCAAGAAGCAGCCAATAAGTTAGCATTTTCAGAAGGAGGTCAACAATGATAACACGCACATAAATCAGCTAAACACATTCCAGGTGCACTAACCACTTGCCGACCGCCCCACGCAGATTTACTGCGGCAAGCGGCTCAGCTACGCATAATCACGTAGATCTACGTGATTATGTGCACGCGGTTTCGCGCCGCCAGAGCCGCGCTTTGCTGTGATTAGACGCAGCAGGAGGCAGACCGTGGGAGGAGCGAGCTTGATCGCGGCCGGCCTCCCGTGATCTTCGGGAAAACTGACAGAGAGAGCCTCCTGCCTATGTAAACAAGCTAAGCTGAAACACTGATCTCTGTGTGCCTGTCACAGAGCAGCACCTCTCCCCCCCCCCCCCCCCCCCCACAGTTAGTAAGCACAATTAGGCTCACATTTAACTCCTTGATCACCCCCAGTTTTAACCCCTTCCCTGCCAGTGTCATTTACACAGTGCATATTATTTAGCACTGATCACTGTATTGGTGTCACTGGTCCTCAAAAAGTGTCAGATTTGTCCGCCACTGAAAAACGCTGATCATGGCCATTACTAATAAAAAGTAAAATCTATGCCATAGTTTATAAACACTATAACTTTTGCGCAAACCAATTAATATACACTTTTTGGGATTTTTTTTTCCCCAAAAATATGTAGCAGAATACAAATTGACCTAAACTGATAAAAAAAAATATTTTTTTTATTTTAATCCTTTCTTGGGAATGTCTTAGCCAAAAGTAAAAAAAAAAAAAAAATATTTATATATTTTTATTTTTTTTTTCAAAATTGTCGCTCTTCTTTTTTTGTTTATAGCACAAAATTTAAAAACCGCAGGTGTGTCAAATACCACCAAAAGAGCTCTTATTTGTGGGAAAAAAAGAACATCAATTGTATTTGGGTACAGCGACACACGACCACGCAGTTAAAGTAACGCAGTGCCAAATCGCAAAAAATGGCCTGGTCATTAGGGGGGTAAAACCTTCCAGAGCTGAAGTGGTTAAAGTAGTTGCAAACCTTTACACATACCTATTGAAATGACCAGCCCCAGGGAATGCACAGGGATTAAACAAATCCTACATAATTTGTACCGGTTTAGTTTGTCTGCAACCCTTTCTTCTCTACAGCCATTTAACCATTTAACGACCGCCCTATAGCAGATTTACTGCTACAGGGAGGGTTTTCTTTCCAGAATCATCCATATATATGATTCTGCACTCCCGGGTAGGTTGCACGCCACTTCAGCAGAACCCGATCAGCGGGTGTCGGCCAATGCATGTACCATGGCACCTGCCCATTGTCAATGAGAGAGGCTGGATGGAGCTCTGCCTATGCAAACAAGACAGAGCTCTGTCCTGACAGTGGGGATGTGATGGTTTCCATCACATCCCTTAGTAAAAACACCACACACAGTACACACAAATACTGGTTAGCCACACATTTAAGCCCCATTCACACTACCACGACGCTACTTCCAGGGGCGACCTCCGAGATCGCGGTGCGAGCAGCGCGCCGCGACCTCGGAGCGGCCGCCACGGACTTCATAACATTGAAGTCTATGGCGGTCGCCTCCTGGTCGCCCCAAAGAAGCTCCGGACCCTTTTTCTAGGTCGGAGCGACTTGTGTCGCTCCTATTATAACGGGTCCGCAGCTTTCCTATGGGAGGCGACCTGTGAGGCGACCAGGTCGCCTCACAGGTCGCCCTAGTGTGAACCGGGACTAAAGCCTTTGATTGCCCTAGATGTTTAGCCCCTTCTCAGCCAGTGTCATTAGTATAGTGTTTATATTTTTAGCACTGATCACTGTATTGGTGTCACTTGTTCCCACAAAGTGTGAAAAGTGTCAGTGTCCGATTGTCCGTTGCAATATTGCCGATCGCCACCATTACTAGTATAAAGGGAAAAAAAAAATTCTAGTACAAATACCATAGCTTGTAGACTTGAGAAAACCGATCAATACACGCTTATTGAGATTCCTTTTTACCAAAAATATCTAGCAGAATACATATTGGCTTAAATTTACAAAGACATTTTTTTTATACATTTTTTTTTTATTATTGGATATGTTTTATTGCTGAAAGTAAAAAATATTTTTTTTTCTTTTTTTTTTGCAAAATTGGTTTGGAACGCAAAAATAAAAGAAACTCCAGTGGTGATTAAATAATACTAAAAGCTTTATTTGTGGGAAAAAAATTAAATGCACAGTGCTGTATTGCAAAAAAAATGCCTGATTATGAAGTGGGATAAATCTTCCAGAGGTCAAGTGGTTAAAGTACACAGACTAAAGGCAAATCCACTGTGCACTGCAAGTGCACTTGGAAGTGCAGTCGTGTAGAGCCAAGGGAAATATCTGAAATGAGGGGAAGCTCTGCTGATTTCTATCATCCAAGCATGTGCAAGCAAAAATGCTTTTTTTTATTTTCCTTGCATGTCCCCCTCCGATCTACAGCTACTGCCCTTCCAAATGTACAGTACTTCTAAGTGCACAGTGGATTTGCCTTTAGTAAATAAACCCCCATGTCTCAGCCCCAGAAACAAGGGGTTGGGAATCTGACATTGCACAAAACGGGGCGCAGAGCTGAGTGTAATCTGAAATCTTAGTGGAGGGATTGGACACACCCTCCTCTACACAATCTCATAGGGAAACATACAAACCTGAGACTGTCAGTCACCTGCTGTGTGCTGGGGCCATCTACTGTGGTTATGTGATGTTTGCATACCTTGTCAGAAGTGACTTATGCAGATTTCATAGGGAGGAGAGAGCATGTAGGAACAGCACTAGATGCTTTGAATCAAGGCAAGTACACACTTTAGGATATGCTTTGTTCATGTTTTTACTAAAGAGGTTTACAACCCCTTAAAAATGAAAGTTGTGAGACCTGCAGCCGGTAAGGACCCATTCACATGATGACTTCCAATGCATTTGTGCACTTTTTTTGCACATTGTTCCACACACAGGGCAGACCGTTTATTTGTGCACCTTTTTTGAAGCTTTGTGTGTTTTTTTTTATGGTTCATGGTTCATTTACACTGCTGCTCGTTTTTGGTGCTTTGTGTTTTTTTTGCCTAAAGCCTCGTACACACGCAACGATTATCGGCCGACCGATCGGCCGTCTTTTTATTTTTTTTATTTTTTATTGAATTCTATACGAATTATACAAACATGAAATAGAAAAGAAAAAAGGGGAGTCTCCCCAGATTATATACAGTTAGGCAATCCCTGCTCGTCATAACTAGAACCAATGCAGAAAACATACGATGTAATTTACCTACAAAAATCAATATTTCTGGGATTGTTAAATATTTTAGTCCAGTTGTTTAAGCGGGGGCTCTCCAATAAAGAGGGGAAGGAAAGGAAGAAGAAAAAAGAAAAAAAAAAGGAAAGAAAAGGGGGGTCCCTTGGTGTTTTGGTGTTTCACCAGTCTAGACGTTCTAGCCTGGAGAGGCCTCAGCCATATATGAAGCGTATATGTTAGTGTGGGTAAATGTTAACCAACATGACCAAATTTTACGTGCCAGAGGTGCCTGACCTCGAAGGTCCAATGTCATGTCTTCCAGATAATAGATACGGTCAACTGCCCGCAACCATTGAGGTATCGAGGGAACTGTAGACTGTTTCCAATATTTTGGGATTAATGCTTTGGCTGCATTTAAAAGGTGAGGGGTAATAGACTTTCGATACTGGGCCGGAGGTAGTTTAGTGTCATGGAATAAGACAGACAACGGATCCCTAGCAATAGGTAAACCCTGAATTTCTTCAATTAAAGATAATACGCTAGTCCAGAAGGGTCGAATTGCTGGGCAGAGCCGTCTTTTGTCCAGTGTTGTTGTGTTGGTTGAAATGTGCCTAGACTGCACACACATTTTCTCGGCCAACAAAAACCAACTTCAGAAGTGATGTCATGTTCTGGTTTACTTTCCGTGTGTTTTTTCTACTCTGAGCATGCCCAATCTTGTTCATCTGAATTTTGTCGGCCGAAATCTGTACTGACTGACTGACGGAAAATCGGCCGTTCTGTTGACGGCCAACAAAAGTTTTATAGCATGCACACCAGATTTTGTTCGGCCGAAAAGTCTGAGTCGGTTGTCGGAAGCATCATACTAACAAGCCGAAAATCGGCCGATCGGACATTTGCCGAAAATTCACGGCCAACAATCGTTGCGTGTGTACGAGGCATAAGCCTCTGAACTCCCCTCAATGAAAGCCTATGTGTCCATGCACATAGAGGCTTTTAGAGAAGTTCAGGAGTAGCAGCATTTAGAGGAAGTCAAAGATCCTCTCCTGAACGCAGAAGAATTGTGTTCATGAGAGGAGCTTTTGGGCATGAAAACTCCAAACACACCTAAACCCGTCTAGGGTGCGTTTAGCACTTAAGTGTTTATTATTTCATTGGTCAAAATAAATCAACACAATTCTGGCCAATGAGATAAATGCCCAAATGCCAAGGTGCATGGAGTCCTAACCTAAAGTTTTACTCACACAAAAAACTGCATTTTTGCTCGCCGCGTTTTGGATGCTATTAACAACTCCAAGTGCAAAACTTGTTTTTTGCACATTTTGTAAATGACAGGCAAGGGTCCTTTTCTGCAGCATGCAGGCAGGAGACCGTTTTTTTTCTACTTAGGTTATGGCTGCTTTCGAAAGAAAATGAAATGTAAGATTTATCTGTAAGGCCCCTTTCACACATACGGTCCGTTCAGTTCTTCAGTTCAGTCACGTCAAAATGTATCAGTTTTCCGTCCGTTTTCCGTCCGTTTTCCGTCCGTTTTCCGTCCGTTTTCCGTCCGTTTTCCGTCCGTTTTCCGTCCGTTTTCCGTCCGTTTTCCGTCCGTTTTCCGTCCGTTTTCCGTCCGTTTTCCGTCCGTTTTCCGTCCGTTGTTATCTGTTTTCCGTCCGTTGTTATCTGTTTTCCGTCCGTTGTTATCTGTTTTCCGTCCGTTGTTATCTGTTTTTCGTCCGTTGTTATCTGTTTTTCGTCCGTTGTTATCTGTTTTTCGTCCGTTGTTATCTGTTTTTCGTCCGTTGTTATCTGTTTTTCGTCCGTTGTTATCTGTTTTTCGTCCGTTGTTATCTGTTTTTCGTCCGTTGTTATCTGTTTTTCGTCCGTTGTTATCTGTTTTTCGTCCGTTGTCATCTGTTTTTCGTCCGTTGTCATCTGTTTTTCGTCCGTTGTCATCTGTTTTTCGTCCGTTGTCATCTGTTTTTCGTCCGTTGTCATCTGTTTTTCGTCCGTTGTCATCTGTTTTTCGTCCGTTGTCATCTGTTTTTCGTCCGTTGTCATCTGTTTTTCGTCCGTTGTCATCCGTTTTTCGTCCGTTGTCATCCGTTTTTTTACGGATGAAAAATAGGGCATTCATCCGTTCAAAAAAACGGACATTGACGGAAGCGGATGAAAACGGATGTTAACTGATGATCATCCGTTGTCATCAGTTTTTACATAGAGATACATTGATGTCCGTTTTTCATCTGTCAACTGATGGATGAAAAACGGACAAACGGACAGCATATGTGAAAGGGGCCTAATGTAGTTGGGTAATATTAACTGAAAGTTCAGTTGGGCTTTAAGATATGCTGTATAATAATACTGAGCCCTGGGAAATGCAGCATTTGATCCTAAGCATGAATAGGCAATTGCCCTGGTATAATGGAGAAGTCTGCCATCGGGTTTCTTGATGCCTGTCCAATGCTGTAATGTGTAGTGCTTTTGCTTTGTGAAGACTCTACACTGGTCTGAGTCCAGGTTCACTAATATGCGATGCGGAAACCCTGTGAATCCACTGCGCGTTCCTGCATTGCACCCGATTCGCAGGCAGTTCAATATGCAAACTGCTAGGGGGGTCAATACAAAGTTAACAATGCCCCCAGATCAGTTCACTTATCGCAGTGCGAACTGTCCGGACCTGAATTGGTTTGCATAGGTGTGAACACCCATGCAATCCGATTCTGGTGCGGCCCAAAAAAGGGTCCTGTGCGACTTTGGTCCAAATGCGATGCAAATTCAGCCATACAATCTGTATGGCTGAATTCACAATGCACAGACCTCGCATGTGGTTTTCAGAGCAGTGCACTGCGAATCGCATATGTGCAAACTGGCACTAAAGTCTCATACACATGATGAAAATATTGAACAGATGATCGTCCGTTTTTTTTTTTTTTGTATGCTAGTCTTTTGTCGAAAATCAAGAGGTTACTAACATTTTTTTGTAATTGTCCCTTTCAGATACTTTTGCATGACCTGTCATGATCAGCTCTGGAAAGCTGTGTACTAGCAATCAGATTAGCATACGATCGCTTTGAAAGCAGTATTTTTTGTCTGGTTTTCTCATAGTCTGTATTCGGCATAAGTGGATATACATTTATGTCATGGGAGACAGGAAAGTGGTTTACTTGCTGTCAGAACCTTGCAGGCTTGTAACGGTCAATTAACACCTTTTTACTTGCAAGACAAAGGGATTGATCTATATTGATTTATGACTTTTGACAGTGATGGTTTAGGAATTCTGTTACATGTGGAATTATTCAATAAAATGGTGCAGTGAGTAGTGTCACTTCTGGAACATGCAGTAAGCAATGCCAACCATTTATAAACCATGCCATTACTACTCAGTACAGTACATTTTTTGGTTTCGGTGGCTTACTACACTTTTTAAAGAATCTGTAATGACTATATTGAAATATTACAAAGGCCATATCTTCTTCATTGTTAGTTTTGGAAGAGAAAGCTTCCAAGCTGATACCCAGAGGGCAGTGCTGCAGTCGTGTTCACCACATTAGAAAACTGAGGCTGTGGGGACACTCTGTAGTGTCTATCTAGAAATTGCAGTAGAGAAAGAAGAACAAAAGACAATGTGGGATCTTGTGTTTGTAATAGTTGTATTAGTCAGATTAGTTTTCATTCTGGGAATGGTAAACACCCAGGTGAATGCTTGCATAATATGATGGTGAAATACTCTGCTCAAAAAAATTAAAGGAACACTTTTTTTTAGTCAGATTAGCATAAAGTCAATTAACAAAAATGAAAATTGCAGCACTGAAAATGTTAAAACAAATTAAAAAATGTAATCAAATAAACAATATAAATAATAAGACGTTTCTTGTGTCAAAAGTTCATATAAATGAAGTGACAATCTTCAGTGGGTGTGATCCAGTGAATCAGTAGAAACCAAACGATGAGAAGGAAAATGATAATCTTCCACATCAAAACCGAGTGATATGCAAACTCACCAGAGCCAGATGCTGTCTAGATTATAGGACAGCAAACGAGTGTTGTGCGACCAGTCTTCAGATATCCAGGACATCAATGTAGTCAGCAACCTCCGGCCTCATGGGTAGCCTCCAGTGGGATGATGAACTCAGCACATCATACAAGGGTTAAATTTGCAAAAAATGGGAGAGGCTCATGGTGCAGTATGAAATAAAATCAATTTAATAAAAAATATATATTGTGTATCACTGGTACAAAATACCGTGTATATATGATGTTAAAAACAGATAACAGTAAAAACGAACTCGCATATAAAGCCACCACTAAAATGAAAAAGTGATGGCTGGGACCTTAAGTGTTTGAGATAACAAGCTCTACGGCCGTTTCGCGTCCCAACGTGTCCTCAGGAGCTTTTTTTATTAAATTGATTTTATTTCATACTGCACCATGAGCCTCTCCCATTTTTTTTTGCAAATTTAACCCTAGCATGATGTGCTGAGTTCATCATCGCACTGGAGGCTACCCATGAGGCCGTAGGTTGCTGACTACATTGATGTCCTGGATATCTGGAGATTGGTCGCACAACACTCGTTTGCTGTCCTATAATCTAGACAGCATCTGGCTCTGGTGAGTTTGCATTTCAATCGGTTTTGATGTGGAAGATTATCATTTTCCTTCTCGTTTGGTTTCTGATTCACTGGATCACACCCACTGAAGATTGTCACTTCATTTATATGAACATTTGACACGAGAAACGTCTTATTATTTATATTATTTGATGACATTTTTTCATTTGTTTTAAAATTTTCAGCGCTGCAATTTTCTTTTTGTTCATATTTTTGTGTATGTATATTTTACACTTTCTTTGCTAGCTGCTGTTAATAATCATAGGCGCTGATTCACTCTCCATACCATGAAGTCAATTAAACTCCTGGGATATTGATTTGGTTAGTTAAGTAGCAGAGAGTTGTTAATCAGTTTCAGCTGATTTGGTGTTAATGAAATTAACAGGTGCACTAGGTGGGCAACAATGAGGCAACCTCCAAAATAGGAATGGTTTTGCAAGTGGAAATGTTTTTCCCTACTCCTCTTTTCTACTGTTTTTCACTAGTTTTGCATTTGGCTAGTGTCACTACTGGTAACATAAGGCGATACCTGCACTCTATAGAAGTTGCACAGGCAGTTCAACTCCTCCAGGATGGCACATCAATAAGGGCCATTGCCAGAAAATTTGCTTTGTCTCTCAGCAAAGTTTCAGGATCATGGAGAAGACAGGTAGTTTCTCTAGGAGAGCTGGACTGGGCAATAGAAGGTCCCTAACCCATCAGCAGGACCAGTATTTGCTCCTTTGTGCAAGGAGGAACAGGATGAGGACTGCCCGAGCCCTACAAAATTTCCTCCAGCAAGCCACTGGTGTGATAGTCTTTTACCAAACAATCAGAAACAGACTTCATGAGGGTGGCCTGAGGGCCCAACGTCATCTAGTGGGCCCTGTGCTCACTGCCTGGCATCATGGAGCTCAATTGGCATTTGCGATTGAACACCAGTATTGGCAGGTCCGCCACTGGTGCCCTGTGCTTTTCACAGATGGGAGCAGGTTTACCCTGAGCACATGTGACAGATGTAAAACCACCTGGAGAAGTTGTGGAGAATATTATGCTGGCTGTAACATCATTTACCCATGACCTGTTTGGTGGTGGGTCAGTGATGGTCTGGAAAGGCATATCTATGGAGGGACACGCAGACCTCTACAGGCTGGACAATGGCACCCTGACTGTCATTAGGTATCGGAATTAAATCCTTGGACCTATTGTCAGACCCTATGCTGGTGCAATGGGTCCTGGGTTCCTCCTGGTGCACAACAATGCTGGCCTCATGTGGTGAGAGTATGCAGCCAGTTCCTGGAGGATGAAGGAATTGATCCCACTGAATGCCCCCCATGCTCGTCTGACCTAAATCCAATAGAACACCTCTGGGACATTGTTTCGGTCCATCCAACGCCACCAGGTTGCACCTCAGTCTGTTCAGGAGCCGAGTGATGCCCCGGTCCACATCTGGGAGGAAGTACCCCAGGACACCATCCTGGGGGCCATACAAACTGAGTAACATTTTGAGTCACTGCAATGAAATTTAAGTAAAATGGACTAGCCTGCTGCATCATTTTTTCACTTGATTTCCGGGGTGTCTGAATTCAGCCCTCTGTAGGTTCATAGTTTTAATTTCCATCAAACGATGTGGCATCCTTTTATTACTGACACATTACCCAGTCCATATCAGTATAGATATCCAGTATGATATTTTGCCCTAATGAGATCTGATGTGTTTTCAAAGTGTTCCTTTAATTTTTTTGAGCAGTTTATTTTTTACCTAGTTGTTTGATGTGGTTGATTTACTAAAATTCTCTGGTGAAGCTCTGCATAGAAAACCATTCTGCTTCCAGGTTTTTTTTTTGTCAAAGCTTATTTGAACAAACTAAAGTTAAAGGCCGATTGGTTTCTATGCAGAGCTGCACCAGATTTTGCACTCTCCGCTTTAAGTTAATCAACCCCAATGTTTGCATGCAGTGTTCCTTTTAATAGTACCGAAAATATCAGATAAAAAGAAAAGTTTGTGACTTCATACTAAGTGAAATGGCTCAGTCAAACCAGTCTTGTGCAGTTTTAGGGATGTGCACATCCTTCATGTGTTTCATGTTCCAACTCGTCCTATTGAGTCTTAGTACTGACTGAAGCCTCCAGGCACTATTGAGAATGTAAGAACTTAAGTTTACATTATAGTTACATGTCAGGGTGACTGAATAACTCAGACTTGTGTGCAGGCTGTTTAACTCTATTCTGTAGTAAAGCGGTAGTATACCGCTTTTTATGACTTAACTACAGGTAAGCCTATAATAAGGCTTACTTGTAGGTACAATTAATATCTCCTAAACCTGCACGGTTTAGGAGATATTACCACTGCATGCAGCCGCTGACGAGTGCGGCGCATGCGCTCTGAAGGTCCGGCGGACCTTCCGAGTTCCTTGCCGGAAAGTTGCGTGGGAGTGACATCATTGCGGCTCCGGCCACTTACAGCGTCTGAGCCGCGGAACCCGGAAGAGACGCCGTGGGATCATATCCGCTCCCACAGCGGTGTCCGGGGGTCCGTGTCGGGGCTTCGTTCTAAGGTAAGTAATTCATAATGAGCTAGTATGCGATGCATACTAGCTCATTATGCCTTTGTCTTGCAGGGTTTTTTTTTTTTGTCATTAGAGTTTACTACTGCTTTAAACGTTGACATTTTTAGGAATGTCTTGTAACAGCGCTACCCTTAATCTAGTTCATGGGTCTCCAAACTTTCTAAGCAAAGGGCCAGTTTACCCACTTGCTCTCCGGAAGATTTACCCCCCTTCATGAGCAGGCCAATTTTTGCTTTTTTGGAACTGCATTACTTTTACCTGACAATTGTGCGAAAATGTTGAAAAAAAAAAAATCTTTACTTTCTGCTATAAATCCTATCCAAAAAAACATTTAAAAAATATAATTTCTTCATAACTTTAGGTCAATATGTATTCTGCTACATATTTTTAGTAAAAAGGGAAAAAAAAATCACAAGTGTGTATTGACTGGTTTGCGCAAACCTTAGTGTCTGCAACCTATGGTGTGTCTGTGTATATAATTTTTATACTAATAATGGCGGTGATGAGCGACTTATAGCGGGACTGCGATATTGCAGTGGACAATCTGACATGAACTGACACCTTGTGGGAATCTGTGACACTAATACAGTGATGATTGCTCAAAATCTACACGGTCACTGTACTAATGACACTGGTTGGGAAGGGGTTAACATCTAGAGCTATCAAAGGGTTAAATTTGTGCCTAACAGTGCTTGGTGCATTCACAGGGTGCTGCTTTTACTGAGGGAGGTGCCAATTTTTATTCTCTGCTTTGCAGGGAAACAAAAACCGTCACATTCCCGCTGACAGGACAGAGCAATGTAGTGTATACATTCACGAGCTCTGTCCTGTCCTCTTCGCTGATCAGCGGGTGCTGGTGGTCAAGCATTGGCCAGGACCCGCTGATCTGCTTGTGCTGTGACTAATCGCAGCACAAGCTGGCGCAGCAGCCACGAATTCTACTCGGAAGTGCTGGATCACGTGCTAGATACGTGATCCAGTGCAGGAGAGCCGCTCTACCTCTGTACTCCTACATGTGGCTGTCGGCAAGTTACTGTCCTTCCGTCTTTGGGGGGCCAAACTGGCCATTGGGAGTAGAAAATGCCTTGAATATTCTAGCCCCGTCATTTGTTTTAATGGTAGGACTAGTGTCCTATTGATGGTGTCGGTGGGGGGAATGGTGCCCCATCATTGGTATCAGTGGAAGTTAGGGAAGGGCCAGATAAAGGCTTGCAAAGGGCCCCAGCACTGTAGTTTGGAGACCACTGCACTAGTGTATGGAAAAACCTTACACTTTGATAATGGTATCCTCCTGTGTAGATCTGTGCAGTCATCGTGTAATCCTGTTAAAGAGCTATATGATTTTTATTCTCTTGGCAATGCAATTTAAATCAATTACATGAACTATCTATTATTTGCCAAGTAATTTTTACCAGTCGTGTAATCCATTTTTTTTTTTTTTAAATACTTGACTCAAGACAAATGCAATACCTATGATGCATTTCATGAAAAGCGTTATAGATTTATAACAATGCTGCAGAAAACCAAGATTACCACATTGATAGCATAGGGCATGTTTGATCTTGCACCCCAATTTTGACCCAGCCAGTAGGTATACTGTATACAGTAGCTCCATACATGTTTATTTAATTAGGTTAGCTTGCATAATACTAATGTGAATCATTTTGGGGATTAGGCATTATAGAAGCTGTGCTGATAAGCTTCTTGTAGCCCATATCAGCTACTCAGATTCCACTGTACGTTGTTCAGAAATGAAATTGTGATTGGTTGCTATGGGTAAGAAACTTTTCATACATAAATTACATTAGTTTCAGAATGCCAGCTTTGTATTATAATGGATATTGATTAATTTTCTCGGAAATAAGATATATTTCAATTACTGTGCATAGAAGTAGCTTTTGTAAATTTGAATACATTTTAAGCTGTGTTTTAATAATAGCTTAATTATTTTCTATAATGGAATTGAATAAAGAATAAGCTTGGTTATGTTTAGTCTACTTGTATGCTTAGTCTCCTGATATTTTCCTGTACATGACCAATGTTAGTGCTGCTGTGTGTGCAGCAGGGGAGGAGGGTGGAATGAAGTCTTCTCTTGAAAAGAAAGAGAGCTTCAATGGATATTGATCCTATCATGCCCTCTTCCTCCTCCTGTCCAGCTTTCTACAGCAGGAGGTGACACAAAGCTTTTATGTGATCAAATTACTGGATCATTACAGAAACCACCTCCTTTGCCACAGCTTCAGTGGCAGGAAACTTCAGAATTCATTCCAGATACTATTCTTTACAGAAATATAGAAATCTTTTTTACTGTGTGACGCGCGTCATTTTTTTCTTATACATTTCGAATTTTTATCTTTAAAAAATAAAAAGTAAATACAATATGGCAAGCAGCGTTTTTACATTGTTTTTATTTGTTTCAGTAATATGCAGGGACATATGGGAAAATTAAGATTTGGTGTAGTTTCCAAAGCTGAGGTTGGAAGGAAAACCTACATTCTTGACACGAAAAGCAAAACTTTTAGAGCATTTTCGTTGGTGGTACATTCATGGTTGCCTAAAATGTATCCACTGAAATTCTGGTATGTGACTTATGAGTTGGCTTTCATGTTGGGAGGATGTGGACTAATCTCACTTTAGCTAGGTTTCATGGCCCCCATGTATAGCCTGGGTCTATGAATCAATGGTCTTCTCTATAGAAAAGCTCTTCATGGACCCAGAATTCCTATAAATAGGGGTATTCAAGGCCAACACTGAACAAACGCAATGTATCTGGCGCAAAAGATGTTTGCTGAGTCAGCAGAAAATATATCAATATACATAAGTCCATATATTAATAGTCCATCAGTAGGTAATTTAAAATAAAGAATATATAGGCGGCAGCTGTCCTCAGAGTCCAGCAAGCTCTGTATGTGGGAATGAAGGAGAAAGACAGGAAGCGCCACCCAAGTGTAGTATTACATGCAATTTATTGTCCCACAATGTATTCAAAACTCAAAAGATATAAGTATGTAATAGGCTCATCCTTCTAGAGGCCTGTAGAAGGAGCTGTAGCTCAGAGGGAGTACCCTGCTAGTCTCTGTCTGCCCGACTGTTTCCGCTCTTCATCTTCCGGTGACGTCACATCCACTTGTGGTCTACGCTGTTTGCTTCCTGGTGTACGGGACAACCGCTGGAGCTGGACTCCCCAACATGCAGCTCCGTGGATGGCGCGGTTTAAGAGGGATGGATCGAAATTGCTCCCCCTGTCTATCCTTTTTGATGAGCTTATTATATACTTACATCTTGTGAGTTTTTAATACATTGTGCGACAATAAATTGCATGTAATACTACACTTAGGTGGCGCTTCCTGTCTTTCTCCGTCTTCAAGGCCAACATTGCCTATCCATGGTTTGTGAACCTACTGTACTAATACAACTAACCCTAATAGACTTCCTGGCCTGTACTTAGGTTTGCTGGCATAGAAGGCCATGTAGCCTTTTGGATAGGCAACCCCTCTCACCATAAATGGGTGGATTCCCAGCACCCATATTGACACTGTTCTTTATCTGTGATAGGACAAACATAGGACATAGGAAGTGCTGATGATGATGAAGTGCATAGTGGAAGATTAGTGTAGGTCTTGTAAGCTCTACCTGGTCTCCTAAACTAGATGTAAACCCTTGCTGCATGTCGTCTAGAAGTGTAGCAATACGGTTACATTTAATGAAGGTTCAACATTTAGCAACTCACATGGTTGATGATTAACCACTTTGCCGACCAGCCACCGCAGTTATAGGGCGGCAGGTCAGCAGGCTCCCACGAATCACCGCCACTCGACAGCGGGGAAACCGAGGCGCATGGCCAGCGGTCGCGATTGCCACGGGGGCCGCCGCAATTGCTCCCGTGAAGAGAGAATGGCGGTCTGCTGTTGTAAGCCCCTGTGTTCCTGCTATTTAGGAACACAGGTCTGTGTTGATTAGGGCTGCACGATATTGGAAAAAAACTACATTGCAATATTTTTTTTTCACTGATATATATTGCGATATTGAGAGAGCCATCAATCCAGGCTAAAGTCAACAATTAACTTGACAAGTAGTGCAGCAGCCTTCTTCTGATTTGTACTACAGGGCCAGCCAGGGTTAATGTTACTGTAGTAGGGATTGAGAAGTAGTGCAGCAGCCTCCTTCTGATTGTCATTGCAGTTGCACCATACAGGGCAGGCCAGGGTTAATGTTATTGTAGTAGGGAGTGAGAAGTAGTGCAGCAGCCTCCTTCTGATTGTCATTGCAGTTGCACCATACAGGGCAGGCCAGGGTTAATGGTAATGTAGGGAACTGGGTGGACAGGGAACTGCAGGTTAATAAGACACTGACAGTGTGACTGTGCTGTGAAAGGCAGGGCCTCATAGGACCCCTTTGCCCATCACAGTTGTCTCAGCCAGCTGAATGGTAGGAAGGTGGAGGAGAGGCAGGAACGTCCATTACCAAAGTCACTACTGTGCCAGTAGTGATTTCTTGCATACAATTCGTTATATGGTGATTCACCCAGGTTAATCGTGACAATTAGGGACTCACACTGGTGGTAGAAGAATACAGCCCGACATCCGTCCCACATGTTAAGTCTGCCCTGCAGCTCTCCTGACCGAGCGGTGAGCGCGGCACAGCAAACTAATCACGTCGTGAGTAGCGGCACAGCGAACCAATCAGGTGTGCAGGCATGCGTGATTGGTTCCCTGTGCCGCTGCTCACGGCTCAGTCAGGAGAGCTGCAGGACAGACTTAACATGTGGGATGGATGTGAGGCTGTATTCTTCTACCTTCACTGTGAGTCCCCAATATCGCATGATCCGGCGATTTGACTATCGCCCACGCCCGCAGCACGATATTCGATTTAACATCGAATATCGTTCAGCCCTAGTTTTGATATTACAAGCCCAACCCCCTCCCACATCCCCCACAGTTAGAAAACACCCCGTAGGCTCAGACTTATCCCTTTGATCTCACCTAGGTTAACCCCTTCCCTGCTAGTGTCGTCATTACAATAACAGTGCATATTTTTAGCACTGATTACTGTAGCAATGTCACTGGTCCCTCCAAAAGGGTAACAAATGTCAGTTAGGGGTCCGATCTGTCCGCCGCAATGTCATTGTCCCGCTAACAATCACTGATCACTGCCATTACTAGTAATAATAAAAATGACATAAATCTTTCCCCTAGTTTGTACATGTGAAAACTTTTGAAAAAATCAATCAAAATACGCTTATTGGGATTTTGTTTTGCCAAAAATATGTAGCAGAATACAAATTGGCCTAAAATGATGGAAAAATTAGATTTTTATTTATTTTTTTCAGAATTGTCGCTCTTTATTTATAGCACAAAAAATAAAAATCGCACAGCTGATCGTATACCACCAAAAGAAAGTTCTATTTGTGGGGGGAAAAAGGGACATCAATTTTAGATGGGTACAGTGTCGCACGACTGCGCACCTGTCCATTAAAGTAACGCAGTGCCGAATCGCAAAAAAATGGCCTTTCTGGGAGGGGGAAAATCTTCCGGTCCAGAAGTGGTTAAAACAGGCACATGTAAGTATGCAGACTTCTGGGGTAAAGCTGTCCACATAGACCATCCCATGCACCTCCATCGACGTCATTCATTCCATGCTGCGCTTCAAGCCTCCCTTTCAGATCGCTCTACTGCAGTCTTCCCAATGTCCTACAGCCACTTTACCGCCTGTCCTGTTCTTGTGCACTACAATGATAACAGGTTGCATATATTTTTATGGTTTGTTGTTTTTTTTTTTTCTCACAGCCTGATTAGGCTGTCCCTGTCAATATGCAGTACATTGAAAATATGCTGCTTGTGGTTTTCTCACAGGGTAAATTTCTGAAGACAATTGGTTATTTTAACGGCCTCTTTGCAGCCTGTACCTGACCACGTGTGCTATAGTGATAACACGTTGCATGTGTTTTTAACAAAGTATGCCTCAAATGTTGCTGGCTGAAACTTTTTTTTTTTTTTTTTCCCCCTACATGCCCTTTTTTTTTTTATTGGTAACAGCAGTGGAATTGGATTGAACAATGTGCACCAGCACAGAAGTTTATAGTTCAGTTGGGAGCATATGGGACAGGGTGATTAACGGGCAGGGGTTTGTGGGAGACAGGAGTTATTTTAATGAAAAAAGCCATTAAAGTTTTCTATGTAATGTATGCCATGTTAAAGCTTTTATTAAATTTTGAGGCGTTGAGTTTACATCTACTTTAACAAACTATACTGATTTCTTTGAATTGCAGAACTGGGGTACAATTGGAGTACCCTGCCTTTGTACACATATCTGATAATTCTTTAAGGACCAATATCTGTCAGAAACAAATAGCTCTTCAATTCTCAAAAGCGTTACTACTTTTTTTCCCCCCTAATAAATGGCTTTCCCTTTCATTTTTTAAGATTTCAATTTTGCTGACGTTCCATTTAAGCGCTGGCTTTTTTTTTTTCACAGCACTTCACTGCATCTTTAAAGAAAAAAACAAAACAAAATTGCTACACAACTCAACCCTCTTCCATGTCCCCATATACCCATAAACCCTAGTTAATAACTGAGTGATTTAAAGCCCGTTTCCAAATGAAATTTAACCTACAACATAGGATTCTTATTGTATCGTATGGTGCCCGTTCAAGCCGCGGCATCATGTCATTTAAAGAACGTTATACCAACATTTCATATAGTATTCCTGATATGTGCCTGTTGTATCATGTACTTGTGTAAATCCTGTTCTTTGTATTTCTTCCTTTATGTAAAATACTTGGTGATCCTGCCTCTACCACCGCTTTCCTATTTAAAACTGACCACATTGGGCATGAAAGCACATTCATCGCAAGGTGGTCAGTATTCTGGCTGTGCTAAGAGAACAGCCTGCCTGTCCTTCACTGATCAGTCTTGTGCTGACACGTGCCCCTGCACAGGCAGTCAGTGGAAAAATGTGTCCTGCTGCTTTTTCACCCCACCTCTCCAGGCCCCTTATGCAGCTGAGGAAGAGGAAGGAGGAAGCAGAGAGGTATCTTCTAGCATGAGAGGCAAGTATTTTGTAGCGTGCCTCATTTTCTTTCCACCACTGAAGAGGATCACCACTTCCTCTGTCAATTACTGGTTCCTTCAAATAAAGATGAAGTAAATCACCCGGGCTGATTATTGCAGATTCGGAAGAATCCTCTGCAGGAGGCCCCAAAAAAACACTGAACATGGCATTAATTCGACCAGGATGAAGATTATCTTCTGTCCACTGTCTTTTTGGACGTTTGTCGGTTTTTTGCAGCATCCTGCTCTTCCAGGTTAGAAACATGCTTTTCCTGACTTGACATTTCGGCAGGAACCTCCTGTTGAATATCTTCTGTCAGCCATTGTTTTGCCTTGTCAAATACATCAGAAGAGCGAGCATTATTCTTGTATCGAGGATCCAAAAGACATGCCAGCACAACATTTTTATTCTTTTCTTGGTTCTTAAAACGTTTGGTGAGGCTGTCTCTCATGACCTGCCTACATGTTTTAATGCCATATGTGTTGGGTCCTTCATTCTCTTGAAGAAGCATCTTCAGCAACCACACATGCGATGACAGATGAGTCTTAATGACTCCCCTCTAGTGTCCCTTCCTCTATGGGGAGGAGGGTCTCAATGACATTGGCTACAATGTCCCACTGATCAGCAGTAGGACAAGAATATCCTCCATGTTCACCTGAATAGATACTAAGAGCTCGCTTCTGTTCCAGCATTCTTTGCAGGATGTGAAGTGTTGAGTTCCATCGTGTTGGAACAGCCTGAATCAAGTTTTTTGGGTAGGCCAAGATCTTCCTGAATGCACCTCAGTCATTGCTTGGGAAGGATAGAATGATGGAAATGGCCTATGCACCTCTTCCGCATGCCAATTATGTCAATCATAGCTCCCTGCCTTGACAGACCATCATTTACCACAAGTGGCAGGGTGTGTGCCATGCAACTGAGGTCTGACACTTCAGCAAGCCTCCATTCTTTTCACCATGTTTGCTCCGTTGTCTCGAAGCACAAGCATCACTCTTTCTTTATTCCCCAATTTCAAGCATGCCTAGAAACATTTATCTAATGTACTCCCCAGTGTGGGATTCTTGCATCACTTTTGTATTCAACACCAATTGCCTTTTTGTCCATCCGCTGTCAATGAAGTGGCATGTACAAACTCTGTTTGTCCTGGCCAGCAGTCAGTTGTGAATGAGTTGCCAGCATACTGGTTGCAGCATAGTCTTTACTTTATCAGCTACCTTTTTTTGCCAGCAGGTTAGACCTTAATGGCTGTGTGTTGAGGTATTTTGAGGGGACAGCAAATTTACACTTATACAAGCTGTACACTCACTACTTTACATTCTAGCAAAGTATAATTTCTTCAATGTTGTCACATGAAAAGATATATTAAAATATTTACAAAAATGTGAGGAATGTACTCACTTTTGGGAGATACTGTATACACACACACACACACACACATATATATATGTGTATATATATATGTATGTATGTATGTATGTGTGTATATATATATATATATATATATTAGTTGGGCAAAAAAGTATTTAGTCAGCCACCAATTGTACAAGTTCTCCCACTTAAAAAGATGAGAGGCCTGTAATTGTCATCATAGGTATACTTAAACTATGAGAGACACAATGAGAAAAAAAAATCCAGAAAATCACATTGTCTGTCTGATTTTTAAAGAATTTATTTGCAAATTATGGTGGAAAATAGGTATTTTTTCAATAACAAAAGTTCATCTCAATACTTTGTTATATATCCTTTGTTGGCAATTACAGAGGTCAAACATTTTCTGTAAGTCTTCACAAGGTTTTCACACACTGTTGCTGGTATCTTAGCCCATTCCTCCATGCAGATCTCCTCTAGAGCAGTGATGTTTTGGGGCTGTCGCTGGGCAACACGGACTTTCAACTCCCTCCAAAGGTTTTCTATGGGGTTGAGATCTGGAGACTGGCTAGGCCACTCCAGGACCTTGAAATGCTTCTTACGAAGCCACTCCTTCGTTGCCCGGGCGGTGTGTTTGGGATCATTGTCATGCCGAAAGACCCAGCAACGTTTCATCTTCAATGCCCTTGCTGATGGAAGGAGGCTTTCGCTCAACATCTCATGATACAGGGCCCTATTCATTCTTTCCCTTGCACGGATCAGTTGTCCTGGTCCCTTTGCAGACAAACAGCCCCAAAGCATGATGTTTCCACCCTCATGCTTCACAGTAGGTATGGTGTTCTTTGGATGCAACTCAGCATTCTTTCTCCTCCAAACACGACGAGTTGAATTTTTACCAAAAAGTTCTACATTTGTTTCATCTGACCATATGACATCCTCCCAATCCTCTTCTGGATCATCCAAATGCTCTCTAGCAAACTTCAGACGGGCCCAAACATGTACTGGCTTAAGCAGGGGGTCATGTCTGGCACTGTAGGATTTGAGCACCTGCAGTTTGGGCCCTGGATGGCATAGAGCGTGCCAGTTAAAGTGACAGCTATACAGAGTTCTACTACATACAATGCCTTGCGAAAGTATTCGGCCCCCTTGAACTTCGCGACCTTTTGCCACATTTCAGGCTTCAAACATAAAGATATAAAACTGTAATTTTTTGTGAAGAATCAACAAGTGGGACACAATCATGAAGTGGAACGAAATTTATTGGATATTTCAAACTTTTTTAACAAATAAAAAACTGAAAAATTGGGCGTGCAAAATTATTCCCCTTTACTTTCAGTGCAGCAAACTCTCTCCAGAAGTTCAGTTAGGATCTCTGAATGATCCAATGTTGACCTAAATGACTAATGATGATAAATAAAATCCACCTGTGTGTAATCAAGTCTCCGTATAAATGCACCTGCACTGTGATAGTCTGAGGTCTGTTTAAGCGCAGAGAGCATCATGAAGAACAAGGAACACACCAGGCAGGTCCGCGATACTGTTGTGGAGAAGTTTAAAGCCGGATTTGGATACAAAAAGATTTCCCAAGCTTTAAACATCCCAAGGAGCACTGTGCAAGCGATAATATTGAAATGGAAGGAGTATCAGACCACTGCAAATCTACGAAGACCTGGCCGTTCCTCTAAACTTTCAGCTCGTACAAGGAGAAGACGGATCAGGAGATGCAGCCAGGAGGCCCATGATCACTCTGAATGAACTGCAGAGATCTACAGCTGAGGTGGGAGAATCTGTCCATAGGACAACAATCAGTCATATACTGCACAAATCTGGCCTTTATGGAAGAGTGGCAAGAAGAAAGCCATTTCTTAAGTACCTCAATACTGGGCACTTAAACCCCCTTCCTTCCTAGGCCAATTTTCAGCTTTTAGCGCTGTTACATAGTAGAGGAGGTTGAATAAAGACAATAGTCCATCCAGTTCAACCTGTGTAGGTGTGTGTGGCTGTAATCATCTCACATAGCCCTGAATGTTCTGATCCTTGAGATGTACGTCTAAGAGTCTTTTGAAAGCCACCATACTTCCCGCAGAAACCACCTCTTGTGGTAGAGAATTCCACAATCTCGTAGCCCTCACAGTAAAGAACCCCCCACATTGCCTGAGGTTAAAACGCTTCTCCTCTAATCGCATTGTATGCCCTCGAGTCCTCGTGCAATCCCTTCGACTGAACAGCTTTTTTTCTAAGCTGAGATCCCCATTGAGATATTTGTAAATTGCTATCATGTCCCCCCTCAGGTGTCTCTTCTCCAGGGAGAATAAATCAAGCGATTGCAGACACTCTTCATAATTAAGGTCCTCCAATCCCCTAATCAGTTTAGTTGCCCTTCTCTGGTCTCTCTCCAGCTCCAACACATCCCTCCTGTGGACTGGCGACCAGAACTGGACAGAATACTCCAGATGCGGTCGGACCAGAGTTTTATAAAGTGGAAGGATTACAGTCTTATCTCTGGAATACATCCCCTTCTTTATGCATGCTAATATTCTGCTGGCTTTGGCAGCTGCCGCTTGACATTGCATGCTATTGCCTAATCTATCATCAACCAAGACTCCCAGATCTTTCTCCATTTTTGATTCCCCCAAGGGTTCCCCTCCTAACGTGTATTGTGATTTTATGTTTTTAGTCCCCAAGTGCAAAACCTTACACTTCTCCACATTAAACCTCATTTGCCATGTCGTTGCCCACTCCGTTATTTTGTCCAGGTCATTCTGTAGGCTATCTGCTTCATGCATTGAAGTTATTGCCCTGGCCAATTTTGTGTCATCTGCAAAAACTGATATCGAACTACTGACCCCGACCTCAATGCTGTTTATGAATAAATTGAACAAGGTTGGTCCCAGGACTGAGCCTTGGGGGACCCCGCTTACTACATCAGACCAGTCTGAGTATGCACTGCTTATTACCACCCTTTGGACACGCCCTTTTAGCCAGTTCCGTATCCAAGAGCAAACCCTGCTGTCGATACCTGCAGACCTTATTTTATAAATTAAGCGCTTGTGGGGAACTGTATCAAATGCCTTTGCGAAATCCAGGTACACCACATCCACTGGTCTGCCCCTATGTAGCTCACAGCTGACCTCCTCGTAGAATGTTAAGAGATTGCATTTTGAATGACTATTGCGTGGTCATGCAACACTGTACCTAAACCAAATTTGTGTCATTTTTTTCCCCACAAATATTTGATCACCGCCAGGTTTTTCTTTTTTGGTGCACAAAAAAAAAAGACCGAAAAGTTTGAAAAAAAAAAAAAAGTTTTTTGTTTGTTATAAAATTTTGTAAATAGATACGTTTTTTTCCTGCACTGATGGGGTGGCACTGATATGTGGCACTGATATGCAGCATTGGTGGGCACTGATAGGTGGCACTGATGGGCACTGATAGGCGGCACTGATAGGCGGCGCTGATGGGCGGCACTGATGGGTGGCACTGGTGGGCAATAATGGGCACTGGTGGGCGGCATTGATAGATGGCAATAATGGGCACTGGTGGGCAGCACTGATAGATGGCATTGGTGGGCAGCAGTGATAGGGAGGGCACCACTGGCAGGCTCTCTGAGCTCTGTTTGCCATCCCTGGTGGGCATCTCTGGTGGTCATGGGTGGGCATCCCTGGTGGCTCTAGTGGCACCCCCCCCCCCCCAGTGCTGCACTGGTAATCAATGTTCTGATTACCAGCACAGACCCCCCCCCCCTGTGATCAGTGAGTGATTAGAAATACTCACTGATTCCCCCCCCCCCCCCCGGCTGCAGTACAGATCCTCTCTTCTTCTCCTCACTGACAGGATCTGTCAGGAGGAGAAGAGATCGAAGCCGTTACAACGGCTGTGTTTACATCACATGACGGCTGTGATTGGACACAGCCGTCATGTGATCAGGAGGGCCAATCACAGGGCCCTCCTGCTGCATCTTGTTGCTCTGTGTCCGAGGGACACAGGCACATCGAGATCGCGCCGCTGCACGTGCCCGCGGCGGCGCGATCTCGCTCCTTCTGAAGGACTTTCCGGAACGTCCGATCAGAAGGACGAGACTCCCACCCGGCCGTATATGTACAGTGGCCGGGTGGGAGGTGGTTAAAGATATCCATAAAAAGTGTCGTTTAAAGTTTGCCACAAGCCACCTGGTAGACACACCAAACATGTGGAAGAAGGTGCCCTGGTCAGATGAAACCAAAATCTAACATTTTGGCAACAATGCAAAACGTTATGTTTGGCGTAAAAGCAACACAGCTCATCACCCTGAACACACCATCCCCACTGTCAAACATGGGGGTGGCAGCATCATGGTTTGGGCCTTCTTTTCTTCAGCAGGGACAGGGAAGATGGTTAAAATTGATGGGAAGATGGATGGAGCCAAATACAGGACCATTCTGGAAGAAAACCTGATGGAGTCTGCAAAAGACCTGAGACTGGGACGGAGATTTGTCTTCCAACAAGACAATGATCCAAAACCTAAAGCAAAATCTACAATGGAATGGTTCACAAATAAACATATCCAGGTGCTAGAATGGCCAAGTCAAAGTCCAGACCTGAATCCGATCGAGAATCTGTGGAAAGAACTGAAAACTGCTGTTCACAAACGCTCTCCATCCAACCTCAGAGCTCGAGCTGTTTTGCAAGGAGGAATGGGCAAAAATTTCAGTCTCTTTGTGTAAAACTAATAGAGACATACCCCAAGCAACTTACAGCTGTAATCGCAGCAAAAGGTGGCGCTACAAAGTATTAACTTAAGGGGGCTGAATAATTTTGCACGCCCAATTTTTCAGTTTTTTATTTGTTAAAAAAGTTTGAAATATCCAATAAATTTCGTTCCACTAAATGATTGTGTCCCACTTGTTGATTCTTCACAAAACCATTACAGTTTTATATCTTTGTTTGAAGCCTGAAATGTGGCAAAAGGTCACAAAGTTCAAGGGGGCCGAATACTTTCGCAAGGCACTCTACTACCTCAAGCTGTGTCAGGCAGGGGGGCAAGTATTCAGTGACTTTCACAGTACAACAGTGTCAGGAGTTCTACAGTTCTCAGTCTTGGATCTTCTGTACTATAAGTCGAGAATTCGGCACTTCTTTTGTTCTACAGAGTGTTCTCAGTGTCAGTGAGCGTTGGCTGGCGTCAAGGAAGTGCCAACGGGCATTTCAGAAGTAAAGTCTCAATTGTAGATAGTTAATCCTCAAGGATTATCCCACTCATTCACTTCTCCCATCCCCTAATTCCAATAAAAACCACAAACAAAGATGCTGGAGTTGTCGCTGCTTCAGTTGTCACACCTGGGGACTCGGCTCACGTGGGCTGAAGAGGATTCCGGTACTAATCTGTGTAACCTTGCTACACAGGCATAAAGCGAAAATGCTCAAGCCTAATAAATGAGTACAGAAAGGCTTAAAGAAACTCCAACTGTGCTTGGCCTTGGCAACTTTACCCTGGACCTCATGGAACTTGGTATCTGTGCCTCTTCACTCTTCCTCCAGACTCTGGGACCTTGATTTCCAAAGTGAAATGCAAACTTTCCAGTCAGTGATGATTTGGGGAGCCATGTCATCTGCTGGTGTTGGTCCACTTTGTTTTATCAAGTCCAAAGTCAGAGCAGCTCTCCACCAGGAAGTTCTAAAGTACTTCATCCTTTCCCCTGCTGACCAGCTTTATAGAGGTGCTGATTTCATTTTCCAGCAGGACTTGGCACCTTTCCACACTGCCTAAAGTACCAATACCTGGTTTATTGATCATTGTATCTCTGTGCTTAATTGGCCAGCAAACTTGCTGACCTAAACTCTATAGAGAATTTGTGGGGTATTGTCAAGAGGAAGATGAGACACCAGACCCAACAATGTAGACGAGGTGAAGGCCGCTATAGAAGAAACCTGGGCTTCCATATCGCCTCTGCAGTGCCATAGGCTATTCGGCTCCATGCCACCCTGCATTGATGCAGTAATTCTTTATACAAAAGAGGCCTCGACCAAGTATTGAGTAACTGTGTGTGTAATGCGTCTATATACAATGAGTTTTACTTTTTTAATTGAATTACTGAAATTAACTTTTTGATATTCTAATTTTATGAGATGCGCCTGAATACAGTATATACACTAATGCAGGCCAGTCAAGTTCCTCCACTCCAAACTCGCTCAGCCATGTCTTTATGGACCTTGCTTTGTGCACTGGTCCAAATCATTTGGTGGAGGGGGGATTATGGTGTGGGTTGTTTTTCAGGAGTTTGGCTTGGCCCCCTAGTTCCAGTGAAGGGAACTTTTAAGGCGTCGGCATACTAAGACATTTTGGACAATTTCATACTCCCAAATTTGTGGGAACAGTTTGGGGATGGCCCCTTCCTGTTCCAACATGACTGCACACCAGTCCATAAAGCAAGGCCCATGGATGCAAGACATGGAGGAGCTAGTTTGGAGGGAGGACACACTTGACGAAAATCGGACGAAATATCCTCCGAATTTTCTCTGTCTTAGCGTTCATTACAGTTTTTAGTCGACTGTGCATAAATGTTCACGAAATTTCTCGTCCGATTTTTTTTTTTTTTTTGGCACATTGGTTCCTAGACTTCCGGGTTGTCAGCAACTTCAGATCATGCGCGGTCTTTCGTATGCGATTTTTCACGGACGTACTGCATACACATTAAACGAAAATCGGTTGTCTGGGGACGGACGAAAAAAATTTTGGTGTTTGTCCCTCATTTTTATTTCGTTAAATGTCGGCATCGGCTGCTGAAAGTTGTGTACACACTAGGTGAAAGTGGGACGATTTCACATCGGGCGGGAATTTTCGGCAGATTTTCTACTAGTGTGTACCCTGCTTTAGAGCTATTGCTGATTGCAGCAGTGTGTCAGACCTCTGCAGAAAGAATGCTGCTACAGCACAGAGAGCAAGGGTCTACAGCATGCTGGCAGGGGTCAGGCTTTTTCTATTCAGGATGTGGCTGGTTTCTAAACAAAAAAAAAAGTAAGACTTTGAACACTTTTTTTTTTTTTATGCATCTTTGATGTATTTAGATGATTTCAACTGAACATCATTCATTCATTTGGGCTTTAAAATGTTTTTTTCTCTCCTCTTACCTGAAGGGGAAGTGCAAGTAAGTCCACATGAAATGAAAGGGACTGATTTGTCCATAGCTACCAGTCAGATTCTATGATGCCTTTTTGTTTGGGTTGGAAGCATCTGGTTGCCCCAGGGCAGTGTGGTGTTCATACACTTCATTGTTCCTTTGGAAAAAAAAAAAAAAAAACTTCTGATGCTAATTTACTTCATAAATCCAGGCTGTCCATTTGTCTTGATCTGGGTGGAAAAATGAAAGAAAAGTACTGGTTGTTTTTCAACAACACCTTTTTTCCTTTTATTGGTCATTACTAGTATATTGTAAATGATTACAAATGTGGCTGTAGCTTGTAAATATTACTTTTAGGATCTTTAACAAAAAGGTTTGTTAAAATGAATAGTGTTTGACAGTTTCTAGGTAACAGCAATGATATAATGTGCACTTACCCCAGCCTTTTGTGGCAGGTTATGGTGTCACAGGGAAATTCCTAAGATGGTAATGCTGTTGTATGTGAGATTTTGATGTTGGAAGTCCAATATAATTTAAATGCTGAAGTCCCATAATCTTTGACTGTCAGGTGGCCACTGATGTGGAAGTTTGTGCCCTGCAAAAGATATTAGAACACAGTCCTATTGAGAGAGGTTTTGCACGGCAATTGGCAAATTATATATATGTATCTCTCACAGCTAGACCGCGTCTCCTAGGATGTCAACCTCCTAGTCAGCTGGCGAGAGACTGGGGCCTGTTCTGGTTGCTTGAGCGCTATTAAACAGCCATCTACACAAGCCGTTTTTTGGTTGTACAAAAATTGCCATACATTTTCCGATGTATAATGTTCTTTCCTCAGAGGTTTTGAGCAAGTTATTAGCTAATCGAAATTTCAGTTTAGTGTTGAGCAACTTTCCAATGTACTTTCCTTTTTATTGATCAAGACTTTGTGGGCAGCAAAAATTTATCTAGTGTTTTTTAATTAAATATAATTTTGACACTGAACATTTGCTACATATTTAATGAAGAATAAAGGGTTTCTAAAAAAAAAAAAATATATATAATATTATATATATTAATAGATTTCTAATGTGTGTGTGTGTTTGTGTGTGTGTGTGTATATATGTATGTGTGTGTGTGTGTGTGTGTGTGTGTGTGTGTGTGTGTATATATATATATATATATATATATATATATATATATATATAATATGTGTGTGTGTGTGTGTGTGTGTGTGTGTGTATGTATGTATGTATATATATATTTTGTATATAAAGTAATGAGGCATATTGATGACATTTTCCTGATACAGAACTCCAGTCCAAATGTTTTTATACAGTGGAGAAGGTTTAGAACCACTGTAAAGGACATTTTGCTGTTGATTATATTCCCATTGCCTTTTTGTGACTGTGCTTTCTTTCTTTTGATTGATTTTTTTTTTTTTTTTATTCTAACATTCAGGCCTAACTAGGATAAAGGCAATTCAGCCATTTAAGAGTTTAAGCTCCATTAGCATTCAAACTGACCAGCTAGCATATGACTATAGAATTTCATAAATGCAACAAACCTTTGTATGAAAAAATGCTGTTTGCATTCTATTTGAGTTTGTCTAGCAGGAATTTAAACAGAAGCTGTGTGGCCACTCCTGTGCATGTCATAGCTATTTGTGGTGGGGAAGTGTACAGATATAGCAGGGTTTTATATGACTGTTGGTGATCTTAAAGCTGATCAGGTAAAAACTATAAATTCCTCTTCATGTGTGGTTTAGTAAATCGGCAAATTTAGCATATTAGCAGCTCTTGCCAAATCAGGAGCCGAGACAAAATTGTTGGTTTTATTTAGAGACCTTAAAGCAATACTAAGCACACGCTTTAATTCCCATTGCCCATTTTATGTCTGTATAGGGATGATGGCACTGAAATAAAAAAAAATAAAAAACCATCCAAGTAACTTTCTTTCTAATCGATAGACAGCTGTCACATGACCCAGCTCTTTCCCAGCCTATCTTCAGGTAAACCTAAGCAGGAGCTGCTTCTAGTCCTCTGCTGCTGGTCACATGTTCAAAAAAAAAAAAAAAAAAAAGGCATTTGAAATGGAGAAAAAAAATCAATAATTATCAATAAACTGTTTTAAATTGTCATACAAATATATATTTGAAATCAAATCTTTATTTTTTGGCAATAACATGGCGTGGGCAGATTTCTGCCAGTCACAGGCTGTGTCACACCCCTCCCGCCTGTGTCTTAGAATAACAAGGAGGTGAAGCCTCCATTAATCTATATGTATCTTCCCACCCCCAGTGTGTTTAGCTGGTTAGTGGTCATAAAGGAGTAGGGAGGGAGTGGGCTGTGTTTTAGTACTGTGTACATGCCCACATGTGTAACTCTATAGGCACATGGGCTGCTCAGATGTGAGTTGCCACCAGATGCAAAATTGAGGACATGAACAGAAGGTGGAGATAGAGCAGCAGGATCAGCCAGGTTTTTTACAGAATACAGAAAACAAATCTCATAGTGACGCAGTATATACAGCATGTCATACACTATTGATGTGGGTTTAGTGACTCTTGAGGCATTTGTAAAGGCATTTGTCTGTTTTGTATACAGTATGAATGAGTTAAACTCCTATCAGGTTTTTAATGTTTGTGTTCCTACTGGGGAGATTTACCCCCCTTTTTTTCTGTCCCGGTGACCTATATACCCTATACAGAAAGTGATGGAAAAAAAACAAACTTTCAACATTGCCACCATCACAGAAGGTAAGAGGAAATCTTCCCATAGTGGCAATTGTTGTTGGACATCAGACTTAAGGGTACTTGCACATGGTAC
Organism: Pelophylax lessonae; assembly: GCF_965119305.1. NCBI lineage: Eukaryota > Metazoa > Chordata > Amphibia > Anura > Ranidae > Pelophylax > Pelophylax lessonae. The sequence goes on from NC_138769.1 coordinate 319,544,102, forward strand.
TGATGTATGAATATCCGATTCCTGGCAGAAAATTCATGTGTAGGGCTGTATAATGTGCGTTTTGCACTTGCGCATGAAAATGCTTTTCTTAGGTTTTTTTGCTTAATATGTATCTCTTTAATATGTATCTCTATACATTATTTGTGCAGAAACAATGTTTAAATCACAATACATAATACTTGTAAAAAATGAAAAGATAAAGTGGAATCCGTGCAAAAAATGTGCATGAACAATAAGTCCTTTAAAGTGCTGGGTATCTTATTCTTCCAGTGCCAGTATGTTCCAACAAGTGCCGTTGTGCTCCCCTCCTTATGTGCCCTTACTCGCCAACTAGCGACGGGTTAAAGGCCTGTGTTTCAAAAATATTCCTCCAGTGGCAAAGAATGATTTTTTTCTTTCTTTTGTGACTCCAGCAGGTAGGTCAAAGAACCTTTAAACATATTGGACTAGGTGGGACTTTAGATGAGACCCAAGCTGGTGTTGCCCGGCGTCTCCATCCCTATAACAAAACACAAAATGAGGTTGAAGGATTGTAAGAGGTGCATGAAAGTCAGCCAGCCCACAGTTTGATGTACTCACCTTCCAGTCTGTCACCAACCAAATAAGACCTGTCTCTTGGTACAAAGAACAGGGGTTTAGTTGACACACATTTGCAAAAGCATGTGAAAGCTGCAGAGCCACGTCACGGCACCCTGTTTAAATCTGCAGTCCTACACTCTTAATTTAGTGTCCTCACACTGGAGGCACATGGCCGCTAATGGGTGGATGGGGAACAGGTGAGAGGGAGACAGCCCAACCTCCCCCAACCCATCCCCATGCACGACTGGCTATTGTCTCAAAAAGTTCAAATAATTAGGTTAAAATATAACCATGGTGCAAACTGGAGAAGACCAGCTGAAAAGCATTACACCTCCATCCCCTTGGTGGATGCAGTATATGGATAGGAAGGGATTTTATATATGGGGCATGGCCTGTAAAGCACACTGCCTTTGAAATCCCTTATTTCCTTTGGGACTTTATATGAGACAAGCAGAACCTCATATGAGTGTAGGGAGATAGAACCAGGAGAAATCCATAGTGTAAGTCAGTTTTTATTTAAAAAAACACCTAAAAGCCATTTACAAAACTCTCCTTTTGCATATGAGCATGTAATGATGTAGGTTGTGCCGTACATGCAAATATGCACGTATACCTGTAAAATACTTTCCAGCAATGCAGATTTTTTATTTATTTTTACTGATTCATATACGCAACACAAGTCTACGTGCCTGTGTGTACAGGCCCATTAAAACAATGGGGCTGCATTTAGATCAGTAATAAAACGCTTGAATGCCGCGTTTTTAGGTTTCTGTGTGCAAAAGGCCTAAAGCTGGGTACACACAGGCCGAATGTCAGGAAACAACGGGCGGTTTAAAAAAAAAAAAAAAAGTCAGATATTTGTGTATGTCTGTCTGTTCAACAGAAGCTGGCCATGGAAGCTGGAAAACTTGCATCTGACCGACTCCCGATCAGCGCTCTCAGCAAATCGCAGAAATCGCTGATTGGCGTGTTCTGGCGGGGGGGCGCTATCCCCCTGTCACAACACAACAGCTCAGTGGGGGAGATGGCGGAAGAGGTGCCCCCCCTCCCGCTGCGTTCCGGTCCTTTTCCCTGCTTACAGGACCCGCCGGCAGCGGGGAAAACTATCCAGTCCCGGATCCTCACAGACAGGATGTCGAGTGAGGGCAAGCTTGCTCTAACTGCTCTGTATGGAAGTGGTTAAATGTCTCCACCTCGAAGAGCCTTCAGCTGGCAATTTATTATTACAGGTGGTCCCCGGGTTACAAACATCCGACTTACAGACAACTCCTACTTACAAACAGAGGGAGACAAAAGGAAGTGAGAGGAAATCTCCCCCTAGGAATGGAAATTCACTCCTGTAAGGGCTCTTTCACACGGGCGCTCTGTATGTCCGTATTTCATCCCATTTTATTGTGGATGAAAAACGGATATAATGCATGTCAATGGGATTGCGGATGTCAGCGGATGACCATCCGCTGACATCCGATTTTTGTCCTTTCAGTTCTGTTCTGTTTTTTGAAACGGAAAAGAACCCTATTTTTCTTCAGTTTAAAAAACGGAACGAATGCAAAATCGGATGTCAGCGGTGTCATCCGCTGACATCTGCAATCCCCATAGACATACATTATGTCCGTATATCATCCGCAAACGGATGGGATGATATGCGGACATACGGACCGGATGACACAAGTGTCATCTGTGTCCATGAAAAGAAAAAAGTGCTGCATCGGAATAAAAAATCGCAGCGGCCGTGTGAAAGAGCCCTAAGAGTTATCATGGGAAAAAGGTGTCTCCACTGAAGCTTTATCACCAATCCTTGTTTCCACAACAGCCCACATTTTTCAAAATCCAGTTGTCACCGGGACAGAAAGTGAGGTGAAATCTTCTGAATAGGGGTATAGACAGGAAAACAAATGGTACAGGGGTGTTAACCCTTCTCTATGCTATCCAAAAAACTTACAAATTATTATTTTGGCTGGAGCTACTTAAAAAATGTACCTGTTCCGACTTGCAAACAAATTCAAATTAAGAACAAACCTACAGTCCCTATCTTGTTTGTAACCCAGGGACTGCCTGTGTACAGTATTTATATAGTGCCAACCACTTGTGCAGTGCTTTACAAAACGAAGACTGTACAGTTAAAATACAATTTAATACAAGAAAGTTCTGCTCGTGAGAGCTTACAGTCTTAAATGTAGCATTAAGTGATGCAGGAGGTAATGATTGAGAGGGATGAGCTGATGGAGAATGTAAAATTACAGTTTGAGGTGAAGAAATGTGGTGTCATGGATCATTGCTTAAAAGAGGACATGTTCTGGGATAGCCAGACAATTTGGGGTAGGGAGTTCCACAGGATGGGGGAAGCTTTGAAGGCGAGCATGGGAGGTGATGTCAAGGTAGCTAGAGGCTGCAAAAGATCTTGGGAGGAGGAGAGAGGATGACTTTTGGTTAAATTTTGAGATGAGGTTGGTGATGAAGCTCAGGGCAGATTTGTGGATGGCTTTGTGCTTTATCGGTAATTTGAATTTTATTTTTTGGGCAAACAGAAGTTGGTAAAGGGATTGGAAAAGAGAGGGATGGTGAACAGCTGTTAAGGTGGCTAATGCCTCATACACACGTCGATAATTGGCTGTGAATTTTCGGCCAACGTCCGATCGGCCGATTTTCGGCTTGTTAGTATGATGCTTTCGACAACCGACTCCGACCTTTCGGCCGAACAAAATCTGGTGTGCAGGCTATAACCTTTTTATTGGCCGTCAACAGAACGGCCGATTTTCCGTCAGTCAGTACAGATTTCGGCAGACAAAAATCTAATGAGCAAGACTGGGCATGCTCAGAGAAGAAAAACACACGGAAAGTAAACCAGCACATGACACCACTTCTGAAGTTGGTTTTTGTTGGCCGAGAAAATTTGTGTGCAGTCTAGAGCACATTTCAACCAACACAACAACACTGGACAAAAGACGGTCGATCGGTTGGCCGATAATCGTTGCGTGTGTACGAGGCATTAGTCTGGATGCAGCGTTCGTGATGGACTGAAGAGGGGATAGTCTATGCAAAGGTAGGTCTGTCCTGCTGTTATCTAGTCCTCTGATATAAGAGGGGGGAACACTGATAATGATTCTGATCTAAGGGGGACTTGATGGGAATGGGGACTCTGATGCAAGGGTGACTTTGATAAGGGTCTCTAATGTAAAGGGGTCTTTGATGGGAACTCTGATAGATCCCTGATTGACAGCACACTCCTAGGCTATTTGGAATAAAAATGTGGTGTTCTTGTCTGTGCAAACCCATTGCCTTAATGCATAACTCTGTTGTACTAGAAGTGTAATCTGTTTTCACCATGCACTTTTCCAGGCGATACCAGATCCTTAGGGGGTTTTTTTCACGTATTCTCACATGTAAGAGTCCACATGTGTTGGTAGGTTGTTTATGATCTTTAGTGTTTAGAACTTTGTTTCTAAATTACTGTATGTTCCAAATGATAGAGTAAGTTTTGAAATTAGTACTAATCGTCAGCAGCTAATGAGCCTGCCAGGTTTTTTTTACAGAATGGGCCTTGGCAGTTAAATGTAGCAGTCACAGCATGTTTGCATACGAAGGTGTGCCAGACACGCCTGCATTGGCCAGAAACAACTAGATAACCAAGTGTAGACTGATTGTGAAAGGAGCGTGTTTTGTTGTTTAGGTTTGATTATAGTTTATTTTAGTCTTCTATTGTTCTGGGTTTTTTAGTCAGTTTAGTCAGCCATACATGGATAAAAATGAATCCGGTTCAGCAGGTAGATACGTAAAATTTTTCTTTGGTTAAAATGTAAAATCATATATTCATTTCTGCATTGAATGTCAATTCAAGCCTACTCCTATGACCTGAAAAAAATCTTGAGTTTGAAAACTACTTTTGAGGAATCTCACATATTTACTTCCCTGAATCCTGTGAACCGTATTCACTATGCCCTGTGGGTAGGCACTGCTGTCACATTTCATAGCTGAGGAGGAGGAGCTTTAGGAGGCGGAGTCAGTACAGGAATCATTGCTTGCAGGCAGCATGATGCCATGGGATATATAGTCGTTAAAACTAAACAGCCGAGATGACGCTGCAAAGCATGCTGGGAATCCAGGAAGTTGTGGAAAGGTGGCCAGCAGACAGGCAGAACTCAGAACATGAAAGGAGATTTGTCATGTAAGCTCATATTGGATGATCAAAAAGAACCTTTGTTTAGGGTCGGATCACATTGCCGTGACCTTCAGTACGACTTTGCTAGGTGACTTCCTGGTGACTTGAGTACTACTTTGATAGAAGTATAGAATAGAAGTCGCCTTGAAGTAGTACAGGAACCTTTTGTAAAGTTGGAGCAAAGTCAATAGTACTAATTATGACAGCTCTCGCTGACTGACATTGAATTTCACATGTCATGTGACTTGGGGTCTCACAAGTCGGATTCCCAAGTGGGCAGTGTGAACCGAACCTTATAGTGCTAATGTTATAAAATGTGTATGTTATAACTGACTATAGATTTCCTGTAACTGCTGCTTTGCAGTATTTCTTACAAACACATTTTTGAATTGATTTGCCAATTGAGTAGATCTCACTTTGCAAAGCAAGAAAAATGTAAAAAACGGAATTCTTGTTTGCACACGTTTGGATAGTTGAAGTCTGCTCAGCTTCCCTCTGTTTACTAAGCGAAGTAAAAAGTCATTTTGCAAGGTGAATGTGCTTTACTCCTTTTGTAAACCATAGAGAGTGACGCAGCTAAGATCTAGAATGTGCAAGCCTTCCATTTTGACATGAATAATTTTATATTGCAGGACATTGTCCAGACTCCAGAAGCTGCATTAATTCTCCACTTCTTCTTCTTCTGTCTTGTCATGTAACTGTTGCTGTTTTAGGAATTGTTGAAAGGCATGAGCTGAAGGAGGTGGAGTTATAATATTTTATTTATGTTATTAATTTTGGAGCTGCAAAGGCTGAAGGAAGGAGTGATAAAGGCATGCAGCAAAATGCCTCAGCTGTGTATGAAGTAATTACTAAAATTTACTAAAATATTGTATTTATGGCTTTCTGGTTAGATTAAAAGCTTTTGAAAGATTTATGAGCACATGCAAATGTTTACATTATATTATCGTTTTTCCTTGAGTTATTTAACCAATTGCGGACCGCCCGTCCTCCATGAACTGCAGATGAGTGGCCGCTATAGCCAAAGCAAAGTACCTGTCCGTCGCTGCCTCTTTCCAGGTTTAGGGCACTTGCACGTGTGCCCCCCCCCCCCCCCCCCACCTGGCTTACAGCTGGAGCCTGTGAGCACCTGCTGATTGGCTGTGTGCAATTACAGCCCAGAGCTCTGTGTTGGTAAACAACACAGAGCTTTGTGTGAAGGATCTGTTTCTCATCCCTGCAGGGATGAGAAACTAGGAGATCAGTTAGTAAAAGCAGCACACTTTACACACATTACACGTAGTTAGGCACATGTTTAACCCCTTGAGCGCCCTAGGTGTTAACCCCTTCCTAGCCATTGTCATTAATAGTGTCTGTGCATATTATTAGCACTGATCACTGCGTTAATGTCACTGGTGATGTCCATGGGGCAGTTAGTCAGCCCCCCCAGCATCAGTTAATTTCAGATTGTCTGCTGCAATATCGTAGTCCCATTTAGAAGTCGTTGATGGCTGCCATTAGTAGCATAAAAATAAAAATGACAGTGTATATATACCATAGTTTGTTGGTGCTATAACTTTCACGCAAACCAATCCGTATATACTTACTGGGATTTTTTTTTTTTTTTTTATCAAAAACGTAGCCAAATACATTTTGGCCAAAACTTATATTTAATTTTTTTATTTTCTTTTTTATTGGAATTGTTTTATAGCAGAAAGTAGAAAATACATATACAGTGCCTTGCGAAAGTATTCGGCCCCCTTGTACTTTTCGACCTTTTGCCACATTTCAGGATTCAAACGTAAAGATATAAAACTGTAATTTTTTGTGAAGAATCAACAAGTGGGACACAATCATGAAGTGGAACGAAATTTATTGGATATTTCAAACTTTAACAAATAAAAAACTGAAAAATTGGGCGTGCAAAATTATTCAGCCCCCTTAAGGTAATACTTTGTAGCGCCACCTTGGGGTATATCTCTATCAGTTTTGCACATCGAGAGACTGAAATTTTTGCCCATTCCTCCTTGCAAAACAGCTCGAGCTCAGTGAGGTTGGATGGAAAGCGTTTGTGAACAGCAGTTTTCAGTTCTTTACACAGATTCTCGATTGGATTCAGGTCTGGACTTAGACTTGGCCATTCTAACACCTGGATATGTTTATTTGTGAACCATTCCATTGTAGATTTTGCTTTGTTTTGAATCATTGTCTTGTTGGAAGATAAATCTCCGTCCCAGTCTCAGGTCTTTTGCAGACTCCATCAGGTTTTCTTCCAGAATGGTCCTGTATTTGGCTCCATCCATCTTCCCATCAATTTTAACCAACTTCCCTGTCCCTGCTGAAGAAAAGCAGGCCCAAACCATGATGCTGCCACCACCATATTAGACAGTGGGGATGGTGTGTTCAGGGTGATGAGCTGTGTTGCTTTTACGCCAAACATAACGTTTTGCATTGTTGCCAAAAAGTTTGATTTTGGTTTCATCTGACCAGAGCACCTTCTTCCACATGGTTGGTGTGTCTCCCAGGTGGCTTGTGGCAAACTTTAAACGACACTTTTTATGGATATCTTTAAGAAATGTCTTTCTTCTTGCCACTCTTCCATAAAGGCCAGATTTGTGCATTATGTTGTCCTATGGACAGAGTCTCCCACCTCAGCTGTAGATCTCTGCAGTTCATCCAGAGTGATCATGGGCCTCTTGGCTGCATCTCTGATCAGTCTTCTCCTTGTATGAGCTGAAAGTTTAGAGGGACGGCCAGGTCTTCGTAGATTTGCAGTGGTCTGATACTCCTTCCATTTCAATATTATCACTTGCACAGTGCTCCTTGGGATTTTTAAAGCTTGGGAAATCGTTTTGTATCCAAATCCGGCTTTAAACTTCTCCACAACAGTATCTCGGACCTGCCTGGTGTGTTTCTTGCTCTTCATGATGCTCTCTGCGCTTTAAACAGACCTCTGAGACTATCACAGTGCAGGTGCATTTATACGGAGACTTGATTACACACAGGGGGATTCTATTTATCATCATTAGTCATTTAGGTCAACATTGGATCATTCAGAGATCCTCACTGAACTTCTGGAGAGAGTTTGCTGCACTGACAGTAAAGGGGCTGAATAATTTTGCACGCCCAATTTTTCAGTTTTTTTATTTGTTAAAAAACTTTGAAATATCCAATAAATTTCGTTCTACCTCATGATTGTGTTCCACTTGTTGTTGATTCTTCACAAAAAATTACAGTTTTATATCTTTATGTTTGAAGCCTGAAATGTGGCAAAAGGTCAAAGTTCAAGGGGGCCCGAATACTTTTGCATGGCACTGTATTTGTATTTTGCTTTTTTTGTCAGAATGATTACTCTTTTGTAAATAATTTCTTTAATACCACCAAAAGAAAGCTCTATTTGTGTGAAAAAAATATATAAATCTTGAGTACAGCATTGCATGACTGCGCACTCGCCAGGTAAAGTAGCATAGTGCCGATTAGCAAAAAAATTACCTGGTCATAAGGAGGGTAAAGTCTTTCAGAGCTAAAGTGGTTAAATAGAAGTAACTGATTTATATCTTCTGTACACCAGCACTGCCTGGTCTAAAACTAGAGAAAAAAAAAAACTAGAGAATATCTGCAATAAGCAAATAGTTTCTTATATTTATGGAATATACTGCAACATATATATGGATAGTGTTCAACTATATCCCATTTAGCTTGCTTATTACAGGTGATGGAGTTAGCCATTTTAATATAACATTGAACTTTATATCCAAATATTGTGTTGTGATTAAAGCGTTACTAAAACATTTTTTTTTCCAATAAAAATAATTAATCTGTCATTACTCACCTGCTCTGTGCAATGGTATTGCACAGAATGGCCACGAACCTCCTCTTCTGGGGTGTCCCGCTGGCCATCTTTTCTTCTTCCCTGCTTTGTGTGCCCCCATAGCAAGCCGCGTGCTATGGGGTACATAGTGCATGCTTCATTCTGAGCGTTGTGTGTCGATGGAGCTGCACTCTCTAGACCAGTGGTCCTCAACTCCGGTCCTCAGGGCCCAGTAACTAAATTACATCACAGGTGATCTCATTTGCTGCTTAGTGATTGCAGTATTCTAGTCTGCATCTCCCCAAGGTAATACCTAAAATCTGGCCTGTTAGTGGGTCCTGAGGACTGGAGTTGAGGACCACTGCTCTAGACACACACAGTGGGGCTTAGTGCTGCCCTTGCTTCCTCCTCACTGCATTTGATTGACAGCAGCAGAAGCCAATGGCGTCTGTGTGATAAGAGAAATGAGAAGAGCCGTGCACAGCCCTGGATCTCTTCTACCCTCTCTTCCTCTTTACACAGGGAGGAGACAGCCATAAAAATATTTTTTTTTTATTCTAATACAGGGAGTGTGTTAGAGTAAAAAACATTTTGGCTTTAGAACCACTTTAATGTCCATGGTGCCGAACATTCAGCCAGGCAGAATTATTGTGCACTTTGGTATTTACTGTAGGGCCCTCAGGTTTCAACAAATAGTAGTGGGACCAGATAGATTGACCAGTTAAGGGGCTATAATGACTGATCAGCAATCTCATGTACCAAGTCCTTAGTCACTGTCTCTTGCTGTCCTCATCCATACTATGTAGGATGTCTTCAGTCTCTGACCATCTCCTGTAGCATGTCTACAGTCTCTGACGGTCTTGTGTAGCATTACAAATACTGAATATTATGTGGACCCTCTTGATATAAGGGCTTGCAGTTGAGGTTCCTTGTATCTAGCAAGGTGACCACCACTGCTTTATATGGTTAATGCATGTGATGATAGTGTCAGGATATTAATTTGTTTGTCTCGTGTACATCATTATGCAAGTTTTTCATATTTTACATACTGGCCAAGCTCTCTCATGAAGGTGACAGTGGCAAGAGTTGGAAAAAACTAAACCACCACCAGGGGAGCTCGAAAACTGTTATCTTTTGTTTATATGATTTAAAACCGAGCTACAGGCAAAAAAAAAAAAAAAATGGGAGTTTTGTCCCTTGCAGTACTTACTTTCTGCCACTAGATGTCCTTAGTCTTCTGGGTAGAATGACAGCCAACATTGTTCAACTCACTTCATCTGAGCCTAGGGTGTCATGGACCTGTCCCCCAATTTGTGACTGGACAATGAAGGAGAAGCAGCACAAGGATGAGCTTTCTTCTTTTATTAGCATGTCTGTGTCTCCGCTGGGAAGCTTTGACTTAAGTTCCTTCCGCAGTGACATGACAGGAAGTGAGAGAAAATCTGTTTAAACAGAGGAAAAAAAACCCCATTGCAGGTTCCCCCTCACCTTGTGCTTCAGTGAGGACTGTAACATTTTGGATTTGCTTTGTTTCCCAGTAGACAGTGGATTTTTGAGCAAATAGGGTGGATATCTCTCCAACAGGGATACAGACCGCAATCAAATCCTGCCAGTTTCTAACCTTTCACCGGAACTTTACCCAAAACATCTTGATAAAAAAAGTTCTTTAGCAAGGAACATCCATTCCTCAATAATTGTTACCGAAATGAGTGTGTGCTGAAAATTGCCTCCAGCATTGCTCCCGTTTCCTCTTGCTTGAGGCTGCCATTTTGCTGAAGCCCAGAGCTCCTGAACAGCAGTAAATCATAAAGCAGAGCTAAACCCATCGATTTAACAGTTTCAAACAAGTTACATTCCTGGAATGCCAGGATTGCTAACTTTTTTTTTTTAAAGCCCGAAGCGTGTGAAATCACACTCAAAAAAGACTTAGCACCCGGTGCATAAAAAAGTGCACACACGCAAACGTGAACACACAAAAACTGCACAGGGTGTGCGAATGGTCTGGCCTCCGAAGAGGTTGGACCTATACCTTGATCCCCCGGGGGGCGCAAGACTCCTGACAGGGACTGAGGTACTTCCTATGGTTTGTCTGGCCGAAACCTGGCAAACCCCGTTCTCCAGGGGGACTGCCGAAACAGCCCTCCCCAAGTACTGGGTGGGGCTCCCCCGAAGGGAGACCCCATGAGGGAGGGCGAACTAAGCCAAAAGGCCATGTCCACCCCCCCCCCCCCCAAGACTTTCAAGGTAGGCCCAGGGACCCACACCGTACTCGTCGTGCAGAGGAAGAAAAAGGTGATAGTGCAGTGACACACAACAAAGAAAAAAGCACACACAAACAAAAAGGTGGGGAAAGGGAAGTGGAGAGGTGAATTAGTGCCCTTGTGAAAATACAAGGGCAGGCCTTCCGGCCAGAATAAAAATTCCTCTGGTCGAAGCCAAAAGGCCTTGCCCAAGAGGCAGGTGCAGAAAAAGTGTGCAAGTGCAGTGACCATGGTGCCGAAAAACTCAAGGCGAGCTGCCCCTCACAATTGAGAATTAAGGCACCCCTGGGCTGCCACCCCAGGGGCACATACACTTCGGGCTTTTTCTATCCCGGCCCAATGGCCAGACCGAGTGTAGCCCTTACCTACCAGGAGGTTTGGAACGTGGACAGCTTAGAGAGAACCTGCCTTCAACTGGGGACAAGCCTTTTGCAAGGCCAGATTCAACCCAGGAGGAAAGGCCCTCCCACCGCCATCCTAATTCCTCACCAATTACATCCAGGAGCAATACAGACCGGCCTCCACGACGAACCAGCCCTCTTGCTCCCTTCAAACTGGTAGGGGCGGACCCATTCAAATCAGAAGGCAATGGACCCCTCCGGCTTTCTCTGATGTGGCTTACTTTCCAGTCCCCCGGTTGTTCTGGAGCGCCCTGGTTCATTTCGGCCCCCACCGATACTAACCATCAGGTTCCATACCAACTGATAAGAACAGATACTACACTTGATCTTAGCCAAAAGGCCGAGAAGCGAGGATTGCTAACTGTCACATTTGCTTGTGTCCTCAACCAAACTGTAAAACCATCAAATGGCTGGTGTCATAACTGAGAGTCTGTGAGAGTCATGTTTGTAACTGACTGTGAGAGTTGTAACTGTCAGCCTTGCAATGCATCATGGGACTTTGTAGTTTTGCAACAGCTGGAGTGCCGCCAGTTTGACACCTGTGGATTAGAGGGTTTAATTCCTCCTTAAGGCTATCAGCAGATTGGCCAGCAGAATAGAGAGCAACTGAGCATGTGCAAAGCAGGGTGAGACCGTGCATTACTGGATTTTAACCACTTTCCCACCGGAGGATTTTGCTGTCTTACGTCTCGGCCACTTTTTGCGATTCGGGACTGTGCGACTTTAACTGACAAAAACGTAATTTACGTCCTTTTTTTCCCACAAATAGAGCTTTCTTTTGGTAGTATTTGATTACCTGTGCGATTTTTACTTTTTGCGCTATAAACAAAAAAAAGAGCGACAATTTTGAAAAAGTAACAATATTTTTCACATTTTTTTTATATGAAATTCCCCCCAAAAAAATGTAAAAATCAACATTTTTTATCATTTTTTAGGCCAATTTGTTTTCTGCTACATATTTTTGGTAAAAAAAAATCGCAATAAGCGTATTTTGATTGGTTTGCGCAAAAGTTATTGCGTTTACTAACTAAGGGAAAGATTTGTCATTTTTGGTGTTTTTTTTTTTTTTTTAACGAGTAATGGCGGCGATCTGCGATTTTTTTTTTTTGCGGGACTGCGACATTGCGGCGGACAGATCGGACCCTTGACTGACATTTTTGACACTTTTGGGGGTACCAGTGACATTACAACAGTAATCAGTGCTATAAATATGCACTGTTACTGTAAAAATGACACTGGCAGGGAAGGGGTTAATTTTATTGAAGAGGGAGGGGTTAATGTATGCCTGGTGCTTACTGACGTGTGGGGGAGGTGAATGAGTGAAACGGGGACAGATCACAGGTTCAGCTATGCTGAACCCTGCAATCTGACACTGCCTGTCACGTAGGAGATCCGCCCGCTTTGTTTACACAAGCGGGCGGATCTCCAGACTCTATTCCCTGACGATCGGGGAAGAGCAGCGGCGATCGCCGCTGCTCCTCCCCTGGCCCGACTCCCGCTGTGACTGAATACAGTGGGAGCGAGCCTCCGGCGGCGCGCGCGTGCCGCCAAGAGGGGGGGGGGGGGAGTGTCTGCCGACATAGGTCTACGTCGTCAGACCTATAAGAGCCACTTTGCCGCAGTAGAGCTCTAGTGAGCAGCATCAAAGTGGTTAAATATAGTCACTTATTTTTGTTTTACATAGCTATACCTGCAAACCGGGCCAGCCAGAAGTGATTCATTTTCTGACTAAAGTTCCACTTTTACTTTAAAGTTTTTTAGGTGCCATGCTGTACAACAAAAGCGCTAGTGATGAGGCACTTTAACACTGGCAGGGGTTGTTATAGAGTTGCAGAGGAATTCCTAAATTTACTGAATCCTATAATTTTATGGAATCCTCCTCTGCTGTTCTCAAATTCCAATACTATTTGCAATAATAGTCTGAAAGTGAAAAGAAGATTTTTAATGTTTAATTCATGTGGATACATAATACTACTTAGAACAGCCCTCAAAAATTCCACTCGCCCGCTCGCATTTTGCGAGTGAAATTTAATTGAGGGCGAGTGTTCTAGCTTGGCTTAGATGAATAGCTCGGCTCGGGCTGGGGCGGGTGGATCGGATGGCTCGGCTCGGGCTGGGGGCGGGTGGATTGGATGGCTCAGCTTGGGCTGGGGGCGGGTGGATTGGATGGCTCAGGCTGGGGGCAGGTGGATTGGATGGCTCGGCTCGGGCTGGGGGCAGGTGGATTGGATGGCTCGGCTCGGGCTGGGGGCGGGTGGATTGGATGGCTCGGCTCGGGCTGGGGGCAGGTGGATTGGATGGCTCGGCTCGGGCTGGGGGCGGGTGGATCAGATGGCTCGGCTCGGGCTGGGGGCGGGTCTGCTCGGCTTTAGACAAGCCGACTCCCCAGTCATCTCTATGGAGGGCTCTGTGAGCCGCACTGCACACTGGGAAATGTAGTTTCCAGCACAGCACAGCACCGCGGATTTTCTCCTCACTTACATGCCGGACTTGAGGTGGCAGAGAAGATGCGCGTCCCAGGGCAGTGAGGAGGAGGAGGAAGAAGTCAGCAGCGAGAACTCAAACTTCAGGTAACAGCCTACTGGGGAGAAGTGAGAACCGAGACATTGGGCAGACCATCAGAGAGACAGAGAGAGACAAGTCCGAGTGTGTAAGTTTGCACAAGCAGGCAATGTACAGGGATGATGGGTGCAGGCTGTTAACTTATCATATCAACTGTACTGGCTTCTGAATGGTTGCTATTAGGCCCCATTTACACCTAGTGTTTTATACACAATGTGCATAGGGCAGCCCATTCATTTAAATGGGGATACACTACATAAGGCAAAGTAGCTCAATGAGCTTTTCTCTATCGCTCATTGACAGACGTAGTCTTCTTGATTCTCAAGAGCTGGGTTATGTTGTCTCCGCAGGAGTAGGACTAGGCAGAAAGACAAAACGTTCTGGCTCCACCTTAGGGGCAGTCCCTGAGGGTATATCCTCCCTCTCTCTGCTACAGGGAATCAGTTTTTTTCTGTCTAGTCAGGAGTAAGGACCTAAGTTCCTTGCTGGGATCTTTTGGTCCTGGCAAGACTTTTTTTCTTTAAGAAAAAGACATTTTTTAGGTAGTTTTCTCCAGTGTTTTTTTTCTGTGAGATCTTCAAGCAAAAATGCCGGACTGGGCGACACTTGTGGTCACCCCAGCCGGCCTACGAGCGCGCGCAGACCATGGCATTGCGCTTGGTCGGCCGCGACATATTCAAGTAAGTATGCAGGGCCGGGCGACGGGCTGGATGTTGAGATCCAGTGGTCACCCCGGTTTCTGCCTACGAGCGCATGCAGACCAGAGCTCCGCGCTGGGTCGGCCGCGACGGAGTCCCAGTGAAGGGACTGACTTTGCGAGTTAAAAGTCTCGCTTGGACGCCAGGTACCAGAGAGTCGAGGCGTCCGGAGTGGTCCACAAACCCCCACCCCGGTGGAGAGGGTATTGTGAGGAGAGGGTGCCTGTCGGTTCGGTATGGTGAGTAAACGTTCCCTTTTTTTCCTCGTTATGAGGCAGTATGTATTATGGGCCCCTCCATATATGGTCAGTATATATCTGATACTTACAAGTCCCCCTTGTAATACAGCATGTGTTTGTGGGAAGTGGACTTGGTTTAAGAGCTAACACTCTACCCAGCAGACTGTAACATTACAGCAGATATAGGAGGTATAATCCTACCTTATGTGTAGTGTATCTTCTGTAGATCCATATATCGCCTCTTAGCAGAGATGCAGGTGGATGTGCTGGGAAAACGATTTTGGCGGTCCGCCGCCATTTTGCCGTAGACCAGGTGCATGCATGTCCTCAGGTCACGCCGGCCGCCATGTTTTTGGAGTCTAATGTCTCCTATATGGGGGCGGCCATGTTTCATGAGCCCAGCTACCTCGTGGAGAGCTGGGAACGCCGGAAGGCGTACACAGGGGGCGGAGCCACGTCCTTCTACCCGGGAAAAAGCAACAGCTCCTTCCAGTCTGTAAAGACAGACGCTGACTGCAGTTGGTTGGAAACTTCACTGCATCGGTTGGTGAGCCTTGGGGGTCCCTCTCTCTCTCTGTGGGATCGAGAAGCAGGTACTCTGAGGGGCGCTATTGCGCTAGGGGGAGACACATAAAAAAAAAAAAAAAAAAAAAAATTTAAAAAAAAAAAAAAAAAAGAGGTATTTTTTATTTAAAAAAAAAAAAAAAAAGTTTTTTTGTGTTTTCTGGCAAAGGTGTCCTGAATTATTATGGACCCTGCCACTCATGTATCTCCTCCGGATCCCCTCGAGGGGTCTGCGGGATCCTCCAGCACCCCACTGACGATTAAATCATTGTCCGCTATTATGGAAGCTTGTGTCCCGGGTGGAAGTGGCTTGTCAGGGACAGGGCGCAAGTAAGCGACCCCCGCCTAACCCCTTATTATCTGAAACCTCGGATTCAGACTCTGAGCCTATTTCTGCAGTTGCAGGTACTTCATCTGGTATTGGTGTCTCGTGTACTGTCTCTTCAGACAGTGAGGAGGATGTTTCGGCATCAGCCATAGCCAGAGAGGAAGCGTTGGTAAACGCACTCATGGTATCTGTTCTAGAGACCTTAAGATTATAGGGTATTCCGTCCGAAATAGCTGAAACTGAAATCCCTTTTGGGACTAAAAACGCATCTAGTGGCGAAGGTTTTTTCCATTGCCCAAATGTTTTGGCAATCCAATCAAAGAAGAATGGAGTCTGCCAAAACGCACTTTTACTATTTCTAAACGCATTGACAGGCGTTATCCGTTTGAGGAAACCCTTATTAAGAAATGGACAGAACCACCTGTGGTGGATTCACCAATTGCTAGATTGAATAAAGCCACGGTTATTCCTTTAGAAGACGCTCCGTCTTTTAAAGATCCAGTGGATCGCAAGATAGAAGCTATGTCTCGCACCATGTTTTCCTTGATTGGATCAGCTTTCAGACCTATAATAGCTATTGGTCTGGTTTCGCAGGCTGTAACTGAATGGACCAAGTGGTTACGCCGGGACTTAGAAGAGGTCCCTCAGGCGGTATCAGATTTGTTGGAACAAATGATACAGGGGTTACAGTTTGTGTGTGATGCGGCGTTAGACGCCACTCCATTATTGGCGCGAGCATCAGTCTCAGCAGTGGTTCTCAGGCGTACACTGTGGCTAAAAGGTTGGTTAGCCGACCAAGGTTCCAAAAAAGCATTGGCTAATATCCCCTTTTCAGGAGAGCGTCTATTTGGAGCCAACTTAGATGAGATCATAAAGATCTCACGGGTGGAAAGAGCACTTTTTTACCGCAAAATTTTAAAGGTAGAGGAACTCGTCAAAGACGAGGGCCTTCTTTTTCTGCTCACAAGAGGTTTTTTCGTCCAGCGGGTGAAAAAACTAAGTCCTCCAAAGCTCCTGCAGGAGGCGTCAGGGGTCGTTGGTCGGGCAAGCAAAAGCCCGCCCCCTCCAGACCTGAAGATAAACCATCCAAAGCCTGAAGGTGCGCCCCCACCCATAACTGGGGTGGGGGGACGTCTTCGCCGGTTCCCGGATCCATGGCTTTCCAGAATCCCGGACAAATGGGTTTGCGAAGTCATAAGGTCAGGGTACAAGATCGAGTTTCGATCTCTCCCACCGGCGCGATTCTTCCCTTCCAATATCCGACTATCCGCAGATCGTTTAGAAGATCTGCGGAGAGCAGTCACAGATTTACTACAACAAGGAGTGGTAGTCCACGTTCCTTGGACGGAACGGTTTCAAGGGTTTTATTCAAACCTGTTTACAATACCCAGGAAAGAGGGCAAAGTGCGTCCAATTCTGGACTTAAGAGCACTCAATTCTTTCGTCAACATAAGAAGATTCAGAATGGAGTCCATTCGCACGGTAGCAGCCTTCCTGCATCCAGGGGATGTCCTAGCGTCCATAGACATCAAGGACGCCTATCTTCACATTCCCATTTTCGCAGGACATCAGCGGTTTCTACGCTTTTCCGTAGAGGAGAACCACTATCAGTTTGTGGCGTTACCTTTCGGTCTCGCCACGGCTCCGCGGGTCTTCACAAAGGTGTTGGCCCCAATGTTGGCACTTCTGCGCCAAAGAGGTATATCGATCCTTGGTTACCTAGACGATCTTCTGCTTCATGCAGAGTCTCCTCAGACCTTGCTACAAAACATAGAAATTACTATGATTTCTTTACAGGAATTCGGGTGGCTGGTGAACCAGCAAAAGTCATTTCTGGTTCCCACCCAGAGGCTCGAATATCTGGGTCTAATTCTAGACACAGTCAGGACAAGAGTTTTTCTTCCGGTAGGGAAACTCCGAAAGATTCAATCAGCAGTCCAGTTGTTACTGTCCAACAGCTGGTCTTCCCTTCGGACTTGCATGAGGGGTCTGGGGTTGATGGTGGCTTCCTTCGAAGCAGTCCCATTTGCCCAGTCCCATACCCGAATTCTTCAGCAAGAGATTCCTCTCAGATGGAATCGGAATCCGGAATCCCTGGACAATCAGATCCGATTGAGCAAACAGACCAGAGAGTCTCTGGTCTGGTGGCTTCGGTCTCCGATGCTCAGCCAGGGAAAGTCATTTCTGCCAATATATTGGACGACAGTGACCACGGATGCCAGTATATCCGGATGGGGAGGAATTCTCGGTCAGTTATCTGTCCAGGGACTTTGGTCCCCGGAAGAATCCAGGTTACCGATAAATGTATTGGAACTGAGAGCGATCAGACTTTGTCTGATTCACTGGACCGAGCAGCTCCAGGGCAGCCCGGTTCGGATCCAGTCGGACAACGCCACGGCCGTGGCTTATGTCAATCACCAGGGGGGCACCAATAGTGTCCGAGCGGCCAAAGAAGTGGCTTGCATTCTTCGCTGGGCGGAACGATTTGTTCCAGCAATCTCTGCGGTGTTCATTCCGGGGGTGGAGAATTGGCAGGCAGATTATCTCAGCCGTCAGACTCTGGATCAGGGGGAATGGTCCCTCCATCCAGACGTTTTCCACCAGTTGTGCCTACGATGGGGCACCCCGGATATGGATCTGTTGGCATCTCGATTCAACAGGAAAGTTCAGAGATTCGTGGCTCGCTCCCGCGATCCTCTAGCAGAAACCGCAGACGCACTGATCGCCCCGTGGGGGCAATACCAGCTAATGTATGCCTTCCCTCCTCTTGGGTTACTGCCAAGACTTCTTCGCAAGATAGAGGAGGAAGGAATTCCAGTAATCCTGGCAGCTCCGGACTGGCCTCGTCGAGCTTGTTACGCCGACTTGGTCAGACTGATGGCGGACGTCCCGTGGAGACTTCCTCTCAGGGAGGATCTACTGTCTCAGGGACCGATCTTCCATCCTGCTTTACGATCGCTGGTTTTAAACGGCCTGGTTATTGAGACCCAGGTGCTGAAGGACAAGGGATTGTCAGCTTCAGTTATTCCTACTCTAGTTAAAACAAGGAAAGCGACTTCCAGAAAGATTATCATCGTACATGGAAGTCTTATATTGTGTGATGTGAATCCCTTGGGTTCCATCTACATCTTTATTCGGTAGTCCGAATATTGGCTTTCTGCAACAGGGAGTTGAGCAGAAGCTGGCCTTGAGTGTTATCAAGGGTCTGGTTTCAGCATTTGCTATCTTCTTTCAGAAGCTTTTGTCTACTCATTCTTTGGTGCGGAATTTCATCCAGGGGGTGCGACACCTGGCTCTGCCAGTGCACGCGCCGTTACCATCCTGGGATCTTAATTTGGTGCTGTCGGTTCTTCAGACACCTCCCTTTGAAAATATCAGGGAGATTCCCTTGCCTACTTTATCCCAGAAGGTGGTCTTCTTGGTGGCTATCACTTCTGCACGCAGGGCGTCAGAACTGGCTGCATTATACTGTTGTTCCCCAGATCTGGTGGTTCATAGGGATAAGGTTGTTCTTCATCCGAATCCATCCTTCCTTCTAAGGTGGTTTCAAAGTTTCATTGAATAAGGACAGTGTATTGTCCTTCCTATGTCCTTAGCCCAATCATCCTCGAGAATTTGCATGGCATTCCTTGGATGTAGTTCGGGCGATCAGGATATACTTGAATACTACGGATTCAATTTGTAAGACGGATTCACAGTTTGTGATCACGGATGGCCCTAAGAAGGGGTTGCCTGTTCTGCTGCGACCATCTTTAGATGGATCAGACAGACGGTGGTATAGGCTTATTTTATCTAAGGGTCGGGATCCCCCGTTCCCTGTTAAGGCGCATTCTACTCGGGCGCTTAGAGTTTCCTGGACCTTCCGCCATCAGGCGTCAGTGGTTCAGGTTTTCAAGGCGACTGTTTAGTAGTCGGTTCATACCTTTACAATATTGTATAAGGTTTATGTGATGGCATCGTCAGATGCCTCTTCTGGCTGCAAGGTTCCTGCAGGCCACTGTTTGAGGAGACTGTTGGTCTACCTCGAGGATTTGTGGGGTAGGTCTCATCTGTTTACTCGATGAGTCCTTTGATACTTCTGGTTGGCTCCGGTTGGGCCTTCTAGATTGGATTTTGATTCTGTCAATCCCACCCCTCATTTTGTGGCACTGCTTCTGGATGTCCCAGCTCTTGAGAATCAAGAAGACTACGTCTGTCAATGAGCGATAGAGAAAAATTGATTTTTTGTAAGATCTTACCGTAAAATCCTTTTCTCTTAAGCTCATTGACAGACGTAGTACCCGCCCCTCTATCATTGAGTTGGGTTGGGTTAAATTCTCTGTACTGCTTTAAAACAGAACTGATTCCCTGTAGCAGAGAGAGGGAGGATATACCCTCAGGGACTGCCCCTAAGGTGGAGCCAGAACGTTTTGTCTTTCTGCCTAGTCCTACTCCTGCGGAGACAACATAACCCAGCTCTTGAGAATCAAGAAGACTACGTCTGTCAATGAGCTTAAGAGAAAAGGATTTTACGGTAAGATCTTACAAAAAATCAATTTTTTCTGCAATCAGTTTTTTTTTTTTTTTTTTTTTACACCACTTATTTTACAGTGCTTTCACATTTTTGCATGCAGAAAAACACATGTCAGCTTGTGGTGTTTGGGATGCCATTAACAACGAATGGCACAGCAAACGTGATGTGGTTTTAGCAATGTTTTATAAATGCGTGCACATGCAATTTTGCATGCGTTTACAAAACACATATGAACACAAGTATGAGTGGAGCTTTAAGGATGGGGTCGGTGAGAACCCAGAAAGAAGGTGTCACTCCTGCACAATAATTTAGCGTAGTGCACCTCTCAACCCTGCACTCTGTATGTAGTGTATATTTACTTAGGAAGGTTTATGTTTACAGTGCCTGTGCCCATATTATTAAAGTTGTTGTTGATAAATATTTCTGTAACCTAATTTTGCATACAACATTTAACAGTGTTATTTAATGAGATAACTAGGAGGGCGTGTTTAGGGGCGGAATTAGGGGCGGGGCAGGGTAGGAGTTGGGTGGGGCAACTGGTGGCGAGTAACTCTTAAGGCCTGGCTAGTAGCTCAGGACTTGAAATTTTGAGCCCTGACTTAGAACATTACCAAAAGTTGTATTTTTAGACTTTGTTTATTTATATACTTAAGAATTACAGAGTGGTACAATGTCTGGAGCCGTTCCTTTTCCACACACAAGTTACACTCTGGCACTCTCTACTGTTCTATGCTTCAGGGTGTATACTGGTTTGTTTTAGTGGTTACATGCTCAAGGCCAGCATGTAGCTGACATCTGTTCAGGAAACTATAGTAACCTTATGTGTTTGTGAAACTTCCTTATCTCTTGATGTTATTGACTTAATATAGAATTATTTTTCTGCAGTATACAGAAAAGAAGATATCGTATTTATTGAAATACGTGTGGCTTCTGTTTGGCTATGAGACATTGCATATTGCAGGGTTCATTTACATTTTCGCTTTCAATACCTTTGTATTGAAGTTTTTGCAGAATAGAAAGCATAGCCATAAAGATGTAGAGTCAAAAACCCCAATCTATCAGTAAATTCCAGAATAGTAGCCAACATTTACGGGGAAAGGCAACTGAAGTGGAACTCTGAGTGTCTGCGTTTTCCAGGTTGTAAACTAACATTACAATAGTAGTAAGCATTGTAAATGGAAACGTGGAGCGACCATTAGCTGTAGGCTAGAAAGCACTCATGGGATCAATGCAGAAGCTACATCTGCTATACTGGGCAGCAGGAAAGTATATACAGAGTAAGGGGGCCAAAGAAGGATAAGATAATGGAAAATATAGAAAAGGAAAAGAGTGGGACATTGGAACCACCTCTGCCAGGACCTTATGATCACAGCGCTTATAGAGATGCATTATATATAGTCAAAATGGTGGGGTGGGCATATATTCTTTATTGCATACAAGTTTTAAGAAACTTCTTGTGTGTCAAGCAGGACGCTGGTAAGCTGATTTTTGTTTTTTTTTTGGGGGTTTTTTTGGATGAAAAAGGCATCTATACAATGACGGACTTCTGGGAAATGAACAAACTGCTGTATCCAAGCTCTTGTTATGGTCTTTTTCCACCAATAAGACATATTTTGATAATTTAGGGTCCATTAGCATTCTTATACTGTCTTCTGAATTGTGATGATGCCATAAGGCCTCTTTCACACAGGCAGCTGGTGAGGACAGCAAAAACAGATGTTTGAGCTGTAGTTTTACCACTCCCCAACTTCCCACCTGAAGTCTACAACACAGCTGGAGAGTTTTGCTCACATGCAACAGTTGCCATGCTTTGTGTTGCGACCTTGGCAAATTGAGAATGTCAGGTTAACAAATTGAATGCCTATCCAACTCTGCTGTTCAAGTCGGGGAGGTTATACAGCAACTAAGAGTCATTGGGCAAAAAAAAAAAAAAAAACACGTATTTAGGAGGCTTACCAATTCTTGCATGTTTTCTGCATTAGTTTTCTTTTTTAGGACCGTTCTACCCTCCCTTCCCCTTCCCCCCTTCCATTTCCCCCTCCCTCTTCCGCTGGTGATCTGTATTAGTGCCCCCACCCCCTTCTGAATGAAGGGGCACAGGGACTGGACAGCAGCATTGTCAGTCTGTGGGGTGGGTGGGGGGATGTTAGATGGACTAGCAGATTTAGTTACACTAGCAAATTGAGGCCAAACTGCAGCTCACTCTGCAGTTACACGAACCGTTAAAGCAACAGGGTTTTTTTTTCTGTTGGAATAAAGGTTTTCCATGAATAAATAAAAGCTGATCATTGTAAGCACAGTGGTAAATGGTTTGTGTCGACACTCAAAAATGCTACATCTGCAGGAGGGCTTGTTCTTTTGAAAAACAGACTTACTGGCTAAATCCCCAGATGAAAATAAAGAAAACTAATACAGCCACCACATCTAAGAATTGGTAAGCTGCAATGTAATGTTGCATTTTCACTGTTGACAAGTACGCCTCCTTTTCCAACCAGCTCATGTGACCAACAAGTAGCCACAACTCTGATCTCCTCAGCTCTCGCAGGAGACTCCGGGAGCAGTGGGGCCCCCATTGGCTGTTAGTCAAATCCTGTGAGGAGGAGGTGACGGTCGTGGCCAAACTGTACTGTGTGTCTATGAATGCACAGAGACCATCTTAGGAGCGTGCCTTGCTGAGGGGGCACTCGTAATAAGAGGAATGGGTAAGTGCTGGTGGGGTACTCCAGAAGAGGTAGTAAGGAACTATTCTGTGCAATATCTGCAGATAAACAGTTAAATGTAAAACTATGTAAGAAGCTTTGCTACAACTCTGTATTGCCTGAGGCCAGTCACTTCACTGGATATTTGGAAGGGTTTACATCCACTTTATTGTAAGTCTAGGGAAAAATGCCTACAATTTTGTTGCACCTCCAGGAACTGTGACAAAACATGATGGTTGAAATGTTTCATAGTTACATAGTAGTTGAGGTTGAATAAAGACAATAGTCCATCCAGTTCAACCTGTGTAGGTGTGTTTGTCCATAATCATTTCTTATACCCATGAATGTTTTGATCCTTGAAATGTACGTCCAAGAGTCTTTTAAACGTAGCCATACTCCCTGCAGTTACTACCATTTGTGGCAGAGAATTCCACAGTCTTGTAGCCCTTACTGTAAAGAACCACCTGTGTAGCCTGAGGTTAAAATGCTTCTCCTCCTCTAAATGCATTGTATGGCCTCGTGTCCTCATGCATTCCTTGCGACTGAATAGTTTTTTTTTTTTTATGCTCAGATGACCGTTGAGGTATTTATAAATTGCTATCATGTCCCCTCTCAGGCGTCTCTTCTCCAGGGAGAATAAATCAAGTGCTTCTAAACGCTCTTCGTAATTAAGGTCCTCCAATCCCCTAATAATAAGTTTACGTGCCCTTCTCTGGACTCTCTCCAGCTCCAACACATCCCTTCTGAGGACTGGTGAGCAGAACTGGACAGAATACTCCAGATGCGGTCAGACCAGTATTTTATAAAGCGGTAGGATTATAGTTTTATCTCTGGAATTCATCCCCTTCCTTATGCATGCTAATATTCTGCCGGCTTTGGCAGCTGCAGCTTGACATTGCATGCTATTGCTAAGTCTATCTTCTACTAAGACTCCCAGATCTTTCTCCATTTTTGATTCCCCCAGAGGTTCCCCTCCTAGCGTATACTGTGCTTTTATGCTATTAGTCCCTAAGTGCAATACCTTGCACTTATCCACATTAAACCTCATTTGCCATGTAGTTGCCCACTGTTATTTTGTTCAGGTCATTCTGTAAGATTTCTGCCTCACGATGTGAAGCTATTGCCCTGCCCAATTTTGTGTCATCTGCAAAAACTGAGATTGAGCTAATGATATCGTCCTCAATGCTATTAAGAATAAGTTGAATAAAATTGGTCCCAGGACTGATCCTTGGTGGACCCTACTTGCCAACCCAGACCAGTCTGAGTATGCGTTACTTATTACCACCCTTTGGACGCGCCCCTTTAACCAGTTCCGTATCCAAGAGCAAACCTTGTGGTCGATGCTTATGGACCTTATTTTATAAATTAAGTGTTTGTGGGGAACTGTATCAAACGCCTTAACAAAATCTAGGTACACCACATCCACAGGTCTCCCCCTGACTAGTTTAGAGCTAACCTCCTCGTAGAATGTTAACAGATTGGTTTGACAAGAAATCCTTTTGTAAACCTGTACTGATTACTGCTGATGATGTTGTCTTTAGCAAACACTTAGATATAGTCCCTTTTTCATCCCTTCCAGAAGTTTACATACTATTGACGTCAGGCTGACCGGCCTATAACTTCACCTGATATGCCTCTGCCCTTTTTTGAATATCGGTATCATATTGGCTTTTCTCCAGTCACCTGGTACAGTTCCTGTCCTAATACTGTCAACAAACATCAGGAACAGTGGTCTAGATATAACCTTACGGAGTTCTTTCAGTACTCTCGGATGTACGCCATCCGGGCCTGGTGATTTACTTGTGTTTAACTTTATCCAGCCTTTTCCTGATTTCACCCTCTGTTAGTCATAGTGGCAAGTCCAGTGAAGTACAGCTAACCATACAGTCATGGTCGGTGTACCCCTCTTTTCTTGTGTAAAGACTGGGGAGAAAAAATCATTCAGCACGGTTACCTTTTCAGTGTCCTCTGTAACCATCCTCCCATCATTAATTATGTGTACAACGTGCTCTGACCTCGTTTTTTTGCTGTTGGTATATTTAAAGAATTTCTTAGGGTTCTTTTTACTGTCCTCCGCTATTTGTCTCTTAAGTAAGTATGTTTCTCCTGAGTATGTTTAAGAATAGAAAGAATCGGATAGCTTGAAAGCAAAGCTGTAACTGCTGGTAATGGGAGAATATATATGTAAACTTTGAGTTGAACAGATATATAAACTAAATTAAAATGCATAATTATCTATGTGATGACAATTACTTCTGGCCGGTGCATTGCAACCTTACTGAATAAAAATAAAAGTATCTATCTATCTATCTATCTATCTATCTATCTATCTATCTTATCTATCTATCTATCTATCTTATCTATCTATCTTATCTATCTATCTTATCTATCTATCTTATCTATCTATCTTATCTATCTATCTTATCTATCTATCTTATCTATCTATCTTATCTATCTATCTTATCTATCTATCTTATCTATCTAGACTGGCTGGAACAAGGGGACAATTGTCCCCCCAAACCAGTAAAGAAAAAAGGGATGTTGGACTGGTGGCTCACAGTTGAAATAATTCCATATTGAAGGGAGTGGGACCCACTGTGGGTGATAAATACAGAGCATTATACAGCTCCACGTTTCCCATTTTAGACCTGTGATCACCGCACCTGGTAGAGGGAAGTCTTCCAGCATTGCCTTCCTTTGTGGCTCTGAGATGTCTTGTAATCAAAAAGGAAGCAGATGCTACAGGATGTTACAAGGTATCTCATAGTAACCCATGTCCGTCAATCACCCCCTACTCCCTCAGGCCTAAAGTTCCCAGCCCTTGGCTGTATATATGTATGTATAGATCTGTATGTGTGTATTTATAATATTGCTTGATGTTCTAGCTTACAGATATACATTACAAAGTGTTTTTGCTTCAGGGTTAATAGTGCTGCACAGTAATCATGCTTTCTTTTCTTCCATCTCAGTGCAAGTCTATAGACATGTTTTTTTTTTTTTGTTTTTTTTTTAAGATGTCTTTGCTGATAATTGTATACTCCCTAGGTGACTTATCCTGTAATTGATTTCTTTCTCAGCAGTCGTTCAGCAAGAATATTGTTTGTACTGTGTGACAGTGTTAGCCACAGGCAAAATCTAGAGTACAAAGTAATATAGAATGAAAATGTTGTACAGCAAACAATGTGAAAATTACTTTCATGTAACATTTTATAGTATTAACTTACAAGTAGTGCATGCTATATAGATTGGATTCTGCCAACATTGGGGATTTATAGCAGGATCTCTCTCTTTTGTTTACAAAGGAAAGAATAGCTAGTTGGGTAAGTGTGGTAGAGTCAGGTATTTCTTGCCTCCTGAATAATTTTGTTTTCAAAATCAAATGTCATAAACATCAGCTACTCTGCACATCAATACTTTGCAGCTCTGGAGAGCCATTTATGAACAGTTAATAAAAATCAATCTCAGCCTTTATGTCTTCTGTCTGCCTAGCTTCCATTTCCTGGCAGAGATTGTAATTTTTTTTATTTGCAAGGCACCTGTCTCCCAAAATAGAACTATGTAAAGTTGGGCATTCGTAGGGTCTCTTTCTAACAAATTCACTAAGCTCAACTCTGCCAAAAAAGTGTTGTGGTGTCACCTTCCTCTATCTATTAAGGTCTGGACCACCTCCCAAAAAATATTAACTGTTATGATACATTGACCGCTTCTGCAGTGTCAGTTAGCATTTTGTATGCCGGGCCTAGACCTACATCAAGAGGTTTGTTGCCCGGTCTGCTAGCTTCTCTAGTGTCTACTGTGGGTTATATATTCAATTACCAAATTGTATTTCTTTTTCTGGCCACCTTTTTTTTCTACTAAGATAAGGTTGATTTCAAGATTTCTGCTCTCGCTCTATTTCTTAAACATATTTGCTTGGGCATTAAATAATCAGTGTTCTTGCCACAATGGTCTGAACAAAAATTGCTGCGAAATGGTCAGGTCAGATTTGAACTCCTATTATATCCGCTCTGTATTTGGACAAGCTATCTGTGGGCAGCTCTTCTTGTTTCTAAATGATGCCTTCAGTATCATCCAGTAAAATAAGGCAGGAGTGAGCCAGGATGTGCTTCTGATGTAGAACTTTGGGCAGACTTCTATGAGTCCAAGTGCTATGCTACCGTATTTTTTTTTATTTATTATTTTACACAAATGTATCACACTAACTTGCACTCATTAAAGTTCTTCTAAAGGTGCAAGGTGGTTCTTTTTTTTTAAGGCATTCTCTGTATTAAGTTAAAAACATTTTGGATGCAGTTCCAATCTGGACTCCAGATCCAAACACAAACTGAAGGGATTAATTGTCTAGTCCAAGGACCCTTAGGCCTTTGCAGTGGATGTCATGGGATCAGTTCAATCTGACCTACACCTTTCCGCCCCTCCAGATTTTCAATTCTCTATTCCACAGGAGTGAGAAGGAGGGCATTCCAGGTGCCAAACTGGCACAATAGGACATGATACTCAGACATACCTCCTGGCAAATGGTCCGTGGGTCCTTACAAATTATCCAGACTTTCTAATCCAAGAGTCAGTGTTCCA
Organism: Pelophylax lessonae; assembly: GCF_965119305.1. NCBI lineage: Eukaryota > Metazoa > Chordata > Amphibia > Anura > Ranidae > Pelophylax > Pelophylax lessonae. The sequence continues at coordinate 319,571,470 of NC_138769.1, forward strand.
TCCTGTTTCCAAGTCACTGGCTTTAAAGACATGGCTGTTGAAGCCATGGTCCTAAGGGACAGAGGCCTTTGAATTTATTCATCCCTACCTTGTTGAAGGCTAGGAAGTGGACTTCTTGTAAAGTCCAGTTTCACATCTGGAAGGCCTTCTTTGCTTGGTGCAAATTGAGGAACTTTCATCCTATAAAGTACTCAGTGGTACTTTTTCTGTCCTTCCTCCAGTCTGGTCCTGGACCAACATTCTGTACCATTTAAGGGACAAATCTTAGCCTTGGCTGTTCTGTTTCAGGGACTTAACACACTCTATTAAGGCACTTGTTCAGGGAGTACCTCCCATTTCTTCCTCCTGTTTACTCCCTGGTGTCCACCTATTAGGGATATTTTCCTTACTCTCCTCATTAAGGAAAGTCTTTGAGTTAGCAGAATTATCCTGTCAGTGTTAAGCAAGGACAAAGGTGGCCTTCCCTTGAGGATATTTTCCTTCATGTCCCGCCGTAAACACCCTAAGGAAATGTAGCTCCACAATCTGGATGTTTTACACACAGTGAGTCTACCCCTCGGCTATTGCTGCTTTTAGGAAAATTAATTTTCTTTGTGTGCACTTAATGATCCCTTCTCTAATAAAATCCACTCTAATAGATCTGTTGGTGCTTCTTGGGCTTTTCAAGAATAAGTTTGTTTCTCAGATTTTCTGAACTGCTACCTGGCCTTATATTCACACGTTTGGTAAAGCTGAAGTTTAATGATTTGTGTTTTTTTTTTTTTTCAGTGAGATTACTTTGCTGTAATGAATTTTGACCCAACCCCTGCAGACAGCTGTGTTTAGGGGAAGTCTCCACTGCAGAGCTCCCTTGTCCTCTTCCTGTGGCTTACCTTCCAGTGCGCAGGGAGTTAATAAAAAGTAAAAAAGCCACCAATGAGAACCTGGCCCCTCTATTGAGTAAAGACCTTTGACTGCTTCCACTGCATGTAGCACGAACTGTGAATGGGTGTAGAGAATCCTGTGACCCATTACACTCTCTCCCATTCACAAGATCATATTATAGGCAGTGCAAGCAATCAAAAGAACTTTTCTCAACGATGAGGGGGCAGGGCCTCCTGAGAAGTTTTCATAGCAGCCATACCCTGAAGCGATTTACCACCTGCATGCTGGAACTTCAGCCACAGGAAAAGGACAGGGAGAGCGCCCATTGTGCATTTCTCCTGGATCCAGCTTCCTGCATAATGTGGGGCATACTTCATAACAGGTAAGAAAAGTAATTTAGGCCCTGTTCACACCTGAGCGTTTTTCATCTTATAAAACGCTCATCTCTGAAGTCTCAAAACGCCCAACAAGCAAAATCCAATTCATTTCAATGGCCCCTGTTCACATATGAGTGTTTTGTTGCCTGAAGCAAAATGCCTGAAGCTCAAGAAAGTACCTGAACTTCTTTTTTGGCAGATTAAAAGCGTTTGTTAGATATCTGTCAGTGCCTGCCTCCAAACACCTGAAAAAATGCCTGAAAATGATACGCTCAGGTGTAAATTGAGCCTAAGGCTATAGAGCAAAAAAAAGGTTAAACTTCAGCTTTAAGTTTTACTGCTGGATGTTTAGGTTTCCTACTTTACCTGTTATGTGTGTAAGATACCATAAGCTGCTCCAAATCTGTGGAGCCCTTCTTGACTTGTTTATGTGGGCCAGTTGGCTCTTTTGCCTTTTCCCCCAGTCTTCAGTTGGACTGCATTTGGACGTCCCATTATAATAATTTAAAGAAGCCTGTGTCCTCAAAGGTACAATTAGGAAAATTGGACTTTTGGCTCACCAGTAAGATAAAATTGACTAAACACCAATGACTGTGAAAGGCAGCACCTGAAATATTTAGCAGATTCCAAATAGAATTTTTGGGCCCCCCAGTAAAATCTGTTTCCTAGAGTGCAGTACAGGATCGTCCCTTCCGTGCTTCGTATTTCCTTATCAAATGCTGCAAAACTAAGGCCTCTTTCACACATGCGGGCCATTCATTTTATCAGTTCATTCTTGGGAAAAAAAGGGATGAAGTCTACATCAGTTTTTCCCCAGTGTACATCAGTTTCTCATCAGTTTTTTACATCTACTACTAATGTGAAAACTGATGCAAAATTGGACTGTTTCTCAGTTTTTACATCCGTTTTTTTTTTTTTTTTGTCCGTTCCTTTTTTTTTTTTTTTTTTGACGGAACAAAAATAGGGCTATGATCCATTTAAAAAACAGATAAACAGATGTCCCAAAAACTCAATAAAAATCATTGAAAATTAAAAAAACAGATATTGATGGATGTGAATGTAAACTGATATAAATGGATGATGATCCATTCACATCTGTTTTTCCTTAGGGATACATTAATGTCCATTTTTCATCTGTCAATGGATGAAAAACGGACAAACAATCCGCATGTGTGAAAGGAGCCTCTAAGGCTAGCTGGGAGTGGGATATATAGGGTAATGTCCCTGCTGTTGTGGGTTTTTTTTTTTTTTTTTTTTGTAAGTGTCCATCTAAAGGTAACTGCATATAGCACACTAAGTCAAAAATCCTATTGCAAACAAGCCAAACCGCTCAGGAGCTGATCATCATTGAAAGCTTTTTACTTTTCACAAATATTAGTTTAGCATTAATATAACTAAAAGCTGAATTCCATCCTTAACTTCAGTCTACACAGTCAGTGCCGGTGCAAGGATTTTTGACACCCTAGGCGAAACCTCATTTTGCCCCCCAATTGGCGCCGCCCCCTTGGTGCCGCCCCTGACTCAACCTCCTTTGCCCTGCCTATGTATTCCCCTACCTTTTTAATCACTGCTACAATTGGTAGTGAAATTGCTTACTATAACTTTTCTTGCACATTGTGAGTCTCTCACAATGTACATAGGCAGCTGCACAAGACATCCTCCCCACACAAGGCTGGTCTGCACTCCCGCGCTCCAGGGGTAATGAAAATGGACTGTTCCTGACATCAACACAGTCAGAGCATGCTCCATAGAAATAGTCCACCGCTGGACTGTGGGGGAATGCAGTTTTCCGGAGGATCGGCATATCAGGCGACTATGGACTTGGTGCTGAACCCTAGAAAAAAACAAGCAGTTGACCCCACAGTGCGGGCACAGAGTTGGCCTTTCATTTTCTGTCTGGCAGATGGTAAAAAACATCTAACCCTCTCTTCAGTCTTACTGCTTTTGGCCTGTCCATTACATTTATTGAAGTTCTGTTCTTTCAGTTGTGAGGGCTCAGCATCAGTTGTGGGCATTACCTAGGGCAGACTGTCTAGGAAGATCCACTTTACCAAACTGACAGCCATCAATCAAGTCATTTTCTTATGTACATAACACCTTCCAAAAGCCAGCCCACTGCTTTATCAGGGCTAAGAGCTCTTGAGAGTAGTAGTGACGAAGAATGTTGTAATATTTTCAGTAGGCCCCTCCCACCAGCCATGATCTGCTTGCACTGCAGGGAAAACCGCAGGGACTCAGTCTAAAATAAGGTATGTAGCCAAAGGAAAGGTTATTTAAAAAAACAAAGCATGTTGAGGGGGAAAGAAGGATCCAGGAAAGGCAGAATATAAGCACTTGTGTGCGTGAAATGTGTCAAAGATTTCTGTGATTATTTGTTTGCCTATTAACACATTCTGTGACTTGTTAGTGTTTTTTTTTTAACACAATGCATGCTGTATTTCTGTTTAAATTATTCACATATATTTCACTGTTAGCTGGATGGAGACATACGGTATTAAAAATTAGGAAAGAAAATGAACACAACACAGCACAGCATTCAGTGTACCCAAAATAAAAAATATTAAAAGTGCAATTGAGGTGAAAGGAAAAAAACTGGGTTTGTCTATTGAAACAAAACTGGTGTAAAAAAATAGTAATTAATCACACTTGGTTCCTGGGGTTGGACCAACTGTAGTGTAGGAGAAACAAGAAATACAGGGTAATGTGGATCACAATCATCTGCAAGCCTCACAGTAAAATATGGGAAGTTGATTTCATCATATAGAAATGGGGTGTCTAGGTTTGGCTATGCCCTAAGGGTTATTTCAAGCCGACACTAGTTATAGTGATTTTCAGTCATGTAGGATCAGGTAGTTTGTAAAAAATGCATAGTGTTTGCTGGAAATGTCTGCCACACAATACCAACATTTTTTAAATTGCTCTGTTTAAACTGTTTTAACAGTTTTTGATGATTTGCATTGTAAAAATAAATACTAATGAGATGTGTGCAATGTCTGGCCACTGATGTGTTATGTAATACTCTTATTTTTTTATTTTCCCTCTGTACAGTACAGTCAGCACTGAATGTCCGGTGCTGAAATTTAGTTCTGGCTGGAGTACACAGATCACAGCGTTTCGTTCTGCAGTTTGAGAATTCCAAAAACATCTTGCATTCTTTTCAGTGAATCCAAGGTGTCCAGTTGTTGGAGCAGAGGAGATTTTGACATCCTCATCCAGTCGAAGTGTCAGCACCAGATGTTCAGCGCTGACTGTACTTTACTGGGGGGTACCACCAGTTGCATACACTTCAGTGTTTGTTTTTTTTTCACAGTGCAAATGTTCAAAAGTTGTTATGATCGTACATCCGCTTTAAAGTGTGTGTATATATATATATATATATATATATATATATATATATATATATATATATATATATATAAATAAAGCTATAATCTTTTTTTTTTTTTTTTTTTTTTTTTTTGTTTCCTATTGGAGGAGATGTATTCTTAATATTTTGGAGCCACATCAGGAACTGAGGGCAGACCTAGACCAATCTCACCCAGAACGAGAAGTCTGCTTTAAAAATCTAGGAACCAGCATTATGTAACCTGTGAGGGGGGTAATGTCCACGCTAGGATCTAAAATAACAGGCTGCAGCCTACCTCGCATATCCCAAGAGAGGGATATGGAAATTAGAAATTAGAAAAAAAGGGGGAGGTATGGGTGGCGCTGCCTAAGAAAGCACTACAGATATATCTAAGCAAATTTGTGAGGTCCTCAAATATGTGCTACATAAATGAAAAAGTGTTGGTGCAGCAAACCGTATTCCAATAAATACCTATATTTGTCTATAGTATAGAATCAGTAATAAAGGAGAAATTAAATACACAGTAATTCATGAATCAAAATACAAACCCAATAATAATAAGTGTTCCAAAATGTGCAAACTAGGTATACCAATGATGGTGAACAGAAAATCCAATGCACACTAATTCATAAATCAAAAATATAATACCAAAGAGTACTAAAATTGCATTAAGTGTGAAAATATGCAAAGCCATTATAATGAACCCAAAAATCCAAATAGTGACTAAGTGCAATAAATAATACAAATATAAACTATAATATTAAATCAATAGATCTGTAATGTGTTGGTCTACAACCTAAAAACAGTTCATGAGTCCATAAAAAGTGACAATGTGCAAAGATCAGTGCAAGTGAATTTCTGATGATCAACCATGCAGGTTAGTTCTCTCTAAGGTCCGCACTCACCAGAATGTGGAACACCTAAAGAGGTCACCGGCATCAATCAAAGGCAGTGTGTATCTTATTTCACCTCTATATACTGGATCATGGGGGGGGGGGGGGGGACAGAAGCTAAGCACCTCTTCACAGGGTTCACGGACACCAACTACACAGCGATCTCAGTGAACTCGATCCCAGGGAATTCATCATAGGTTTGAGAAGGTAAAAAGAAGCATCCCATAGCATAAATCCATATGAATCGATTTATTAGAACACAATAAAATGGTACTTACAAACAGAATGGATAAAGTAGCTGGTACACCATGTAATGTACTAAGAGCGATGCATGCCATGGACCAGAAATGCGAAGACGGAAGTGACGCGATGACTCCCTACGTGTTTCGTCAGAAAAATCTAGGAACCAGCATTATGTAACCTGTATATAACTACTATATAGGTGGATGAAAGATACATCATTGGGTAACTACGAATACACAGCAGTATGTTGTTTTACCAGTAGACCAGCTTTAATTACCTAGGCACCCCCCTATTCAGCTATTTGAGAACAGAAAATGACAAGCCGTGCTTGCAGAAAGGGTGGCCATACATGGATCGAAATTCGTCCAGTTCAGCAGGGACTAGCCGAATTTCGATCCATATATGGGTAAACTCTCTGTACAGAAGTCGATCTGCCAATCGACTTCTGTACAACCAGCCTGTTGGGTTTTTCCCCAAAAAATCAGTGCCTTGAATGTGTGGATAGGGGAATCTGGTCAATTTTTTTTCATTCAACTTATTGATAAACGGAAAAAAATTAATGTATGAGCTACTAAAGGATAGAGTAATTTCTTTCATTCATTGATGCACCATATCTTCTTTGACCCATGGGTTATGCTGCTCTCCTCCATAGGAGTAGGACTAGGCAGAAACAAATTTGACTACGCCTCTAGGGCAGTCCTAGGGGGTATACTTCCCACTTCCTGCTATAGGACTTCTGTTTTTTCTGCCTAGTCAGGAGTAAGGACCTAGTTCTTTGCTGGGATCTCTGGTACTGGCATTTTTTCCTTTTCTAAATGGAAATGTTTTCTTTTATTATTTTTCTGTTCCTATGAGAACTACAATCAACTGCCAGACTGGGCGATGCACCTAGATCCTTACAGGCTTCCCAATCTGGCCAGTGAGCGCTACCCAACTTTAGCTCCATGCTAGTTTGGCCACGACATGGCCCCACTGGATGGGTGCTGGCCGGCAAATGAAACCACTCGCGAGGACGCATAGCCTTGGTCACGACATGAGCTGCAGCGTACCTCTGGCCTGCAGCCCCCGTTCCAAGATGGTGCGGTGGACTGTCCGGAGTGGTGCCCGCTCAGTTCCCAGGTGTTGAGTAGTTTGCCCCTTCTCCTCTAGGAAAATGTTATGGGGAAATGTGGGCCCTTTTGTTGGGTTGGTAGGCCCCTATGTGTCCTTGCTTTCTGCCTGGTGCCCTCCCTCACTAGCGGGGCTCCCCTGCATGTCACCCTCACCTACCCCCCCTTAGCCCCCCCTCCCCAGGGTGGCCTGGCTACTTTCAGGTATGGGGTCATGAGGTGTTGGGCTAGAGTGGGCTGCCGACGGCTCAGAATAACATTTTATGTATTAATGTCAGGGTGGGGGTCCCCTGTTAGTGCCCTCCTGGCGGACAACAAGTACCTGGAGGGCTGTTGGGGGTCCTGGGTGCCCTGCCGCCATTTTACCGTGGATGGCTGTTCTGAAGCTTTGGCCACCATGTTTGTGTAGCCCGGCGGGCATGTTTTTAGGGTTTCCCATTGCAATCAATTTGGCAGCCATTTTCTTGTAGCCTGTGAAGCGGTGCTGCAGCGGTGGGCCTCTAGTGCCAGTGACCGTGCTTCCTCCTTTCTCTCTGATCTCCACATGGCAAGCAGCTTGGTGCTCTGTATTCTGAGTCTGAGACGGTTAGTCCCTGCGGGTGTACAGCTCCCTCTTTCTGCTATAGCAGTGATGCTGGTGCGCTGGGACTTGTAATACTACCACTGCAGCGGTGAGGGGGGGGGGGTTTAATTGCAATTTTTTCACATATTGTGGGTGGCCTACAATGGAGTCCCTGGAGCATGTGTCACCACCTGACCCACTCTCTGAAGCTGCGAGCCCCTCTGGGTCTCAGTCTGCCCTGGCGGTCATGACAGTCACTAGTGTCCAAAAATGATATGGCCCTTCAAAAGCGGCCTAGCAAGAAGTTCCCCCCGTCTTCACCTGTATCCTCTACCACCCCCCCCCCCCCAAGATTCTGAGGTGGATTTGGCTGCCAACCCACCGGGTCTGCGTCCATGCACCTTGAGTGCTCGGACAGTAAGGATGAATCCTCTTCCACTACAGCCGCGCAATTTGATACCTGCAGACCATCCAAGGTGACTAAGGTGTTCCCCTTTCCTGCCTATTTCAACAAGATTGTCGCAAGTCAGTGGGGATTCCCAAAACGCATGGTTGGAATACTGAAGCGTTTCGCTAGGAGGTATCCTTTTGAAGAGCCCTTTTTGAAGAAACTGACAGTTCCAGCTTGTGCGCCAGGATTTGAAAGGGGGTCAACATCCTCCTGAGCTGGCGGATCAATTGATACAGGTCTTACAGTATATCTGTGATACCTCTCTGGATCCGACTCCTTTAGCCTGCAGTGTGTCTGTGACAGCTGTGATCCTACGCTACATGATTTTCTGAAATACACGCCTGCTGACCAGACTTCCAAAAAAGGTATTGACTAATCTCCTTTTGTAGGAGACCGCCTGTCCGGAGCATCTATGGATAAGCTCATTAAAGGTCTTACGGGAGGTAAGAGTACTCTGCTTCCACAGGTTGACAAGAGCAAAGAGCCTCGTCGTAAACACGGTCCTTTCGTCCCCCAGGCTTGTAGGACAAGGGACAAAAATCTACCCATAACTTCACGGTAGGGTTGCAAGAGGCCCTGGGCTGGAAAGTCAAAAGTGGGTTTCACTTGTCCTGCAGACAAGCCCTTCTCTGCCTGAAGGTGCACCCTCACCCGTATCTGGGGTGGGGGATGTCTTCGCTCCTTTCCAGACCCGTGGATCTCTTTCTTTCAAGGCAAATGGGTCCACGAGTTGATTCGGTCTAGGTACAAGATCGACTTTCGGTCCTTGCCTCGGGCAAGGTTCTTCCCTTCCAACTTGTGCTTGCACCCAGATCGGCTGCAGGATCTTTACAAGGCGGTGCAGGATCTGCTATCACAGGGAGTAATTGTGCTGGTTCCAGAGTTGAAACGTTTTCAGGGATTTTATTCAAATGGGTTTACTGTTCCCAGGAAGGAAGCCAAGGTCCAGGAGGTGTCTTGGGCATTCGGCTCAAGGGGTTTGGAATCAGGAGGATTCCAGTCTGCTGATCAATATCCTGGCAATCAGGCTTTGCCTGTCTCTGTGGATGGATCGTCTGCATGGGTGCCCGGCAAGGATTCAATTGGACAATGCCATGGTTGTGGCGTATGTCAATCATCAAGAGGGCACCAAAAGGGCCCTAGCAGCCAAGGAAGTAGCCGGCATTCTAAGGTGGGCAGAACAATATGTTCCAGCCCTCTTTGCTGTGCACATTCCAGGGGTGGAAAATTGTCAGGCGGACTACCTCAGTCGACAGGCATTGGAGCCGGGCGAATGGTCTCTTCACCCGGAAGTCTTTCAACAACTGTGTCTACAGTGGGGGACTCCTGTTGTAGACCTGTTGGCCTCTCGTCTCAATCGGTAGGTTCTGAGGTTTGTTCTGAGGTTTGTGGCAAGATCTCACGATCCTTTGGCCAACGCTGCCAACACTCTGGTGGCCTCTTTGGGGTCACTGTCATCTGATTTATGCTTTTCCTCTACTACAGCTTCTGCAGGGACTTCTGCGCAGAATCGAGGCAGAAGATTCCAGTCATTCTGGTGGCTCCAGACTGGCCTCACTGGCTTTGGTACGCAGGGTTCGTAAGGCTGGTAGCCGATGCTTCTTGAAGACTCCCTCTCAGAGAAGATCTTTTGTCTCAAGGGCAGATCTTCTGCTTTTGTGCCCTAAGCCAAAACATCCTAAAGAAATGTTTACATTCCCTGGAAAGTGTTCAGGCAATCAGGGTGTACCTGGCAGCAACTGAGTAGATTCGGAAATCTGATTCCTACTTTGTCCTTACGGATGGATCTCGTAAAGGGCAGGCTGCATCTGCTGCGACTATTTCCAGATGGATCAGGCAGACAGGCCTACTCCATTAAGGGTCAGGTTCCTCCTTTCCCTGTTAAGGCGCATTCTAAACGGGCGCCTAATGCTTCCTGGGCGTTCTGTCATCAGGCATCGGTGGTCCAGGTGTGCAAGGCGGCCACATGGTTTTACAAGGTGGATGTACTTGCATCTGTGGATGCTCCATTCGGCCGCAATGTTTTGTAGGCTCTCGTTGCAGAGGCTCCTGCCTCTTAAGGGTGTATTTTTTTCCTGGCTTGGTGAGCGCCAGTTGTTCCTAGTTGAGCTCCTAGAGAAAAAAAAATCCCTTGCCCCACCCACATACCCCTTTTGCAGTCTCTTGGGACACATCACATGCTGCAGGACCATTCACAAAGAGTTCAAAGCCTGTGCATGAACAGTGGGGTGCAGGTTGTCGTTCCTCAGGAAGCAACAACTGGCTCCCATATCCAAGATGGCAGCAGTAAAAAGAGAGCCAACTGCAGGAAGACAGCGCTGAACCCCAAGGTACTGGCAAGTACCCAATTTTTTTTTTCTTTAAAACTTACTGAAGTTCCTCTTTAACCTCAGACATGACTGTGCTAGTAAAGTGGTTCTAAAGCCTTAAGTTTTTCACTTAAATGCATTCTTGCATTAAGGTGAAAAACGTTCTGTGCTACAGCCCCCTTTTTACTTACCTGAGCCCGATCTTATCCAGCAATATGCAAGAGAGCAGTGGGGGTGTTTTACTGCAGAAGTGCCAATGAATAAATGTTAACTTTAATGCATTTAAAAGTTTAGATGAATGAACAAATTGGCTTGTAATGATTTTGGCTTGTACTACAATCCAGCACAGCTGTACGGGCAGATATGGTATACACACTGTCATTGCCAGGGCTTTTCAGTAAAGCAAAACCTATCATGAATTTAATAGATTTAATTATGGAATACAGAAACACAAATCTTTATTTAGCAGTGTGGTTGAACTCCTGGACAGTAGACAAACATTTTAGGCTCTGTTCACTTTTGAGCGATGAAGAGATTGCAAGCAAAATCAAGCACATTTCTGCATTGCACAAAAAACATGCATCCTTTTTGCTAGCTTGCTGTGGTTCCAATAATTCCTAATACCCCATAATTCCTTGCTAACATTTATGATCTATTGCATTGTAACCTAGTATCGTGTTTTGGTGTGGGGCTATTTTTAAATAAAAATGCTCATTTCTTTTATGCGATTTTCGTGCGCAGAGCAGCCCACTCAAATAAATGGGCTACCCTTAACATGACGCTGCAAAACGCACGTGTATCATTGCACCTGCGAAGGTGTGAAAAGAACCTTAAGTGGTTCTAAAGGCAGAAGGTTTTTTATCATAATGCATTCTGTGCATTAGGATAAAAAGCCCCCTGTGTGCTGCAGCCCCCCTAATACTTACCTGAGCCCCATCTCGATCCAGCAATTTTGCATGAGACTCTGCTGTCCAAGACTCTACCTGCTCATTGGATGAGACACCGCTGCGGGCGCCATTGGCACCTGCTGCTGTCTATCAAAGTCAGTGAGCCAAGCGAGGGGAAGGGCGGAGCTGCAACTCCATGTCTGAATGGACACACAGAGCAGCGGCTTGGGTGCCCCCATAGCAATCTGCTTGCTGTGGGGGCACTTGGCAGGAGAGAGGGGCCAGGAGTGCCGGCGGGGACCTGAGAAAAGGAGGATCTGGGCTGCTCTCAAGTTGACAGCTTCCTCTACTGCATGGCTGAAATAACTTGTGATAATAGAAGAACCTTATGTACTGTAGTTTATAGAAAAAAAAAAAAAAAAAGCTTGTACGAATATAATGCAAACACAATGTTATATTATACTATCGGATTCTGATATGACACCAGTGATCAAATTTTATCGTAACTGTTTGAGCACAGAGATTTCAAGGCAGCCCATTCATTTTAAGGGCTCATTTATACTGGGCTTAAAAAAAACACCGCTTTTACAGGCATTTGGTCTGTAAAAGCACCTCTGTGTTAGCCTACGTGTCCATGCACATATGGGCGTTTACAGGCATATTCTAAAAGGAGCCTTTAATGGCTGAACAAAAAGGTAATCTTCCGCGTATTGAGGAGAGAAGCTTTTGAGCAGAAAAAAAGATGCATGTAGGCACGTTTACATGTTAATGCAGTGGTTCTTAACCTTTTTGGAGGTACTGAACCCCACCAGTTTCATATGCGCATTCACCGAACCCTTCTTACTTGGAAAAATAAAATATGATTTTTTCAAATTCAAAACATAGGTATATATTTAGGTATATATTTATACATAGGTGCACAAAATGAACAAAACCATTAAAGAACAAAACCATTAAGAACATAGAACAAAACCATTAAAACATGATTTTCACACAAAAACAAAAAAACATAATAATGAATATTTACTGCAAATCACTGTGACTTCTGCTGTTGTCTTTCAGAGACCAGTTCAGAAATTACCTCCACCAAACCCACGAGACTGACTCACCGAACCCCTGGGGTTTGATCGAACCCAGGTTAAGAACCACTGTGTTAATGCATTCTAATGGTCAGAGTAAAGTAGTATTCTGGCCAGTAGAATGCATTAACGTGCAAACGTGCATAAATGCTTGTACAATACATGACATTTACTCAGTTTTTTTTATGCAACTTTTCTCCTACCAAGAGAAAAGATTTTCAGAGGGGCTAAGTAGACTCTGTGCATAAAGCCTAAAAGGGCTGTCTTGTGTTCTGTAGTCTAGGAGGCAGAGTAGTTAGAGTGCTGTCTTAACCGCCTTACCCCCAGGGCAATTCTGACATTTCTGTTTTACATGTAAAAAATCCGCTTTTGGTTTTGTTTTATTGTTTATTTTGCTAGAAAATGACTTGGAACCCTCAAACGCTATATACGGTATTTTTTTTTTTTTTTTTAAAGCATATACCCTGGAGTGGTGGTTGCT